>NC_060139.1:267288746-267927746 GCF_021461385.2 Schistocerca piceifrons | reverse complement strand
TCAGTTGTATGTTTCCCATATTAATATATTTAACTATTTCTCTATTTACTAGTGACCATGATGTTTTGGAAATATTATTTGAGTTCTGAATGACAGTTTAAAAACGTTTCTGTTTTTCAGAAATTAGTAGGTCTGTATAGTATTTCTGACACTTTTTGAACTCTTCTTTTAATTTTTTATTGCTCAAGTCATTATGCCCTCCTCAGGAGAGTAGAGATGAGACCAGAATAGGATACAGGATCCCAAAGGTGTTGTGGTATTACAGTACCACAAACAGGTTTCATTATCACAGGGAGACATAGCTCTTTTAAATCTCTGGCTGAAATGAAGGGAATAGCTAGTGAAACAAACAAAAAATTTGACAATAAGTGTGTGAAAAATACATGTTATATATGAAGTTTTATCAGTCAGTTTCCTCATATACAAGATTAAATTTTTTCTCACTATACTAAAAACACAAGAAAAATACAAGTGTATAAAATTTATGTTTTATCATATTGATGCCATTTTGATGCACTCCACTGAATGTTCTATAAGATTCCTAATCACTATGTTCAATTGTTCATATATTGTTACCTAATAAATTGTGTCTGACCTCTCAAAAGAATGTTGTGTTGTGAGATGGATGTCAAGTTATGGATATAGTATCAAATATTTTTTTTAAATATGCAGTCAAAAGTAAACTGTAATCATACATGTCTCAACTGGAATACCAGACATTAGATGCTATATCAAACCGATTTCAATGTCAAAAAGTCAATAGGCTAAAGAAATGTATCATCTCCCAAATTTAATGGTCAGAATAATCACGTCTGTATCAGTGTCCTCAAATAAGTGTGAATCTACATCAGTAAACGAAATTAATTATTTCTCAGAATAGCCACCCTCTCTTTGCAACTACTGCGCCTCTTACCTCCATGAGTTTATCAAGTGCAGTGAACAGTCAGTATAAAGTGCTGTGTATTACCATACTCCACTTCGCATCACTTTGTTACAACTGCTTCCTCAGTTCATTTTAAATTTGCATTAGCACAAAATCATCATTAGCCAACTCATAATACATATATCCCATAACTGCTAATTAATCTAATCATAGTGTAACTTCCAATTCAGAAGTATGGTGAACTGTACAATGCAAAGAGTTATTCTGTGTATATAATGCAGTGTGACAAAGCAAAATTCAAGTTGATAACGTAAAATCTAACCTACTATACCAGACAATATGTAATTTGTGTCCATGAACGATGTAACACATTCAAGAATTATCCTACATCATATCATAGTAAAACACTAATTTAAAGTATATACCAGAAAATGCAAAGGAAAATTCCCTTCCGTCTGTTAAGTGAGACCAAAGTAATGCATAGAACCATATACAGTTCATCCAGTCATAGCAAATGCGATTGCAGCAAATGACTGTAAGGCCACAAAACAAGTTGTATTTGAAGAAACTCATTTACATCTTAACATGCAATCAAATAGAAGAGTTAACACACACACACACACACACACACACACACACACACACACATATATATATATATATATATATATATATATATATATATATATATATATATATATATATATATATATATATATATAAAATTTCACATTCTGAAGGTGGCAGGGGTAAAATACAGGGAGCGAAAGGCTATTTACAATTTGTACAGAAACCAGATGGCAGTTATAAGAATCGAGGGGCATGAAAGGGAAGCAGTGGTTGGGAAGGGAGTGAGACAAGGTTGTAGCCTTTCCCTGATGTTATTCAATCTGTACATTGAGCAAGCAACAAAAGAGGCAAAAGAAAAATTCGGAGTAGGAATTAAAATCCATGGAGAAGAAATGAAAACTTTGAGGTTCGCCGATGACATTATAATTCTATCAGAAACAGCAAAGGACCTGGAAGAGCAGCTGAACGGAATGGATAGTGTCTTGAAATGAGGATATAAGATGAACATCAATAAAAGCAAAACAAGGATAATGGAATATAGTCGCATTAAATCAGGTGATGCTGCGGGAATTAGATTAGGAAATGAGACTCTTAAAGAAGTAAATGAGTTTTGCTATTTGGGGAGAAAAATAACTGATGATGGTCGAAGTAGAGAGGATACAAAATGTAGAAGAGAAATTTGTTAACATCGAGTATAGATTTAAGTGTCAGGAAGTTTCTAAAAGTATTTGTATGGAGTGCAGCCATGTATGGGAGTGAAACGTGGACGATAAATAGTTTGGACTAGAAGAGAATAGAAGCTTTCGAAATGTGGTGCTACAGAAGAATGCTGAAGATTAGATGAGTAGATCACATAACTAACGAGGAGGTATTGGAGAAAGTTGGACAGAAGAGAAATTTGAGACACAGCTTGACTAGAAGAAGGGATACGTTGGTCGGGCATATTCTGAGGCATCAAGGGATCACCAATTTGGTATTGGAGGGCAGTGTGGAGGGTAAAAATCATAGAGGGAGACCAAGAGATGAATACACTAAACAGATTTAGAAGGATGTAGGTTGCAGTAAGTACTGGGAGATGAAGAAGCTTGCACAGGATAGAGTAGCATGGAGAGTTGCATCAAACCAGTCTCTGGACTGATGACCACAACAACAACATATATATACTATACAGGACATCCAAAATCATGAGATCACAACTGAAAAACAGGTCAAATGAATATAGTAAGCAAAACTACATGAAAATAGAATCTGGCATGAGACACCTCAAACCAAACTGAAAATGTTCAAGGCATATGTTTGTGATGATCAGACTGATCCGAAAAATCCAAAATGGCAGGTATCAACCAGTAAGAAAATTCTTTTGTCAAATAGCTCAAACCTCAAAATCCATAAGAAATAAGCATGCTAACACGAGAATCAATGCGATGTGGAACTTCATGTTACAAACAAACAACACCTACTACCACAAGAGAAGCAGAAGTTTGCATTAGGAGCCCAAAGGTTCAGTGATACAGTGAAGCATCAACAATGATTACAACTCATGTCAAATATGGGAAAATCTTCGAGATAAACAAAATTATTCAGGTTCATACAGTAACAAAACGTGGCAAAAATGGTTTTGTAGGCGATGTTCAGTCACTGTCTAACTATTTCATAAAGGGGGTTCAATGTTGCTCACATCCGTAGGTCTAACCTTAAAGTGACCCCTGGGTGCTGCTAAGGGAGCAACAACGAAAAGGCGATCAGACGGAAAGTCTCGTTTTACCTCCTGATCAAGATACAACACAGAATTATGACGATTATGAACGACTTCTCAAAGGGCCCTTCGAAGGGCCAAAATACCACTAGGATCTTCGGATCTGTCCTAGTTGTGTGTCAGCTAAACATTGAAGGTATTGCTCGTGCTAAAAGTGAAGCCTTGTCTAAACTGCTACTCTCTCATGAAGTTTATCTGGTAGTCATGCAAGAAACACACAACAGTTAGGAACAGCAGCTGCAGTCCAGAGTAAAACTACCAGGATACGATCTTCTAGGAGCAGCGTATCGTCATGCCTATAGTAATGCTACATATGTGCGAAGTACTATAGATAATGCCTTTCTTCTGTCTACTAGCACTGAGGATGACATCCACGCCACTGTCATCAGAGTAGCCCACACTGAGGTTTCAGACGTCTACAAACCTCCAAACTCCAAGTGGCCCAATCATGTCGCAGCCATCTGACCACACCCAGCAGTCTACGTTGGGGATTTCAACAGTCACCACCAGAATTGGAAATAAAAAACTGATTATGAAAATGGTGAAGCAGTAGTGAAATGTATGGACAGAAACAACCTCTTCCACGTCTTGGATGCCAAAGATTGAAGCACATTCAACTCAGCAGCCTGGAAAAGAGGGTACTGTCCTGATCTATGCTTTGTGTCGAGAGACGAAGGAAAAAAACCTCTACCAACTACTCGAAAGGTGCTTAATGAATTCCCTCATAGCCAGCACAGACCTGTGATATACGAAATCGGCATTCAAATCTCACTGATCACATCTCAGCCATTGACCAAGCTGGAATTTCATTGAGACCAATTGGCCTGGCTTCACAGAAGAACTTGATAATTGTATATGTTGAATACCATCTACATATGAAGCTTATGGACGGTTTATATAAATATGATATCTTCATCAATGAAACACATCCAAGAGGATATCGCAAAAAATTACATTCCTGGATGGAGTGAAGTGAGCCAAAACCGTTACCAACAATTTACTGAGAGCAATGACTGTGAAATTGCAGATCAGCTTCTATACAGCCTAGATGCAGCCAGGAGGAATAAATGGGAAGATAAAGTTAGCTCACTTGACTACACAAAATCAAGCCGAGAAGCTTGGTCTCTTCTAAGAAAGCTTGGGGATGGAAAAACAAATGCATGGACAACGTCAAAATCCATAAAAACAAGATCTCCTCGCATATAGTCATGATTTCCAAAAGCAAAAGGAGCAGAAATCTTTCTGAGGATACAAAGAAACAAATGAAGCTCCTTAAACGTAGCTCCCCGCTGACACAACCCAATCCATTTAACATGGAAGAAATAAACACCGCCATAAATGACACTAAATTAGGTAAAGCCTCTGGTGAGAATGTCCTACACCCAGAGTTCTTCGCTCACTGTGGAAAAGAGGCTCGTGCCTGGCTAGCCAAATTCTGCACTGATATTCTTGAAAGAGGCCAGATACCAAACTCTTCAAACAGACAAAGATTATTGCTATACTGAAGAAAAATAAAGAAAGTGAAAAGTCAGAAAGCTACCGCCCTATTGCCTTGCTCAGTGCTGCATATAAACTCCTGTAAAGACTTTTACTGGACAGAATTGGTCCTGATATACTCAACATAATTCCAGTGGAATAGGCGGGCTTTAGACCGCACAGGAATACAACAGATCAAGTTATGTCTCTTACAACTTACATAGAAGCAGGCTATCAACGAAAACTCAAGGATATCAGTGACATTCTTAGATTTAACAGCGTCCTATGATACAGTATGGAAAGACGGAATACTCTACAAGCTCGTTAAACTTATCCCATGTAGAAGAAATGCACGACTTTTGAGTCAAAGACAATTCTGTGTGTATAAGGGGAAAGATGTAAGCAATAAAAGATTGCTGAACAACGGGCTGCATCAAGGGTCGGTTCTTGCTCCCTTGTTGTTTAGTCTATACATTCCAGACATGCCAGAGACGCTTTCAAGGAAATTCGGATATGCAGATGACTGGGCAATTGCTATCGGAAAACAAACCATTGAAAAAACGGAAGAGATCCTGACAGAAGATCTCAAGAAGATTGCTCAGTACTTCAAAAAGTGGGGACCCAAACCAAACACAAGTAAAACTGAAGTTTGTTGCTTTCATCTAAACAACAAAATGGCTAATAGGGAGTTAAAGGTGTGCATGGACAACCAGCAATTGAGACACAACAGACATCCTAAATACCTAGGGGTTACATTGTATAGAACACTGTCTTTCAAACATCATCTCCAAAATATTGCTGCAAAATTAAGAACTCGCAACATGTGGGACAACTTGGGGATATACAGCCACAACTCATCGATGCAAAGCTCTAGGGTTGGTGTACTCAACTGCTGAATACTGTGTTGCTACCTGGCTCAATAGTGCCCATACAAATATCATAGATATCCAACTAAATACCGCAATACGTCTTATCACTGGCACAATCAAATCTACTCCCATACACTGGCTACCAGTACTAAGTCATATCCCTCCACCAGATCTCAGACCTAAAGATGTTCTCTTAAGAGAATTTAACAAAATAATGGACAACCCAGAAGTACCGATACACTCTGACATCAGCAATGCAAAGCTAGTCGCCTGTGCTCGAGAACACCACTAACAAGAGATGGCATGAACTTGAGGAACAGCAACTACCAAACTACCATTGAGTGGCAGAAGAGACTTAACAACAAATGCTGCCCAACAATGCCTCCTGTGAAGAAGATGCTGCCATCTGGTTTCAACCTCCCTCGCAGACAATGGTCCACACTAAACAGAATCCGAACCATCATGGGAATTGTGCAGCCTCCCACTTCATGTGGAACATAACTTCAATGCCTGAGTGTGACTGTGGTATTACGCCACAGACGATCCAGCACATCATCACCGAATGTAGGACAAAGTACAGTATAATCGCAGTGCTAGTGACTTTGCTCTTGTGACTCCAAAAACTATAGACAACATTCGTAATCTAGACATGCAAGTGTACATTTCAATCATGATAGATGTTGTGTCTCTAGCCATACACTAAATGAATATTTCATAGAACATTCTAATATATATGGTTGTTTGAAGATAAATACATATGTTGGCACTTAAATGATTCAATAGGAAAAGCAATGTAGTATCCTGAACAAGCAGTTGAGGAAACACAATGACAAAACCCATATATATATGGATGGTATCATGACATTGATGTGAGAACGTATCCCAACAGAGGTGGTTCAACATGGATGATGTGAAAGAATCTACCACTACATGGAGGATAAACTGAGAGAGAAAACTGAATGTATATATGAAGGGCTTATTTCAATAGTGGTACAAGTCCACTCTTGTTCCTTCTGAGATACAGAGTCTTAAAGTTAAATGAGTGCTGAAAAATCTGCAGCTGAGATACTAGAAATATTCAAGTATATTTACTACAAAAATGGACTTGTACCACTATTGAAATAAGCCCTTCATATATATATATATATATATATATATATATATATATATATATATATATATACACACCTGGAAATTGAAATAAGAACACCGTGAATTCATTGTCCCAGGAAGGGGAAACTTTATTGACACATTCCTGGGGTCAGATACATCACATGATCACACTGACAGAACCACATGCACATAGACACAGGCAACAGAGCATGCACAATGTCGGCACTAGTACAGTGTATATCCACCTTTCGCAGCAATGCAGGCTGCTATTCTCCCATGGAGACGATTGTAGAGATGCTGGATGTAGTCCTGTGGAACGGCTTGCCATGCCATTTCCACCTGGCGCCTCAGTTGGACCAGCGTTCGTGCTGGACGTGCAGACCGCGTGAGACGACGCTTCATCCAGTCCCAAACATGCTCAATGGGGGACAGATCCGGAGATCTTGCTGGCCAGGGTAGTTGACTTACACCTTCTAGAGCACGTTGGGTGGCACGGGATACATGCGGACGTGCATTGTCCTGTTGGAACAGCAAGTTCCCTTGCCGGTCTAGGTATGGTAGAACGATGGGTTCGATGACGGTTTGGATGTACCGTGCACTATTCAGTGTCCCCTCGACGATCACCAGTGGTGTTGGCCCTGTGTGCCTCGGTCGTATGCAGTCCTGATTGTGGCGCTCACCTGCACGGCGCCAAACACGCATACGACCATCATTGGCACCAAGGCAGAAGCGACTCTCATTGCTGAAGACGACACGTCTCCATTCGTCCCTCCATTCACGCCTGTCGCGACACCACTGGAGGCGGGCTGCATGATGTTGGGGCGTGAGCGGAAGACGGCCTAACGGTGTGCGGGACCGTAGCCCAGCTTCATGGAGACGGTTGCGAATGGTCCTCGCCGATACCCCAGGAGCAACAGTGTCCCTAATTTGCTGGGAAGTGGCGGTGCGGTCCCCTACGGCACTGCGTACGATCCTACGGTCTTGGCGTGCATCCGTGCGTCGCTGCGGTCCGGTCCCAGGTCGACGGGCACGTGCACCTTCCGCCGACCACTGGCGACAACATCGATGTACTGTGGAGACCTCACGCCCCACGTGTTGAGCAATTCGGCGGTACGTCCACCCGGCCTCCCGCATGCCCACTATACGCCCTCGCTCAAAGTCCGTCAACTGCACATACGGTTCACGTCCACGCTGTCGCGGCATGCTACCAGTGTTAAAGACTGCGATGGAGCTCCGTATGCCACGGCAAACTGGCTGACACTGACGGCGGCGGTGCACAAATGCTGCGCAGCTAGCGCCATTCGACGGCCAACACCGCGGTTCCTGGTGCATCCGCTGTGCCGTGCGTGTGATCATTGCTTGTACAGCCCTCTCGCAGTGTCAGGAGCAAGTATGGTGGGTCTGACACACCAGTGTCAATGTGTTCTTTTTTCCATTTCCAGGAGTGTATATATATATATATATATATATATATATATATATATATATATATATATATGCTTTTCTGTACATGACCAACTGACCAAATATTTTCTGTTGCATAAAATTTCTTATATATATATATATATATATATATATATATATATATATATATATATATATATATAATATGAAATTTTATGTAATACAAAATATGTTGGTCAGTTGGTCACATGCAGATAATATAAATGTTTAAGATGAGCATCAAAATAACACATGACAATGCAGAGCATAAAAGTACTAAAGAACATATATGATGAATGCTAACAACCAATATAGAAAACATGACACAAAGTAATAAAAGCACAAGCGTAAATCAAAGCAGGGTAATACAATTGACATACTGAAAAATAGCTTAAACTGCATGTGTAATTGAGGTGTCAAAGAAGCAGTTGATGTCCAGCCAGAGCATCCAACCAAAATATCTGCTATCTGACTGATGCCTTCCTCAGAATAATCAGCCAACGCATTTAACTCATGAAGACTGTGGTCATCTGTAACCATGCAGCCAAACTCCACTAATTATACTATCGTCACCCTAAGACAAAATGTTCAAATGTGTGTGAGACTTAAGGGACCAAACTGCAGAGGTCATCGGTCCCTAGACTTACACAATACTTAAACTAACCTATGCTAAGAACAACATACACACCCATACCCGAAGAAGGACTTGTACCTTCAGCAGGAGGCGCTAAGATTCAGTGACATGGTGCCTATAACCACGCAGCCACTATGTGCGGCCACCCTAGGACATCAGCAAACAAAATACTCCTCTATCATATTTATCAAAAGCTTTCAAAGACAACGCCAGATTTACAACAAAACAATGGTATTCGTTGTGGTGAAGAGAAATTAAATAATAAGTACATCATTGAAATCCATAGAATATGTCTCATGTATAAACAGAAAATAGCAGGCTAAGTGTATGCAATGTAAATTATGTTGAGTGACGCTAAAAGTTTCCATACTAATCATGCTAAATATTCAATCATGTCTGTACAAAGTATTTCAGATTCACATCCCATTAAATAATCGTAAAATCATTAAGATGTGAATATTAACTTTTTGAAAAGGGTGTGGTGCATTGCTAACCAGTTACGTATAAACAACAACAAAAACAGAGAAAATTTATTTTAATCTGGAGGTATGGAAAGCAGAGAATCACAGTGTCAAACTATTGGGACTAAAAATAGACCAAAGGCTCTCATGGAACGACCATATAAGCTATCTGACAGGCAAAATTGCACACGTAATATTCCTGCTGTATAAACTAAGATATTCTGTTAGTAAAAATTAATTGATGCTTTGCTACTATGCATTCTGTCACTCACAGCTACAAGATGGTATTCTGTTATGGGGTAATTCACCAGGCACAAACTGTGTATTCAAATGGCAAAAAAAGCAACGAGATGTATACAAGGATTGGGTCCAAGAGAAACCTGTATGGAGCACTTCTGTATATTGAACATAATGACACTCCCAAGTCTCTGTATGTATAACTGCTTAATACATGTAAAAGAAAATATACAACAATTTACAGAGACAATGAATTTACATTTGCTCAGCACTCGAAACAACTGCATGCTTGATATATCATATTCTAGGTTGCACTGACACACAACAGTCACAAAACACCTAAGTCTAAAGTTATATAATAAACTGCCACAATCCGTAAAAACCCTCACTTTCTTTAAATTTAAGGAGTTATCAGACACATGGCTCAAAAATAAAGCATACTACTCAATTGAAGAATATATTTGAAGTAATTTGGAAGGAATGTATAAACAATGAAATAATGTAACTCTCATTAACTAAATGTCTAAAACTGGACATGTGGTTAGAATCTAAGTGTAAATGGCCTAAATAACCAATAGAGTATCGAAGTACAAAGATGTTGAAGCAGATACATTATTTGTGGCCCTTGTGCTTGCCAGACACATGCTACACACAGAGAATGTACCCCCCTGAGGGGTGATCATCTTAAACCTCAATAAATATCATCAACGTAGAGTGTATTAAACAAATATTTGTACCTCACATTATCAATCACCAACATCATGAATCCAAATAGATAATCAAAGTCAGCATAAATCCAAAGGATAGAAGTGTGTATGAGTATGTGTGTGAATGTAGTACCAATGTATAATGGTGCTGAAGGAGATACTACATTAACTGGGGCCCTTGTGCCTGCCAGAGACATGGTACACACAGAGAGTATACCCCCTGAGGGTTGATCTGATATGAACATATGGCTTTAGCTGCGTGATGTTTCGTAAACCAAATAGCTTATGTGACTTTGGATAAATTAACCTAAATGCATTTGGATGTGGTATCTCAAAGATCTCAAATGGTCCAATGTATATATCGAAGAACTTTTTTGTTTCTTTGTTAATTGCTTTTGACTTTTTGTAACTTTTAGTCAATATGAGGTCTCCTAGTTTATACTGTGTAACTTTAAGATTTTTGTCATGCTTCTTCCTCTTACCATAATATGCCTCCATATTTTTCTTCACCATCTCTTCTCTCTCATCAGCAGTTAACTCTGTGTAAGTTGGAAACTCAATTCACCTTGTACGTTAGCAGGTTCCTGGTTAAAATGAACTTCATATGGTGTTAATCCTGTTGAAGTATGTTGCAAACTATTTAGAATGTCGTCAAATTAGACTTACGTAAGTGTACTGATTCATATGATCCTTGGAACAGTACGTTCTGCACAACCTACCAATTTCCCTCATATACCTCTCTGTAGGACTGCATGGTGGAGAATACACAGATACTAAAATGTGCTTAATGTTCTCATAGTTAATAAATTCCTTCCATGCATGAGATGTGAACTGACTTCCATTACCTGACAGTAAGGCATGTGGTTTGCCAACATTCCTAAAATAGTCATTAGCAAAACACTTTATAATTTTCTTACTTGTAACCTTTTTCAAAGGGTACAGCTTTACCAGTGTTGAAAACAAGTCGACAGTAACAAACTAATATGTGTAGCCTTCTTTAGTGCAGGCAAGTTGGCCAAGTAAGTCAATTCCTATTACTTCTGACTTACCTTGTGGAATTATGCTCTGCATGAAACCTTTATGCTTCTAGTTGGTAACCTCCACTCTCTGACATCGATCACAAGAACTCAAACACTTCCTAACCCTCCTGGAGATATTATCAAAGTACACATTTCCCTGTATCTGTTGAATACACTTCATCGATCCACAATGGCTATAACTCTTACATATATAGTTAATCAAATTATGAATATATTGTCTAGGCCACAAATCTTCCACTTATCCGAACTGGGACTACTTGTTCTAAATAAAATTTCTTCAAACACTTGCTAATACTGTTTTACCTTATCACATCCTTTCTTACCTAAGTAGCTCTTGACTAGTTTCCATGTCTCATCCTGATTTTGATTACGTCTCAGTTGTCTACAGATTCCCACAATTTCTTTCTCTTTTTTAATACCTTTAATGTGCATGATCCTAAAATTCCTATTCTCTTGAATATTCTCACTTTCCAGGTTACCTCCTACTGGTGATCTAGGCAGAGCATCAGCAACTACATCCTAATCACCTCTAATGTAATGGATTGAATAGTCAAATTGCTGTAACTGCCCACCTGGTAATCCTACTTTCATATAGTTCGCACTCCTGAATGTAGCAAAAAGGTTTATGGTCTGTTATATACAATGATTTCGTGTCTGTCTAAATAATTTTTGAATTTTTTAAACCTCTAAACAATGCCTAAAAGTCCCTTCTCTGTGACTATTAATTTTTTTCAGGCTTTTCTAAACTTCTACTGGCAAAACTAATAGCACAGTGCATGGTCTCTCCCTCAACTTCCTTCTGTTGAAATAAACAAACTTCTAAGCCATAATCACACCCAACTGTCATCATACATAATGGTAAAGTTAAGTCTGGTCTATGTAAGATTTCAAGATTAACGAGATGTCTCTTAAGGGGAGTTAGAAGGGGAAAAAAATTTCTTTGCACGTTTTCGGATTTTTATCTCATTATAAAGTTTGCAATTTTCCAAATGAAATTATATATATATATATATATATATAAATATATAAACTCGTATGGTAAGTATTTTATTTTCTTTCTTTCTTTAAACATACAGCGGTCGAAATTGTTAAAATTTTTATGTGCATTACTTCAATTATAATAAAGTCGGTAATTTTTTATATAGAAAGCTGTGGACTGCTGCATTATAAGTGTTAAATTACGTGTTTGTATTAATAGCACTATCAAAAACAGTATTGTATTGTTTCACAGAATAAACACGCGTTGTATGTCGAAGTTCTTACGTTTTCCCGAGAAAAAGTGACGAATAGATAGGTAAACCTTTCAAAAAGTGAAGTATGACGCCAAAACGAAGTGTTTTTAAGAAACGTCGGTTTCATAGTAACAGATTTTCGAATAAATTGTGTTCAACATATGACGTGTGAAGTTACAGACAATGAAATACAGGCAAACTCATCAGTATCTAGAGAAACACCCATTAGTGCTTCAAAGATTAAAATAAAACGTTGTGATACACAGTTTTCTCAAAACGAAAATGATGTAAATGGTAGGCTAGGTTATGTTCTGATAGGTTTACTCATCCTAACAAAATATGTGGAGGGCCAGTTAGTTTACAAGAAGAAAGTGTGGTATCAAATGGACTAGCCAGGAAACTTATCATTAATTGTGTTAGTTGTAAATATACTCATTCATTTTGGAATTCTGATAAGTGCAAAGATAATTATTTTGAACTAAATGTTAGGTGGATTTATGGATTGAGAGCTAGTGACAAAGGACACACTGCAGCAGAAACAATGTGTGCCATGATTAATACGCCATGCCCACCTTGTAAAATCGACAAGTATGCAGGATTTATTGGAGGTGCTGTGGAATATGTTGCATGTGAGTCAATGAAGGGTGCTGCAAATGAAGCTGTTGAAATAAATGATGGTGTGACTGAAATACCAATAGTTTTTGTTGGCATATGGCAGAAGCATGGCTATAGTTCTAAGAATTCTGTTGCTACGGTGACCAGTGTGGATACTGGAAAGGCAATAGATTTCCAGATTTTAATCAAACATTGTTATAAGTGTAAATCAGGGAATGAAGAAGGGCATATGTGCGACAGAAATTATGAAGGAACAAGTGTTGATATGGAGGCTTCTGCAGCTATTGAAATTTTTAGTCGATCTGAGAACGAAAGGGGAGTGTGTTACACTAAGTTCTGAGGTGATGGAGATTCAAAAGCATATAACAGCGTAGTAGCCACTCAGCCGTATGGTGAGAAGATTATCACAAAACTGGAACATGTTGGTCATGTCGAGAAGAGGATGGGCACCAGGTTGAAGAAGTTGAAACAAAGTTTGAGGGACAAGAAACTTTCTGATTGGAAAACCATAAGAGGCAGGTTGACAGACAAAATGATTTATGAACTGCAGTAGTATTATGAGATGGCCATTAGAAATAATACTGAGGATTTGTTGGAAATGAAGCAGGCAATATGGGCTACCTTCTTCCACAGACTGTCAATTGATGAAAAACCAGTACACCACCCTTGGCCCTCCTGGACCTGATTCATGGTGCCATTACTGCAATGCCCAGCACTCAAACAGTTCATACAGCCATTAACACTCCATCCCAGCAGCAATCATGGATATCATAAAATCTGTTTACGGAGACTTGGCAAATCCTGAATTACCGAAGAAGTGTCTGCATGGTCAGGCTCAAAATCCCAATGAGTCGTTCAATAATCTTATATGGACTCGCTGCCAAAAATTTTTTTTGTTGGAATGGAGACACTAAAAGTGGGGGTCAGTGATGCTGTTATTATTTTTAATGGTGGCAACATTGGTAGGGTGGAAGTTCTACATCATACGGGAATTAATCCTGGAGCAAACTGCATCAGAGAACTTAAACGGATGGACAAGTTTCGCATTGATAAAGCAGAGTATGCAGCACAATTGGCCTTTACAGACTCCAGAAAGAAGAAAAGAAGAAAAAATATGGAAAAACATCAAGAGAGTGATATATAGTATGATGCAGAGTACTTCTGAGTAACTAAACATAAAAAATTAAGCATGTATTAAGTGAGTTACAGTCTTTTGAAGTTTTAGAAGCTGTTCCTGAAAAATTTTACATTTTCTGTTGCATTTTTCCCTAAATCTCAGAAACTGCTTCACGTAGAATATTCAAATTTTCATGGAGTACTAAAATTCATATTTTGAGTCTACTGAACTAAAGGAAGGACATGATATTATGTATAATTAAAATTATTTATGATAATGTACAAAAAAAGTACTCAAAATTTATCCATGTAATTAAAAAATTTTATTTCCAGAAGCAGTGGCTGAAATGCAATTATTGTAGTTCAGTAGACTCAGAACTTACAGTTTAATCTCCTGTAAAAGTTTCATGTAAAGTCACTAAATTTAACATTGTCATGATAGGGCATTCCAGCTCCCCTTGATGTCATCAAAAGCCTTTTACATTCGTCAGTCCATTCCCAAATTCTGTTCTTTTTCAAAAATTTAAGATGGCATGGAACGTTTAAAGCTTGTGTCCTGATATATTTCCTATAAAAATTGCATAAACCATAAAATGACATAAGTTCTTTCCTTGATCTCAGTTTGAGAAAATCTGCAATGGCCAACAATTTGTCTTCAAGAGGCAGAATTCCTTTCTTATTAATAATATGCCCAAGAAATTTCACCTCCTTTACTCCAAATTTACATTTTTCTAATTTAAATGTCATACCCCCTCCACAAATTTGATTGCGGTTGCTTTCATAATTTCCATACATTCATCTCAAGTTTTGTGGACTACCAGAATGTCATCCACATAAATGATTAATTTTGAAAGTAACTCACTTACCAAAACTAAATCTGAAGCCCTGATAAATTCAGCAATGGATAAGTTTAGGCCAAAAGGTACTACACAGTATTGTAAACTTTCCCTGTTTACAAAAATGCAGTATATTCCTAGAATTGGGTTCTAAAGTGATCTGATGAAATCCTGCTGTCAAATCCAAACTTGTGAAATGAAATTTATACAATTCCTCCATCGATTGTGGGTGGTCAGCTTCCTTTTCCATCACTAATTCAGAAAAATCTTCACTAACCATTTGGTTATCAAAATACTCATTATCTTCATCCAAATAGTTTCTGTCATCAAATACTTCTACTCCTCTTAAATTATTACTACAATTCTGATTAGACATTATGCATAATTTAGTTTCACCATGAACACCAGACTTTGGATCAATAAAATTTAATATCATATTTAAACAGTCATACCTAGCATTAACATTCAGTATCCAATCCATCCCTAACAACATCTGTTCATTCAGGTCAGTTATTACCACGCATCCTTGTTTGAATACAACATTACTGACAGTAAATGAAATTAATACTCCCCTATCTATCTCTTAATTTATCAGATACACCACCTGGGCTACCAGTGTCCAATAGACAAACTCCTTTCCAGTTGCCTATAGATATTTCAATGTAAGGACTACCGAGTATTTCATGCTTATCACTTCCATCCTCTTATGCCAATAAATCATCTTCAATCTCCCTACAATTTAAATCAGCATTTACTTGAACCTCATTTCCAAATTTAAGTTGTACAGTACTTAAAGGTAGCTTACAACTAGAAAGTGTGAGTTTAATGCTATCCCAGTAATCACCTTTTCTTACAGACTACCGATTCTCTTCCGTTACTTTCAGGACCTTATCACTAATTACCTTATCTCGATCCTTCTTACTGTAACAACTGACCTCAATGGGTATCAGCTGATTTTCATGTACCTGTTTTTCCGATGCCATATCATCATATCCTACCATTCCATTACTCATATCATTGTCTAGTACTTCCACATAAACCATACCATCTAATTCATCTTAAAATAATCAGCATCAGTGTCAATAGTCTCAAAATAGTCATTAGAACATCGTCTGCACCTACATGAATCTCAACGTCAACTACATATGTCTCCACATCACAATCGCTTTCAAAAGTACTTGAACTTGTATCAGCAGGGACATAAACATAATTTAACTTAGTTATATGATCCTTACTTTCCTCCACATCTTTTTCAGACAATACTGAAAATTCATCATAACAAAATAAGCTAACTAAACCAAGGTCATCAGCATCATCATATATGTTACTATTACTAAACACACAACTCTCATCAAACAAGTTAGTCAAGTGATCTGCTCTAAGATTAAATTTATTTTCTACTTGACTAGTATCTTCACTCATTTCTACATCTACGTGGATACTCCGCAAATCACATTTAAGTGCCTGGCAGAGGGTTCATCGAACCACCTTCACAATTCTCTATTATTCCAATCTCGTATGGTACGTGGAAAGAATGAACAGCTATATCTTTCCATACGAGCTCTGATTTCCCTTATTTTATCTTTGTGATCGTTCCTCCCTATGTAAGTCGATGTCAACAAAATATTTTCGCATTTGGAGGAGAAAATTGGTGATTGGAATTTCGTGAGAAGATTTCGTCGCAATGAAAAACGTCTTTCTTTTAATGATGACCATTCCAAATCCTGTATCATTTCTGTGACACTCTCTCCCATATTTCGCGATAATACAAAACGTGCTACCATTCTTTGAACTTTTTCGATGTACTCAGTCAGTCCTATCTGGTAAGGATTCCACACCGCGCAACAGTATTCTAAAAGAGAACAGACAAGTGTTGTGTAGGCAGTCTCCTTAGTAGGTCTGTTACATTTTCTAAGTGTCCTGCCAATAAAACGCAGTCTTTGGTTAGCCTTCCCCACAACATTTTCTATGTGTTCCTTCCAATTAAATTATTTGTAATTCTAATACCTAGGTACTTAGTTGAATTTACGGCTTATAGATTAGACTGATTTATCGTGTAACCGAAGTTTAATGAGTTCCTTTTAGCACTTATGTGGATGACCTCACACTTTTCGTTATTTAAGGTCAACTGCCACTTTTCGCACCATTCTGATATTTCTCCTAAATCGTTATGCAGTTTGTTTTGATCTTCTGATGATTTTATTAGTCGATAAACGACAGCGTCATCTGCAAACAACCGATGTTGGGTGCTCAAATTGCCTCCCAAATGGTTTATATAGATAAGGAACAGCAAAGGGCCTATAACACTACCTTGGGGAACGCCAAGTTCTGTCAGCATGAGCTTCCAAAATGCTTTATCATGATCAACTCCGTTTGTCTAGTAATTACTGTGTCTACTGTGGTGACTGCGACCTGAATTTCACCTTCTTCTCTTACCTCCAGGCTGATTTCTGTAACTGTTCTTCACCTCAAATTGACATGCTCGCGATGAGGTGCTTACCTGTTTTCCTAATTGTTATTTTCGTAGGATCTGTTACCATTTCTCTTTTGATTACCTCTACCCTGCTCATTCCTATTGTTGTTATTATTCTGGTTGTGATAATTGTTACCAAAATTACTATCACTTTTATTACCATCATATCTGTTGTTGTTATTCTGGTAGTCTTGTGATAACCTCCCTTTCTCCCAGGCATGATCTAATTTATCTATGTATTTCAGGAATTTCTCAATAGTGTTGTCTAGTCAGTAAACAAGACTCCATTGAAGACAGCCAGGTAAACGCTGTTCCAGCGTGTACCTTTGGATTAATTTGTCAAGCGGTTTATCTAAGTGTGCTAAAGTTCGAAGCTGCTTTTCACAAAATTCTTGCATTCTCATTTCTCCCTGGCAAAATCTACTTCCATTCAAAAATTCTGATTTTATCCGCGCCTGCTCACTTTCTGACGAAAATTTGTTTATAAAAAATTTTTCAAACTCTGCAAACGTCATTTCTTGGTTAACATGTTGGTTGGCCCAGGATAAAGCTTTGCCATCTAAAAATCGTTTGACAAATTTCACTTTCATATATTCTGGCATGCTCGGTGCAAAGCTATCCTACGACTGGTGCAAGTAATCGACAGGGTGTAATTTAAAATCACCCAGAAAATTTTTCGTAATAACGTTATAGCAATTGTTTTGAAACATGTTATTACCACTATATATACTGTTAAACATATTAGCCTCTAGATTTACAACTTAAGAGTTGACCATGTGAAGATTATTTGATACTTCATTCACTTTCCTGTTTACTGAAGAAATTTCCTCTGAAACAAGTATAGAATTCAATTTTAGTTTCTCATCAGTGAAATTATTTTCGGTTTCAATATAAGTTTGTGTGTTATGCAAATCTGACTTTCGTCTGCCGAGTTCGTCAATGATGATGTTTTCTGTTCTTTTTACTCGTTCGTCGACTACGTCAACATGTTTGTTAATTAGCTGCAATTCAGTAACTGCAATGTTCTTCAAACAATCCACTTCAAATTCTACATTGTGTAATCTTTCATTCACACTGTTTATTCGTCTATTTGCCTTATTAACATCTTTCCTAGTTGCTTCTAGTTTCTGATATATTTTTACGAGAATATCGTCTACTTTTCTAAAATTAATTTCGGTGTCCTCCCTATTTTTTTATTTTGCTCCG
Source organism: Schistocerca piceifrons (assembly GCF_021461385.2). Lineage (NCBI taxonomy): Eukaryota > Metazoa > Arthropoda > Insecta > Orthoptera > Acrididae > Schistocerca > Schistocerca piceifrons. Next base: position 267,909,079 of record NC_060139.1, on the reverse strand, counting down.
ACATTTTACTCGTTAGTTTATTATCTAGTAACGTAGAAAATTTTCCTAATATGTCTTCTGATTACTGAAATCCATGGAAAGGTGAAATTATACTACTTGATGAAATCTCGCTGCTTTGAGCATGCAGCTGCCGACCCGATGCTGTTGTGATTCCATCTTTGTAACATACAGCAAATATATTGCTTCTACTCATTTTAACTAATTTGGCACAACTTGACGAGATGATAAAAAAAAAAACACTTTCAAGACTATGTTTCCTATAATACACTCCTGGAAATTGAAATAAGAACACCGTGAATTCATTGTCCCAGGAAGGGGAAACTTTATTGACACATTCCTGGGGTCAGATACATCACATGATCACACTGACAGAACCACAGGCAAATAGACACAGGCAACAGAGCATGCACAATGTCGGCACAAGTACAGTGTATATCCACCTTTCGCAGCAATGCAGGCTGCTATTCTCCCATGGAGACGATCGTAGAGATGCTGGATGTAGTCCTGTGGAACGGCTTGCCATGCCATTTCCACCTGGCGCCTCAGTTGGACCAGCGTTCGTGCTGGACGTGCAGACCGCGTGAGACGACGCTTCATCCAGTCCCAAACATGCTCAATGGGGGACAGATCCGGAGATCTTGCTGGCCAGGGTTGTTGACTTACACCTTCTAGAGCACGTTGGGTGGCACGGGATACATGCGGACGTGCATTGTCCTGTTGGAACAGCAAGTTCCCTTGCCGGTCTAGGAATGGTAGAACGATGGGTTCGATGACGGTTTGGATGTACCGTGCACTATTCAGTGTCCCCTCGACGATCACCAGTGGTGTACGGCCAGTGTAGGAGATCGCTCCCCATACCATGATGCCGGGTGTTGGCCCTGTGTGCCTCGGTCGTATGCAGTCCTGATTGTGGCGCTCACCTGCACGGCGCCAAACACGCATACGACCATCATTGGCACCAAGGCATAAGCGACTCTCATCGCTGAAGACGACACGTCTCCATTCGTCCCTCATTCATGCCTGTCGCGACACCACTGGAGGCGGGCTGCACGATGTTGGGGCGTGAGCGGAAGACGGCCTAACGGTGTGCGGGACCGTAGCCCAGCTTCATGGAGACGGTTGTGAATGGTCCTCGCCGATACCCCAGGAGCAACAGTGTCCCTAATTTGCTGGGAAGTGGCGGTGCGGTCCCCTACGGCACTGCGTACGATCCTACGGTCTTGGCGTGCATCCGTGCGTCGCTGCGGTCCGGTCCCAGGTCGACGGGCACGTGCACCTTCCGCCGACCACTGGCGACAACATCGATGTACTGTGGAGACCTCACGCCCCACGTGTTGAGCAATTCGGCGGTACGTCCACCCGGCCTCCCGCATGCCCGCTATACGCCCTCGCTCCAAGTCCGTCAACTGCACATACGGTTCACGTCCACGCTGTCGCGGCCTGCTACCAGTGTTAAAGACTGCGATGGAGCTCCGTATGCCACGGCAAACTGGCTGACACTGACGGCGGCGGTGCACAAATGCTGCGTAGCTAGCGCCATTCGACGGCCAACACCGCGGTTCCTGGTGTGTCCGCTGTGCCGTGCGTGTGATCATTGCTTGTACAGCCCTCTCGCAGTGTCCGGAGCAAGTATGGTGGGTCTGACACACCGGTGTCAATGTGTTCTTTTTTCCATTTCCAGGAGTGTATTTTCAAAAGTATCTCACACACAATTATTTTTGCCTGACTTTGGCATGCAATTTCACTTCGCTACTAGTATATGGCACAATATATTGTAAACAATTTTTTCACCTGAAACTTAATAACGATTAGCATATAATGCAGTTTCATACGCATCCCAGCTCCTTTCACCAAGTTGAAAAATAACGTGGCAAAAATGTTTCTGTACTGAAGTTTGGGATGTGTTGTGTGTGACCATTGCTTCCCTCCATCCACTGAGGACAGATTTTTATTCGATAAGTCTTTGTTGTAGTATAGTTTAAAGAGGGGCTAGCTCATCTGTAAATTATGTATAGAATATGATAGGGATTCCATCTGACCCTGGATGTTCGTTCAGTTTTAACGATTTCAGTTGTTTCCGAACGCCACTGTGAGTAATGTCTATTTCAGACATCTTTCCAGGGCCCCAAGAATTAAACTGGAGCAATAGTTACGTGTTTTCCTTTGCAAAGAAACATGTGAAAAACTGAGTTTTCTACCTTCAATTTCAGTTCCTGTCTCGGCAGTGAGTGGTTAGAAACTAACTTTGCTTTCATTAACAGTCTTTATACACTACCAGAATTTCTTCGTATTTTGTGAGAAATTTTTCGATAATGCTCTTCTACACTACGTAGCTGTTGAAGACTTCATGCATTTTCCTCTGGACAGCCAAACGTGATTCACTCATCATTTCTCTATGGGTAGCACTACGCTTTGTTTTACCTCTGTTATGCAACAGTCTCAGATTCTCTAAATTTTTGCCTCGATATATATCTGCTAGGGCTAACTACAGAGCTACGTACTATATTTTATTGCCGGCAATTTTCGCGTAAATGTAAATTTTTTCTGTCGAAAGTAACCTCTCGATTATGGATATCGACCATTCCGAAACACTTATCGATATTAGGTGTTTAAAAAGGGGCGAGTGCTTGGAAAGTTGAATAACGCTGTGTGGTTTGATTGAGGAAATTGTCAGTGTGAATTTTAGTTGGTAGTGAATTCTAGTAAAATGCGATTGACGCCGCACCGAAATTTATTGTGTTGTGTGTAGCTGTGTCATATATCAGTGACATGGATGGGCAAGTGTGTGTCGAAGAAGCTAAAGCAGATATCACTGATTTAAAGCATGTTCTTGCTGTTTCGGAAAGTGAAAACAAAAGTTTAAAGAAGGAGCAGACGATTGCAAGTGGTCGTATAAGTGTGCAGCATAGGGAGTCCTATTCTATTCTCACAAAGTTAATTGACAAAAACCAGAAACGCTTGTTACGTTTAACTGAATTAGAAGACACGCTTACCAAGCAACTGTTGAAGGTTTGTGCCGAATTGACAGCAGTAAACGACGATATATCAAAAATTGAACTGAATAATGAACATAAAAAGCATCGTGCCAAATCGCAACTTTCGAAATTTGGGACACCTTACTTTAGACACAAGGAATCTAGACCTGCCGATAACTCTGATGTTTTGTTGTTACGGCAGATTGGTGATATAGGATATGTCGATTTGCCAAAACCACAAAGTTGGCTAGAATCTGAAAAGAAATGTTTAGTCAGGGCCATTGAAACTGAAGAACGAAACCGGCAAATGAAGGATATCGAAATAGAAAAACTTAAAATTAAGAAGAAAATGCAGACTTGTGATGAAAGTGAGCGACTGGAGCTTCAGTCAGAACTTGACAGATTAAAGGAACAGTCTTGTGTAATGAAATGTACGGGAGGTATTCAATTGTTTCAGAACAGCCCTTGTAAATATGATTGGTTTAAAATCTCGATTGTAGATTTGAAAGGCAAGCATAGCCCACAGGAATGTCAAGCGATGTGGACGCATTACCTTCATCCAGCCGTTAACAAAGGTCGTTGGAAGAAAGAAGAAGACGAGGCATTGAAAATTCTTGTGAAGAAATATGCATTTAGCAACTGGGATACAATTGCATTGGAGCTTAATACAAGCCGTTCAGCATTTCAGTGTATGTGCCATTTTCAGAACAGACTTAACCCACTGTTAATGAGAAACATGTGGGACGAAAATGATGATTATACACTCACAGTACTCATTAAGTCTTTCAGGAAAGGAGATTATATACCATGGAAAAAAATTGCGTATTGTTTTAGCAATTGCTCAGTTTCAAATGTTGTATCACGTTGGAAAACCATAAACCCTGACGCAGTTAAAGGAAAATTTTCAGAAGCAGAGGACGTGGTTCTCGTTGCGGCTGTCAGGAAGTTTGGTAAAGATTTTAAAAAAATATCAGACCATTTTCCAGGACGAACAAGTGCGCAGCTGCAGGAGCGGTACAAATCTTTTTTAAAAAATGAGCGTGATGCGCAGCCTTGGTCGCCAGATGAAGACAGGCTGATCTGGGAGAAAGTTAAAGAATTTGGACACAACTTTTCTCATATTGCAACATTCTTAATGAACCGTAATCGAACTCAGATAAGACATCGGTATTACAGGATGCTGGACTGGCTGAAGAAACATCCAGGTGAAGAGTATCCTGCATGCAGGAGTGGTCAATTCAAAATAGCTGAAGGACCAGATGAACTTTGGAAAAAGGTTGTGAATGTTATGAAGGACAAAAAAGTGAAATTTAGTGAAGTCAATGGTGATGCACTTATGGACGATGACAGTTTTTCAAGCCTCAAAAGCAAGTTGAAATTAAGGAAAAGGTCTGGGGTAAGACCTGGCCACCAGAGGACGTTTCATGATGTTGATTTAGAACTCGCCAATTATTTCTGTTGTGTTTATCCACAGAGTGGAGGGAGGCATAAAATCAATTACACCAATGAGGAAATTGATACACATGCTCGTGCCACATCAAAATTCTTAGATTTTTTGTGTGCAGATTTGAAAAGTGTGCCTGACAGTGAAATTGAGAATGACCAAATGCTTTCCAGGTTAGACAAGTTGGTGCTGAAGAGAATGAATGTCAATGAAGATGAGAATTCTTCAGCTATGCAAGGATCTGCTGGTGCTAGTGTAAGTGCAGAAAGAACTGAGAATGATTCAGAAAATGGTACTTTAAGTGCATGTAGGATATGTAACATTAAACATGGTGAAAGATCTTACGTTAATGTCTGGCATAATGCAGTACCTCCGAACCAGACCTCACTCATAGGAATTCGTTCTATTATGTTGTGGCGCAATGTTTTGCAAGCTATGATTTCTCCACCTAAAATTAAGACTGAGGATACATTTGAGGAATGTGATCAGCATGAGAGAATTCAAGTGAGTGAAGGAAGTTGTGGAGCAGACGCAGATGAAGAATGTAGTGAGTGTATAAAGGAGGCGAAAGCTGTATTTGAAAAACATTCAGGTATTTGGAAATCTCGTTTTCAGTCTGTTTTTGCATGGGCAGCTTTATGTAGTGAGTTTGCTCCTATGTCAGAAGATACATGCTGCCTGGATGCTGAATTTAGTGAAATAAGTCTTGGCAACAAGGGTGAGTTAATGGACGATTTGGAGACTACAGAGTCTAATGTAAATGTAGGAAGGAAACAAAAGAAAAAGATAAAACTGAAATGATCATTGTTCTTCTTCTTTTTTTTTTTTTACACACTATGTTGTTAGATGTCAGCCAGGTGCACTAAGTTCAGAGAAACAATGCTGTTGTGAGAACATGAGTAACGTAACATGTTTTATATGTGTAAATATTACTGTGTTGGTTTTGTTTGCATTAAGTCTTTCCAAAGCTTATGTCACATCAGTCTGAAAATCCAATTATATAACTTGAAAAGATATGTGTGTCATACATTTACATCTCCAGAAGACAGTTCATGCAAGTGTTTCATGCATTGAGATGATTTGAATGTAAAAAATGCATTTGTTTGTTCATTTGTTGTGATGCTTTCATGTTCTCTTCTGCTTTTTTTTCCCATCATATTGTTCTTAGCCACCAAATTTCCTTGACATTGCTTATCTAGTTTGAGTGTACATGCAAGACACAGATTAATGACCAGATGTATGTATTTAAATGTGAGCTATCTGTGGATACTGGAAATATTGGATAGAACCTCAAATGTAACAAAGGAAAAGTTGTTTGTTTATAGATGGCTCATTAAAACATTGTTTTAGTATTATCTGTTTTGTGCACCTTTTATACATTTGAAAATACATCTGTTCACTCTATTGTCATTTGTGGGTTACATGATGGAGAAAATTCTGAGTTGTGTAACATGTCAGTATGTAGATTGGTAGAGATGTTAGAAACTGGTTTACATGCACTATGTAAGCTTCAGTTGGGGAACCAGATAGTTTGCTTATGTCATTAAAGTGTTACATTTTGTAACACATGCCAAAGTCATAATAAAAAATGAAGCAAAGCCGGTGCTTTCTTAGAATTACTAAGTAGTTGCAGCTTATGTCCTAGGACTGACAATTACAAAACAATGGTTTTGTGAATGCTGCAAGAGTAAGGGTCTGTGACTGCATGGGTTTCCCAATGTAATGATTTGTGGTTATCTCCTTGCGTTTGCTGAACATACTCGATATTTCAGTGATCCACCGCCTTGCAGAGAAACACTTAAGCTGCTGGGCCCTGCTGAAAACTGATGACAAGACTGGAAACCGTTGTCCTATATGGGCCTTACATTTCATGTTGCTAATAAAAATTGTCTATGCTTCAGTTGGGCAATCAGATAGTTTGAAGATGTGATAAATGTGATAATGATTTTTTAGGATGCCCCCCCCCCCCTCTCTCCTGTGTAAATGAAAAAGGACCTTGCAGTGAAATACATAATCCCATAATATAAAGTTGGTGTGGTCTACAGGCAAATTACTTTTGTATCTTGGGTTATGTTTGTATAAGCTGGAATATGCTCGATTATTGTGATTCAGGTTGGACTGTAGCTGTGTGTTCACCCAAATGTGTTTGTTGAGAGCAAGGAATACCACATTATACACCCTTTTGGTTGAACTATTTGCGTGAATTGAATTTGACTTTCGTGATCTGCTTGCAAGTTCTGCAGTCAGTGGCTCTTACAGTCATCAGTGTTTAATGTCCAAGGCTCCTTGTGTGTTCAGAGTTTTCTACCTTGGAAAAGAACAATCTTAGGTGTAGTTATGGACTGAAGTTCACTTGCACAACTAGTAGATCATATACTTGTGGACTATATTGAAACATACTCGTATTCTTTTTGGCAGACATGAGTTTTTTTGGCAGCTTTTATGAAAAATATAATAAGTCAATAATAGTAATAAAAACAAAAGTGTGATTAAGGTTTCATAGGCGCTTCTGCTCCAAGGGCAAATGACAGAGCTGGAGCTAGACTTTTGATATACTAAGTCGGATGGAAGTATATGGGCAGCAAACATTTAGTCAAATGTATTATGATTAGTTAGTGCAGTCACACCTATCACATAGGTGGTATAGTTCTGCATGGTGACAGGATGCTGTACTTTGGAGAAAGGGAAATGCATAAAATTGGGGTTGGTGTAAAATGGAAATAAATTGAACTACAACATACTGGAGAACCAATGTTAGAGGGAATATGATGGACAGAAAATAACCCGGTAATGGTTAAGAAAGTGAAAAGAGATGGAACAACTCTTGTTGTACTGTATAAGTACGCATTGTAAATTGTTTCCAGTTTCATCAACTGACTAATGGCACTTACATGATATATTTTTTTATCTTACACAAGGAAAAAATTTGTCATCACCAGTCCTGCGTGATCCAAATAAAAATTAGTTGAACTGTCATTTCGGCACACATTTAATTACTCAAGATTCGTGTGGAGGCGATGTCTTCACGTTGTGGCTGAACCAGATAATGGTACTGTTTCTTCAGTGCAGCACATGTAGCAAGGTAAGTTGTTGAGGTTTTGTGGGAGTGTTGGAAATATAATAGAGAATAATGGCAGATTGGAGCATTAAGATAAAGTCATGACACTCGTTTGGATGAACCATGGGGTTGAGTCATGCCTGGGGAAAATCAAAGATATGGGTTATGCCCTAATTGTGATGTGGGATCTGGAGTAGTTCTTACTTACATAGTAGTTTCCTCATCCATTGATCATTTTCAAAATGTCAGACATATCCATCTTTGAGAACTGATTTTTTTTTTTTTTTTTTTTTTTTTTTAAAAAGGGTAAGGTATGTCTTCACTGAAGTTGTTTCTTACTAATTTCTTTGTTGCAGTTATTTCTTATCCCTTTCGTTGTCACAGATATTTCTTACACTTTGCTGTAGTTTCTTGTCAGTTTGTCAGGGTTGTTCATTGCAGGTTTCTGTGTTGTAGTTTTTTAGTGCTAATTTGTTTACTGGAGAGGCTTCTAAGAAATCTGAGACCATCCAGTGAGTTCTTGAGTTCTGTGTTTTCGTGAGGAATTTGCCAGTTGACACAGCTGCAGTGTGTTTTGTGAAAAGGACTGTTTGAAATGTCTTCTGACTGGGGCCATAGGAGAGTGAAGTGTGCTGACTATTTGCATATCGATAAAAGAGTGATATAAAGACAAACAAAATAACACTTTGTTCAGGTTGGGCATAAATGTTCTCATTTGTAGACTCTGTTTCAGAGTGAAGATGTTCAAGTGACACCTTTTTGTGTTCTAAATGTTTTGGCAGAAAAACAATGATAGTATCTGAACAAGGTGAAGCCTTCCATGGTGCAGATTTTGCGTCAATAGAGGAAGAATTAAATACCGTGAATCAGTCAGTTACAGAGGTAGATGTTAGTCCCATTAAGAAACCTTGGTCATTGAAGTCGAGTCATAAGCTCTATGCATCAACAACGCACACAGAAATTACCAAAGCCTTGGATGAATACACTACAGCAAAACTGACCACACTTTTCAAAGTAGAAAATGAACAAAAACACTCTTGCACCTCTTGCCAGGAATTTTTCACAAATATAATTTCAGCTGTTGAATTTTGTGCATCCTACAGTGAAAAGGTGCAAGTTTTAACTATTATTCCAGTGACATTTTCAAAGAAAACAATTTTGAATTACGTCCCATCAATATCCAAGTACACGACAGGCAAATCAAGAAATGTGAGGTCTGTAAAAGGAGTCTTTGGAAGACCAGATCCCTATTATGGTCATCCCGTAGAAGCATCTCAAGTTCAAATAGTACAGTCATTTTACCTGGAAGATAAATTGGACTGTTCTCGCAAGAGTGCCAACAAAAAATGATACTATAACTGTAACAGTTGAAGGTCAAAATGTTGTAAAAGTGAAGAGGTAAATGACTCGCAGTATTAAAGAAACTTTTGCAGTTTATAAGAGCAACTATACAACTTCACATATTGGAAGATCAAAATTTTATGCACTATGACCTAAGTGGGTAGTTCCACATCCACCTAGAGATGTCTCTTTTTGGACTTTGTGTGATAACTTAGAAGAACTTACTGGAGCACATGACATAACACCTTGGTTGGGCATGTGAAGTCGTTAGTAGTCTGTGATGTAAAGTGAGATACTTGTTTGTTTCAAGAACGTGGTGACTGCCCTGGAAAGGGAGGGCTGTATTTACAGACATTTGGCTTGGAAGATGTAGCAGACAACTCTGCAGAAATTAGATATGTGACGTGGGAGGAAAATAAACTAATTAAGAAACTGTTGCCTTTGACTTTTTCAGTGATGAACTTGGTAAATGGTCAGCGAAAGCTGTAACACTCCAGCATCTGAAGAAATTGCAACACCACCACACTGCAGAAGCAAAAGGGTGTGTTCAGGCTGAAGAATTATGTTTTGTGCTTCCCTTTGATTTTGCTGAGAACTGGTTTGTAATTCTCCCACAGGGAGTACAAGGGTACCATTAGAGTAATGACTAGGTTTCAATTTTTACAGGAGTGACATATTTTCAAAACAAGACCACAGGTGTTGCAGTTATAAGTGATGACACGGGACATGACACAGCACATATTTGCTAGCAATGCACAAAATTCTTCAACTGCAATCTTACACATCCAAAGCCCTCATTCTTTTGTCCAAAGAGGAAATCGAAGAATTACATGAGCAGAAAAAAAGAATGGTCCAAACAAACTACTCCTGTGAAATGAATTCAGAAGACACAGTTTGGGCTGAGTGATGGGTGAAATCATATTGCATGCACTTTAAAGAGCATGAAAGAAGAAACTTCATTCATTCGGCCAAAACCTCAGAAACAGCAGGGTAATATTCAGAGTTACTACCTGAGAAGTTTGGACCCATTTATAATGCTTGAATAATGAGTCTCTTACTCATCTTTCAAAACAAAAATTGTTAAATAAGGCAAGGTTTTGATTTTTTTTATGTGTGGCAAAAATGTCAATTGTTTATAAAACCTGTTCAATCTAAAAGCGGAAGCTCTCCTTGTCAGGGAATGTAGAAATATATGGTACTAATCAACAGAAAAAAAAATCAAAATTTTATGGGTTGGCATTTTTGAAAAAGGAATCTTTTCCATAAATTATAAAAACATTCAGAGCACTGTAGCAAAGAACTTTGACAGATAAATCCAAATGGAGGATTTCTTTGTAATCATAAAGCATTTAGCTTTCAAATAAAAAAAAAAAAAGAAAAGAAAACAACAACAAAGTATCTGGAACTGTTCCAGAGATTTAAAATCTTTTCCAGAATTCGCATCTTCAAAATGGTTTGCGCAGTGTCGTCTTTGAAGGGCTGAATCTCGGAGCAGAAAATTTTTTCGGAGAAAACAAAAAAAAAATGTCTTCCTTACTTAGTCCTTAATTTTAACATGTGCTAAATTCAATAACATCTGAGACTAGGAAAATGAGATTTTTTCCTAGCCCGCCTGAATTGATATGGACTATGCCAACCATTTTATTTTCATTGGAGAAACTTTGTCATTTTCGTCTGAATCATGGACTATACCATCGAACTTTTTCCAGTCATTGCTCTTCCTCTAATGGAGCACGTTTGCAATTGTATGCACTGCATCGCTTAATTTTTGTCTTACACTTTATAGTATCTCAAACCACAGCTTTGTTAGAGGCCATCTGATCCCCACAATTGGTCATTTCACCCAGTTAGTTCTACTATATATACATCATCACGATCATGTATTTAGCTTCTATACTAAACTTTGAGGATGCTGCCCACATTCTGTTGAATTCTTAGTGCTGTCCCCATGGCATGTCTGTTAAAGCTGAGTTGGTATCTCACTGCAACAAATGATATGTCGAGGTAAATAAAATGGAAAGGTTAAAATTATCCAAAACGTGTTCAGGGTGTAGGATTTTATATTAAGATTGATTAATTACAATAAAGACAGTTGTTTATTGTTAACCATTGAGTGGGCACACCTAGGTATAAAGTACACCAGGGCTTCCCAACCTTTTCAGCTGGTGGACCCCTTCTTCAGTCAAAAATCCATGGCAGACCCCTAGTCAATCAAGAGCACAGTAACTTTAAATTTCAGAGCGAAACCCATGGGAACTGAAAGCTTCTTAATACAAGTGCCATGTTCCCAATGACCCCTCTCCCCGAGGTACCAATAGTCTATGGTTTAGAGATGAATGAAAACAACTTGAAATTAACGATCCAATTTGAATTCCCACTGTATCCAGACAGTTTCTAGTGGATTTACTTCCTTTGTTCAACACACTATAGCCTGACTGAAATTACTTGGTAATTGACATTGAGCTGCCTTCTTCCAAGAGCAATCAACGTCACGTCCAAACTGTTCGCTGTATTTCGTAACAGGTGTGTGTGTGTGTGTGTGTGTGTGTGTGTGTGTGTGTGTGTGTGTGTGTGTGTGTGTGTGTGTGTGTGTGTGTGTGTGTGTAGCCATTTTCCAGTTCCACAATCGATTTTTGTGCCCATGTAAACAGCTTGGAAAGTCTAGTTATTTTTACATCTTTGCAGCTAGCATGCGGCATTGCAACAGTGTACTGTCAGTTGGTAGCTGGCAACTGGCAGGCGGCATGGCAACAGTTTAGCCACAGCTGACTACTACTTGGACACTATATCGTGGCAGTCAGTCTCAACTGTAAACAAATTAGGAAAACAAACAGACAGACACTCTTATTTCTATAAAAGTAGACAAAGCATTTCACAGATCGTAAGACTTTTTTTCTCAAAGGAAACAATTCTGTCAGAGGAGGTTTACCTTTTACAAGGTGGCACGTGAAAAGTCCTCATTTGTTTACGCTCGCAGCCAGTTGCCGCAATAAAGTGTCAGAGTAATAGCAAGTAATTGTAACTGAAGTATAGGCAGGCCATATTTTTAACTGAGTTTACGGAAATATTATAAAGAAAAGAAATTAGCTTTAGAGATCATTTTAATTTTCAAAACAAAAATATCAATGCCAACAGAATTCAATTAATAATTATTTTGTAAATGATAGAAGACAGAAACAAAATTCTTACAGAGTTATAGTTTGGATACGTTCACTGAGCATCTGTGAAGAAAAATGCTTTCTTCTTTATTATAGATGAGTCTGTAGGAATAATAATGGAATCCTAATGTGATGGTTGAGGGTGCTTCTGCTGACACAATTTTGAAAAGTCGGTTCAGTTCTTGACAACTGGAGACAGATGTCTGGTTCCGCATCTAGACAGCTTCGGTACTTAGTTTTGTAGGCAGCATAGATTGAGAATCCAGATTCACACATGTATGTTGTGGCAAACGGAAGTAGTACACGATTTTCCTTTTCGACAAGGGGGTAGTATTTCTTGTTATCGAAACGGATCCAAAAGTGTAACCGTCAATGTCAAAACTTGATTTCAAGGTATGGTCTGTGACAATTTCTATCAACAACTCCTATTCATTTGATGATAGAATGTTCGGGTTTTTGGATACAGTGAATGGGTTGACCACCCATTCATATTTCTGCAGCTTCTCATCTTCAGCTGTTCGGAAATAATGTTCCAACAATGCATCAAGCTTTCGACATGTTACAGGATTTGATGAAACAAATTCTTCCGAAGTGCCAAAGTTTTGTTTTTCAAAAAGTCCTTGAGAAGAGGAAAACACTCGACCTCGCGCTCCTTGACACACTCTGTCCAAAAATTGATTTTCCTCTTGAATGCTCTAACTTTGTCGATAGCAGTGACCTTTGTTTCACTTTGCCCTTGGAATGAGATTCATTTCGTTCATTTTGGAGAAAATATCTGACAAATAGGCAAGTATACACTGCCAATTTTTGTCATTAACAAGGTCTACTAATTTGGTGTTACGCTCCAAAAGGAAAGCTAAGACTTCCAATCCTAATTTGTACAACCGAGAGAGTGCATTCCCATGTGAGGGCCACCTCACTTCTGTGTGGAGAAGCAGGGAACGACGACGGCTTCCCGTATCTTCACACAGTATTGTGAAAAGTCTTGACTTCAACGACCTTGATTTTATGTAGTTAATGATTTGAATGGATTCGTCTAAAACTTTCTTGAAGAAACAGGCATTTGTTTCGTAGCTAAAGTGTATCTGTGGAGAGCGCAATGACTACTGCTGCAATTCTAGGTGTTTTCTTGCATTTTTGTTATTGCTCCGACAGTAGGACCGTCATAGCTTTTGCACCATCTCTGCACACATCTATGCAATTAGACCATGAAGCTTCGTTAGTCCTTAAAAAGTCATCCAATAGATGGAATATTTCAGCACCTGTTGTGTCGGCAGGTAGTGGTCTGCACAATAAGAGGTCCTCCTCAAAACATCCAGAATATTCATAACGGACAAAAGCCAATAAAATCACTAATCTGCAACATCAGTGGACTCATCTATCTGCAGAGAAAATGAATTGTGTTGGATGTGAGAAACGAGAGTGTCTTTCACATCATTTGACATGTCAACAATGCGTCTCTTGACAGTATTGTTTGATAATGGCACCGAAGATACAAGCTTTACTGCTTTTTCATCTGGCATGCAAGAAACAATATCATTAACACACGGTTTTATGAGATTTTCTGCAATGGCACGAGCTTTGCCTGTTTTTGCCACTCGATAACTAACCAAGAAAGAAGCTTTTAATGAATTTTCATTAATTGTTTTTGCACGAGTTTTTATGCAATGCTGAGAAGCAGCTAGTTCAGCACTCTTCCTCTTGAAAAAATCAATGTCTTTAGCCTGTAAATCCGGGTGAGTACCTTCAAAATGACGGCGCAATTTAACTGGAACTATTGAACTGTTTGGAAGGACTTGCGTACAAATTACACACTGAGCTTTACCCCCTTTGTCTCCATAAAGCCCATTTCTAAATAGCTTTTGTTGTACTTACACTTCTTGGTTATTCCACTTCCACAGGATATTGCAACCAATGGAGTACTTGCAGCGTTTTCACATAATAAATTCGGCTGTGGAGCTTCTTATAATTGTTCTTCCTTCGGTCATCCTCCCTCCTCATTCATTACAAATGAAAACTTCTCTTTTTGTGAAGGCGACGGAGAAAATGCACCCTTCTTCAATGATCCTGACTTCAGCCACCGATCCATGTTAGAAGTAATAAGTAATGAAATAGGTAGTGCACTGACAAAGCAAGTTTAACATTTAATGATGCCCGGGGCCACATACGTGCCAGCAAGCATTGTGATTGGTCAACAAAGCTCGCTCCGCGCATGCGTAAAAGATTTCAGCGCATCGAGTGAAATAAACCGGCGCACAAATGACCCCCATATTGTTGCGAAACAGTCAATCAGAAAAGCCGCATTCTCCGGTACTAAACTGTGTATGCATTCTCGCTTAGGAACAGCAAAGGCTGCTTGGGAATACGACCTGAAGTAAAAAGAAAAAGGGCGATGAATTTGATTTTCAAATTTTTATTCAATAATTTAACTCATTATTTTACATGATTTGGTGAAAGGTGGCCGCAGACCCCCTAGAAAGAGCCGGGGGAACCCTAAGGGGTCCGTGGACCACATGTTGGGAAGCTCTGGAGTACACCATGCCTATTCCTTCATTATTGCTTCAGCTGACACAGTGATAAACTGTGTCGTCATACATCCAAGTGAGCAGCTGTATATCAAATGAGCTATGTGACAAAAAAACTTATAATCGATCTAAACAAATTGCCCAGATTACGAGCTAGCAGCACAATACCATAATGAGGAAGTTGTCTATGAGATAACTGGTGATCGAATAAGCGATTGGCTGGGTTCTGAGGCAACTGCACTGTTTAATGCTTTGAGTGAGTCATTACTGTAATTTAACATTTGTACATGGCAACAGTGTGATATAATGAATGTCTATTTTATTAATGTTCATTTAAACAGTGCTTTAGCTCATATAATGTAAGTTTATTATATCACTGTTGAATTAAACTGAGATTTAACTGTGATTTTGCTCACACATGTTTCCCTTGGTAACATGAGGACAGCTGTTCTTCAGACATGTACAAAGTATGCTGCACAGTCACTTGTATTATGCCCACTTGAGGGTTAAATAATTTTATAAAATATTTGATGAGGTATTGGCACCTGAAGATGATGCTTTAAGCGTCGAAACCGTTCATGGAATAAATTAAGAAAATTATTAGCAACGGAAGCAAATTTTTATTCTATAAACAAATAATTTTACTTCTTTACCCCTCTTTCCTCCGTGTGTGCTAAGTAATCCTTAACTTTACATTATGAATCACTCAAGGAGTGTGAAGGGCAGACTAACTGAACTTGTTGCAAATAGTGCAAGGAGGGATGCGAGGAATCGAAGCATAATTGCAGTATTTACTAGAGCAGATATTTTCAGTCAGAGGCATTCTTAAGAGGCAGAACAACAGTTACTCAGAAATTGTATTTTAAAAAAAAATGAAGTTTGTTTCATCAGAACAGAAAGGCTGAACAAGATAAATGAGCTAATTTTCTGTTTAGATGATTTGCATAATTCTGAAGACAGATGTTCTGTACCTATATGAACACCATGTAATAGAAGAGTAAGTGTAGTAACATCTAAGTGGTAATAGGCTAGCATTGTGATAATGCAGAATTAATACTGTATAAGGAATGGCCATATATGTAAAACACTGACAAAAACACTGAAACGAGATTTTTTTTTTAAAGTACTGAGGACAAAAAAATTGTTTATTCCTGAGTTGTTACTAAAGAAGACATCTTTTACAGTTTTAAAAGTGTACATGCCTCCATCCTCCAAAGGGAAAACACAAAGAAACAAAATAAATAAATAAAAAAGAGAGAGAGGAGAAAAAGAAGAGGAACACCATACACTCTAGAGAGTGCTTCGCAAGGTATGGATGTAGATGTCACTTCAAAATACTGAAATAGATGTAATGACGAGATACAGTGCCATAAGAATGAAATAAGAGGTGAAAGAAATGAGGGCTGTAAGGAAAGAATTCTATTTATGATATTCAATACATTTTTAGTACAGTAATATCCATTTTTGAAAGTCCCATTCCTGAAGTGTCTGGAAATAATAAAACTAAAGGCAATAAAACACATTGTAAACAGTAAATGAAAGTTCTTATAGTTGATGGAACAATTACTGATCTAGTATTTAATTGGTTTCAGAAGAAAATAACACAGTATAACTAAAAGTTATTGAGTGCTACTGATAATTTATCTCATGAACAGGAATAAGTGAATGGAGCAGAATTTTCGAATGATTTTCTTTAGAAGACCATGTCTTACTGCTGTAAGTGATAACATAATACACACTGCAAACTTTCCATTTTACACACATTGCACAAGCCTCCCCTCTATGTGGTGAATAGCAGTGTATCTTCCTCGTAATATTGTTGTTATTCCAACCCGGATTTTCCCTTGTTTGAAGATTGTACTACATAGAGAAGTCTGGAGGAAGTATCTAACCCACAGTGGATAGCTAAAGGCTGATGCTGAAAATCATTCCTAATAATCTTTGTAGAAGTGTTTTACCTCATCCTCAGATTCTGAATATGTTACTCATCATCATCATCATTTCCCCCTCTATCCAACATCTCATCAGGTTGGGGTATCAATGGTACTTTGCCACTTTACTCGGTCTTTTCACCATTCTTCTCTCACAATTTGCTTCCATAGCAGGTTTTTCCTCCTTAAACTCATCTTTATTGTACCAGTCCATCTTGTCCTTGGTCTCCCTCTTGGCCTCTTGCCTTCAGTCTTGAACTCCATCATTCTTCTTGGTATTCTTCCCTCTCCCATCCTCTTCTCATGCCCAAACAATTTTAGTCTATTCTTTTCAATTTTCTCAGTCAACTTCTCCACTCCAATTTCCTCCTTAACATCTCCGTTTTTCACTCTGTCTCTCCTCGTCTTCCCTAGCATTCTTTTCAGAAACTTCATTTCACTGGATTGTATCTTTCTCTCCTCTCTTCTAGTCATAGTCCAAGTCTCTGACCCATAAATTAGTATGGGTGTGAAGTAAGTCTTGTATAGCGCCAGCTTGCACCTCATTGGCACTTCCCTTCCCCACACGAAGCCCCCTCAAACACTGGTAAAATGTATACTCTGTTGTATTCTTTTGCTAATTTCTGTCTCCAAACGAGCATTCACCATTAAAACACTTCCCAAATATTTAAAGTTGTCCACTATTTCAATATCCTGTCCCTTAATATGAACTAATCCCTTGCCCTCTCTATCCCCTCTGGTTACTACCATGGTCTTGCTTTTCTCCACACTAAATTTCATTCCATATTTCTTGACCTTATCATTTAGGATGTCTATTTGTTTTTGTACCTCCTTACTGCTTGTTTCCCACACTGCATTATCATCCGCAAATCAGCTTCATCTCCCTTCCTCTATGAGCTGCTTTCGTCTCACTGACTATTTCATCCATCACCATTATAAATAGTAGTGATGATGTCACCTTCCTTGTCTTAGTCACATAACATTCTTAAACCATTCAGTTCTTCCAACTGGTGTCTGTACACAACTAGAGCTTTTTTCATACATTGCCTTGACAACTTCAAGTGTTTGCTTTCCAATTCCCTTCTCTTCAAGGTTGCCCATACCTTTTCCCTGGGAACACTGTCATATGCTCTAACTAGGTTGAGAAATGTCATCATAAGATCTTTCCCATACTCCCAATGTCCATCCATCAACTGTCTCATACTAAAGATTAGGTCAACTGTCGATCTACCATGAGGAAAGCCATACTGCTCCTCTTCTAACTGCCCTTCCACTTTTTCTCTCATTCTTCTTTCCAGTATCCTCTCCATTATTTTTGCTACTTGGGATATGAGTGTAATCCCTCGATAGTTGTCACATACTTTCGTGTCACACTTCTTGAAAACTGGAATTATTATTTCCTTTCTCCATTGTTCAGGTAAACATTTTTGGGTCCAAATGCACTTTATTAGTCTATATAGCCACTGTAACGTAACTGGTCCAGCTGCCTTTATCATCTCCACAGTAATTTCATGTGTCCCAGGTGCCTTTCCTGTTTTCATTTTTCTCAGAGCTAGTTTCACTTCTAACATTGTTATATCCTCCTCTTCTTCCAGACCGCTGCCCCCCCCCCCCCCCCCCCCCCCTGCCGTACTTCTATTCCCTTTCCATTGCCATTCTTCACATTTAGTAATTTATCAAAGTACTCTTTTCATCTTTTCCTTACTCTCTGTAATTCCATATATATCATCCTCTTACCACTAGTAACATCTTTTTCCAACTCTTGAGTGAATTTCTCCCAGCTTTTCCTCTTTTCTTCTGCTACCATTTTCTTACACTTACTTTTACTATCCTGGTATTTCCTTTTACTTTCAGCTGTTTGGCCTCTGTTCCATTCATGCCAGGCTTTCTTCTTTTCTTTTACTGCCTCCTTCACCCTCTCATTCCACCATGGTGTCTCCTTTTCCTTTACCCTTCCGGACACTCTGTCACAGGTCTTCTCAGCAGAGCTTACAAACGCTTCTTTGAACTTATCCCATTCCTCTTCCACATTTTCATACTCAATGTTAGGGATTTTACGCTTAAGTAACTCCTTAAACTTTTCTTGCATGCCATCCTTTAGTTTCCGTACTTTTATTTTCCTTTCCTTTCCTTCCTTTATGTAAAAGTATATTACTAAAGTGTGGAAATGAAAATTGAACTGTCTTTTTATTTACACTCTATATTCCCACAATTATTTAGTCACATGCAGCGATAATTGTGAGCATGGTGATTTACTCCAGAGGTGCACAACTTGTAATGTTGGATGATATTAAGACCACACATACACAACTATGTTTGTTTGCATCACTATCTTCTGCAGCAGTCTGTTTTATGTAAGTTGTTCTCGTTTTTTATGATTTACAAAGTATCTTCAGTGGTGATTTGTATTCATTCCTCTTGCTTGCATGTTCTAGAGTCCACTTCACAAGTCAACTCCAACTTCCACTAACAGTGAGGGAAAAGGTAGTGGATTTCAGAACATGTAAGCAAAAGGAATAAACACTACTGATCACAGATCTTTGTAAATAAAAGCAAAATACATCTTATGAAAAGCACTCTTAATCTTTATATGAGAGAAAACTTAATAATTTCCATACACAATCCTTTGCCATTAATGATAATAATAATAATAATAATAATAATAATAATAATCAACAACTCAACCAATTACAAAAAATAACAGAAGTATTCAGCAATGACATAAATATGGCTTTTGGAACAGACAAATGTGATAAAAATAGCATAGTCAAGGGAAAACAAAGATTACATATTGGATAACCACAGTGACTGCATAGAAGCGATGGAAAAAACAGATGCCTATAAATATCTGGGATACAGACAAAAAATAGGAATAGATAATACAAATATTAAAGAAGAACCAAAAGAAAAATATAGACAAAAACTAACAAAAATGCTGAAAACAGAATTGACAGCAAGAAACAAGACAAAAGCTATAAATACTTATGTTATACCAATATTGACCTACTCATTTGGAGTAGTGAAATGGAGTAACACAGACCTAGAAGCACTCAATACACTTACACGATCACAATGCCACAAATATAGAATACATCACGTACATTCAGCAACAGAAAGAGTCACATTAAGCAGAAAGGGAGGAGGAAGGGGATTTATCGACATAAAAAACCTACATTATGGACAGGTAGACAATTTAAGAAAATTCTTTATAGAATGAGCAGAAACTAGCAAAATGCACAAAGCAATCACTCATATAAATACATCGGCTACACCACTGCAATTTCATAACCACTTCTACAACCCTTTAGATCACATGACATCAACAGATACAAACAAAGTTGGAAAAAGAAAACACTACATGGCAAGCACCCGTATCATCTAACACAGCCACACATCAATCAAAACGCATCCAACACATGGCTAAGAAAAGGCAATATATACAGTGAGACGGAAGGATTCATGATTGCAATACAGGATCAAACTATAAACACCAGATATACAGCAAGCATATTGTTAAAGATCCCAATACCACAACAGATAAATGCAGACTTTGCAAACAACAAATAGAAACAGTAGATCACATCACAAGCGGATGTACAATACTAGCAAATACAAGAATACCCCAGAAGACATGACAATGTAGCAAAAAATAATACATCAACAGCTTGCCTTACAACATAAACTTATAAAACAACACATTCCCACATACAAGTATGCACCACAAAATGTACTGGAGAATGATGAATACAAATTATACTGGAACAGAACCATTATAACAGATAAAACAGCACCATATAACAAACCTGACATCATACTCACCAATAAAAAGAAGAAATTAACACAACTAATCGAAATATCCATACCCAATACAACAAATATACAAAAGAAAACAGGAGAAAAAATTGAAAAATACATCCAACTGGCTGAGGAAGTCAAGGACATGTGGCATCAGGATAAAGCAGACATTATACCAATTATACTATCAACTACAGGAGTCATACCACACAGTATCCACCAGTACATCAACGCAATACAGCTACATCCAAACTTATATATACAACTACTGTTCAATTACCCGAAAGTTCCTAAATGCAATGTAAGATATACCGTACAGTTAAAAGGAAGTCACGCTTGATCAAGGTCCGCGTCACTTTCCATTTTTAACTAGACCTAAGGACTGAGAAAGGAATGAAGATAATAATAATGATAATAGTAATAATAATAATAATAATCACTGTAACAGGGGAGGGTGGGCTGATGCAGTAAATTGACAATTCTATGACAAAGAAGGGATATGCAGATGGGACTAAATGACTATTCAAGTTGGTGTGTATTATCTATGAGACTGGCAACATACCATCAGACTTTTGGAAGAATACCATCCACACATTTCCAAATATAACAATGGCATTTAAGTGCAAAAACTAGAGCACAGTCAGCTTAACAGCTCCTGCACCCAAGCTGCTGAAAAGTGTAATATACAGAAAAATGGAAAAGAAAGTTGAGGCTCTGTTTGATGACAATCATTTGGTTGTAAGATGAGTAAAGGTACCAGAGAGCCAGGTCTGATGTTGTGTTTGATAATGGAAGCAAGACTGAAGAGAAATCAAGGTACACTCATACGATTTGTCAGTTTTTGAAAAAGAGATTAAAATTCAGGGGGGTAAGGATATCAGTGATAAGATTCACTAATGACACTGCTATACTCAGTGAAAGTTGAAGAATAATTAGAGATATGTATGTTTTTGGGTAGGGTCCGCCTTTAGCAAAACACAATTTTGTTTTTTAACCCAAACATGTTACACTGCATTTGCAGCATCTTCAGTGGGCTTTTATTTTCCATCTGTTAAAGATAAAGAGTGTTCTTTGCTGTTTGTATAGGCAATCGCCTTGCCACAGTGTATACACTGGTTTCCGTGAGATCACCGAAGTTAAGCGCTGTTGGGTGTGGCCGGCACTTGGACGGGTGACCATCCAGCCGCCACGCACTGTTGCCATTTTTCGGGGTGCACTCAACCTCATGATGCTAATTGAGGAGCTACTCGACTGAATAGTAGCGACTCCGGTCAAAGAAATCCATCATAATGACTGGGAGAGCAGTGTGCTGACCACACGCCCCTCCTATCCACATCCTCAACTGAGGATGACACGGCGGTCGGATGGTCCCGATGGGCCACTTGTGGCCTGAAGACGGAATGTAGCTATTAGTTTTTAAACCGTAATTGCAGATATTTGAAAAAACACATAAATTACGAATTCATACCTTTTTACTACATAGTATGTTTTTTTGATGTTTTGTGTTTCTACAGTGACCGTTTTTTTTTTTTTTGCACAGTTTGTCATCTGTAACCACTTATACCTTAAAGTAGACAAATTGTTTAAGCCAAAATTATGATTTGAGAACTTGTTATTTCTGTGTCTGCCACTCAATTTCACCTTTGTGTTTGGCGTGATGTGCTGCAGGTGACATACTGTTTACATACAGGGTGTCCCAGCTATCTTGTCCACCCAAAATATCTCTGGAACAATAACAGCTATTGGAAAACGACTTTCACCGGTATCAATGTGGGGCTGGGGCCCATGAATGTACATATTTGGAAACATTCTAAAACGAAAGCATATGTGTTTTTTAACACAAACTTATGTTTTTTTTAAATGGACCTCCTATATTTTTTCTTCAGCAATCCATAGTATGACAAAGCACACACACAATGGCGTTGATTGCATCACAATATTCCCATTACATCCCGAGATATTGAGACGCGAAGTTGACGCTTGAAACTTCCGACATGCACTGCTAGCGCACGTCCTGAGGCTCAGGCGTGAACCCCATGCTGCCCGTAATCGCGATGTGATTGACATCTGTAATCACACCTCCATACTTATCAAGAGGGACACTTACTTGTCAATCACATCGCGATTACGGGCAGCATGGGGTTTACGCCTGAGCCTCAGGACGTGCGCTAGCAGCGCATGTCGGGAGTTTCAAGCGTCAACTTCGCGTCTCAATATCTCGGGATGTAATGGGAATATTGCGATGCAATCAATGCCATTGTGTATGTGCTTTGTCATACTATGGATTTCTGAAGAAAAAATATAGGAGGTCCATTTAAAAAAACATAAGTTTGTGTTAAAAAACACATATGCTTTCGTTTTAGAATGTTTCCAAATATGTACATTCATGGGCCCCAGCCCTACATTGATACCGGTGAAAGTCGTTTTCCAATAGCTGTTATTGTTCCATAGATATTTTGGGTGGACAAGATAGCTGGGACACCCTGTATACATGTGTATAGTTAGGTATTACATTATGTGAAAGACAAATTCTATTGAATTGTGTTTTTCTAAAGGCAGACCCTATCCAAAAACATACATATTGTTAAAGCAAACACAGAAGAAAAGAGCTTCAACCCCAAGATGATTATTTCAACGCCCTGCCAGGCATTTCTGAGCAAGCTCTACAACAAATTCCAGAACACTACAGCAAAGTTACATCAAACTATTTTAAATATAAAATTCAATTTGTCTTTCACATAATGTAATACCTAACTATATACATGTAAATGTAAACAGTATGTCACCTGCAGCTCGTCATGCCAAACACAAAACTGAAATTGAGTGGCAGACATAGAAATTCGTAATTTATGTGTTTTTTTCAAATATCTGTAATTACGATTTAAAAACTAATAGCTACATGTATACAAAGAGCAAAGAACACTCTTTATCTTTAACAGATGGAAAATAAAAGCCCACTGAAGATGCTGCAACTGCAGTGATACATGTTTGGGTTAAAAAACAAAATTGTGTTTTGCTAAAGGCGGACCCTATCCAAAAACATACATATTGTTAAAGCAAACACGGAAGAAAAGAGCTTCAACCCCAAGATGAATAATTACAGAATCTGTAGAATGATATGAGCAGTCTAATGAGTACAGAATATAGAATGAGAGTAAATCAGGAAAAGGCAGAAATAATTAGAATTAGAAGAAATGAGAATGGCAGGAAACTTATCAAAATTGATGTTCACAAAGTAGACAAAGTTAAAGAATGCTGCTGCCTTGGAAGCAAAATAATTGAGAAGGACAAAGCAAGGATGAAGTAAAAAAGTGAACTAGCACTGGCAAAGAGGGCATTCCTGGCGGAGAGAAGTCTGTCAGTATCAAACGTAAGCCTTAATTTGAGGAAGAAATTTCTGAGAGTGTATGATTGGAG
The DNA here is from genome assembly GCF_021461385.2 of Schistocerca piceifrons. NCBI lineage: Eukaryota > Metazoa > Arthropoda > Insecta > Orthoptera > Acrididae > Schistocerca > Schistocerca piceifrons. The sequence goes on along the minus strand of NC_060139.1, from coordinate 267,885,435 downwards.
CACAGCATTGTATGGTAGGATTCATGGACAATAGTAAAACCAGAACAGTAGAGAACTGATGTGTTTGAGTTTTGGTGCTACTGAATAATGTTGAAAATCAGACAGACTTGTAAGATAAGGATATTCTCCACAGAATCGGCGAAGAAAGGAATATATTGAAGACACTGACGAGAAGAAGGAACAGGATAATTGACATGTGTTAATGCATCAGGGAATAAATGCCCTGGTACTAGAGGGAAATGTAGAAGGTAAAAACTGTAGGGGAAGACACCCGAGATTAGAATGCATCCAGAAAATAATTGAAGACGGGGTGCAAGTGCTACTCTGAGATGAAAAGGTTGGTGGAAGAGAAGAATTTGTTGAGGGCAGAAGACAGATGACTCAGAAACAAAAAATTGCAGATGGATGATGATGCGTCGCTTAAGACCGAGTGACTCTAATGCTATTTTCAAAACCTTCCACACTGCTATTTAATAGCTATCACCAAACTCATGGCCACAGTGTGGGTTCACCAGATTTGCTAAATTAAATTCAGGAATATTTTCTGGAGGACACAGAAAAGTATGTTCATAGGGCTTAAAGGATCATTTGGAGCCAGCCCATTACTCTTGCTGCTTGTGATTTTAGCTATACAGTGTGCTCAGAAACCATCTGAAAAACATACAAAGGTATTGCAGGGTAGGTTGTGCTCAGAAATAATTTTTGGAAAAGATTTGATACATTGCATCATTTCTGAGTTAATTAGTGTTGAAGTTAGCTAATCAGGTCATTGCACACAAAATTTCAAGCGGTTCGCCAGCTGCAACTAGTGTTAGTTACTCTCAGAGTGTAGATGATAGCACATGAGACTGCTCAGATTTCAGTTTGTGTTCGGTCATCAGTACTGTCCCATGTCCAATTTTTGTGTCACTGTGTTCAGTTTTAGGAAACTAAACAAAAAATATGTGTGGCAATACCATCTCCAATGGCCTGTTTGATTTGCACATACAGTGGCCTGATTGACTGATTTCAATGCTACTTAACTCTGAAATGGCACAACATATTGCATTCTTTTGTTAACAGTTATTTCTACACAAATCACTCTGCAACATCCTTACAAGCTTTTCAGACTATTTCTGACCATCCTGTATATTTCCATCAAGTAACATGTAGACTCAAGAACGGTATACTGGACAAGATGCATATGTTAACCGCTGATAGAATTTACAGTAAAGTTCTGCTAAGGTGCTGTTGTGTGGTCACATGTCAAAGCAAGGCAGGACCCAACAGATACTGAGTCAGTCAGTTTACGAAATTTTTACAAGTACCGAGGAAAGACTAAAGCTATCCCATCTTTCACCAAATCAAGCCATGATTCGAATGCTAACTGGACATAGCCCTTATCCTCAGCTACTTTTCAGAATCCAGTGCTGATGAGGAGTACGTGCACATTGAATGGCCAGTTTTGCAGATTATGTAATTAACTGTCCCTTACATGACCTGCACAGACTAATGGCAGTGCAGGAGTATCAATTGCACATAATACTGTAAGGTGCAGTGTTGTTGGAAACTGTACTATAAGTGCCATTTACTGTCAAGTACACAGTGAGTGCTTTGGTAGGCATCAGTCTGTGATCTGTGAAATGGACTCTGAGCGCGCACACACACACACACACACACACACACACACACACACACACAGAGTGAAAATGTGATTTTGGAGAGATATACCAATAGTAGAGGTAGTGACTGCCACTGACTGTGGAAGGAGGCCTCAGCTGGTAATTCATCTTTAAGAAAGAAATACTTCATTGCTAAAAATGTGGTGTAAGAATAATATGTGGTGCTCACCCAAATATCATCTTGTAAGTATTTGTGTTGTGGACTGACAAGACAGCCAGTTCACAGTGACGGGTAACCGAAAGGCACGCGCTTAGACTCACGCAGGCTGGCGTGAGGTCTGAAACAGGATACGTAATGAATGCTATAAAGAAAAGTACGTAGCTTCTGGAATACTTAACTTTAATCCATCATTTGTATACAGCGTTCTTGATGATACAAGTGAGATTCTCTCTACAAATGGTTAATGGCGCCTTGCTAGGTCGTAGCCATGGACTTAGCTGAAGGCTATTCTATCTCTCGGCAAATGAGAGAAAGGCTTCGTCAGTGTAGTCGCTAGCAAAGTCGTCCGTACAACTGGGGTGAGTGCTAGTAAGTCTCTCTAGACCTGCCGTGTGGTGGCGCTCGGTCTGCGATCACTGGCAGTGGCGAGACGTGGGTCCGACATGTACTAATGGACCGCGGCCGATTTAAAAGGTACCACCTAGCAAGTGTGGTGTCTGGCGGTGACACCACAATTTGTTCAAGGAGCTAAACAACAGAAAATCCAGAATGGAATAACGACATATGGAAAGTTTAGTTGCTACTCACCATAAAGCGGAGATGCTGAGTCACTGATAGGCACAACAAGAAGACTGTCAGCAAGTAAGCTTTCGGCCAAAGGGGCCTTCATCAAAATTAGACAAAAAAACACAAACACAACAAAAAAAGACCCCAGTCTCTGGCTGGTCTCCATCTCTGCTATATGTTTATTGAGTTAACAATGTAGGAAAAGACAGATTGCTGTTTACTGTGAAAAAGATATGTTAAGTTGCAGACAGACACAGTTAAAAGACACTTACAAAAGCCTTTGGCCACAGCCTTCATCAGTAAAATAGAGGCACACACCATTCATACACACAAGCCCGAGCCACGAGAGTTGGCAGTCGTGCATTAGGTGTGCTTGCATGTGTGTATGAATGGTGTGTGTATCTCTTTTACTTATCAATGCTGTGACCAAAAGCTTTCTGTAAGTGTCTTTTAATCATGCCCATCTGCAATTTAATGTATCTTCTGTATGGTAAATAGCAACATTTTCCTACATTGTTGACATTCCTACCGAGATTTTCCATTGTTTGTTTAAGGAGATAGGCATTTTGGCTATGGCTTCACAGTATATTTATTCCCTTATGAAATTTGTTGTAAATAGAGTACTGCAGTTCAGGAGGAATAATGATGTTCATAACTACAACAGCAGAAGAAAACAATGACATTCATTATTCCACCTTAAGATTGTCTTTAGCATAAACAGGGGTGCACCATGCTGCCCAAAAATTTTTGATCACTTACCCAATCATGCCAAATGTCTGCAAGGCAACAAAGTAATATTTGAAAAGAAACTGAAAAAGTTTCTTCTTGACAACTCCTCCTATCCATAGAAGAATTTTTATTTTTGTAATAATTGAAATGTGGTGGGTAGGAATTACCAATTCACTTTTGCATTGTAAATGGTCAGCATGAAACCATATATACATATGAAGTTTAACATGGTTATAAAATGACTCATTCTATAACATTACAATTAACTGTACATATGATACATGAAACAAATAACAGAACAGACCTGACGTCTTTTCCAAGGCACTTACATACCCAGTGGGCTGATGGCTGGAATCTTGATGTTTGATTGTTGTTCTCCTGTAACATTTTATTGAGATGATTGTCTTAAAATTGGCCTCATTGTCTTCTTTTCAGTGTATGACTTTGGTCTCCAGCTTTGGCTGTTCAAAGAAATAGACTGTTTCTAGGTTTGTCGAGTTGATGGTGTGTTAAATGTTCGATAAAACAGTTTCTTCATTGGATCCTCTGTATTCATAGATTCGTAGACAACTGTTTCACAAGAAATCTGTCACAAAAGATTCCACAGGATTTTTCTTTCCACCATATCTTATAACCTTGATGTGTACAGGAAGTTAAACCTTAATCTTCATTTTTTCCCCCTTCTGTCGACAACTAAACATTATTAATTTTCATGAATCACCATATAATGGAGATGTTGAGTGACAGACAGGCACGACAAAAAGGGTACATCAAGGAATGTGGCTTATTGGAATGAAGAGGACCACCTGAAGCGAATGGAGGAGAAGGCGTTGAGATTCTGGAGGAATGTAGATACAGTGTCCGGACCCTCGGTCCAAATCATGAAGATGTCATCAGTGAATATGAAGTGGACAAGGGGTTTGGGATTCTGTGTAGTTAGGAAGGATTTCCATAGATGGCCCATGAATAGGTTGGCATAGGAGGGTTCCATGCAGATGCCCATTCCTGTACCCCTCATTTGTTTGTAGGTGATGCCTTCAAAGGAGCAATAATTGAGAGTGAGGATGTTGTTGGTTATGGTGACCAGGACACCACGTGTGTGTTTGAGTTGCATTTGTGTGAGTGTGTGTGTGTGCGTATGTGTGTCTATTGTTGACAAAGGCCATTGGCTGAAAGCTATAAGTGTGAAAATCTTTTTGTTGTGCCTGTCTGCGACTCAGCATCTCTGCTGTATGGTGAGTAGCAACTTTCCTTCTCATAATATTGTTGCAGTCCATCATCCTGTACTTTCCATTGTTAAATTTACAGATTTTCATATTAAAATTCTGGTATCACTTTCACTTGTTAAGCATGTATTGTCATCATTGTACTACAGCCAGGTGTATACGATACCACACCTATCTTGCAGGAATGTTAATATTTCATCTGCAACTTCTTTCTCACTCTGTTGAATTCTTTGGGTTCCTCTCTGATCAACTGTCAATTTTGCCAACTGTTGTTGTAGACATAATGAAATGTTTGCTTTGTTTATCATTGCCCTTGCTTCATTTTTTATCAACATCATTAACACTGTGGTACTGTTGTGAGTTACTCTTTAACGAAGCAGTTCAACTAAGCTCCTTAGCCTCATGCTGTGCCGACCATTGGATACCTCCAGCCCCGCCCCCAGTTGCCATTAGGAGCCAATATTGTGGTTGCATGGTAGTCAATACATGGGGCGTTCAATGCTGTAAACATCATTGACCTTTTGTGACCTCACACTCAAGGGTTTCTGCTTGTTACACCAATTAACATTTGTCAAACAGTCAATTTTCAATGCCATGTTCCACCCAAAGGCTTGACATAAGACTTGAACATCTTTGTAGTAGCAAATAGTGCCACTCACTCCAAAGACTACATGAGTTCTTCGAGAGTGAAGATGTACTCTGTGCAGGCAAGTGAAATTCTTTAAGATGTGAACCAAATAGCCTTTTGTTAGTGCTAGATCCTGTAAAGGTCCCAAAGTTTACAAGCTGGTGTACAGGATCAAGCAGAAGAATCACTCAACTTTTTGTTACCACTGGAACAGTTAAGTGAGCTGAATACTCTACCCGTTTGGGATATTTGACCACTACCATAACCACATGTTCTGTTCAAATACCATTTTGCAGAGTCTTGTTGAATGTCTCTAAAATTTCTTAGCAAGTGGACTGGTTCATATGATGATGTAGGCTACACATGATATCAGTCATATTTTGAAAAAAATTGTCATCACAAATTTTAAATCAGTTTAAATACACATTTTTTGAGCTGAAAGAGCTTGGGTCATTTCAGTAAAAACACATCACACAAGAGGCATAGATTAGTCAATGAACCATTAGTATTTTCTTAGAGATCCATTAAACATCTCTGCAACTTTTCATATGGTTCTGCAAGATTGTCAGTCTACTGCTCAAACTATCGCTTCATCTGTGCTGGCCACTATCCTCCTCATCACCACTGGGCTCCTAAGTTAACTGCTCCCACTTCCCATCTACCTTAGTCTATCTGTTTGTTCTTACATAATTTTGTCATCCTGGACACTGACAACACATCATGGCATTGAAATGCATCTCATTGGATGAGCTGTTGCAATATAGCTTCTGAAATTTATCAGTTAAAGACCCATCTCTAAGTCAGTAGAAAAATGTCACTATGAGCTGGTCCAAGAAGCCATAGCAAAAAGAAGAGGTCAAAAGCTAGCAGGCTGCATTTTTCTGATCCTGCAAGCAGACTTTTACAGCCCAACAATAATCACTGCCCAGGTGGTACCATGGTGACCTGGATTTTAACATAATCCAGGCCTGGCACTGGCCTACTCCCTTGTTCTACATGATGAGAACTGATGGTTTGGCAAAACTGTGGTGGACTGAACTGCCATTACATATTACCTGTTTCAAACTTACAGAATCTGTCACTGCCTGCTGCCAGTTATATACTCACCTAGGCCTGATGCTACAAGAAGTCCAATTGCTGCCTTCCAGCTGGAGGGGCCATCTGCTAGTTGACCTCCACCACCATCAGAGTGCCTACCTGGAGATCCACAGTTTACGCCTGAGCCTATTAGATGCCAAACTGCTGTCTGCCTTTGCGGGTAATGTGTACTACTGCAGGCGACTGTTGCTCCTGCCTATACTAGGGTCCTTGGTTCAACTCTATGGGCTTGACTGCTTTCCACACTGAGTCATGCAGCTACACAGTGTGACTGACTACTGTGAAGTTCGTCAGTTGTGGTGTGCTACCTGCCTGCCTGGGAAGGTGATGCAGTGGTGCTCAGCCAGAGTGCTTACTACATAACCTCACCTGGGCTGCTACCTCTTAAGCAGGGAGGTGCTGTGCACTGGCTATTACATGAGGTTGCTTGCTGAGTTGAGCATATTTCCCCAACATAGAGCAGCCTGCACCTTTGGGATGCTGACTGCTACGTGGCAACACTAAAATGTATCTTTCAGTCAGAATAAATATATGCCTATAAAAGATAATTTTATGACTTGCTGCTGAACATCCTCCTGTCTCTAAATGAACCTGCCACTTTGCTAACCAGCACACAACCTCATCTCTATTAATAGGGAGGTGCCTGACTGCACCACTTATTGTGACATCCCATTACAACTAGTGACAGAGATGGCTTCTGACAACCAGTCAGAAGGGGCAGACCGAATTTGGTATAGACACTGACAGCTGCGACATAGAGCATTGTGAATTCAGTGGGGTGGGAGCATAACTGTTTTTCTCTCCTCCTTGTATGGTGTTGGCAAGTGTGATGACAGGACATCTGGATTGCCATAAGGATTTGAGGGTGAATTTTCTTAGGCCAGATGAAGACTTGGACTTAACCCAGTTCTGAGGAGATACAATAGAGGACTGTGCAAGCATATGTGCAGTATAGTTTGTTAGGCCACATGTTCTACTTTCCATTAATATGAGCATTATGCTAGCCAGTGTTGTGAACCCAGGACTTAACATTTTAGTGATACTGTTAACTATACTTTTATTGTTACCGTTTTGTTTGTTGTTTCACCTGTTTTTCTAGTCAGTGATTTGAGGTTCCCAGATGAATGCTAGCCAGTCGATATGCAGAGACAGAAATCAGATCACCTACAAAGTCAAATTTAAGTGTTAGAGATGGACCTTTACAAATAAAGTGCTATAACATGATTGCAGTTTCATTTACAGACTTTTATGTTTTCAGTTGATACATACAAAGTAAAGACACTTCAGATGTCAAAATTTTAACAGTAAAGTGCCAGTGCATTTATAATAAAGTTCCTGAGTTTACTGTCCTCCAGGAAAATTATCACACTGTAATAATTCTCAGAAATGAGAACTGAATGAAACCCAACGTAAAGTGCTCTGAAATACTTAATGAGGCATGGAATGTATATCCCAAAGACAGATATGAGTTCCTAGGCAGGGGACTTTTCATAGCAGTTGACAGAATATTGTGTCTGTTGAGGTCAAAATTGAGTCTGACCATGAAGTTAACTGGACACAAGTGACCAACCTAGGTGAACTTCAGTTAATCATTGAATGTTTCTACAACCGTATTTACTCAAATCTAAGCCGCACTTTTTTCCGGTTTTTGTAATCCAAAAAACCGCCTGCGGCTTAGAACCGAGTGCAAAGCAAGCGGAAGTTCTGAAAAATGTTGGTAGGTGCCGCGACAACTAACTTCTGCCTTCGAATATATGTAGCGCTACACAGGCATGTTTTGTAGGCACAAACGTAAATACTGGCGCCAAAACCTCTGCGTCAGAAAATAAATTAAAAAAAAAAGGTGGAAGACGAGCAGTTTTTCTCCGCCCCGAGCTTCGACCACTGCATTTTCATACATTATCCAACGAAGTAAATACAAATTCCGTATTGTTCATCTTCGAATGTAGCAGAATTTCAAAGTACTACGAAAATCCGACTGGCAAAACTGTTTGGGATGTTTGTCAATATGACCAACTCTACGTTCTGAATTTTTTCCTACCTGTGAGAAGAGATGGTTGCTAATAGGAACCTGATGAAATGTGAATCACATGCAGTATTCTCTTCACCATAAGAATAATACGAATATAAACATTTTGCCATGTATTCTTTCGTGTTTGCTGCTATCTCATCTTGTCTGCCTAATAAACTACGAAACTAGAGTGAGACAACAGCAAACGCGGAAGAATATACGTATCGTGTCATGTTTATATTCGTATTATTCCTATGCCTAATAGTGATACAGTCAGAAATGAAGCAAGGCAACTGACTAGATTTTTAAATCTAAGATGACTCTAATTTCTGTGCAGAATTTGATGTACTAAAGAAGCGTTCGCCTAACTCCCGTTCAGAACATGTTCTATCATACGCAGTCTATTATTTGGTTCTTGTTGGTCATTATCAAAGAAAGCAGCAGTGTAAGTAACAACAAATAGCAGTCTCTTGCCATTGTTTCGCTAATGATCGATTCTCTCTCTCTCTTTTTTTTATTTTTATTTTATTTTATTTATTTATTTATTTTTTTATTGTAAGCGGCGGTAGCGCGCACAAAAGCAAGCCATGCCGCGAGTGGCGACAGGCCGTAAACACGCACTATCAGAATGAGAGATGGGCAAACTGAAACACGTAACTGTTTCGAAACAAATGAAACAGTACAATGTAATGTTTCGATACGCTGTTTCGAAACAGTGAAACAGTTTGTGTTTTGTAATCTAATAAACCTAGACATTTTATCATCTTGAATGTCTACTGTATAGGTATGTCCATATAAACACAAATGAGGTGCGAGAGCGCTAATCATATCGCAGAAAGTATGAAACTATCACTTAGGCGTCTTGGCAGTTTCGTATTTCATGCAGCAAATGCGGCGCTTTCGTGTTGTGTGACTTTCATACTTTTCAATTGGCTGAGGACAGCCATAGCTGAGTACAGAAGAACCACCACGAACGGAACTGGAGGTGGGAGCGAACTGCAGAAACAACGGATATGGTACTGGGATTCCCACATTCCGCTCGTATGGGAATATATCCATCCTGCTAATTCCCATGCACACAAAGGGAATCATTGTGGATAATAGGCACAGTGACTATAGACTCACAAATAATGCGAAATAATTCGAATAAATAACAAAATATAACAGAAAAAATTTTGTCTTTCAAGGTGTTTCGAACCGTTACTATAAATTCATCATGCTTCCCAGCCCTTCCCGTTCACCATTACACTATCAGTGATATGTCAAACAGATTGCTTGCAATTATACCTACATTAAATTTATGTATATGTATAATAACTGTCACTCTACGCCTTTTTTTTTCAAAATGTTCTAGGCTTACTTGCGTTTCTTAACATGATTACTGTACTTGAACAGAGAAACGTATGTTATAAAAAAAGTGTAATTTAACTGAATGATTTTCACATATTTATTATTTTGAATGTGAATAGTATGCGTTGTTTTATTGTTTGGTTAATGTTTATAAAGCAAATGTTACGCCATTTCGGAATACGACAGTCATCTAGAAACGAAGCTTTATTTTCGGATATCTTAAGCTTCATGCTATTGCTTGTCAAAACGATTTCGACACTCTTGAATGTGTTTCACGAAGTGGTATGTTGTGTTTCAGTACCTGTGCCGAGCCCGAATCTCGTCCGACACAGAGCGGAATGAAACATCACTGTTTCGATACAATCAGTCCGTTCCAAGCACAGGTGGACTGAAACAGCCTTATTTTGAAACAACGATACAGTTTCTGTATCTGGCTCGAGATCGAATCTGGTCTGGATATCCGAGACAGGGGCGGAATGAAACACCTCTGTTTCGAAACAGTGAACCATAGCCGTTCCGAAACACTAAAACAGTTCCGCGTATCGATACACGATATCGAAACATAGAAACAGTCAACAGTGGCCAAGTCTAATGAATGCGACAAACAATGCATGACACAGTACAGTCATGCATTTTCAGCTTAGAGTGACGTAAACACCTATAACAAAGAAAACAGCGCTTATCAGATCAAAGCAAAATAAGCAATCGATTCAAATCAGATGAAGCACGTGAGAAAGTAAGGGTACCCGTATAAATACGGACGGAGCGCCTGACGCATAGCAATGGCTATCTGGTAAAGCTTAACACGTTCGCTGCGGCTGACGCTTATAAGCGTTTCCGCGATCAACACGCCAGAGCGGCTGACGCTCATAAGCGTTTCCGCGATCAACACGCCAGAGCGGCTGACGCTCATAAGCGTTGCCGCGATCAGCAAGCCAGTGCGGGTAACACTTATAAGCGGTGCGCTCGCTAGCTGAGTTCTCACTAGGGGAGGTCGCCAACTGGGACACGCCGATTTCGTCCGAATTGTTTCTAGAAAGAGGTGGGACTCCACATAACGTGCCCGAAATATTTCGCCTGAGTTGGCCATAGGAAAGGAGAACATGCTCTCGAAAGTTGTTCCGATAGCACTATAGGAGGCTATACCCTATTTAGCGCTCTGTTCGTCGTTATTGGCGTAGAGTAATGGTCAAGCGCATTGCTCACGAAACAGGCGACTTGGGATCAATCCCAGGTCCGTCCTGATCTTTTTTCCTCATTTTTATTTTACTTCGTATCTTCAGAGTGTTCGGTTATTTACGGTAGATGTATATTTCTATCGTCAAGTCAAAAATCTAATTAAAAGATTACAAAGTGCCCCTGAATAACTCCAACAACAGCGAGAGGTATCATCAAGAGAAGATGCAATTAAAATACATTCGACCGTGCTGCATCAATTCAGTGCTCTTGTGGACACCCCTATGATCTAGTACGCTTGGTTTGCATCCAAACTATTAGAGGAAACACCTTAGTTTTAAAACTTGAATTAAGTGTGCTTTCCAATGAAGCATGTTGCAGAGAAATGTAACTGCTCAAACAATGCCTTCATAAAATGTGCCTAGAGTGAAACATATATGTTTCACATGTTTCTATGATATGTCACCATAAAAATGGCAAAACTTCTACTGTCGTAATGAATAAAAAGTAGCGCACGTAATCACAAGAATCTTTAAAATCTTTATTTTCATTAAAACTTTCGTCTAGTTATATAAATATACTACTTGAATGTATTTAAATTCTACGGTAAATAGTTGCAAAATCTGACGAAACCAAGGAAAATAAGAATGAAAACAATTGAAAAAAATTAGGAAGCACCTGGGATTGATTCCAGGTCGACTGTTTCGTGAGCAATGCGCTTGACCATTACGCTACGCCGTCAACATGTTCGCTGCGGCTGACGCATATAAGCGGCGCATTCACTAGCAGAGTTCTCAGTTTAGTCTGTTCGGCTGTGCACTCGTGTTAGTTCAAGTAACCAACGACATATCACGTAACGTGTTCCTGTCTGCAGTTGTGTGTTTTCGTTTTTTGTCATCTGTGTTGTGCATTGTTTGCAATGGCGGCGAATGAACCGACACCGGGGCCTTCGAACGCGAAAAAGTGTAGGAAGAGTGACCAATATACTGACCATGAGTTACTACGTGTGTTAGAAGATAGTGATGTAGAGTTCAGAGAGGACGAACCAGATGAGGGTGACTGGCATTTGGAGACTGCAGAAACAGACCACAGTGATGACAGTGTGGAAGCAGAACTGTCCAGTATGTTTCGTGACAGTTCGGAATCGGACGATACGGGCGACGATGATGAGGAAATCGCCGACGATAAAGAACCAGCGCTCGCAGAGGTAAGCAAACCAGGTGTTACGTGGCATGAAGAACCACATGGGATGCAGTATCACCCGTTTACGAAAGCAGAATGTTTGCTGATGAAGCCTGCTGGCAATACGCCAATGGATTTCTTTAGGCTACTGGTTACAGATGACATACTGCAGCTCATAGTTGACGAAACAAATGATAACGCACGGAATATATTTGCGAGCGCAAATACACAAGAGGGCTCTAGAATTAGTAATTGGAAACCCGTAAGTATAGAAGAAATACTTGTCTTCCTGGGGATTTCATTACATATGGGTAATGTCAAATGTGCCCGACTGCAAGACTACTGGAAGAGGGATCCGCTGTTCGAAAATAAAGGAATAACGATGAGTATGAGCAGAGACAGATATTTGCTTATCTTACGCGCATTGCATTTTGCAAAAAATCCAGAGTCAGGCGAACCGAAACCAAATGATCGACTGTATAAGATACGCCCTATATTGAATTATTTCAACAACAAAATGTGTAATGTGTATTATCCAGGTAGGGATCTCTCTTTAGATGAATCAATGATTCTTTGGAGGGGACGATTGTCATTTAGACAATACATAAAAAACAAAAGAAATAAGTATGGCATCAAATTGTACATGCTAAATAACCCAGACGGCTTCATCAATAAATGCGCTGTGTACACGGGGATGCGTGGTGATATGGGGGGAAAAGGGCATGCTGAAAAGATAGTATTGCATTTGTTAGAAGAGAAGGTGAATGTTGGCCATCACATTTACATGGACAATTTTTACAACAGCTTTGCCTTAGCTAAAACCCTGTTGAATGCAAAAACACATTGCACCAGGACACTAAGGGTAAATAGGAAAAATACCCCTAAAGACGTGGTATGCGCCAAGCTGGGGAAAGGGGACACCATAGCACGATATTCGGACGGGGTGATGATCGGCAAATGGAAGGATAGACGAGAGGTCTCCTATATTTCCACAGAATACCCCAATACAATGGAACGTGTGCAGAATGCACGCCAGCAAATAGTCGCGAAACCACTGCCAATTATCAGATATAATAGTTGTATGTCTGGGACCGATAGGCAGGACCAGATGTTGTCTTATTATTTATGTGAACGAAAGACAATCCGCTGGCCAAAGAAACTATTCTTCCATGTAGTTGACATGCTAATGTTCAATGCACATTACCTATATAATAAATACTCAGGGCATAATATGACTTTGTATGATTATAGAATACAAATAATAAAGGGACTACTTCCACCAATGGACGTTACAAAAGGTGTGCGTAACAAATGTAAAGACACACATGTGCAAAAGCGGGACGCAACGGAAGGGACGAAGCAAGTTATGCGGAAGCGATGTAAAACGTGCGCGGCACGGGGCAAGCGTACGGATACACCATACGTGTGTATAACGTGTCCAAACCAACCTGGATTCTGTTTGAACTGCTGCACAATTACACATCCATAATGTAATGGGACGTCGTATCTACAGAGGAAGATCTGTTTGTGTTTGATTTGTAAAGTGTTTGTTTTATTTGATAGCCATGTAAATATAGTTACATTGGTTGCTCAGAATATGATGTTTCTGTACAGTACCGTATGTGGACTTATTTGTGGTTTGCTATAAAAACATCACCTCTACACCTTGAAAACTTATTTGTTACTAGCTGCAGTGCCCGGCGTTGCCCGGGTGTGTATTCATTCCTGTCTTATTTTAGTCCATCTGCTTCTTCTCTCTCTGTCCATCGCCTCCTGTTCTATCGCTATCTATTTTCCATTCATCTCAGTTCCGTTTTCACACAGGTCAATCTTCATGACATAATATTTCCTGTACTATGTGTCCCACAAGAATATAATTTTCCATGTTCCCCGGGAAGAATATTAGGAAACTGCAAAATGAGGTGCGAATGGAGTTGGTATTACAGACGTAATACATTACAACCACATGCATAGTGGGACGGAGTTTCGTGCGTGTCATAGTTTTGACGTCATATCTCCTGTACTACGTGTCATACTATGATATAATTTCAAAGCTACATTTAGTGGTATATATGCATATCCTCTGCAAAATTCTTCGCGAATAGCTTTAGTAGTAATGACATAATAAATAGAAATCACAAACCTGATGTTGCGGTTATTCAAGAACAGAATTGTTTATGACGTCATATCTCCTGAACTATATATCGTAAGTAGTTTTTGCTACCATAGCAAATGATTCATTACCTTAGAGAAGATTTGTACCAAATTTGATTGAAATCGGTGTACTAGTTTAGGAGCAGATGTGGAATATCGTCACATGATGCGGCCGTTTTTGACGAATTACATTGTTCATGACGTCATATCTCCTGACGTATGTGTCGTATGTGGTTCTTACCCCTACAGTGATAGTTTTCCGATAATAGGAATATGTGTACCACGTTTCGTTGAAATCGGTCCAGTAGGAGGAGATGTGGAACATACATACATACACATACAGTCATTTTTATAATATGTATATATTTGTGATTGGGTTTCCATAGCACCACATTGCAGATGAGTCCTGTTTCTTTTTCTTCGTTTTATAAATCTTTTGGTGTTTTCCGACTAATTCTTTTTCAATCGAGTGGATTTGTCACTTGTGTGAATTGCATTTTCTGTCCAGTTAGCAATACAATAAATAAATAAGGGGCTTTGTTAGAATTGTTTGCAATAAATGCATGTAACGCTTATAAGCGACAGACAGCAGGCAGCATTTATCACATGATCGGCATGCAGCTAAAGTGTACTTGTATTTCTATATCTAGCACCTCTTCCGCAGACGTTATATTCGTTGCCAATATTACGTTCGTGCACAACATGAATTTGTCGCAAAACTAGACATTAGTCTTGCGATCAAAATTTAGGCGTGTTCATAATTTGTATTCAGCCAGGTATGGATTACGAAATATAAATTCCAGCAGTATCTTATTATAACTTGAAACTGCTGACTTCCCTTGCAGAACAAAGTTTTATTCATCCATAAGAATTATGAAAAGATACAGTGGCGAGCTAAGTCGGTAACTATGTAAAGTTATTTCCTCGAAATAAAAATCATAGAAGGCCGTGCGGCTGCAAAGAGAAGTGATTACAGCGCTCCTGGCAGCTAGCCCCGAACTGTTTTGACTGAGTGGAACGCTGCGCCTCTGGTAGCCAGCGTACGAACTCCAAACGAATCAGCTGGCGGCATCTAGTTTATTCGCCACAAACTTACAGGTTTCGCAGGGCTATGATTTCAGCTCTCAGCGCACGTGCGCTTACAAGCGTCCGCCTCGCGCGTTAGCGGCTCGCACGGGCGACCGCAGCGAACGTGTTAACTGCTAAACCTACGACTCGAAGCAAACTACTGTAGCTGTATCGTCATTCATTCGACCTAAATTGTGTCTCATATTACAATGGACCAACTTTGTTTCGATTTGGAGGTGCGGCCTAAAACTTTTCTCTCCCCTTGAATTTCGAGTCTCAAATTTCAGGTGCGGCTTAGATTCGGGAAATTTTTTTTTCCTTTATTTCGAATCTTATTTTTCAGGTGCGGCTTAGATTCGAGTAAATACGGTAGTCATCCTGTTCCACTGCAACAGTTGTACAACCAATAAAAGAAAGTCTATATTTGGTAGTGCAGAAATACCTGGAGCACGCAGCATTAGTTGGAGGTTACTGTAATGTACCTAGTATAGACTGGGGTATCTGTGGGTTCACTGCAGATGATATGGACAGACAGTCCTGTGAAGCAGTTCTCAACACATTTTCTGAAAACTGTTTTGAGCAGGTCATTCAACAACCTCCACACAATGGAGATGTTTTAGGCCTTGTAGCTACAAAAAGGGCTGACCTAGTTGACAGTGTCAGTATAGAGATACGGATTAGTGAACATGATTTAATCATGTCATCATAGCAATGATGCTTACTACAGTTAATCATTGTATCAAGAAGGCTAGGAGAGTATTTATGCTGGAAAGAGCAAATAAGCAGTTGTTCACATCCTGCTTACACAATGAATGGACGTCATTAATTCCAATATGATGGACATAAGGGAATTATGGGTGCTGTGGCCACCCACTGCAGACATCATAGTGCCTACTGCATCGGCATCCCACTTCACATCCAACCAACATGGGATGCCTGCATCACATGGCTTATATTCGCCAGGAAAACCTACTTCGTCGTTGTTGTCAACGCAAATATTTACCGGTGGCCACAACACAACACCAGGTCTCCACCAATGGCCGCCATGGACCGCTACGCGTTCACGGAGCTTGTAGATCAGCTTCACCAGAGGTCGCAGCTAGCCCATGAACTACTTTGCTATGCCAGACAAATGATCACAAATAATTCCTGCAGATACATCTGCCAAATGGGCTTTATAAGGCAGCACACTACTGACAAAGGGCAGTTTGAAGCACGACTTGCAAGTCTACAGATCTGCCACCCTGGCAGCCATGGCCAGACGTCTCTTCTAGTTGGCCGATGTTTTGCAAATGGACTTGGTATAATCCATGAACATCTTGACATTGTAGAGTTGTTGGATTGTGATCTCTCCCTGCAAAGATTCAGGTCTTTTCTATTATTATTTGTTGTTGTATATTGGTGACGATCCGCAGTTGGCATCGAGTCTGTTGTTCTTTTGGAGACTGTATTATTGTTTCATTCTGGTGAGTCCAATAAATTGTTTTCAGACTTGTGTTTTCCACATTTCTATTCTGCTAGCACAGATACTTCAATGAGTAAAGTTTAGTCTGGTTATAAATCACACTCTGGAGAATTAAGTGACAAATAAATGGACAACAGATGTAAAAGACACATGGTAGTTAAATTGCAAAATTCAGAAAATGTTGAGAAAGCAGAGATTGTTGCCTTCTTGGTTCAAAAAAGAACATGAAAATGTCAACAGGCAAAAGTTAGTAGAAGTTCATATGTTTACAAAAAGTCTGAGGAACAAAGCATACAACAACTTCCACTGTCCTACATTAGCAAAAGATCCTGCCAAAAACATAAGAAATTGATGCCCTATGTAAAACCACTGAATCAGGTCAGAGGGTTCTACGTAGTCATTCGTCAACTAGTCCGATTTGGCAGTAAAAGACAGGAAAAGGACTACTGAAGTTTTAAATTTTGCATTTAAGAAGTCATCTTCACTGTAGGATTATGCAGACATGCCATTGTTTGACCGTCACACAGCCTCCCATATGCAGAATATAGTATCCCTGGTGTAAAGAAGCAACTAAAAGAGATGAAAACAGTCACCATATTGGGTGGCATCTTGATTTGGTTGTACAGAGAGTACTCATCGCATCGACCCCATTCTTAGTGTTCACATATTGTGAATATCCCACCCAGTATGCAGTCTCAAGTGACTCAAAAAATGCACATGTGACTCCTGTATATAAGAAGGATAAAAAAAATGGCCACACAAAATAACAGACCAATGTCCTAACATAGGTTAGCTGCAGAATTCTTGAGCATACTGAGTTAAAACATAATAAATTTCACTGAGACAGAAAATTTGTCCACAAATCAGCACACATTTAGAAAGCATTGCTTGTACAAAACTAATCTTGCCCTTTCTCACCAGATATACTGTGAAGCATTTCTAGATGTATTTAAAGTTTTTGACATGGTGCTCCTCTACAGATTATTAAGAAAGGCTTCAAGAATAGAGAATAAGTTCCCAAATTTGTGAGTGGCTTGAAGATTTCTCGAGTAATAAAACTCAGTACATTGTCCTGAATGGTGAGTGCTCATCAGAGATAATGGAATCATCAGTAGTGCTTCATAGAAGTGTGATAGGATGGCTTTGGTTCTATATATGCATAAATGATTCAACAAAGAGAGTTAGCAGCAATTTGTGATTTTTTTCTAATGACACCATTGTATATGGGAAAGTATCATCGTTGAGTCACTTCAGGAGGATACAGGATGACGTAAACACAATTTCTAGTTGCTGTGATGAATGACAGTTTTCTCTAAGTATATAAAGACGTAAGTTAATGCAGCTGAGCAGAAAAAACAGTACTGCAACATTAAATACTGCATTAGTGGTGCACTGTTTGATACAGTCAAGTGGATTAAATTTGTGGGCTTAATGTTGCAAAATGATATGAAATGGAACAATCATGTAAGGAAGATAGTAAAGGCAAATGGTCAACTTCAATTTATAGGGGAAATTTAGAAAAGTTTAGGTGATCCACCAGTATAAAGAAGACTGCATGTAGAACTGTGGTGCATCCTATTCTTCAGTACTGCTTGATTGTTTGGTATCCTCATCAGGTCAGATTAAAGGGAGACATCGAAGCAATTCAGAGGTGTGTTGTTAAGATTTGTTATAGTAGGTCTGATCAACACACAAGTACTACAGAGGTGTTTCATGAACTCAAATAGGAATCCTTGAATGGAAGACAATACTCTTTTCATGAAACATTATTGAAAACCAGCATTTTCAGCTGACTGCTGAATTATTTTACTGCCATCAATGTACATTTCACATAAGGACCATAGAGAGTCATTTTTCCCTCAATACACTTGTAGAAGAACCGGAAAGGAGATGAGTAGTATAGTAGTTTGAAGAGTAGATGTTATGTCATTTCCTTCTCTTTCATGGTTTTTTCCCCCAGAAGATTCATGTATGTTACTCCATTTCTATTTGATGGCACAAAAGATGAACTTGATGAACTCCTTAGATTATTCATTTCACTCCACACTAAAATAAAGCTCCCAGACAAACACGAAACAAATCAATCCATAAATTTCTTAAGACATAACAACTGTTCATAAACAGCAAGAATATAATTTTTACATTTACAGCAAACCAATCTACACTAGTATCACATCACACACCATTCAAACACACAAGTATGCTGCATTTAGAACTGTGTTGAACGGGACACACACATCACCTTTAAAACCCAAAGCATTAACACAAGAAACTGATACCATCAAAGCAATTGCAATAAGTAATGGGTATTCAGAGAAATCAACTGACAAACTATCCAACAAAATACAGGCTAATATCATTAATAGGGGTGGAAGCGCTACAGGAATAATTTATGGGGAGGGTCAAAGAGATACTGAAGGAACTGAACTGGCAGCCTCTGGAAGATAGACATAAACTATGCTGAGAAAGTCTATTAAAAAGTTTCAAGAACTGGCTTTAAATAATGACTCTAGGAATATACAACAACCCCCTATTTATTGTGCACATAGGGACTGTGAGGATAAGATAAGAATAATTACAGAACACACAGACGCATTCAAATAATCATTCTTCGTGAACTCCATACATGAATGGAACAGGAAGAAACCCTAATAACTGGTACAATGGGACATACCCTCTGCCATGCACTCACCGTGGTTTTGCAGTCTACAGATGTAGATGTATCTTCTTTGAAATAACATTTGTCAATATGTAGAACAGTAGTGTCTTTAGTTCTTTGACTTTACAAATGTGCTGTAGCACAAAAAGTGTTTGCACATACATAAATATGACAACTCATACTGTACTTTAAAATCATGTAACTGATAATAGAAACAGTGAGTAATTTTTTTTTATGTTTTCTTAGTTCTGCAAAAACTTGTACTCAAAATGTGCCACTTTGTAATCATACCTAATAATCTTAACAGGACAGGTATTAGAAAAAAAAATGTAGAGTGAGCTTATCACCTGAAGACCAGTCCCTGAACCTCTGTCTGTCATATGAGCATCCAGGTGCTAAGGCAGCTTATCATTTTGTCACCTCAAAACTATAATGTGGGGAAACCAGCCATCCCCACCTCTGCTGAGGTATCGACAGAGGTCTTCCTCAGCCTGTGCCACTAGGTGTGAGATAAGGCTGACATACTCACAGTGGCAGCTGTTCTTTGCTGGGCCAACCACACTACACCTGTGTAACATGAGACTTCCTTGACACAGTAGTGGACACAGCAAGAGCACAAGGTCAGGACTTCCAGCAGGACTGGACTAGAGGCCAGCATACCGAGAACTGCCATAACAGGTTCTTTGCCACACTTGTCATTTATGCTAACAGGTTCAAAATCTAATGATTTCAGTAAACAGCAATAAAGAAATTCTTGCATCCACAAACTACCTTCTCCTGCTGCACATGCATCCATCTTTGGCACAGCACTGCTGCCCAGAGCCATCCATCCCAGAAACCCCTTTATAACACACAGTACCATGCCGTTATAGAACCACAACACAATAACAATTTAAATAAATCTACATTGTGTATTGGGGTATCATGATGATGGTGTAATCAGGGACCTTGCTACCAATGCAGATGGCCTTAAGTCACTATTAGCAGGGCAGTGGGTTCTTGGAGCCAGGTGAAAGTCCAAAATGAAGTCATACAAACAGCAGTTAAGTTAATACACATCCAATCAATAGATACCAGTCATAATGATGCCAGGCTGGTCTCGGTTGACGAAAGATGCTCAGATCAACAAGTGACCTTGAGTAATGGCCAACTCATGGTGCCAAGTGGGTGGCGGCTGAATCGAGGTTATGTGATCGGCACTCTGGATGTGTAGTGCCAAATCACCTCTGCAGGCAAGAGGGCAGCACGTTACTATGACAGACTCCACAGAAGTTGTCACCCAATGTAACTGTGCAACTCAGTGCAGAAAGCACTCAAGCAAGCAGAGTTGAACTGAGGATCCTAGCGTAGATGGCAGAAACAGTGGCCTGCAATAGTACAGCATGTCAGCACAGTCAGATGGCAGATTGGCAGCTAGTCATACTCAGGTGTGTATCGTGGACCACCAGATAGGGAACATGAAGTTGGCAGAAGTCATCCAACAGATGGTCATCCAGCTGGAAGGCACCAGTTCAACTTCTCACAGCATAAGGCTAGTGAAAACAGCATCTAGTTGTAACAACTAGATGGAGAGAGAGAGAGAGAGAGAGAGAGAGAGAGAGAGAGAGAGAGAGAGTTTCCCTTATACTAAGTCAGCTTGAACCACATCATTCATTGGCTGCATAGTGTATTTAATTAGCTACTATTTATTAATGCTGACCCATTCAGTCAGAATTTAGTGTACTGAGAGTTTAGGTGGAGGGGGTGGGGCAGAGGGAGAGAGAGGGGGGGGGGGGGGAGGAGTTATGTGCCTCAAACAGATATAGACTCCAACCAGAAGGGTCAAGACTACAATTGTACCAGAAGTGGAAATCCCTACCACAACTTCTCTTTGGCATTGTTCAGTGTGATACTGCTGAGCTGCTATTAGCTCACTAAACTTCCCTCACTTTTTAGTTATAGACATTTCTACAGTTGGTCATCACAAAAGAAATAGAGAGAAAAAATTAAAAGTAACATTGCAAGGCTCTCCCTTCACATTTAGTTGGTGGTTTGTTCACTCACTGCTTTGTTTCATTCCTCGGTACTTTGTCTTAGTGACAAATTTTTGCCTTGTGTTTTCTCCAGAAATCCATCCCTAAAACTATACTGACATGTAACCCACAAATGATATTAACAGTACACACTGATGTAGTCTCCCTTATTTCCCTTACTTCAGTGCCAATTATAGGTTGACTTCTTCCTGTAATTTTATGCTTCCATGTCACATGGACTGAACTTTAATGACTCTTGTACAAAGATTAATCTGCTTATCTTTCATTATGGACCCCGTGGTAGTGTGTCACCAACAACAGTTTCATCCAGATGGAACGATATTCCCTGAGTCCAACTGGGCATTGCCTAAAGTCAACTTTAGCATGACATTTATGTAGAAAGTCTAACTCTTGGATTATGAAGTACACTTCACCTACATAGGTGGAAAACATCGATGCTTTTCCAGAATCATTTCACTCCAACCTGCAAAATTAACATAGCTGAAGCTAGCAATTGTAGCTCATTAATCTCCACTTCATATAACCCATAATGTCGGTAGTTTAACTGCATCTTTCCCAAGAGGTCTAGACTCACCACAGACACATGATCACCTGCGTCTAATAAGAATTTATGTTCTCTCTGTCCATTATGCCAATCAAAGTACAATGTGCCTCTGCATCAATTTTTCTAATATGAAAGCTTACTGAAAATTGCATTCAGTGGATTTGGAGTACCCTTTGTTGTTTAACAACTGATTGTTTATACTTTGCCTTTTAGCATTGTATACCATGCTCCCACAACCTTAATCCCAATGTTCCACTTCCCCACATTTATTAAACTGTCGTTGCAACACTATTTTCACATGTGACCTGAACAGCCACAGTGACAGCACTTTATGTCGATAGAGAAGATGTTTCTTCTATCATGGACTTTTGTCATTGTATCTATTTCCATGGCTGTGCTAATCTTGTCAAATAGGTCTTTTGAAAATTCTGCATGCATCTTACTTAACACATCAAGCAGCAGTTCCTTTAAGAAAGTGCCTAATGCCCTATGTTCTGCTTCCTGTAGAATGATTCTGTTCCTTTTGTCATTACCCATCAACTGACAAATCTTCACATTGATACTCAAGACCCTATCTACAAAATTCTTGACAGACATGTTCTTTTTTTGTGACACGCCATTCAATTATTTGCAACAGAATGTGCAGCTATTTTGGTGCCCATAATACTGTACCAGCATTCCAAATTTCAGTGAATGTTTGAGCATTCCTTAGATCCCTCACAGTAGATAACATACTTTTTTGTTTCCCCTCACAAGCGCAGCTTATCTGTCCTCAATCCCAACTTTGCAGGCTACTAATGAATGCTAGTATATAGTATATCCTCCCCTGCCTTGCCACAAGAACAATTAACTAATTCAGTGGAAGATGAATCTACAGTAGGGACAATAAAACTGGATGACAACTTATCCTCCCTGATAGCGTCTAACTGCTTTTGCTGTTCCATATTATCCGCTCTCAACTGACTGACCTCTTCTAATGACTGTATTGCTTACTGTGTGGTAACCCCCAGAGTCCTTAACTCAGTAACTGTGAAGTCTCCTATATTATGCAGTACACTCAGTGTGAGATGACCCTGAACAGTTTCTGTATGCTAGATGCAGCTGCTTTGCATGTCTACAATGCTGTTTTGTAAACAGCTCTGTAGCAACACCCCTGCATACCTCTATAGATTGATATTGTTTTTGCCTACAGCCATTTGTGCTTCACAGTTGAAAGCTATCAAAAGTGCTGACAGGTGGCAGGGATTTCCTTAAGTTGGCTCGACTGTAGAGTGTTGTGCATGATGCAGCATTTTTTTCACACATCTCAGTGTTTATGCCATCATATCTCTTGAACTATGTGTCATATAATGATATACTTGTGTAGGTACATTCAACAGCATATGTGGATACTGACTGCAAAATATGTTGTGAACAGAGTTAGTAGAAAAGATGTAATAAATTTAAACATCATGCATAATGCGGCATTTTTTCATGCGTCTCAGTGTTTATGATGTCATACCTCCTGATCTGTGCCTCATACAAAGACATAAATTTGTTGGTACATTTAGTGACATACATTGATACTGTCTGGAAAACGTGTTGTGAAGAGAGTTAATAGACCAGAAGTAATAAATTTAAACATCATGCACATTGCATCAGTCTTTCATGCATCTCAGTGTTTGTGACGTTGTATCTCCTGAACTATTTGTGTTACCGTGATGTAATTTTGTAGGTACGATTAGTGGCATATGTAGATACTGACTATGAAATTTGTTGTCAATAGAATTAGTAGGATAGAGGTTCTACATTTAAGGGGCGGAAGTAATAAATTTAAACATCCATTAAGATGCAGTAGTTTTTCATGAATCTCAGTGTTTATGATGTCACATCTCCTGAACTATATTAGGTAGGTGGTTCTTACCTCATAGCAATTGTGCTTGGCAGTGAGGAATGTGTGTACCATGTCTCTCTGACTGGTACATTTGTGAATAGGTTAACAATGTCATAGCTTGCCTGGGGATTTTTATATGTTTGATGAGAGTTGTTAACTCATGTATACTTGTTATTGAATATGTGGTTACAAAAGTATAAAATTCCCCTGAGGATATTATTTAATGTTTGGGAAAGTTTGTAGTAACAGTCAATCTAACTGAAGAGTTAGGTTTGTGGAGTTTTGGTTTTACTCTGAATTTGGAGATAATAGGGTTCATTAATGTGCAATGTTTTATTTGCCATCAAACACAAGGAAGTTAATTTTTTTTTCGAATTTTGTTGTTAGATTGTAGTTCAGTTCAGTATGTTCTTTTCTGAGAAAAAAAAGAGATTTAGTAATGTAATCATTTTTATAAAGGACACAGTGGAGTTTTCTTCATCTGCCTTCACAACAATAGCCTCATGTTTATTGGCTTTATGTTTCAGCTGTTTTAGTTTTGTTAAAAATTTTTATTGGAGCCTTGTTTTACTTTTTTCTCTTCTTGCAGGATAACTTCATTGATATTACGTACTAAGACAATTTGTTCATTATGGTTCAGGTTGGCCATATCTCAGCTTTCTTGCTACTTATTATGAAGTTTTTTAAGATATAGTGATTACACTTTGGTCTCATATTTCACTTAAAAGTTTTTTCTGTGTTTGTGACACTAGTGTTTGTTTTGTTTATAACCCTTTTATAGAAATCTGTGCCTTATAAGTTATATTATTATGAGAAATGTGGAAAAAAATAATGTACCCTGATCAAGCACCAGAAGATGAGCCCCCAGGGCTCAAAATGCATCATGCACTAAAATAAAATCATGATTTGCGACTGAAGGTATTTCTTTTTGTTTTTATTTTACAAAAGTAATACTGTCATGGAAGCAACACTGACAGCAAGGGATAAAATTGATAAATAGTACTGACTCTGTAAAAGCACTGCCCAGAAACTGAACTAAACCCACAGAAGACTGCCCAAGCACTTGCACCATGTCTCTGCCACACAATCCTTTCTTCCTCTTCTTCTTCTTCTTCTTCTTCTTCTTCTTCTTCTTCTTCGTCCTTCTTCTTCTGCTTTTATGGCCTTATTGGACCATTTAAGTCAAGATAGTCATGCGAGGGGTGTGGCACAAATAATAAATGATTGGCAGTCCCAGTTTAGAGTAACAGGCATTGTCAAACTTGGCACTCCCCTTAATGAAATAGTAAATAATTGTGGAAACTTAGTTAAGACTGGAACATGCTGTTTGCTAATAGGTGTAGCAAATGACATATACAAAAATGAAACCCAACTAGCAACAAGGGCACTTCAAACAACTCTAAAAAAGCTGTCAGATCTAAATTTAAAGGTTCTTGTTGTAAGTGTGCCACATAGACATGATCTATTCGAGGAATCATGTGTAAACAAAGAAATAAAGTAAACAAATAATAAATTTAGGAAGATCTGCTGTGCTTTTAAGTGTGCAACTTTTGTGGATGCAAACAGCTCAGAGAGAGATCATTTCATAAGACATGGACAGCACAGGAACTATTATGGAAAAAAGATGATGGGTGAAAAGAAAAAGATGATGGGTGAAAAGATACTAGAAGAAATAAGCCATATATCGATAGAAAAGTCCCTAAAATCCCACTCCAAATGAAAGCAGAAGCAGAAGCAGAAGAAATGAAAACCTTAACAAGAGCAACATTTGCTGAAGCACTAAAAACATCAACATCTGCTACAGTTAATATTAAAATGTCATCAGCTGCCACAGCTAGTATAAACAATCAATCAGCATCATCCATTTCAAGTAGGAAAAGCAACAGAAACAAGAAACCTGTGGTACAACAGGATTTTTGGTATCCGGCCTTAATGAAAACTCCAAGTTCACAGTGTTAAACGAAAGGAGAAATACCATCGGTGCTCACTCCCTTGTTCTAAAGATTGCGACTCTAAATGTGCAGTGCCTCAAGAACAAATATTGTGAACTCGAAATAGCGGTAAGTAACACCCAACCTGATGTCTTGTGTATTACTGAACACTGGTGTAAGGACCATGAAATTAGTAGTATTCATATTAATCCATTTAAACTGGAAAATCATTATAGTAGGAAAATTGCAAAAGGTGGTGGTGTCAGTATTTACCTTAGACAAGAGTTAGAATTTAAAAAGAGATGTGAAGCAGAGAACTTAAGGATTGTAAAGTTCTTTGAAGCAGGCGCTGTCCAGCTATATGGCCTGATGAAGAAAAAGTCCTAGTCATAACAGTGTATAGGTCACCATGTGTAACATAGAAGTGTTTTTTGATAAATTAGAATTGTTGCTAAATACTTTTTACAAAAAAGAAACTGTGATTATTCTTTGCAGTGATTTCAGTATTAATCTTCTAGTTGAAAGTCAACAAAAATGGCAATTTTTGGACATATTAAAGAGTTTCAACATGGCACCACACATAAACAATTCAACTAGAATAACAAACACCTCCAATAGCCTCATAGATAACATTTTCTCAAATATGTCAACAACTGACATAGAGGTAACAAACACAGATTTAGGATTGTCTGACCACAATGCCCTCACCATTGAAATCCCTTTAAGGTCAAAGGATGATAAAGGTGTAAATAATATTTACAAAAGAAACTTCTCTGTGGACAGCTGTCATCAGGTCATAAGTATCTTAGAAAATGAAAATTGGTTAGATGTTATGAAACAAACAAGTACAGATGAGGCATATAGTGTATTTGCATCAATTTATATGATGAACTTTGAGATGTGTTTTCCAAAGAAACTGACCAGAATCAAGTCTACTGGACACATAAAGCCAAGTTCTTGGATGACTCTTAGCATTAAGGAATCATGTGAAAACATGAAAAAACTCAATTCAGAGTTGAGGGAGTGTGCAGATACTGATTTTATGGAATATGTAAAAAGGTATAGGAAAATATACTGCAGAGTAATTGCAAATGCAAAGTTGCTAAGTAATGGCATGCAAATAAAATAGTCCAGAAATAAAACTAAAATAACATGGGAAATTGTGAGAAAAGAAACTGGGGTACCTATCAAAGATAAGGAAATTATTCTAAAAGATGAGGAGAATAAAATGGTAGATAAATATGCCATGCCTAATTATATAAATAATTGCTTTTTAAATATAACCCAGACATTAAGCAGGAATTTTGGGGAGCAGATTAAGAGAGCAGCACCCAAGGCAGCCAGCAGTATGATGGCAGTCCCAACAAATGAAAAGGAAGTTTTAAAAGTGATTAAAAGTCTGAAGTCTAAGATGTCAGCTGGAGCAGATGAGGCGCCAATAATATTAGTAAAGAAAACAGCTAATCAAATAGCAAAACCATTGGTGCACATAGCAAACTTGTCAATGGCTGAGGGCATGTTTCCACAGAAACTGAAAATTTCTAAAGTCGTTCCCCTATAAGCTTAAAATAGAAAACTACAGACCTGTCTCGCATCTCCCAACTTTCTCTAATGTTTTAGAGATACTAATGAAATATAGAGTCTCATATTATCTTAATATCCACAATCTGATAAACAGTAATCAGCATGGATTTCAAGCTGGGAGAAGTACTGAAACAGCTGTACTGAAATATACAAAAGAAATAATCACTAAATTGGAAGAGGGAAAAAGTGTAGTCGGGATAAATCTAGATCAGTCAAAAGTCTTTGACACTTTTGACCACAGCATACTTCTGGAAAAGCTTGAAGCTATAGGTATCAGAGGACAGGTAAAAAAGTGGTTTGAGTCATATCTGGAAAAGAGGATGCAGGTGGTTGACATGACAGCAACAAATATTAACCAAAAAATTAAACTAAGATCAGATCCAAGGGAGGTCACAGTAGGAGTACCCCAAGGAAGCATATTAGGCCCCTTGTTGTTCCTCATTTACATTACTTGGAGATAAAATTATACAATTGCTAGACAAAAAAAAGAATAAAGAGACCATTTGTATAATGGACAATCCAACATCAGCAGCAGTACCTAGTCCAGTAACAGCACAAACAAAAGAAGCGCAACCAACACTACAACCAGCTTCATCTACAGCACCACCAAGTGGTCAGCAATGAGTAATCCATGAACCACAAAATCAGTCTTAATATCAACAGCAGAATCAGTGACCACTTCATCAGTAACAACAAAAGGAGCAGCAATAATTTCTGGGCTACCAATTTGTCCAATAACAGCAGATGGCCAACAAACAACACTATCAGCTTCATCTGCAGCATCAGTAATGAGTACTCCATGAACTACTACAATAGTCTTAGCAACAACACCAGAAGCCCAACCAACACCACAACCAGCTTCTGTAACCACTTCATCAGAACCAACAATAGCAATAATTTCTGGGCTACCAATTAGAAGAAGTGTGAGCAGCCAAATCACCTCAAGAATTTTTTAGTGTCAAAGAGCCACAAGAAAGCAGTGTTAAGATAAGTAATAATTTATTTAACTTTGTGTCTAATAATCAGTTTTCAGTCCTATATCAGAATGTACAATGTTCATTTAATAAGTTGGGTGGACTTGAAGTTTTGTTAAGTGACAGTTTTAACCAAGTATCTGTTGTATGTGTCAGTGAACACTGGTTACAAAACTCTCAAATATGTATTGCAGCCCTTCCCAAATTTAAAATCATATTTATGTTAGAGACAATCTTAATTCTAAAGAAGTAAAGTTAAACAAGGTAAAGTGTATAGAAAAAGAATTTGAATGCTGTATCTGTGAACTGACTGACTGTGGCTTGGTAATTGTCTGTGTATATAGGTCACCTTCCAGGAATATTCCTTTATTTTTAAAAAATTTTAAGGATATAATGAATGAATTGAGAATTAGGTCAAAATCAACATTTGTACTGGGTGATTTCAACATCAATTTTAGAAGTAATAGTAATGCACACAAGGATCAATTGCTAAATCTCTTCACCTCATATAATTTAGAAGCTGCACTAACTGATATGACCAGGCATGGAGATGGGTATGAGGCAACAATTGATCAGGTGTTTGTTAACAAAGAGACCTGTATTTATGAGGTTGAAGTAACAGATACTAGTTTGTCTGACCACATGGCAATCAAGCTCTTATTAAAAAATATGGTTAGGAAAAAATGTGGCAGTGGAAACTATATAAAAACAAGATATATTAATGAAAGTAGTCTTTGGAATTTTCATAGCATGTTGCATAGTGTTGAATGGGACAGAGACCCAAACAAAACTGTAGACTCTAAATATAAGTCATTTTTCTCTGATTGTAAATACTGTTTTGACGTCGCTTCCTCTCTCAAAAAAGTAAAAAGATCTCTCTCAAATCTAATTCATGGTTAACTGCAGGAATTAAGAAATCTGCAGAGCATAATGCAGCTTTAAAACCATATCTTAGATGCTACAGAAAAGTTATTCTTGCAAAAAAGGGCACAAGCAGACATTTGTAAAGGCCGCTTACAAATGTCTGCTTGTGTCTGTGTATGTGCGGATGGATGTGTGTGTGTGTGTGTGTGTGTGTGTGTGTGTGTGTGTGTGTGCGTGCGAGTGTATACCCCCTTTTTCCCCCTAAGGTAAGTCTTTCCGCTCCCGGGATTGGAATGACTCCTTACCCTCTCCCTTAAAACCCACATCCTTTCGTCTTTCCCTCTCCTTCCCTCTTTCCTGATGAGGCAACAGTTTGTTGCGAAAGCTTGAATTTCATGTGTATGTTTGTGTTTGTTTGTGTGTCTATCAACCTGCCAGCACTTTCGTTCGGTAAGTCACATCATTTGTGTTTTTAGATATATATATATATATATATATATATATATATATATATACGGGACAGGGGTCTGTGTATGTGCGGATGGATATGTGTGTGTGTGCGAGTCCATTGCATCCTATGGGATAGTATTCTGGCGAAAAACAAATTGTCTTCTAAATGAGATTTTCAAATTACAAAAACGCGCTATTCGGATAATTAACCAGAGCCCACCTCAAACACATTGTAGGTCCCTTTTTAAAGCATTGAAAATTTTAACAATTCCATCATTATACATTCTGAAATATCTGTTTGTGATCAAAAGAAATCAGGACAAAATGAAAACCGATAGAGACTACAATAATTACGATACACGGCAATGTAAAGATCTCCACTTACAAGCTGTAACAAGGACCCAAAGTCAGAAACATGTATGTAATCAAGGCATCAAACTTTTTAATGCGCTACCAAAACATATCAAAGAGCTGGAAAATGAGGATAAATTTAAAACTGTTCTAAAGAATCACATGCTTGACAAATGTTATTACAGTGTAAGTGCATTTCTATGCTCAGCTGTATTAGAATATAAAGAGCCACATGCTTGACAAATGTTATTATAGCATAAGTGAATATTTCGGCGCAACTGTATAAGAATATACACTCCTGGAAATTGAAATAAGAACACCGTGAATTCATTGTCCCAGGAAGGGGAAACTTTATTGACACATTCCTGGGGTCAGATACATCACATGATCACACGGACAGAACCACAGGCACATAGACACAGGCAACAGAGCATGCACAATGTCGGCACTAGTACAGTGTATATCCACCTTTCGCAGCAATGCAGGCTGCTATTCTCCCATGGAGATGATCGTAGAGATGCTGGATGTAGTCCTGTGGAACGGCTTGCCATGCCATTTCCACCTGGCGCCTCAGTTGGACCAGCGTTCGTGCTGGACATGCAGACCGCGTGAGACGACGCTTCATCCAGTCCCAAACATGCTCAATGGGGGACAGATCCGGAGATCTTGCTGGCCAGGGTAGTTGACTTACACCTTCTAGAGCACGTTGGGTGGCACGGGATACATGCGGACGTGCATTGTCCTGTTGGAACAGCAAGTTCCCTTGCCGGTCTAGGAATGGTAGAACGATGGGTTCGATGACGGTTTGGATGTACCGTGCACTATTCAGTGTCCCCTCGACGATCACCAGTGGTGTACGGCCAGTGTAGGAGATCGCTCCCCACACCATGATGCCGGGTGTTGGCCCTGTGTGCCTCGGTCGTATGCAGTCCTGATTGTGGCGCTCACCTGCACGGCGCCAAACACGCATACGACCATCATTGGCACCAAGGCAGAAGCGACTCTCATCGCTGAAGACGACACGTCTCCATTCGTCCCTCCATTCACGCCTGTCGCGACACCACTGGAGACGGGCTGCACGATGTTGGGGCGTGAGCGGAAGACGGCCTAACGGTGTGCGGGACCGTAGCCCAGCTTCATGGAGACGGTTGCGAATGGTCCTCGTCGATACCCCAGGAGCAACAGTGTCCCTAATTTGCTGGGAAGTGGCGGTGCGGTCCCCTACGGCACTGCGTAGGATCCTACGGTCTTGGCGTGCATCCGTGCGTCACTGCGGTCCGGTCCCATGTCGACGGGCACGTGCACCTTCCGCCGACCACTGGCGACAACATCGATGTACTGTGGAGACCTCACGCCCCACGTGTTGAGCAATTCGGCGGTACGTCCACCCGGCCTCCCGCATGCCCACTCTACGCCCTCGCTCAAAGTCCGTCAACTGCACATACGGTTCACGTCCATGCTGTCGCGGCACGCTACCAGTGTTAAAGACTGCGATGGAGCTCCGTATGCCACAGCAAACTGGCTGACACTGACGGCGGCGGTGCACAAATGCTGCGCAGCTAGCGCCATTCGACGGCCAACACCGCGGTTCCTGGTGTGCCCGCTGTGCCGTGCGTGTGATCATTGCTTGTACAGCCCTCTCGCAGTGTCCGGAGCAAGTATGGTGGGTCTGACACACCGGTGTCAATGTGTTCTTTTTTCCATTTCCAGGAGTGTATGTTTAAATTAATGTGACAATTGAAATTACACTAATGCATATGTCTGTCAAGCACATAAGAAGATTAAGGACCACATGCTTAACAAATGTCACTACAGTATAAGTGAATAGTTCTGCTCAACTGTATAAGAATATATGATATCATAAATGTGACAAACGAAATCACAACATCAAGGAATAGGTCTGTCAAACACATAAGAAATTATGTTATAAAAACACTTATTAGTTGTAAATTGTATTAAACATGAGATAGATTCATATGAATTCAGCATAGGAAAAAATTTGTAAAGATATTATATAGTTGCTAAAATGTATCCTGACAAATTCTATATCACAAATGCGATCATTGGGATGATAATAAATAAATATAATAAATATATAATTTTTTGGTCATCTCCTCAATAGATTTCTTTCCAAATTGCTCATTACCTTTTCATTCATTCTGATCTTTTTTGTGATTCCTCATTTGTAAATACCCTTTTTATTGTTAGTCATTTGGTTTTCATTTGAATCTTATTTTTATGTTTTTCAAGCAATGGAAAGTCCAGGATGGAATGTAGCAATATTATGAGAAGGGAAATTGCTACACACCATATAGCGGAGATGCTGAGTCACAGATAAGCACAACAAAAAGACTCTCACAATTAAAGCTTTTGCAATTAAGGCCTTTGTCAACAATATTTTCAGTTGCCTGAGACTGCAGTCATGTATGTGAGTTGCATTTTGTATGTGTGTGTGTGTGTGTGTGTGTGTGTGTGTGTGTGTGTGTTTTGTTGACAAAGGCCTGAATGGCTGAAAGCTTTAATTGTGAGAGTCTTTTTGTTGTGCCTATCTGCGACTCAGCATCTCCACTATATGGTGAGTAGCAACTTTCCTTCTCATAATATTATTTTATGTTTTTCAGTTTCTTTAAATTTTCTGCTTTGTTTTGCAAGTTGTCCAGGGTTAGTTCTATTTTTTTCATATCCTTCCTGATTTCCATTATCTATCCTACATGTTGCGTATTGTTCCAAAGCTTCTCTATAATTTTTCTTGGTAATCTGCTTTCTGGTGTCTTCATAATCCTTTTTTCCATGTGGTATCTGTAATGGGCTCTAGTTTGCTGTACACCACTTCATTTGGTACAATCTGCCATTGTCCATCGTTTTGATGGATGTGTTTATTCATGTTCTAGCTGTTCTTCTCTCTGTTTTTAGGATTTTGTGGATTCTGTTTTTCTGAGTGACTTTGAAAAGAGTTTTACTTCTGTATTCACCTCTGGTCAAACCACCATCTTATAATGTTTTAAATTAGTTTTGATTGATAGACATGTCAACTTTTAAGGTTTTATCATTTTATTCATTCTTTCCCGGTTCTTCTAAATATTGAAATTATTTCACTATCTTTTACTTGCTTGTTATTACCTCTGATGCGGTTGATTACTAATGGATCTGCTACTATTATCTCAGTCTTTTTGAAGGACATCTGGAGTCCTAGTTTTGGGCCATATTTTGCAGGCTTGTTATTTGATTTCTGGCTTCTTGAATGTTATTAGCTAGTAACACTAAGTCATCTGTGAATTCCAAGTGCTTTAAGTTTATTTGATCTTTCCTGGTTCCATTTCTAATGTTTTTAGGAATTTCCTCACATTATTCCTTCATCACATAATCAAGTGCATAGTTGAAAAGTAATAGCAATAAACCATATACCTGTCTTAACCCTGTTTTATTCATAAATGCCTCAGATATTTCTTTACTTTCAGTGTTTGTTGGAGTTAAGTTTATCATTTTTATTAATTTGGGATGGAGACCAAAATTCCTTAGCATCTTCATCATTGAAGATCTGTGGACACAATCCATAAGCTTTTTTGAAGTCTTCTTTTGTAATAATCCAACACCAATTTTAAAGTGATTATCTGTTCTGGGCAACTTCTCTGGGGTCTAAATCCTCCTTGGTAGTCTCCCAATTCCAGTTCAGGTTGATCTTTACAGAGATTTTATAGAATATTTGAAATGACTTTGTATGTGATATCTGAAAGGAGAATTCCTTTCTAGCTGTCTGGATATGGTCTGTCTCCTTTTTTGTGGTAGGTATTCTTTGTTCCAGATTTTCACTATGCATTTGTGTAATGATACCTGCACTGCTTCTGCTGCATATTTCCAAAGTTCTGCAAATATTTGTTCCTCTCCACTTGCTTTGTAGTTTTTGAATTCTTTCTTAGCTTTGAGGACTTCATAGTTTGGGAATGGTTTTATACTTTCTACAGGTGTTTTAATAGGGTATCTGTATTTATTTGTAATAGTTCTGAAGGATCTTCACAATTTAGTAATTTATTAAATGTTTCTGCTAAAATTTCTGTATTATTTTTCTAGATTTTAAACATGGCTGCAGCAGCAACTGTTAAAATTCTTCACAATAAAGGATGGCAGCCAAAAACAGTTGCAGGATTTTCTACTGTTAAGGGTAATCTTATTATTTTTATCCTTTAACATTAATGTTGGATGATCATATCTTTGCAGTTGTCTTCCCAAATATTTTGTTTCTGTCATTACAATTATATCTTTTTGTCACTGGCATTTAACCCTTCTTATTGGGTTATCTCTCTTTATTCTGAGAGTTGCAAGTGTTATTCTTCTGTTTTATAACACTGATGCTTTAACCAGGCTTAGTGTCTATTTACGACTGTTTTATCACACTCATTGTTCCACCATTGGTGTTTTTTCCTAGGATTTTTGAGGCTATCTGTTCAGCTATTTGTTTCAAATGGGGAATTTTTTTCCTGTAGATTATATGTTATTTTCACATTCGTTGTTTGTTCTTCATATTCTATGTTGCTTATAAGTTTTTGAGGTCACAGGTTCTCTTCTTTTTGGAGTGGGATTTTTTCTTTGTCAATGGCATGAATTTAACTTTTAGTTTTATTATGTAATGATCTGATCCTCAGAACTTTCAACATTGTAGATTTCCCTGTGGTAACTTTTATCCACACAGACGTGAATCAGTTGCCATTCTCCCTTTTGCCAGTCTTGGTGTTTCCAAGTTTTGAGCTTATTTGGTTTTCTCTTGAAGTATCTTGACATTGAGAGCATGTAATGTGCTCTGCAGAATTCCACCATTCTCATGTCATTCCTGTTGGTTCTTCTTTGTGCTGGCCATTTCCCTATTTTGTCTATATATCTTCTCCCTTCCTAAATGGACATTAAAATCTCCAATTACTATTCTGGTGTGACTTTTATTTATGTTTGTTGTTGTCTGGTCTAAAAACTCCCAAAATTTATCCACATCTTCTCTGTGTTCTTTCGCATTACTTCTTTTTCATTAGTTGGCACATGGAAATTTATTATTGTGTGTGTTTTATTTCCAGCTTTTATAGTTATCGTTGATAGCCTGGGAGATTGTGATTTAAATTCTATTACAGATTCAAATGAATATAATAGAGGGAAACATTTCACGTGAGAAAAATATATCTAAAAACAAAGATGATGTGACTTACCAAATGAAATGCTGGCAGGTCGATAGACACACAAACAAACGTAAACATACACACAAAATTCAAGCTTTCGCAACAAACGGTTGCTTCATCAGGAAAGAGGTAAGGAGAGGGAAAGACGAAAGGATGTGGGTTTTAAGGGAGAGGGTAAGGAGTCATTCCAATCCCGGGAGCGGAAAGACTTACCTTAGGGGGAAAAAAGGACAAGGTATACACTCGCACACACACACACACACACACACACACACACACACACACATATCCATCCGCACATACACAGACACAAGCAGACATTTGTAAGCGGCCTTTTTTACCCCCTAAGGTAAGTCTTTCCGCTCCCGTGATTGGAATGACTCCTTACCCTCTCCCTTAAAACCCACATGCTTTCGTCTTTCCCTCTCCTTCCCTCTTTCCTGATGAAGCAACTGTTGGATCCAAAAGCTTGAATTTTGTGTGTATGTTTGTGTTTGTTTGTGTGTCTATCGGCCTGCCAGCACTTTCATTTGGTAAGTCACATCATCTATTACAGATTCAATTATTTTGAGACTGTTTACAAATCCCATTCTAAGTAGTGGACATTCCTTCATTACTCTTTTTCCTGATGATCCCTTATAAAATGTATATCCTTGAGAGTCTGTTGGTTCCTGATTAATGTTTCTCAGTACTTGAAGTCCAGTTATTAGACTCCTTTTGCAGTCCATTTCATCTGTCAAAATTTAGAGTTTACGTAGTCTTGTGGTGGAATTTATGTTGTGTGTTGCTATGTAGGTTATTTGTCTTGTCTTGAGTCTAAATTTTGATATTCTGTGAATTATAGGTATTTTCAGATGGTCCAACTCATCTAAGTTGATTGCTGGCCATATCCGAGTGCAGTCTTCCTTGACAATTGCTACATGGTGGATTTTTCCTTAAAACATTTCTTTCACTGTTTGATTTTCAAAAGCAGTCAACCTTGTACAAAGCAAGCTTTGAATTACAACTATGGTTGTTAAACTTAGAGTTTGTTTTGTGCTTTGTCTGTGAGAGCTATTTTATTTCACTCGGGTCTGTCGGCAAGCCAGTGAGGACACCCCTACCCACTATCTGGGATGTGCCACATCAGAGTATCGTCTCTCCACCTGCTACAACAGTGTGATGATATCTTTTGTAATATATTAACAATCAAAGTTTAACAAACCATTATTAGGACAATTCCATAAGTAAAGTAACAACTGAAAATAATTGTTTCACAAAACATTCTTTACAGCCTGTTATTCTATAAAAGCAAGGAATACTTCTGGTGTGGTTACAGGACTGGTTAACTTCCATTTTTGACATGAAAATGAATAAAATAGTGTCATTAAAGAATGACTTTTGAATGTTATTTAGATATATATAATTATTGTGAGGTATTTCTTATTGAGACCTGTGTGGTGTCTGTGTGTATTGCGGATTTTAATACAGTCAGCCTTGGTGGGTAAACAAATAATAATACCTGATGCCAGGAGCTAATAATAGGACAGCTTTTCTAGAAAGTTCTAAATAAAGTAAATCTGCATTAGATTTAATGAATTGGTGGTCAAAATTATACCTACATCACTCTAAAATTTATATTCAAATTGAAATAGAAGTGAACAAAATTAGCAATTACTTACAACGTATCAGAGAAATATGTGACTATAGGATCATGTTGCTCATTATTCTTGGTATCATTAATTTCAATATGTTGTTTCCCAGTCTGTAATGTTACAAGTTCTACATTAGATGGTTCCTGGTCTGTTACATTATGCAGCACACACAGAGACATTTCAGCAGCCATTCTACCTGCGCTATTTATGCAACTGGAACAGATTTTCCTATTCTGTTCCTGACATGTGGTACAAAGCTTAGTATTCTCTTCAGTGCACTTCTAGTAATTTGCAAAGTATATATGTTGATATAGATATGCAACAGAAGCACCTGAGTACATTTTTTGCTAAATAAAAATTACTTCACTGCAAATGAACTACTTATTTGTAGTTAGCATCACTGTTGAGTACCCATCTAATATATTCAGTAAGAATTCCTTGGGTCAGTCACATATTTTATATGGCACACCAAATTATCATATATCTGGTAAAATTGATAACATGGTACAATGTTTAAAGCAATTTGGAAATATTGCATAATAGAACCTACATATCTATATATACAAGTTCCCAAGATATTGCTGTTATAGAAAGAAACTCATGTTTGTTTATTTGTTTAATAATTTATTTACTCTTGTGAAATCACTGTAGAATTTTATGGAAAAACTTTTCTTTGTGTACTGTCTCTTGTTTGAATGTAGTAACTAAAGAATGCCAAGACATCATTGAACCTTATGTGTTTTGTGTTTATAAGCAGATGTATTTTTGTTCCAGTGTTGGTTGAAACTTAAAAATAAAGAACATGGGTGGTCATACTGGAAGAGCCCCTTAATATGGCGAGAGACAGCAATGCGTGGAGGTTTAGCCGAACTAGTGGGTGGACTTCACGAATTTTTTGAATACTGCAATGAGTACTATGGCATATGCAGCTTCCTTTCTCAAGAAGAGAAGAAACTTCTTGTGGAAGAAAACATCAAAGTATGGATATAATGATACAATGACAGTTCATATGTGCTTTACCTCTTAGAACAATGTAGGATTTTTTAAATATTTTGTGGCAGTAACTTGTAAAGTTTCAGTGCTTTCTTTTCTATGAATTGCTGCTGCAGACAACAGAGCATTCCATAGAATTCACGCCAAAAGTTTTGATACATAAACTGAAGTTTTCAAATGCTATGGCTAGAGTAAATTTATGTGCCTTTGAAAAACTGTGGTTGGTATGTGTTGTGACTGTCTCTCCAAAGCTGGAATCAGAAAAATTAAGTTGAGTGTAAAGTATATTGATTTACAAAGTGAAAATGTCCTATTTGTGAAGTATGCCATTTTGGATAGTGAGTCACCAACAGAGATAGAAGTAAGTTCAGGGGTGTTCCAGGGAAATGTATTGAGACCCTTGCTGTTTTTGTTGTCTTTCCATGATCTTACACACAATGTTAATAGTAAACTCAGATTTTTGCAGATGATACAGTTATCTAAAATTAATTACAATTTGAAAAGAGCTGCAGAAATATTCAGTCCAATCATGATAAGATTTCAAAATGTTGCAAAAAATGGAAATTTGCTGTCAGTGTCCAGGAATGTAAAATTGTGCATGTCATAAAGTGAAAAAATGTAGTATTCTAGGGCCACAATACCAACTGGTCCCGATTGAAATTGATCAGCCTGTGCAAATGCCTTTGTGTTATGATTTGCAGGGGTATGTAATGGAATAATTACATAGACTCAACTGTAGGTAAAATAGGAGACAGACATTAGTTCATTGGCAGCCTGGCAGAAAAAATGCAACTGGTGTATAAAAGAGATTGCTTACAAAACACTCATACATACCATTCTATAGTATTGCTGCAGCATATTGGACCCAAATGAAGTGGAACTAGCAAGAAATATTGAAAGAATTCAAAGAAATACAGTATAAATGCTCACAAATTTGTTTCAGCCACAGCAGAGCATCACAGAGATATTGGAAGAAAATGAACAGGCACATACTTGAAGATAGATGCAAACAATCTCATCAAAGCCTACTCAGAAAGTTTCAAAAACCAGCTTTAAGTGAGGAGTGTAGAAATGTTCTACAGCCCTTTGTGTATTACTACCACAGTGTTCATGAAGATGAGATAGATGACGTGACTGTGTCCGTGTTGGCAAGAGGCCTTAATTTTGCTCCTATGCTGGTTTCACCACCACTAGTGAATTTTGTCAGTTCCTTTGAAGAGAACGTGTGATGTCTTACAACAGACACAGCAGAGGAAATTCGTCAAGAGTCTTGCCATATGCTGATTAGAGTCACACAACTGAACACCTTGCCTGTGGAGAGGCCAGCCCTCCATAACTTTTGAGCAGACGTGGATGTGGTGGTACTCAAGTCGGATAAAGGTAATGCTACTGTCCTCATGCAATGTTTTACTGTTTGACTCAATGTATTGCAAGATCGATGAGCATCCTGCTAACTGGGTGATACAAAAAACAGCAGAACTTCTATCTAACAGATTTCTTGCAAAGGGCATCACTAAGAGAATGGGACCAAATGGTTCAGTTCCACCTAAGCTATATGGACTGCCCAAAATCCACAAAGAAAGTGTGGCTTTACGTCCTATAGTGAGCAGTCTTGGAGCAGCCACCTATGATTTGGCTAAATACTCAGTGCCATTACTCAGACCCATTGTAGGCAAGTGTCCACACCATATAAGAAATATGAATGATTTTATCAGCAGACTCCAGTCACGTAAGCTGACTGATTTGTTGGTCAGTTTTGACATAATTCTGCTTTTTACAAATGTGTATTTCATAGGCAGTAACTTTGTGGCTGACATTACAGCACTGTTTGACCATATTGTGTCACTGATTTACTTTTTCTTTGACAATGAGTTTTTTGCACACTCTGATGGTGTCACCATGGGAAGTCCTTTGTTTCCCCAGGTAGCCAGTCTTTTTATGGAAGAATTTGAGGTGTGAGCACTTGCCTCAGCTATTTAAAAACCAACAGTACTTGGTGATATGTTGACACTTGTATAGTTAGGCTTCATGATTTGGATAGTCTCTGAGAGATCCTTCAACATCTGAACTCCATACATGAAAAAGTAAAATTTACTATGGAGGTGGAGGAAGATGGTTGCTTGCTGTTTTTAGACACTTTGGTGCGATGTAAGAGTGCTGGCACAATTGGGCGTTCAGTGTTTCAAAAGACCATTCATACTGACCTTTATTTACAATTTACTAATTCCCACCATCTTGCATAAATGATGGGCATTCAGGGAATTTCAGGTGCCAATGGCCTGGAATATCTGCAAACTGTGTCCCTGAACAACAGACTTTTGTCTCAACAAGTACAGAAAGTGCTACAGATGTACAAGCAGCAGGATAAGGAGGAAAATGAGGCCTTCAAAATGACTGTTTATTGCCATATATTGGAAATGTTTCAGCTAAAATATGCAGAATATTAAAAAGAGACATAAAGTTAAAGCAATCTTTTGATCTCCTTCCAAAATATCAACACTTTTGAGATCTGTTAAATATGACTTAGAGTTGTGCAAAGCAAGTTTTCACAAGGTTCTGTGTGAATCTAACGAATCTTATATAGGTCAAAAAATGCACACTGTGCAGGATTGCATTATAGAACATCAGCGGCATACTCACCTTCTCTGAGAAAATATGTCCACCATCACTGAACACTGAATTTCTGTTGGTCATTTGATGAAACATAATGAAACAAAAATTGTGACCCATACATCAAATTTTTGGAGCTCAGTCACCAATGAATCAATGGAAGTACAAGTGTCTGAATCTATTATGAATCAAGATGACTGTTTCCAGTTAAATTCTGCATGAAACTTGGTTATAGAAATACTTCAAGCTCTGCTTATTTGGTGTCATTCTGTGATCTTACCACACAAAGGCAGTCATTTTGATATTGAAGAGGTGAGAGCTTTCGGCATGGAGGAACTGCAGAGCAGCACACAAACTTACAGCAGAAGAATATGCACAATGCCAACTAGGAGTGACGCATGTGCCATTAGGACCTCAAATAGGGGAGCTTAGTGTATACGGTTTCAAATGGTTTTTATTCCAGTCTTTGATCACAATATCAGTTCCTTTGATGATGACCGATTTAAATCAGTAATGACCATCTTCTGATCTACAATATAAAAATATATACACCTAGTGGGCAGTCTGTCTTTCAACACAATACAGCATTACATATTACAATATACTATCATACAACCAGGGAAATGTACAGATAAAATATGGTAAAGCATACCTGTCCTACACCATGTCCTAATGTGATAAAGCCATAAGGTCGTATTCGTGACTATGTCACAGCTGGTGAGTATATGGTGTCAGTATTCACCAGAGATGGTGTAATGAAACTGACAAATAGACGTCATTTTATTTTATTATACACTAAAGTCATGTTAAAAAACTTTTGCTTAAGATAGTACTAAGTTAGGTGTTGCGATCAATAATTGATATTGGAATTGTATGTTCTTTGTAGCTTATGACCGTGATCTTTGGTCTACAACGGGTTTTCGGCCACTTGAGTGTTGGCTGCGGTT
Organism: Schistocerca piceifrons; assembly: GCF_021461385.2. Taxonomy (NCBI): domain Eukaryota; kingdom Metazoa; phylum Arthropoda; class Insecta; order Orthoptera; family Acrididae; genus Schistocerca; species Schistocerca piceifrons. The sequence goes on along the minus strand of NC_060139.1, from coordinate 267,844,354 downwards.
GAGTGTAGTTGTGTATATAGTTTTGGCAATAAATGTGTTTTTGGTACAAAGAAACCATGGAATACTGCGTCATTTTTCGATAGTCCAGTAATAATTAAAAAACCCGCACCTTTTCTTGGACCCAGAACAGCGAAGGAATCATCGCCTAGACAACGAGAAGCCACATGGACAATGCAGACTCAGCAGCATCAACAAAGGAGACATCATGGCCAGCTCTACTAAAGTACTATACAGCCATTAGCCACACCGTAACGGTGTCCTTATGGAGATAACTTTTCCTGCACAGTAGAGCGGGTTCGTGACAATGGCCAGAAGGACCTGTGTTGAAATATCATACTAACAAGTTACAGACATCTGGCAGTTCTTCCAAAATTTTATAGAACAAGATTAGACTAGTTACAGTGTGCACAGAGCTGTTTAAACAACCGTTATTCCCATGCATCATATGTGAGTGGAGTGGGAAGACATTAATAACTTGTATACTGGGAAATTATCACTGCCATGCACTTCACAGTGGTCTGCAGAGTGTAATTGTAGATGTATTAAAAGACTGTGAAAAGTCAGCATATAAAAAAAGAAACTCATTTTTTAAATCATATTTTGAGAATTACCAACAGATAATATTGAACAATGGCAAGTCCACAATTGAGTAACAATGTGATTGCTATTATCACACAGAGGAGGCATTTTGCATTGCAGATAGGCTCAATGAGAACAATGAGAAAGGCTGCTAACACAAGATTTTGAAAAAAAAAGGGTTGTTCTTCTGAAATAGAAAATACTCTCTCTCTCTCTCTCTCTCTCTCACGCACACACACACATTCGCACAGGCACAACTCATACACACATGGCACTGTCGTAGGAGCTGGGACCTGAATGCAGACTGATTTATTTCGTGTTCCATAGGTCCAACTGTGTTGGATACACAAGGACGTGGAACGAGTCAGTTTTTTACAAATGCAATCTGATAATCTTATAGCATATACAGAAATTTGAGTACATAATTATATAAAAATTTATACAGTAAATTCTTTGGGGAGCAAGACAGAAGAAGAAAATACATGTTTTCTTAGAATCATTAAAACACTACAGAAAACAGATACAGAGCACACACAGATACAGAGCTCAGGTTAAATAACATTCTTAGTGGCATTATGTCAACTGTATTATATAATATTAAAAAATTACAATTTATTTAGTTAAAAATTCATCTACACTGTAAAAAGCTTTTTTTAGCAGAAATATTTGTAGTGCTTTCTCAAACTTACTCTGGTTATGAATCTCTGTCGTTATTTCGGGATGAAGAGCATTGAAGAGTTTTGCTCCAGTGTAGTGGACACCCTTTTGTGCCAAGCTCAAATTTCTGAGCTCGCTGTGTATGTCATTCTTCCTCCGTGTGTTATGCTCATGATAATTACTGTTTGGTTGAAATATCTCTATATTATACAAGCTAAACATGTGAGAGAAAAACTATATCGGCATGTAGTTGTGTATATTTTAAGTTTACGAAAACTATTTCTACACCAGTCTCTTGGGCGCAATCCACATATAAATCTTAAAGCTCGCTTCTGTGCAATTAACACTTTCCTTGCTAATGGCTGGTTGCCCCAAAAAATAATTCCGTACTCAATGTTGTTGTTGTTGTTGTCTTCAGTCCTGAGACTGGTTTGATGCAGCTCTCCACGCTACTCTATCCTGTGCAAGCTTCTTCATCTCCCAGTACTTACTGCAACCTACATCCTTCTGCTTTTACCCTCCACGCTGCCCTCCAATACTAAATTTGTGATCCCTTGATGCCTCAGAACATGTCCTAGCAACAGGTCCCTTTTTCTTGTCAAGTTGCGCCACAAACTCCTCTTCTCCCCAATTCTATTCAATACCTCCTCATTAGTTATGTGATCTACCCATCTAATCTTCAGCATTCTTCTGTAGCACCACATTTCTAAAGCTTCTATTCTCTTCTTGTCCAAACTATTTATTGTCCATGTTTCACTTCCACACATGGCTACACTCCATACAAATACTTTCAGAAACGACTTCCTGACACTTAAATCTATGCTCGATGTCAATAAATTTCTCTTCTTCAGAAACGCTTCTCTTGCAATATCTAGTCTACATTTTGTATCCTTGAACCAATTAACCACATCTGAGAGTATGTGATTAACGAGTTTCTCAAGATTGTTGTCTGTTCTACTGCTCATAAAAATTATGGTATCATCAGCAAATAATGTAAATTTACACAGCAGGCTTGTACATGATGGTAGATCATTTATAAAAATCAGGAATAATAGTGAGGCACTCCACATGTAATGGAACTCCATTCAGAATCTGAGGAAGTGTCACATACTCCACCCGAGCTATTGAAGACAACATTTTGTTTTCTGTCTTGGGGGTACGACTGTAGGCAATTGCCTGCAACACCACTTATTCCTACTACTTTTGCTTTTTGCAAGAGAATCTGGTGATGAACACAGTCAAATGCTTTGGATAACTCACAGAAGACACCAAGTGCTAGCATTTTTTCATTAAGGGTTTCTAGGACTTCATTTCCAAGTGCGTAGACTGTGTCTTCTGTTGAACAGCCCTTTTGAAACCCAAATTGGCTCTTGCTGAGAACTCCATTCTTCATAAGATGATCAGTAATTCTTACATGTATTAGCTTCTCTAGAATTTTGGAGAAAGCTGTCAGCAAAGAGACAGATCGATAGTACAGCTTTATCGCCCTTTTTGTACAGGGGCTTCACAATGGCATACTTAAGTCTACTGCGAACAACACCTTTCTGAAGGGAAGTATTGAAAATATGACAGAGAATCTCCCTTATCCACACACAAGAATATTTCAATAAATTACTAGATATATTATCAACCCCTGCAGAGTTCATACTTTTTAGAGACATGATGATTTTTTTAATTTCTTCTACAGTGACAGAATTAAGGTGCATTTCTGAAATTGCATTTGAATATACTGCTTCAGAAAGAGTTACAGCTTCATCAACATTGGGCTTGCAACCAATCTGTTGAGTTACTGATAGGAAGTGTTTATTAAAAATCTCAGCCACCGTTTTGGGGTTATCTACTAGGGTACCTTCATATCTGATTTTATTTACATCTTCTTTGCTTGTTGTATCTTTTCCTGTTTCTTTTTTTTACAATGCTCCAGACTTTTTATTTTATTATTAGAATTATCTATTTTATTCTCATAATAAAGGGCTTTTGATTTCCGTATTAGTTTCTTCAAAATTTTACAGTATAGTCTATAGTGTTCCCATTTTTCTACATCTTTACAGAATCTTATTGCAGCATAAGTTTCCCTTTAGGTTTTACATGGCTGTTTTATACCTTTTGTAATCCAAGGCTCACTTACAGAATTGGAAGCACTGTTTCTGACCCATTTCTTGGGAAATATTTCTTCAAAAAGAGCACAGAATTCATTTATAAAACAGGTAAATTTAGTATCAACATCACCATGGCTATATACTAAAGACCAATCCATTTGCTGCAACCTGTGGTTGAAAGCTCCTTTTGCCTCTTCATTCATTACTCTTATGAATTTCCATTGAGGAAATTCTATTTGAACAGATTAACGTCATAAAGAGTGAGAATTTGTCCATCATGATCTGAAAGCCCACTTATAACCTGCCTGACAATATAATTCTGATGTCTACTTACATCTAAAAAAATGTCTATCATAATTTGGCACTCGGATGTAATCCTTGTTGGGAAGTTTATTACTGATGTCAGATTATGTAAGGTCATCACAATCTCAAAGTCTATTTTATTCTTATTTTCTGTCATAAAGTTTATATTGAAATCACCTAAAACTACAATATCCTTCGCTTTTGAAAGTAACCCTGACAGAAGGAGTTCCATTGAATGCAGAAAAGTTTTTATTCACCTGAAGGAGACCTGTAGACAGCCAACACTATTATTGGGTGGAATTTAGTTATTATTTCTGTGGCACATCCCTCAAATTGTTGTTCCACACAACATTTCTTAACATCTATAGCTTTGATGCTACACTGTCCTTAACATAAATTGCGACTCCACCTTTATCTTTACTTTCCCTGCAGTGATATGTTACTAAACTATAACTTACTATAGATGGCAAGGCACATTTATCAGTAACATGGTGCTCAATTAAGCACAAAATCTGAGCATTATTTATACTGTCCTTTTCACTAATGTTAATAAAGAGTTGATCTGTTTTGTTTAAGAGGCCCCTTATATTTTGATGAAAGAAAGAGATGCCTTTCTCTTGCTTTTTCATTCTATTAGTGCTGTTACCTGACTGAGGATCCACTGGAGTCTGTCTTTAGATGGGAGAGAGGAGACACTTGACACTACCTACTGTTGTCCCTTCTTTTTCTTCAGGCTCACACATAAAAAATCGTTGAGATGAGAAGGAGGCTCAGCGTTTCTTCTGTCCAACAGCCTTCTATTTGTTGTTGTCGATGGTGATGCTTCAAATGGTTCTGCCACTACTGCTGTGTTTCCTTGTGAACTTGGAGTCTTCTCGTTTTACTTATTTTCATCTAAAATAATATTTGGATGATGAGGAACAGTAGTTCTTTTGTCATTGAAATAGAGGTCTACTGTTCTTTTTGTTAAAATTTCGTCCTTTTTTGCATGTTTTGCTGGTGCTGAGGATGTTTCTAATGAAATTTTTTTAAGTGTTTTCGTTTTGGAGTCAGGCGGTGGCAATGCAATTATCGTTTTAGTTTTGAATTTATTTTGGTGGTTTTTTATTACCTTGGTTATCAGGCTTGTCAGATATTCTTTCCCCAAGCCATTCAGGAGAAGTCCGTGTTGCATGTGGAATCTATGTCCAATACTGCTTATATCAATGCATTTCACGTTTTTAAAATGTCTGCAGATTTTTGCAAACTGATTGTTGGCACTTTTTATTTCCCTGTTAACACATGACCATCTTACAAGATGATAGCGATGCGGAATATTGACAAGTATTACGTTAGTGTGAGTGAGGTTCCTCAGACACTGTTTAAGATCGCGCGTTGCACTCGCTGTTTCATTTTTGTAGACGTCGTTTGTGCCTCCCAGAAGTACAACGAAGTCTTTATCATGCAGATTTCTTGCCTCTGCGGATACGGTCATTTTTTTAAATTTCGCTAAGTGGTGCTCCCAGTTTCACTATACCACACGAAAATGTTTTAGTTCACAATTTGCGAATTGTTTTGTATTGTTTTACTAAACACTTCGGCAAAATTTTTGGTCTGCACATTTACATTGACCTCATTCACAGTTGTTTGCGTCAGTAAATTTTCTTCTGTTACCTTATTCCCCACAGTGCCTTTTTGCTTTTCCCATCGTTCATGTGAACTGTAAGTCGCATTTTCACTATCAGCGGTCGAAAGTACTTGAAATGTGTTTTCGTGCACAAAGCTTGCGTAACTTTTGCAGGTTTTCCAAATTTGCACTTTGGTGTTGCTGTTTTTGCACTTTACATTTGACCACTTTTCCGTAACGGATGAACTATCTCGCGCAAGTTTTAGCGTGTTCTGTTCACTATTTTGTTGTTGTATTTTTGAACTGTCCGTTTTCAAACTGCCGATTATGAACTGTAAGCTCGTTATGTGTTCATTCAGTTTCTTGAGTTCGTCCTTACAATTTTCACAAGATTTCTTTTCTACGGCAAAATTTATGTTTTTCTGGAAAGACACTTGCTTAACTTTTACTGTAGCCACCATCTTGATACAATGTGGGAGGCAGAGGGGTGAGAGAAGGTGTGCTGTTACATGTGAGAGGGTGCAGAAATGTGATGGGAACAAAATGTGTTGCTAGATGCAGAGTCATTAGAAGAGAATGGGATAAGACTAACAGGTTAGGGGGTAAAAGGCATGTGCACCGCTGGAGTGAGAGCACAGAAGGGGATAGGTAGGTGGAGGACAGTGACTAGTGAAGGTTGAGGCCAAGGGGGTTATGAGAAGTGTTGTGGTCTTCAGTCCACAGACTGGTTTGATGCAGCTCTCCATGTTACTCTATCCTGTGCAAGCTTCTTCATCTCCAAGTACCTACTGAAAATGACATCCTTCTGAATCTGCTTAGTCTATTCATCTCTTGGTTTCCTTCTATGATTTTTACCCACCATGCTGCCGTCCAGTGCTAAATTAGTGATCTCTTGATCCCTCAGAACATGTCCTACCAGCCAATCCCTTCTTCTAGTCAAGTTGTGCCACAAATTCCTCTTCTCCCCAATTCTATTCAGTACCTCCTCATTAGTTATGTGATCTACCCATATAATCTTCAGCATTTTTCTATAGCACCACATTTCAGAAGCTTCTATTCTCTACTTGTCCAAACTATTTATCGTCCATGTTTCACTTCCATGCATGGCTACACTCCATACAAATACTTTCAGAAACGACTTCCTGACACTTAAATCTGTACTCGACGTTAACAACTTACTCTTCTTCAGAAACGCTTTTCGTGCCATTTCCGGTCTACGTCTTATATCCTCTCTACTTTGACCATCATCAGGTATATTCCTGCCCCGATAGCAAAACTCATTTACTACTTTCAGTATTTCCTAATCTAATTCCCTCCGCATCACCTGATTTAATTTGACTAAATTCCATTATCCTTGTTTTGCTTTTGTTGATGTTCATCTAATATCCTCCTTTCAAGACACTGACCAATCTGTTCAACTGCTCTTCCAAGTCCTTTGCTGTCTCTGCCAGAATTACATTGTCATCATCAAACCTCAAAGTTTTTATTTCTTCTCCATGGATTTTAATTCCTACTCCAAAGTTTTCTTTTGTTTCCTTTACTGCTTGCTCAATACAAAGATTGAATAACTTTGGGGACAGGCTACAACCCTGTCTCACTCCCCTCCCAACCACTGCTTCCCTCTCATGCCCCTTGACTCTTTCCACCACCATCTGGTTTCTGTACAAATTGTAAATAGCCTTTTGCTCCCTGTGTTTGACTCCTGCCACCTTCAGAATTTGAAAGAGATTATTCCAATCAACATTGTCAAAAGCTTTCTCTAAGTCTACAAATGCCAGAATCATAGGTTTGCCTTTCCTTAATCTATCTTCTGAGGTAAGGAGTAAGATCAGTATTGCCTCACGTGTCCCAGCATTTCTATGTAATCCAAACTGATCTTTCCCATGGTCGGCTTCTAACAGTTTTCCCATTCATCTGTAAACAATTCATGTTAGTATTTTGCAGCTGTGACTTATTAAACTGATAGTTTGTTAATTTTCACACCTGTCAACACCTGCTTTCTTTGGGATTGAAAGTATTATATTCTTCTTGAAGTCTGAGGGCATTTGACCTGCTTCACACACCTTGCTCACCAGATGGCAGAGCTTTGTCAGGGCTGGCTCTTACAAGGCTATCAGTAGTTCTAATGGGATGTTGTCTACTTCCGGGCCTTGTTTCAACTTAGGTCTTTCAGTGCTCTGTCAAACTCTTCACGCAGTATCATACCTGCCATTTCATCTTCATCTGTGTCCTCTTCCATCTCCACAATATTGCCATCAAGTACGTCGCCCTTGTATAGACCCTCTGTATACCACTTCCACCTTTCTGCTTTCCCGTCTTTGCTTAGTATTGGTTTTCCATCTGAGCTCTTGATATTCATACAGATGTTTCTCTTTTCTCCAAAGGTCTCTTTAATTTTCCTGTAGGCAGTATCTATCTTACCCCTAGCGATATATGCCTCTACATTCCTGCCTGTTGTAAGAGGAACTAAAAGGAGTCTCACACCCTTCAGCCTTTACGTGATGATCCATGGTAGGGTTTGACCTCCATTTTTCAAAATTTTCTTAAAGAGCGAGCCAATTATGGAAGGGCGTCTGACATGGTGCATCATGCCTATTGTGCACTGTGATCTCTAGCCCACTTTCTCGTCGAGGCATTGCAGGCTTGCTCATCCTCCATCTCTTGGGCGAGGACACCTTGCTGGGTGAATTTTCCTCCACCCACTATGCAGTGTCATTTTCTGCGCCAACAATGACCATGGAATTCTTTGCACCTCATATCCAGAATGGTAGCCAGTCCATTGTGGTGGGACCACCATGTACACCGTTGGTTGTAGCCCCCTGACTACACAGGGATCACTCTGCTGATTTCTGTGCAGTTAACTCCCCTCATATGCCAAGGAGTATATGCCTGTCACCCTGGGGCATTGGGACTCCCAGCAATGGCTATCCTGCCAGGTGGCCTTTGTTGCAGCTGGGTGGCACCCATGGGATGCGCCCCTGGTCAGTGTGGGTGGCATCAGGGTGGATGACGCGCAATGAATCTTACCATGCCATCACTTGCTGGTTATCAATTGCCAGCAATCTCTAAGTGTTCCAAGTCTCAGTACAATGCAAGGAAGTATGAACCTAGATCATTCCCCTCCTTGGCCACACCATGGGAGGAATGCCAGGCTAAGGATGGAAGCAAACCTTATTCACCCTGGTACCTTATATGTATGAGAGCTGATGGGGACTCCATTGTCTTGATGAAGCCTCAGTTTTTTGTAGAGCATTTAGATGACAAGTTTGGGGAAGTGGAGGGCTTGTCCAAAATGAGGTCAGGATCAGTCTTGATAAAAACGGCATCCTCTGCCCAGTCACGTGTGTTACTCACTTTTGACAAGCTGGGGGTATAGTCTGGGTATTATATTCCACAGGGACCTTCTTTTGCAGTCTGACGACAAGCTGCACACCAACTTAGAGCGATGAGGAGTTCAATTCGTCCAGTGTGTCCATCGACGTCTGAGGGATAATCAGGTTGCCACCGGTGCCTTCATCTTGGTCTTCGAGGGTGACACATTACCCAAGGAGGTCAAAGTGATGGTCTACCGCTGTGATGTGAAGCCATATATCCCTCCCCCAATGTGGTGCTTTAAGTGCTGGAAGTTATGTCTTCCCGCTGTACTTCCAGCATCACATGTCGAGATTGTGGACGTCCATTGCATCCCAAAACTTCATGTGCCCTGCTTCCCATCTGTGTCAACTGCAGAGAGCATCATTACTCTTGCTCACCAGACTGCAGGATTTTAGAGCGAGAAAGGAAAATCGTGGAATACAAGACCCTGGACCGACTGACCTACACTGAGGCTAAGAGAAAATCTGAATGCCTACATCCTGTGGCTATGTCCTCCTCTTATGCTGCCACTACGAGATCAGTTGTAGCCCCATCAGTTCCACAAGTTCCAGTTGGCTCTCAGAGCCAGAAAACTACTACTGCCCCCTTGATGGTGGGGGGGGGCACTTCTGTCCCTGTTGCTCCCGCATCACCTACCACAGGAGCACTGTCACCCCAACCATCGTGGACACCAGTACCCACTTCTCAGCTGAAGAAGCGTAAGTCTTCTTTGGATTCTCTCACTGGGAAGGGGTCCCTTGGGTCACTCCCTTCCCAGGTTTCTGCTAGTGGGAAAGATGACACCTGCCAGTGGCTGAAGTGCCAAAAAGCAGCTGGTTGTAGGGCTTCACGATCTTCCTCTGTCCCAGAGATGGAATCAGTTACGCCCTCCCAACCAGAGAATCCCAAGGATCAGCGAGAGAAATCCAGAAAGAAGACACCCAAAACCAAGGGAATTGCAGTGACACGCACACCACCACTACCTACAAGCTCTGCGTTCGAGGATGAGGTGAAGATTCTTGCATCCGCTGAGGACCTAGATCTTGCCAGACCCTCAGACACAATGGATATGGCCTGTTCAGGAAATAAGTCAGTGGCAGCAGGTGACCATGAGGCATAGACCGAGTGTTTCATGCCTTCACAGTCTCACGATAACGTCATCCTCTAATGGAATTGTGTCGGTTTTTTCCACCAGCTGGCTGAACTATGGCAACTGTTAAGCTGTACACCTGCTTTCTGCATTCCCCTCCATGAAACCTGGTTCCTGGCAATGCAGACCCCTGCCCTTTGTGGCTACAGGAGATATTACAAGAATGGTAGTGAATATAATAGAGTGTCAGGTGGAGTTTGTGGTTATGCCCTGAACTCGGTATGTAGTGAACCTGTGCCCCTTCAAACTCCTCTTGAAGTTGTGGCTGTCAGAATATGGACAATGCAGGAAATAACTGTCTGCAACCCATGTCTCCCTCCAGATGGTGCGGTACCCCTGAATGTATTGGCTGCACTGATTGATGAACTCCCTAAACCTTTCCTACTTTTGGGAGATTTTAACGCTCATAACCCCTTGTGGGGTAGCACTATGCTTACTGGCCGTGGCAAAGATGTCGAAAATTTACTGTCCCAACTCGAGCTCTACCTCTTAAATACTGGGGCCGCCACACGTTTCAGTGTGGCTAATGGTATTTGATTTATCAATTTGCAGCCCAGGACTTCCTCATCTACCCATTGGAGAGCACATGATGACCTGTGTGGTAGTGACCACTTCCCCATCTTCCTGTCACTCTCCTGGCATCATGCCCATGGATGCCTACCCAGATGGGCTTCAAACAAGGAAGACTGGGTAGCCTTCATCTCTGCTGTCACCATTGAATCTCCCCCACATGGTGCCATCTATGTTGTGATTGAGCAGGTCACTACAACAATCACTTCTGCAGCAGAAAACGTGATCCCTCATTCTCTAGGGTGCCCCTGACCAAAGACAGTCCCTTGGTGGTTGCCAGAAGTTACTGAGGCAATTAAAGAGCATTGGCGAGCTCTACAGTGACATAAGCGGCACCCTTCCATAGAGCACCTTATAGCCTTTAAGCAGCTCCATGCCTGCATTCACCTGCTCATAAAACGACAGAAATAGGAGTGTTGGGAGAGGTATGTGTTGACCATTGGGTGCCATTCATCACCTTCCCAAGTCTGGTTGAGGATCAGACATCTTTTTGGGTACCAGACCCCAACAGGTGTTCCTGGCATTAACATCAATGTCAAGTTATCTACTGACTCTAATGTGATTGCCGAGCACTTTTCTGAGTGAGCTCCTCAGCGTCCTTGCACATTGCACTGATACAGCTCCTGGGCCAGATCAGATTCTTAGTCAGATTATTAAACATCTCTCATCTGACTACAAGCGATATCTACTCGTCATCTTCAACCGGAGCTGATGCAATAGCATCTTTCCATCGCAATGGCAGGAGAGCACCATCCTTCTGGTGCTAAAACCTGGTAAATATCCCCTTGATGTCGATAGGTATCAGCCCATCAGCCTCACCAATGTTGTAAGCTGCCTGAATGTATGGTGTGTTGGTGGTTGGGTTGGGTCTTGGAGTCATGTGGCCTACTGGCTCCATGTCAGGGCAGCTTCCACCAGGTGCACTCTACCACTGATAATCTTGTATCCCTCGAGTGTGCCATGTGAACAGCCTTTTCCAGACGCCAGCACCTGGTTGCTGTCTTTTTTGACTTATGTAAAGCATACAATATGACCTGGTGACATCATATGTTTGCCACATTGTGTGAGTGGGGTCTAAGGGGCCCGCTTCTGATTTTTATCCAAAACTTCTTGCGCTCCATATTTTCCATGTCTAAGTTGGTGCCTCCCATAGTCCCCCCATGTTGAGGAGAATGGCATTCCGCAGAGCTCCATATTGAATGTATCTCCATTTTTAATGGCCATTAATGGCCTAGCAGCAGCTTGGGCCGTTGTGCTCCCCTTTTCTGTATGCAGATGACTTCTGCATTTCCCCCCTGCAGGTCCGGGGATTAGAATAGGCCCGGGGTATTCCTGCCTGTCATAAGAGGTGACTAAAAGGAGTCTCACACATTTCGGCCTTTATGTGATGGTCCCCGCAGGGTTTGACGTCCATTTGTCAAAATTTTCCTTAAGAGCAGGTCAATTGGGGAAGGGCACCTTACAGGTGCATCGTGTCCATCGTGCATTGAGATCTTTAGCCCACATTCTCATCATCGCATTGCATTCTTGCCCATTCTCCATCTCTTGGGCGAGAGGACCTTCCTGGATGCATTTTCCACCATGCCTATGCAATGTCACTCTCTGTGCTGATGATGAACATGGACTTCTTTGCACCTCATATCCAGCATGGTAGCCAGTCAGTTGTGGTAGGGCTGCCACGTACTCTATTGGTTGTAGCCCACTGACAATACAGGGACTGCTCTGTTGATGCCTGCACCATTAACTCCCCACATATGCCAAGGAGTAGATGCCCGTCACTCTGGGGCATTGAGACTCCTGGCAATGGCCATCCTGCCAAGTGGCCTTTGCTGTGGCTTGGTGGCACCAATGGGAAGGGTCCCTGGTCGAAGTGGATGGCATTAGGGCGAATGACACGCCACGAAGCATACAATGTCATCTCTTGCCAGTGGTCTGCCACCAGAAATCTCTCAGCAGGCAAAGCCTAACTTCAATGCCAAGATATATGACCTTAAGTTGTTCCCCTACCTGGTGCACCAAGGGAGGAACGCCAGGCTAAGGATGGCAGTGCAGCTTATTCACCCCAGTACCTCGTATGTATGAGAGTTGATGAGGAATCTTTCATGTCCATAAAGCTTCAGTTTTTTGTGGAGCATTTAGAGGACAAGTCTGGGGAGGTGGAGGGCTTGTCCAAAATGCGCTCTGGGTCAATTTGGATAAAAACAGCATCCTCTGCCCAGTCACGGGCATTACTCGCTAGTGGAAAGTTGGTGGATGTTTCTGTTATCATCACGCTTCATACAAGCTTAAATATGGTCCAGTATATTATATTCCACAGGAACCTTCTTTTGCAGTTTGACAATGAGCTGCACGCCAGTTTAGAGCAGCAAAATGTTCATTTTGTCTGGCATGTCCATCGGGGACTGAGGGATAACCAGGTTGCCACGGGTGCCTTCTTCTTGGCCTCTGAGGGTGACACATTACCCGAGAAGGTCAAAGTGATGGTCTACCACTGTGACATCAAGCCATATATCCCTCCACCGATGTGGTGCTTTAAGTGCTGGAAGTTCGGCCATATGTCTTCCGGTGTACTTCCAGCCCCACCAGTCGAGATTGTGGTCATCCATCACATTCGAATACTCCATGTCCCCCGCCTCCCATCTGTGTCAACTGCAAAGAGAAACAGTCACCTTACTCGCCAGACTGCAGGATTTTACAGAAAGAGAGAAAAATCATGGAATATAAGACCCTGGACCAACTGACCTACACTGAGGCTAAGAGGGAATTTGAGTGCCTATATCCTGTGGCCGTACCGTAGGTGCAACCACAACGGAGGGGTACCTGTTGAGAGGCCAGACAAACATGTGGTTCCTGAAGAGGGGCAGCAGCCTTTTCAGTAGTTGCAGGGGCAACAGTCTGGATGATTGACTGATCTGGCCTTGTAACATTAACCAAAACGGCCTTGCTGTGCTGGTACTGTGAACGGCTGAAAGCAAGGGGAAACTACAGCCATAATTTTTCCTGAGGACATGCAGCTTTACTGTGTGATTAAATGATGATGGCGTCCTCTTGGGTAAAATATTCCGGAGGTAAAATAGTCCCCCATTCGGATCTCCGGGCGGGGACTACTCAAGAGAACGTCATTATCAGGAGAAAGAAAACTGGCATTCTACAGATCGGAGCGTGGAATGTCAGATCCCTTAATCGGGCAGGTAGGTTAGAAAATTTAAAAAGGGAAATGGATAGGTTAAAGTTAGATATAGTGGGAATTAGTGAAGTTCGGTGGCAGGAGGAACAAGACTTTTGGTCAGGTGATTACAGGGTTATAAATACAAAATCAAATAGGGGTAATGCAGGAGTAGGTTTAATAATGAATAAAAAAATAGGAGTGCGGGTTAGCTACTACAAACAGCATAGTGAACGCATTATTGTGGCCAAGATAGACACAAAGCCCATGCCTACTACAGTAGTGCAAGTTTATATGCCAACTATCTCTGCAGATGATGAAGAAATAGATGAAATGTATGACGAGATAAAAGAAATTATTCAGGTAGTGAAGGGAGACAAAAATTTAATAGTCGTGGGTGACTGGAATTCGTCAGTAGGAAAAGGGAGAGAAGGAAACATAGTAGGTGAATATGGATTGGGGGAAAGGAATGAGAGAGGAAGCCGCCTTGTAGAATTTTGCACGGAGCATAACTTAATCATAGCTAACACTTGGTTCAAGAATCATAAAAGAAGGTTGTATACATGGAAGAATCCTGGAGATACAAAAAGGTATCAGATAGATTATATAATGGTAAGACAGAGATTTAGGAACCAGGTTTTAAATTGTAAGACATTTCCAGGGGCAGATGTGGATTCTGACCACAATCTATTGGTTATGAACTGCAGATTGAAACTGAAGAAACTGCAAAAAGGTGGGAATTTACGGAGATGGGACCTGGATAAACTGAAAGAACCAGAGGTTGTAGAGAGTTTCAGGGAGAGCATAAGAGAACGATTGACAGGAATGGTGGAAAGAAATACAGTAGAAGAAGAATGGGTAGCTCTGAGGGATGAAGTAGTGAAGGCAGCAAATGATCAAGTAGGTAAAAAGACGAGGGCTAATAGAAATCCTTTGGTAACAGAAGAAATATTGAATTTAATTGATGAAAGGAGAAAATATAAAAATGCAGTAAATGAAGCAGGCAAAAAGGAATACAAACATCTCAAAAATGAGATCGACAGGAAGTGCAAAATGGCTAAGCAGGGATGGTTAGAGGACAAATGTAAGGATGTAGAGGCTTGTCTCACTAGGGGGAGAGATAGATACTGCCTACAGGAAAATTAAAGAGACCTTTGGAGAGAAGAGAACCACTTGTATGAATATCAAGAGCTCAGATGGCAACCCAGTTCCAAGCAAAGAAGGGAAGGCAGAAAGGTGGAAGAAGTATATAGAGGGTTTATACAAGGGCGATGTACTTGAGGACAATATTATGTAAATGGAAGAGGATGTAGATGAAGACGAAATGGGAGATAAGATACTGCGTGAAGAGTTTGACAGAGCACTGAAAGACCTGAGTCGAAACAAGGCCCCAGGAGTAGACAACATTCCATTAGAACTACTGATGGCCTCGGGAGAGCCAGTCATAACAAAACTCTACCATCTGGTGAGCACGATGTATGAGACAGGCGAAATACCCTCAGACATCAAGAAGAATATAATAATTCCAATCCCAAAGAAAGCAGGTGTTGACAGATGTGAAAATTACCGAACTATCAGTTTAATAAGTCACAGCTGCAAAATACTAACGCGAATTCTTTACAGACGAATGGAAAAACGGGTAGAAGCCGACCTCGGGGAAGATCAGTTTGGATTCCGTAGAAATGTTGGAACACGTGAGGCAATACTGACCTTACGACTTATCTTAGTAGAAAGATTAAGAAAAGGCAAACCTACGTTTCTAGCATTTGTAGACTTAGAGAAAGCTTTTGACAATGTTAACTGGAATACTCTCTTTCAAATTCTGAAGGTGGCAGGGGTAAAATACAGGGAGCGAAAGGCTATTTACAATTTGTACAGAAACCAGATGGCAGTTATAAGAGGCGAGGGGCATGAAAGGGAAGCAGTGGTTGGGAAAGGAGTGAGACAGGGTTGTAGCCTTCCCCCGATGTTATTCAATCTGTATATTGAGCGAGCAGTAAAGGAAACAAAAGAAAAATTTGGAGTAGGTATTAAAATTCATGGAGAAGAAGTAAAAACTTTGAAGTTCGCCGATGACATTGTAATTCTGTCAGAGACAGTAAAGGACTTGGAAGAGCAGTTGAACGGAATGGACAGTGTCTTGAAGGGGGGATATAAGATGAACATCAACAAAAGCAAAATGAGGATAATGGAATGTAGTCAAATTAAGTCAGGTGATGCTGAGGCAATTAGATTAGGAAATGAGACACTTAAGGTAGTAAAGGAGTTTTGCTACTTAGGGAGTAAAATAACTGATGATGGTCGAAGTAGAGAGGATATGAAATGTAGACTGGCAATGGCAAGGAAAGTGTTTCTCAAGAAGAGAAATTTGTTAACATCGTGTATAGATTTAAGTGTCAGGAAGTCGTTTTTGAAAGTATTTGTATGGAGTGTAGCCATGTATGGAAGTGAAACATGGACGATAACTAGTTTGGACAAGAAGAGAACAGAAGCTTTCGAAATGTGGTGCTACAGAAGAATGCTGAAGATAAGGTGGGTAGATCACGTAACTAATGAGGAGGTATTGAATACGATTGGGGAGAAGAGAAGTTTGTGGCACAACTTAACTAGAAGAAGGGATCGGTTGGTAGGACATGTTTTGAGGCATCGAGGGATCACAAATTTAGCATTGGAGGGCACCGTGGAGGGTAAAAATTGTAGAGGGAGACCAAGAGATGAATACACTAAGCAGATTCAGAAGGATGTAGGTTGCAGTAGGTACTGGGAGATGAAGAAGCTTGCACAGGATAGAGTAGCATGGAGAGCTGCATCAAACCAGTCTCAGGACTGAAGACCACAACAACAACAACATCCTGTGGCTATGAGCTCCTCATGTGCCACTGCTATGAGGACAGTTGTCCCCCCATCAGTTCCTCGAATTCCTGTTGCCTCTCAGAACTGAGAGACTACACCTGCCCCCTTGATGGTGGGGAGCACATCCCTCCCTGTTGCTCCTGCACCACCTGCTTTGGGAGCAACACTCCCCCAACCATGGGGGATTTCAGTCCCCACTTCTGAGCCAGAGGAGTGTAAGGTTTCTTCGGCTCCTCTCGCTGAGAAGGGGCCCCTTGGGTCACTCCCTGTACATTCGACCATTCAAAAACTCAATCTTAATCGTATATTGCTCAGATTCTGACCATAACTTATTTAAGAACTCTCTTTCAAATTCATCATATGACATGGTACAATTAACATTCTGACTGGCCCATGAGATTGCTTCTCCATACAAAAATCTCTTACCATATTTAATTTTAACATTGTCTGTCATGTCATTACTAAAATTATTTTGACAATGCTATAAAAAATCAACAGGATGCAATTTACCATCTCCTGGAAAGAATTTTAAAGGTATGCCACCCCATACACAATTAATATTGATATCAAAATTTCTTTGAGCTTCACCCTCTTGTAGTGCTACAACTTTCCTACTTAAATCTACAACATTATTTTTACATAAATCTATTTTTTCATCACACTTCAGTTCTACATTACTTATTTGATTAGTAATGTCTGTAAATTTTAACTCAGAGTTCCTTTTGTAAGTTTCTATTTTTTCTTCTTAGATTCTCCTAGTCTGAACAATCTCTACTTTAAGTTTAGAATTTTCTGCTTCTACTTGCTTATCTAGTTTTTCAAATCTCTCCTCGTTTTTAGACAACTCTTGTCTAAAATTAGTTTCTAATATTGCTAACCTTCCTTCTACTGCTCCCACACAAGTATTGAGTTTACCCTGTCCTGTCTCAAAAGTAATTTTCAGTGCTGCCAAACCCTCCTGGATTTCCCTAATCTGATTAGTGTTTTCAGTAACAGTATTCTTTAGGTCCACCATTTGTTCACTGAATTGTTGACTTAACTGTAGACTCTGTTGACCAATATCCTTAATCTGTCCCATCTGTTCCTTCATTTCTTTCATATGGTGCATTAATAACATTAACAAATCATCTCCGCCTACTCTTCCCTGTGCAATTGGAGTACTTGTGGCAACATTTTCACTGGAACCCTCTCCACCTAAGCTTCAATCTACAGTTTGATTACTACTGGGCAATAGTTCACTGATACTTGCTCCTAGGTCCGAAGTGTTTTCCATTGGTTTGCTGTTTATGAGTTTTTCCTCACTTATTTTTACCTTGTTGTAATTGGCCATGGTAAATTACAAAATATAAAAGCCTCCCACACAAATGTTTGTCACTGTCACAAAACTATTTAATTAAAAAGATAAACTGTTACTCATCGGATGGTTGACGGTGCTGTCCGAGAATTTGATCCTTTTTATCCACACAAACTCTTTCCTTGCGGCAACATCCATTCATTCTGTGTGTCCATAACACAAAATTTTTCAAGACAATTTATGTTTGGCATTCGTCTTATGTTCACCTGTTAAACATATTTCCACATTTCAAACATCGAACTCAGCTCAGCTCCACCAAATGTAATGATTCGTCTATAATGTTAATTAAGTTTCTTCTGCATGGTCCATTGATGAATGAATGTGAAATTTTCACGCTTCACAAATTTTGTTCACATCAATTGACATCCAAACTGCACATGCGTCACATAAACAAAACACAGACAGACTTCACTGATCTCTTTGACTTCCTAAAGTAACTTCAAAACTGACTCATAAAACAACAACTTACAACTAAGTCGCAGCCTCACTGCATCGATTTACATGGAGTTTTAACAATAGCCACCAAAATAAAGCATTATTAATTTTGTATAATGTTGATGTTACAATTAAAATTTACCAAACGTAACGAAACCGATGTTACAGCCGAATAGGGTATAAAATACAGTATTCAATGGTGATCTTTTATGGTAATATCTTTAGTTTTCCATAAGAAAATCATTCTGAACTTTAATTACAATAATGTCTCTCATATTATTTTAGTCATGTCACTAATTGCAGTTTGGATTTGGTTACTAGCATGTAATGGTAGTACAGAGCTCATGCTTTATCTGATTAAATACATAGAACCTACAAATGAGGCCACTAATGCTTGAAATTTCAAAACTATGAGAGGTAAACAATTGGAGAGTTAATTAGAAATGTAATTACAAAGAATAATAATTACAAAGGAGGACATAAAAATAAATAATGAATGGTAATAACTTTTAAGCTGTTTCTCAAGATATTGAAGGCTAAGGTTACTGGATTTTTAGATTGCAGTTTTGTTAATTAGAAGCATTGATTTTTCATGCTAACATCTCATCTCTATTTATTTATTTCTAAGGACTTATTACTTCAATTTCTTGATTAGTTACTTAATTTAGTATATGTACATAATTTTATCAATGACAACAATCCACCAATAATTACGACAATGCACATCCTTCCAGAACATTCCACATACCTTCATAATCAAAATCAAGTTTTTTATCAAATAGGACAGAATTATATACAGGGTGTTACAAAAAGGTACGGCCAAACTTTCAGGAAACATTCCTCACACACAAAGAAAGAAAATATGTTATGTGGACATGTGTCCGGAAACGCTTACTCTACATGTTAGAGCTCATTTTATTACTTCTCTTCAAATCACATTAATCATGCAATGGAAACACACAGCAACAGAACGTACCAGCATGACTTCAAACACTTTGATACAGGAAATGTTCAAAATGTCCTCCATTAGCGAGGATACATGCATCCACCCTCCGTCGCATGGAATCCCTGATGCGCTGATGCAACCCTGGAGAATGGCGTATTGTATCACAGCCGTCCACAATACGAGCATGAAGAGTCTCTACATTTGGTACCAGGGTTGCGTAGACAAGAGCTTTCAAATGCCCCATAAATGAAAGTCAAGAGGGTTGAGGTCAGGAGAGCATGGAGGCCATGGAATTGGTGCGCCTCTACCAATCCACCGGTCACTGAATCTGTTGTTGAGAAGCGTATGAAAACTTTGACTGAAATGTGCAGGAGCTCCATCGTGCATGAACCACATGTTGTGTCGTACTTGTTCTAGCAGCACAGGTAGAGTATCCTGTATGAAATCATGGCGGTGAATCGAGGAAGTACAGTACATCCTGACGAAACTAAAATGAGCTCTAACATGGAAATTAAGCGTTTCCGGACACATGCCTACATAACATCTTTTCTTTATTTGTGTGTGAGGAATGTTTCCTGAAAGTTTGGCTGTACCTTTTTGTAACACCCTGTATATAAATACACAAACACAAGGCTTTAGGAAGTACTGAATTGTCTGATAACTATACAGATGCATATAAAAAAAAATAAAATAAAAAAAAGGTGTTATCAGACATTTCATATGAGTCCTGGGAGATGCTGTACCATTATAAGCTCAAGGAATAATGAGCCCCTTTTCAAAACTGAATTACTCCAATTTATTTTCAATCATTCATTCCACTCTGTTGAGGAATTTGCAAATGAGAGCTTACCAAATAAAATATGTTTGTCAAATGTTAATAAAAGTATTTTCTCTATACCAGGGTGTTCCTTTCTTCCATTCAGTCACTGCATAATGTGAATATGTATTTTAATTGTATACATATCCCCAAACTGATTGCCCAAGAGCATGAAACAACCATGAAAGTCAAAATAGTCAAATATGTCACTGTTTAAACGTGAAGATAATAATTATTTATTATTTTATTCATAATACTGTACTATCTATTTGTAAATGTATTGAGTATATCTAAAAACAAAGATGATGTGACTTACCAAACGAAATTGCTGGCAGGTCGATAGACACACAAATAAACACAAACATACACACAAAATTCAAGCTTTCGCAACAAACTGTTGCCTCATCAGGAAAGAGGGAAGGAGAGGGAAAGACGAAAGGATGTGGGTTTTAAGGAAGAGGGTAAGGAGTCATTCCAATCCCGGGAGTGAAAAAACTTGCCTTAGGGGGAAAAAAGGACGGGTATACACTAGCACACACACACATATCCATCCACACATATACAGACACAAGCAGACATATTTAAAGACAAAGAATTTTGAAGAGTTTTGAAACTCTTTGTCTTTAAATATGTCTGCTTGTGTCTGTATATGTGTGGATGGATATGTGTGTGTGTGCTAGTGTATACCCGTCCTTTTTTCCCCCTAAGGTAAGTCTTTCCGCTCCCGGGATTGGAATGACTCCTTACCCTCTCCCTTAAAACCTACATCCTTTTGTCTTTCCCTCTCCTTCCCTCTTTCCTGATGAGGCAACAGTTTGTTGCGAAAGCTTGAATTTTGTGTGTATGTTTGTGTTTATTTGTGTGTCTATCGACCTGCCAGCGAAATATTCATTCAATTTTTTTTTTATATATACATATACATATATATATATATATATATATATATATATATATATATATATATATATATATATATATATATAAAATCTTGACATGTTCCACATCCAGAACAAGCTCATTGCTGTATGGATCCATGGACCACAAAAAAATTAAATAAATGACCATCCATTTTTAGAAACAGAAAGCATGAGAACACTAACAGGTCCAATTCACATTAGTTTCAAATTGAATTCACAAATTATGAATTTAAAAAGAAAGTTACACATTCTAATGGTAGGCCAAGCAACTTTTATTGAATGCTGTAGTACATGTCAAAATAACACAAATATATGACATTATTTTTCAACATATTCACAGAATCTCTGCAAACAATGGTCAGGAGGTTCTACCAATTGTTCAGTTCCTCAATCATTGAAATCTGGTCCTTAGTCATGTAGCTACCCAAGAACTACTGTGTAAATGTCCTCACCATTGGAAAATCTCTTTCTCCTAAGATGTTCTTTCGACTTGCCAAAAAGATAGAAATCACATCGTTGCAAGATCTGGACTTCTAGATTTGCATCACCCACATCTGCGAGGCCTCAGTCATGCTGTTAGGACCATTTCACTACTTCTGGACATGACATTGTATTTGGTATGTCTACTGCCAGAATTTCATGGTGAGTTTCTGTGCAGTTTATATGTATTGCTCACAAGAATCACACTGTACCACCTATTTCAACTTTGTAGGCTGTTTACAGTTACTGCATCATTTCTGTTAGACAGTGTGATAAGCATGTTATCTGTACCACAGAAGAATGTCGCTGCAGGAAAGTGGGAGTGTGTCCTCTCTTCTGACAATGTGCCACTCTTATTATGCAATGGCCTTATCTGGGGTGACACACATAACTTACAGTACTTTCTGAAGTCCCTACATATAACAATAATTAATTATAAATAATAATGAGTGCAGTTAAAAAAGCACAAATTTCCAATAAAGTATCTTAAATTTCAATTGAAAATCATCATTTACAAACGCTACATTTTATAGTTCAACCATTAATTTACTGAGCAAAATCAATGGTTTAAATATATTTTTGAGGCAGAGTTTATTTTTTGTTGTTTTACACTGAGGTGACAGAAGTCATAGGGTAGTGATATGCCCCTATACAGATGACAGTAATATCACATACACAAGGTGTAAAAGAGCAGTGCATTGGGTTGAGCTCTGTCTGTGCTCAGGTGATTCACGTGAAAAGTCTCCTGACTTTATTATGGCCACATGACGGGAATTAACAGACATTGAGTGTGGACTGGTAGTTGAAGCTAGACACATGGGACATTCCATTTCAGAAATTGTTAGGGAATTCAATGGACTGGATCCTCTGGTCCACCTGAATTAATCATTGGCTAGGAATGGTTATCTTCAGCTACTTGTAGACCATTTTCAGCCATTCACGGACCTTATGTTTTCAAACAATGATGGAATTTTTGTGGATGACAATGTGCAATGCCCCTGGACCACAATTGTTTGAAATTGGTTTGGAGAACATACTGAACAATTTGACTGAATGATATGGCCAACCAGATCACCTGACATGAATCCTGTCAAACATTTATGGGACAGGTCAGTTTGTGCACAAAATCCTGCACCTGCAACACTTTCACAATTGTTGTTGTTGTTGTTGTTGTGGTCTTCAGTCCTGAGACTGGTTTGATGCAGCTCTCCATGCTACTCCATCCTGTGCAAGCCTCTTCATCTCCCAGTACCTACTGCAACCTACATCCTTTTGAATCTGCTTAGTGTATTCATCTCTTGGTCTCCCTCTACGATTTTTACCTTCCACGCTGCCCTCCAATACTAAATTGGTGATCCCTTGATGCCTCAGAACATGTCCTACCAACCGATCCCTTCTTCTAGTCAGGTTGTGCCACAAACTTCTCTTCTCCCCAACCTTATTCAATACCTCCTCATTAGTTATGTGATCTACCCATCTAATCTTCAGCATTCTTCTGTAGCACCACATTTCAAAAACTTCTATTCTCTTCTTGTCCAAACTATTTATCGTCCATATTTCACTTCCATAAATGGCCACACTCCATACAAATACTTTCAGAAATGACTTCCTGACACTTAAATCTATATTCGATGTTAACAAATTTCTCTTCTTCAGAAACGCTTTCCTTGCCATTGCCAGTCTACATTTTATATCCTCTCTACATCGACCATAATCAGTTATCTTGCTCCCCAAATAGCAAAACTCCTTTACTACTTTAAGTGTCTCATTTCCTAATCTAATTCCCTCAGCATCACCCGACTTAATTCGACTACATTCCATTATCCTCGTTTTGCTTCTGTTGATGTTCATCTTATATCCTCCTTTCAAAACACTATCCATTCTGTTCAACTGCTCTACCAAGTCCTTTGCTGTCTCTGTCAGTATTACAATGTCATCGGCAAACCTCAAAGTTTTTATTACTTCTCCATGGATTTTAATACCTACTCCAAATTTTTCTTTTGATTCCTTCACTGCTTGCTCAATATAAAGATGGAATAACATTGGAGAGAGGCTACAGCCCTGTCTCACTCCCTTCCCAACCACTGCTTCCCTTTCATGTCCCTTGACTCTTATAACTGCCATCTGGTTTCTGTACAAATTGTAAATAGCCTTTCGCTCCCTGTATTTTACCCCTGTCACCTTCAGAATATGAAAGAGAGTATTCCAGTCAACATTGTCAAATGCTATCTCTAAGTCTACAAATGCTAGAAACGTAGGTTTGCCTTTCCTTACCTAGCTTCTAAGATAAGTTGTAGGGTCAGTATTGCCTCACGTGTTCCAGTATTTCTACGAAATCCAAACTGATCTTCCCCGAGGTCGGCTTTTACTAGTTTTTCCATTCGTCTGTAAAGAATTCGCATTAGCGTTTTGCAGCTGTGGCTTATTAAACTCATTGTTCGGTAATTTTCACATCTGTCAACACCTGCTTTCTTTGTGATTGGAATTATTATATTCTTCTTGAAGTCTGAGGGTATTTCTCCTGTTTCATACATCTTGCTCTCCAGATGGTAGAGTTTCGTCAGGACTGGCTCTCCCAAGGCTGTCAGTAGTTCTAATGGAATGTTGTCTACTCCCGGGGCCTTGTTTTGACTCAGATGTTTCAGTGCTCTGTCAAACTCTTCACGCAGTACCATATCTCCCATTTCATCTTTATCTACATCCTCTTCCATTTTCATAATATTGTCCTCAAGTACATCGCCCTTGTATAGACCCTCTATATACTCCTTCCACCTTTCTGCTTTCCCTTCTTTGCTTAGAACTGGGTTTCCATCTGAGCTCTTGATATTCATACAAGTGGTTCTCTTTTCTCCAAAGGTCTCTTTACTTTTCCTGTAGGCTGTATCTATCTTACCCCTAGTGAGATAAGCCTCAACAACCTTACATTTGTCCTCTAGCCATCCGTGCTTAGCCATTTTGCACTTCCTGTCAATCTCATTTTTGAGACGTTTGTATTCCTTTTTGCCTGCTTCATTTATTACATTTTTATATTTTCTCCTTTCGTCAATTAAATTCAATATTTCTTCTGTTACCCATGGAGTTCTACTAGCCCTTGTCTTTTTACCTACTTGATCCTCTGCTGCCTTCACTACTTCATCCCTCAGAGCTACCCATTCTTCTTCTACTGTATTTCTTCCCCCATTCCTGTTAATTGTTCCTTTATGCTCTCCCTGAAACTCTGTATAACCTCTGGATTAGTCAGTTTATCCAGGTCCCATCTCCTTAAATTCCCACCTTGTTGCAGTTTCTTCAGTTTTAATCTACAGTTCATAACCAATAGATTGTGGTCAGAGTCCACATCTGCCCCTGGAAATGTCTTACAATTTAAAACCTGGTTCCTAAATCTCTGTCTTACCATTATATAATCTATCTGAAACCTGTCAGTATCTCCAGGGGTCTTCCATGTATACAACCTTCTTTCATGATTCTTGAACCAAGTGTTAGCTATGATTAAGTTATGCTCTGTGCAAAATTCTACCATGCGCTTCCTCTTTCATTTCTTACCCTCAATCCATATTCACTTACTGCATTTCCTTCTCTCCCTTTTCCTACTACCGAATTCCAGTCACCCATGACTATTAAATTTTCGTCTCCCTTCACTGTCTGAATAATTTCTTTTATTTCATCATACATTTCTTCAATTTCTTCATCATCTGCAGAGCTTGTTGGCATGTAAACTTGTACTACTGTGGTAGGCGTGGGTTTCATATCTATCTTGGCCACAATAATGTGTTCACTACGCTTTTTGTAGTAGCTTACCAGCACTCCTATTTTCCTATTCATTATTAAAGTTACTCCTGCATTACCCCTATTTGATTTTGTATTTAAAAAGACCTAGATGCAAAACCAGTCCCATTTATCCTCCCACTACCAGCTACTCCACTCCTATCATAGGCATCTCCTACCTCATCAAAAGCAGAGGTAACTGTGAAACCAGGCACATGATCTACAAACTAAGTTGCAACCAATGTGCCACCTTCTACATGGACATGACAACTAACAAGCTGTCAGTCCACATGAATGGCCACTGCCAAACTGTGGCCAAGAAACAGCTGAACAACCTGTGATTTAGCAAGCTGGGCTAATTTCAGTTCCCCTCTTGTTTTACCATCTGCCTCCTATAAATTCGATTTGTTACTTTTAATTAATTACTATTAACATACCTGAATATAATCTGCATTTTCATGA
This sequence comes from Schistocerca piceifrons, assembly GCF_021461385.2. Lineage (NCBI taxonomy): Eukaryota > Metazoa > Arthropoda > Insecta > Orthoptera > Acrididae > Schistocerca > Schistocerca piceifrons. The sequence continues at coordinate 267,818,841 of NC_060139.1, read as the reverse complement.
AAGAGAAAGATTGACCCTCAGTTTCAAAGAATATAACACCAGATCTAATTTTGTGATTAGTTTTATGTATTTAATTGATTATTTTGACTATTTCTAGTTAGTATCGTTTGTTATAGGGTGAAATCAGTGATGGTTTCATAACTTAAATTCTATCGTTGACATATAATCAAGTATAAATTCTGTAATAACTGTAAACATTTGGAAGACAAAGTACTAGTAATCTTAAAGTATCTCTTTAGCTCTATTCAAAAACATGTTAGCAAAACCAGCCCTTAACTCCAGAGTAATTAACAGTTTTGTCAAAAGTATTGTTTGTGTAACTATATTTGTTAATATCATGATTTAAACAAATAATTCAGCCTAAACCCTTGCAGTAGAAGAAACTGCTAAAAATACAGAATTTTTTGATGTATTCAGTTAATTTAATGAGTTAAGTTTTAATTGTAATTTCTGTAAATTTGACTTTAAACAATGTGTAGTTTCAGCACTTATTATTGTGATGATTTTTGGTCATGAGTCAGTCAGTCCACAGCCAAGTTTCAGATCAGTAACTTGTTCAGGTTGGAACAACAACAATGCTTCAGTTTAACTGTGAAATAAGTGTTAAACTATTAGGCCATGTGTAAAAACCAATGTCAGTGACTGCTCCATACATACCTGATTATTTTTCAAGAACTGTGGACTTTGTGGTTATATTTTTACTGCTCGTAGATGTTCAACAGTAAACTATTGTAGCAGTATGCGGAGTTTCACCTGCAAACTATTAATAAAGCTTATCGCAAGTTAAACAGTAGTGCACTGGCCATATAACTGTGTAATATGGGGGTTGTGAACAGTGAAATTAAAATACTGAAAAATGTAACTGTGCATTTGTTGACTACATCATTTAGTCAGCGTCAGAATCCACAAATCCCATTTTTCAGCCAGTGTAGCAATACAGAACAACAACACTGAGGACACTCAACAAACAACAAACGAAAGAAATAAAAGCAGGAGGAACTGCCACAAAGCAAGTGAACATGCTGCCCAGTATGATGTGCTCCACTTTAATGACTGTTTCATTGACTGCACCATCTGACTTCTTCCTACCAACACAAGTTTTTCTCAATTGCACAGGTAGGAACTCTCTCTACAACATATCCTCCATTGTTGTAACCTCCCTGGCTTAAATATTTGCTAGTATCTGTTCACAACACACCTACCCCTATACCTGTTCCCAATTTGGCACTTCACACACCTCCCCTCCCACCAATCTCCTACTAGTTTTTTTCTCTTCTCTGCTTCTTTGCTCACTCCCTCCCCCCCCCCCTCCCCCTCCCCCTCCAGCCCTCATGCTTCCCATCTCATCCCTGGCACAGCCTCTCAATGCAGCATGTAACAACCCACCTTGTCCTCACCATGTCCCTGCAAGCTCTGACAAGAAGCACAGCATCTTCCCCTTCTCCTATCCTGCTATCCCTCACTATGCCTCCTCCTTACCCCTACCTACCACCACAGCACATTGCTGCTCACGTCAGATTCAGTCAGACTCCAGGGCCCATAGACAGTGGTGATGTGTGTGTAGGCTGTGTTTCTGTGAAAGTGATCTGTGTGTTTTCTGTTTTGGAGGAAGGACTTTATCTGAATGCTTAAAATTTTAGCAGTCTTTTTCAGTGTTCTTGTCTGTGACTAAACTCATCTGCCATCAAGATTCCATCCCTGCGATTCAAACTGACCTTCAGTCCCTCCTTAAAACTTCAGGCCCCTCACAAGGACTAACACCTCAATCCGTAGAACTTTTCACTCCACCCAAACCATGCACCCCCACCTCTTATCTTCTTCCTAAGATCCACAAACCCAATCATCCTGGCTGTCCTATAGTTGCTGGCTTCAAAGCACCCACCAAACATGTATTGACACCTGCACCCCATAGTACAAAGGCTTCCCTCTTATATCAAAGATAGCAACCCTATTCAGGATCATCTGAAATCCCTGCCCACCCCACTCCCACCACACACCTTGCTTGTGACCACTGACGCCACCTCCCTCTATACCAACATCCCCAACGTACATGGTCTATCTCCTGCCAAACATTTCCTCAGTCAGTACCCAACTTATTCTAAACCTATGACGTCCTTTCTACTCACCATAATCTACTTTATACTTACCAACATCTATTTCACCTTTGACGGGCAGACTTACAAACAGATCAGGAGTACGGTCATGGGAATCAGGATGGCTCCTTCCTATGCCACCCTTTTCAAGGGTTACTTGGAGAGCACTTTCCTGGGGTCCATAAGTCTTCAGCCCCTGGTTTGGTTTAGATACATTGATGACATCTTTACCATATGGACTCATGGTGAGACTGACCTGTTAAAATTCCTGGAATCTCTGAATGCCTTCTCCCCATTAAATTTCACATAGTCCTAATCCAAATTCCATGCCATTTGCCTTGATGTTGGTCTTGTCCTCACTGAAGATCAGCTACACAGCTCTGTCCACATTAAACATACCAACAAACAACAGTACTTATATTTTGACAGCTGCCATCCTTTCCATGTCAAAGAACCCTCCCATACAGCCTTGGCATTTGAGGCAAACATACTTGTTCAGATACAGATTCTTTACAGCAATACACAACCATTCTCACCTCAGCCTTCACTGCACATGATTACCCCACCAGCCTAGTTCAAAACCAGTTTTCCCAGGCCATCACAGCCAATCCTGGTACTGCTGATCCCTCCAAAAACAACTTCAGAGCACAGCACTGGTGATTCAGTACTATCCTGGTCTGGTATGTATTAATCAGCCACTTTGACAGGGCCATGGCCTCCTAAAATCGTGGCCTGAAATGGGATCCATTCTGTTTGAAATATTGCGCACCACACCTAGAATAGTTTTTCATTGCCCTCTCAATCTCCGCGATATTCTTGTCAGACACTACGCCCCTTTTGCACCCATCTCCCTACCCTATGGCTCCTACCCCTGTAACTGTCCCCACTGCCGGACTTGCCCTGTGCCCCCTCCTACCACCACCACCTATAGCAGCCCTGTAACTGGCAAAGCATATACTATCAAAGGAAGAGGCACCCGTAAAACGACACGTCATATACCAGCTGTTAGGTAAAAACTGTTTGGCCTTTTGCATCAGCATGACTACCACCAGATTATCAATTAGGATGAATGGGCATAGGCAGAGGGTGTGTACTGGCAGAATGCAATATCCTGTTGCAGAGCAATCTCTACAACGTGACAATTGTGATCTTGGGGCCTGTTTCACCACACATGCCATCTAAATTCTTCTCCCAGACACCAGTTTCTCAGAACAACGCAGGTGGGAACTAGTGCTACAACATGTCCTTCATTCTCGCCACCCACCTGGCCTTAATTTACGTTAAGGTCTTCCATTTCAGAATTTCTTCACAATAACTAGTCTTTTCTTCACTGTGTTTTAGTTTTCTACATCTTTCATTTTCTTACCGATCTATTTTTCACTGCCGCCTTTCCACCTCTGTCACATGCAATGCACTTACCTTTTCACTCTTATTAACTCATGCCTGATGTTTAAACAGTAATCTCTGTTTTCCATATTACCCTGTCTTCCATCATTAAGATCTTAGCTTTTCAAATCTCATCCGATGCAGTCTCCAACAATCAGTCTCTCCTTCTCATACTGTGCAGTAAGTCTCCCCTTACCCACTGTTACGGGTGTCTTTGCCAAAATCTACCCCTTTTCCTAAACTTCTCCAGTCCTTTCCCTTCACTTCTCTTCCTTCCCTTTCAGCCATTCTGCCTGAAGAAGGAGCCACTGGCTCCAAAAGCTTACCTAATTACAACCCACTCTTTTATGTGTGTGTTCTGCTGCAGCTGGTGACTAGATTTTTTATCTATCCAGTTAAATTATTTTGTCAAAAATTGATTGTTTTCGTTGTTATGAACTGATATTTTGATTGACTGAATAAGTTACTATACAATTACACCTCATTCTAGTTGAATTTGCTGCCTCTTTTTTTTACATGCAGCAAAAAGTTCTCAAATCTCACCCTGTGCAGACCAAAAAACAGTAATTCCTCCTCATCCCATGTGGTAAGCCTCTTCTGACCCAGGGTTCTTGTCAACTTTTCAGTGCTCCTCACCATCTCCTAAGCCTCGCCAGTCTTTTCCTTCATCGTCCTTCCTCTGCCTTCTGCTAGAAGAAGAAGCCACTGGCTCCAAAAGCTTGCATGTCTCCATAACCTTTATATGTGTTTTCTCCTGCTGCCATTTCATGAGTAGATTTTTTATCCATCCAATTATATTTTCAAAAATTAAACTCTGTACTTTATTTACAACTTTGACTTGTGTGTGTATCAATAGTTAACTGTGCAATATCGATGGTAATTTTTAATTGTATTTCACAGGAAAATGAGCGTGAAAAGATTGCCCAGAAGCTCTGGGACAAAGAACGTCTTTCTTATGAAAATCAGGCTGCAGCAATCGTTGTTGGTGCAGCTTCTGCAGGAAAGACATTGGGGATTCTTGTCACTGAGCTCCTCTCAGTAAAGATAGTGAAGAAGGTAAGACACATACGTTGTTATTTTGTGTGGTGTTTTCTGGATGGGGATTTCATGTCTCAAATTTAAATACAGTTATTTCACACGTATGCAGAATTAATAGTAATATTACCATTGGGGCAATAAATCTGTGTTAACACTGTATTACATTTTCAGAATAATGTCACCCAGAATGCAAGACTAGAAAGGAAAATGATCTACAATATACTCCATTGAATTTAATTTTTACTTACAATAACTACATCTACATCGATACTGTGCAAGCCACTGTGAAGTGCATGGCACAGGGGACCTCTGTTCATGTTTGGATTGTGAGAGAATAATTGCTGAAATGGCTCTGTGTGTGCAGTAATTAGTCTGATCTTGTCCTCGCGATCCTATAGGAATGTTATGTAGGGGGTTGTACTATTTTCTTTGGGTCATCATTTATAACAGGTTCCTCTAACTTTATTAGTAGCCTTTCTTGGGATAATATCCATCCATCTTCAGGAGTCTGCCAGTTCAGTACCTTCAGTATCTCTGTGACACTCTCCCATAGATCAAACAAACTAGTGACAATTCATGCTGATCTTCTCTATATACAGTCAATATTCCCTGTTAGTCTCATCTGGTACGGGTTCCACACACTTGAGAAGTATTCTATGATGGGTAGCATGAGTGATTTGTAAGCAATCTCCTCTGTAGAGTGATTGCGCTTCCATAGCACTCTACCACTAAAGTGAAATCTGTTACCTGACAATGAAAACAACCAGTTATTGAAAAAATTATTTAAGTAGATAGATAAAAAATCTACTCACCAAGTGGCGGCAGAACACACACAAAAAAGATGGTTGTAAATGGCAAACTTTTGGAGCCAGCAAAAGGTTCTTCCTGAAGAAGGAGCCACTGGCTCCGAAAGTTTGCCAATTACAACCATCTTTTATGTGTGTGTTCTGCTGCCACTTGGTGAGTAGATTTTTTATCTGTCCAGTTAAGAAATCTGTTATCTGTTTTACCCATGACTGAGTCTGTGTGTTTATTCCATTCATATACCTACAAGGTGTTGCACCCAGGTACTTCTATAAATTAGCTGATTCCAGTTGTGACTCATTGATATTATAGTCCTACAATGACAATCTTTGCATTTTGCAACATGCACAGTTTAACATTTTTCAACATTTAAAGCAAGTTGCCAACCTTTGCACCACTTCAAAACCTTACCAAGATTTGATGGAAATTAATGCACTTCTTTTCAGTAAGTACTGCCTTACCAATAACTGGATCACCTGCAAAAAGTCTGAGGCTACTATTTACATTGTCCAGGTTATTAATATATGACATGAACAGCAAGTATCCCAATACACTTACTTGGAGCATACCTGAAGTTACTCCTATATCTGTTGAAGACTCTTCATCCAAGACAACATGCTGCGTTCTTCCTGTCAAAAAATCATCAGCCCAGTCAGAAATTTCACTTGATTGTCTATATGATTGTAGTTTTGATATTAAATGCAGATGTGGTACTGAGTCAAATACTTTTCAGAAAATGAGAAATACTGCATCTTCCTCTTTGCCTTGATTTACGATTTCAGGATGTAATTTATGAGAAATGTGAGGGTTTGACATGGTTGATGCTTTCAGAATTCATGCTGGTTGGGATGGAGAAGGTCATTATATTCAAGGTACAAAGGGACTACTCAGGATGATGTTATCAGGAAAAACAAAATGGATCGGAGGGAGGAATGTGAGATTCCTTAATCGGGCAGGTAGGTTAAAAAATTTAAAAAGGGAAATGGTAGGTTGAAGTTAGTTATAGTGGGAATTAGTGAACTTTAATGGCAGGAGGAACAAGACTTCTGGTCAGGTGAATACAGGGCTATAAATACGAAATCAAATAGTGTAATGCAAAAGTAGGTTTAATCATGAACAAAAACATAGGAAAGCGGCTAAGCTACTACGAACAACATAGTGAATGCATTACTGCAGCCAAGATGGACACAAAGCCCACCTTTACCACAGTAGTACAAATTTATATGCCAACTAGCCCTGCAGATGATGAAGAGATTGAAGAAATGTATGATGGGGGAAAAGAAATTATTCAGATAGTTAAGGGAGACGAAAATTTAATAGTCATGGGGGACTGAAATTCAATAGTAGGAAAAGGAAGAGAAGGAAAAGTAGTAGGTGAATATGAACTGGGGTAAGGAATGAAAGAGGAAGCTGCCTGGTAGAATTTTGCACAGGGCATAACTTAATCATTGCTAACAATTGGTTTAAGTATCATGAAAGAAGGTTGTATATGTGCAAGAGGTCTGAAGGCACCAGAATGTTTCAGATAGATTATATAATGGCAAGACAGGGATTTAGGAACCAGGTTTTAAATTGTAAGACATATCCATGGGCAGGTTGGACTCTGACCACAATTTATTGGTTATGAACTGTAGATTAAAACTGAAGAAACTGCAAAAAGGTGGGAATTTCAGGAGATAGGACCTGAAAGAAACAGACATTGCAGTGAGTTTTAGATTGATTAGATTTGGGGACGATTGACAAAACCAGAGTAATGAATACGGTAGAGGAGGAATGGGTAGCTTTGAGGGATGAAGTAGTGAAGGCAGCACAGGATTATGTAGGCAAAAAGGCGAAGGCTAGTAGAAATACTTGAGTAACAGAAGAGATGTTGAATAGAATAGATCAAAGGAGGAAATATAAAAATGTGGTAAATCAAGCAGGTAAAAAGGTATACAAACGTTTGAAAAATGGGGTCAACAGGACTTGCAAAATGGCTAAGCAGGAATGGCTAGATGACAAATGTAAGGGTGTAGAAGCATATATCAACACAGGTAAGATAAATGCCATGTACAAGGAAATTAAAGAGACCTTTGCAGAAAAGAGAACCACCTGTATGAATATCAAGAGATCAGATGGAAAACCAGTTCTAAGCAAGGAAAGGAAAGCAGAAAGGTAGAAGGACTATATTGAGTTTGTGAAGATTGCTTACTTTATTTCTTTATTGCTAGTATTAAGTGTCGATGCAATGTATTTATGGGAATGGGCTTGGTAATCGGGATATAGAAAACTTAATTCCCATATGTCATAGCTAGTATATATCTACACTTGACTCTGCGTCCGTACAGAAAGAAGTATAACAAAGAACTGACTAAAGTAAAGTTAAGATGGAGGCTCGACAGAGCACTTAGAGTTCACAGATATAAAGTTTCATGGTCGATACGAACTATCAATGCCACACAGCCCCCCCCCCCTCCCCCCCACAGCACGGAGTACTACAGATGTCCAAGAGTGAGGGTGTGCGAGCGTCGATGTCAGTGGAAATTGTGTGCCTAGGCAGGCGCACCACAGGTACTTCCATCTTGAATGAGATGGATTGTGCAGGTGGAGTGGCGAGAGGCAGGTCCACTTTGTAGTCAGTCAGCCACCGTGGCCGGATGAGATGGCGGCCGGCCTGGGCATAAGTGGGTGGGGCGGTTGACAACGTGGTGGAGGCATGTGTGGCCCTTAAGTGGATCGAGCCGTCTGTCAAAATGAAACACGTTGAGATGCTCGGTAACACTCACGCAGGAGTGTGAGGTTCTGTGCAATGTTCATGTGTGAGGGACAGTCCGATGGCAGGACCTTGGTATCTGTCAAAAGAATGAGCACTTGGTCGTCGAACGTCACTATAGAAACCTCGTTCACTCGGTGCAGTGGCATGCTGGAGGACAAACTGATAGTAGGTGTGTGTGTCTCCAGCGTTGGAGGTGAGGGCACAAAACCTGCGCCTGGTGAAGCGGGGTGAGGTCGGAAAACCAGCGAACGGCGGTGAACAGTCTTCGGCAGAAGAGGTGTGAGGTGAGGTTGATGGGAACACATCTTCATTCTCGATCCAGGATCTGCAGAGTCCGACTGCGGCGGTGTGAGACCATCAGGGCCGACAAAAGCTGGTTTTAGGCGATGCAGAGAAACTGTCTGTAGGGGCCAAGATAAGGAGGTTGAAGAGGCTGCCTAACCGCATCATCACACAGCATGACGTGGGAGCAGTCGGAGAGTGTGGTGGGAACATAAGTCTCAGGTGGTGAGTGACTGATGGGCAGGTGCAAACGCATTTGTTGAAAATGCGTGCACATCCGGCTAATGGAATCTGGTGAGGGGGAAGATCCTCATTAACCTGGTGAAGAATAAGTAGATAGGACCAGATTTTCTCCAAAAACGAATTCGGATATAGTCCCCTGTAGGTCAGGTTTATAGGTCAAGTGCAGACAGGAGAGCTTCTGACCAGAGACAATCGTGGCATCGAAGGGCCGTCTTGAGGGTGTGGTGCCATCTCTCCACCAACCCATTGCTTTGTGGGTGATAGGCAGTAGTGTGTATTTTTTTAATACCGCAAATATTGCAGAGGATGGTGAAAAGGGAGGATTTGAACTGTCGACCCTGATCGGTGGTGATAGTGGTCGGGCACTCGAAACGAGCGATCCACGAGCCAATGAAAGCCTTGGCTACCATCTCAGCAGTACTGTTAGGGAGAGGGTCAGCCTCGACCCAGCAAGACAAACGGTCGATAGTTGATAAGATATATCTATGGGTCTCAGAAGGAGGAAGAGGCCTGATCAGATCAATGTGTATGTGACAGAATTATCCTGCGGGAATGTCGAACTTGCCCAGAGGTGGGGAGGTGTGGTGGCTGAACTTGTTGCACTGGCAAGTGATGCAGCTGCGTGCCCAGGTTTGGCAGTCCCGTTTGATATTCTTCCAAACAAAACGTTCTGACACAAAACATGTGGTGGCTTGAACGCCCGGGTGAGCTAGGTTATGCAGGGCACTGAAAACCTGTCAGTGCAGCCCGGGTGGGAGCAAAGGGCATAGGGTGCTGGTCAAAGAATCACACGACACCTCATCGGAAACGCCAGGAAATTTAGCCTTTGTGAAAACAAGTGATGTTTGTGGGTCTCGTAGGAGAGCCTGAGAATCTTCGTCAGAAGCTTGGAGGGAGGCCAGATCGGAAAGATCAACGATGCGGAAAACAGCACTGACCCTTGAGAAGAAATCTGCAGTGACGTTATCTGCACCCTTGATGTAATGGACATCCATTCTGAATTGAGAAACCAGGTCAAAGTGGCGGTGACGTCGAGGGGGTGGGTCCTCAGGTGGGTTGCAGAATGCTTCTGCCAGTGGTTTGTAATCGGTGAGGACAAAAAATGAACATCCCTCGATGTCGGGGTGGAAATGTTAGATTGCCTCATATACAGCAAGGAGCTCTCTATCGAATGCAGAATATTTTATCTGAGCTGTAAATAGTTTCTTGGAGAAGAAATGAACGGGAGAAACCGTGTTGCCCTTTCGTTGTTGCAACACTGCCCCCACCACAATGTCGCTGGCGTCCGTAGTGATGAATAATTCGGCCGAGGGGTCAGGGTGGGCGAGTGTTACAGCATGAGCTAAAGAAGTCTTCAGAACCTTGAAGGTCTCTAGCATCGGAGCGGTCCAAGAGACGGGTTTGATACCGGAAGTTTGTTTGCCTGATAGCACATCCATCAGGGGTGTCTGAAAAGCGGTGGCGGAAGGTAGATGATGACGATAGTATCTGATGGTGCCGAGGAACCAGTATAGCTCTTTGTAAGTAGCCGGGGGTGGCAGAGATGTGATAGCATGCACACGAGATTTGGGAGGCTGTATTCCATCAGCTCCAATGCTAGAGGCCTTCAAGGCTCTTAAGACTTCTTTAGCTAGTAAGGAGACTGATACCTGGCGCAACTGAAACTTGTCTTTGTTGACCTCAACACCTTTGGAGTTCAAGGTCTGGAGTGCTGTAGACAGATGATTTTCATGATCCTCCGCTGAGCTGCTGAAAACAAGAATGTCATCCAGGTAAGCAAAGCAAAACTTGAACTGTCACAAGATAGAGTCAGTGAAACATTGCCACGTTTGTGTCGCATTCTTTAGGCCGAACAGAATGAAGTGGTATTGGAATAAACCAGGCGGCGTGATAATAGCCGTCTTAGGAATGTCTTCCAGCGCTATGGGAATCTAGTGGTAGGCACATTTACAGTCAATGACATTGAAAATTATGGTGCTTGGTAACATATGAGTGAAGCCATTGATGTTTGGCACTGGGTAATTGTCCATGACGGTATGAGCGTTCAAGCATCTGTAATCGCTGCACATTCAAAAAGATCCGTTGAGTTAAGAGCCAAGGTGGATTGGTGAAGACCAGTTACTGTCTGAAGGTTGCAGAACACTTGCCACCAAAAGTTCATTAATCTGCTGCCGGGCCGCACGCAACTTGATAGGGTTGAGGCATCGGACCTTATGCCTAATAGGAGGGCCAGCAGTGGTGACTATCTTGTATGTTGTTCCACCAGTGAGGGAAGAAACTGAGAACTGCACATGAGATTGGTTAACGTACTGGCACCAAGTCTTCAGACGAGTAGGGCGTGATGAAGCATACCGTTAGCGTGAGTGGGGAAAGGTAGCACGAAAGTCACATGTCTCTTATGGGAGCATGGCATGTGCTTGTGTGGAGGGGGTGGGAGTGCACACAGCACCCAATGAAGAGGAATGGGTGGCGACTGTCCACTGTTAACCTTGCACTGGACAACCAGTGTGGTCGAGAGCAGTGCTGGCATCGCACGTGTGGCCACAATGGCCACTGGGTCATGTGGCCGGTGAGTGAGAGAGGGTGAATGTTTATCAACACGTGCGGTAGCTGTCCAAGAGGTGGGTGTGGGTGTGGGTGTGGTTGCAACATGCGCACAACTGTCATTAGCAGCACTTTTTGAAACAGGTGGCACTGGACGAGATAAGCACGACAGGGGGGGGGGTTTGGAATGTCACACACAAGTTAAGTTTGTGGGCTAACCTGGTGAGAGTTCAAGCTAGGCTCGGCCAAGCAATCTTTTTTACGTGGTGGCACTGTGGACTGCAGTTGCAGGAGCAAGGTGTGAGCCATGATGAGCTCACTGTAAGTGGATATGATGCATTGTTTCAGCTTCTTATTGTTCTGGCAGAGTTGCATTGCTGAGTCGTATTCTGACGTTAGGTCGGTAACGCAGGTCACAATGTTGCCCGCGAATGCAGAGCACTCGTGTATGATATCGTATGTTGCCATGGAAACAGAGTGTTCGACATAGGTGTGGTTGCACGGTATGTGAATGTTTATAGGATTGTGGAGCACTGAACCCTGTACAACGTTCGGCGATAGTTTGTAATGAGACAAAAAATCCGTACCGAGGATCAGTTCATCAATGTCGGCAATGTAGAACATCCACAGAAAATGTAAAGAAGAAGATGGGGTCACCGTAATCTTTACTGAGCCTGAGGTAGGTAATGTTGACGCACTGACAACTTGTAGAAGTGACTTCGTCTGTGAAGTAGTGGGTGGAGCAATCGAAGTAGGTATGATTGACACGTCAGCCCCAGTGTCGACTAGAAAAGCTAGACCTGATGCAATGTCAGTGACATAGAGATGACCACTCAGCCGGGCAGACAAGTGAACAGAGTGTTATGTCAGAGGAGACCTGTTAGGTTCTCCACAGAACTCGGCATCTCTTAGTTCCTGCGGTCAGCGTTTGGGTGTTGGCATGGCAAACTGCACTTCTTAGCATCATCACCGAACTCTTTGTGGTACCAGCAGAAAGGGTGAGCAGGGTGAGGAGGACGTGGAGGCTACGACAGGGGGGCGGCTTGTCCTTGTTGATTTGTTCCAGTAAATAGACTGGTTCGTAAGGTGCGTGGGCGATCCTGGAGTGCTTGGACAGTGGAGAGAGTGAGCCAACGCTGCCAGGAGAAGCAGATAAGGTGACGGCGGAGCGAGCCCTGCCTCTGCCAGCCGAAGATCGGCATGCAAGGGTGGCTTTGCTGATGAACAGTGTGGAATGAACCAGATGATGTTGCTGCAGCAGCAAAAACAAGTGGTCAGCGATGAATAGGCAGGAGCCGATGGACTCGAACGAGTGTGGTAACATATGGATCTGTAGATTGGTAGGTAGTTTGGCAGACCACACAGCCTATAGCGTGGCATCAGGCATGGTATGCTCGTTCATGAGCAATCAAAGGCAGCGCCAGAGTCGTGAGAGTGTGCGTTCCCCCAGGAGCTCCTCATAGAGAATCTTGATTAACAACTCTTGTGGCAAGCACGCAAGACGTTCCATTATAGTCTTCTTTCCAAACTTGTATTTTGGTGCAGGCAGCAGTGAAAGGAGCAGATCACAAATCAAATCTGAGTGATCGTGGAGGTGTGTGATGAGACAGAGAAACTTTGAGTTGTCATCAGACACATGATGTAACTTGAACAGATGCTCAACGAAAGTGAAACGTAATGCCAGGTTGTCCTCGTATAAGAGCAGAAACTTTGGTAGGCGGCCAGGAGGGGCAACAATGGCAGCTTTGGTGTCCCCTGGGTTAGCAGCTGAACTGAGGTTAAGTCAGAGGCCGGTGCGGTAGGCCTGGATTTAAACCAGGTGAGCGAATCCATAGTAGTGGCAGCTGGCATAGTTGACTGTGGGTCACGAAAACACAGGGTGGCAGACACAGATGGTACCTTGGAAACGGGTGGATGGACGGCACATGTGGGGGGGCCTAGAAACTGGACCATGAGTGATGAGTGCTGGATGGAAATGATGCCCTTCCGGAGCAGGGCAAGAGACAGGCGCGGCTGACACAGGTGGTGCTGTGGGAGCGGCAGGTGGTTGAGTGACCAGCAACAGGGACCCATGCAAGTGAGGGGGGCAGCGGGGAGGGTTGAGAACGCCACCCACATGGAAACTATCTGATGCATAACATGCCTGTATTGCATGTGGCAGGCCACTGAGGTGAGGTAAGAGGTCCATGTTACACGAAACACTGAATTGTGCATGTAAATTAGACACAACTGGAACACCACATGCATGGAACAGATTCGGTGTGGTTTGTAGTAATGGCGGCATTGCACACGGCCCAACAGTAACTGATGTAGCATGCTGGTGGGTGGCTAAACATGTGTTCAAATGGAGATCACTTTGTTCTTGAAACACTTGATTTGAAGAGACACAGTTCAAAATATTGTTCAGTTCGCATTTCATTGCCAGATGGGTATAATCTAGTGACGCAAAGCCTGAGTCCATTGTTCGCTCTAACAGCATACTTGTTAACCATTGAAAACTAATGAGGTTAGCACACAGGGTTGGCTGAGAACGCGAATCACTCTGTGTAAATGATGAATACATAGTTGGCGAAGAAATGATGAAACTCAGTGTGTGGAGTTGTGCTTTCACATCTTTGAACAAGGCGTTGTTTGGCATGGTCATTGCGTAGTGCATATAACCTGTTGCATAAACACCAGTGCGGAAGATGCAAAACATGAACGAAGTGTGGGGTCACCACTATGGGAATGGGATCGGGAATCGGGATATAGAAAACTTAATTCCCATATATGTCGTAGCTAGTATATATTTACACTTGACACTGTGTCCTTACAGAATGAAGTATAACAAAGAGCTGACTAAAGTAAAGTTAAGATGGAGGCTCGACAGAATACTTAGAGTTCACGGATATTAAGTTTTGTTGTTGATACGAATTATCAATACCACACATTGTTATACTGGCTGAAAAATGGGAGGTGGAAATTCAATACTGACTATTGTAAATGATGTAGCTGACAGTTGCACAGTTGGGTTTCACAGTTCTTTACTTTGACTGTTCAGAACACCACAATATTACACAGTTATATGGCCAGTTCACTAGTCATTAATTTTTGATAAGCCTCATTAATAGCTTGCAGACAAACATCGGCATACTGCTACAATACTTTACCATTGAACATCTATGAGCAGTAAAAACCTAACCACACAGTTCTTGCAGAATAAAACGGTATGTTTGACACTATTTAACAGACACTGTCATTGTTTTAACACATGGCCTATTTGTGTTACACTTATTTCAAGGTTAAGTTGATGCTTTCTTGACGATCCAACCAATAAAGGTTTCTCATCTGAAAATTGGCCATGGACTGTCTCAGGTCCAAAAATCAGCCCTGTATATTTCCTTGCAATAATAGGTGCTGGAACTATACATTATTCAATATTTAAGTTACAGAAATTACAGTTAAAACATCACTCATTCAATTAACTTGATACACTGAGAAATTTCTCCTTTTTAACAGTTCCTTCTATCACAGAGGTTAGGCCAAGTTATTTGCTTAAATAATGAAATTAACAGATATAGTTATGCAAACATTGCTTTTGACAAACCTGGTAATTATTTTGGAATTAAATAAGGGCTGGATTTACTAACATGTTTTCGAATAGAGCCAAAATACTTTAAGAATGCTAGTAGTTCTTCTTCCAAATGTTTATAATTAGTACCTACAGAATTTATATTTGTTTAAAAGTCAACAATAGAATCCAAGTCACAAAACAATTGCTGATTTCAGCCTATAACAAAAGATATTAACTAGGAATAGTCAAAAGAAATTATGAAATTGAGTACGTACACAAAACTAAGCACATAATTAGATTTGGTGCTATATTTCTTGTGATTAAGGGGCAACCTTTCTCTTTTATGAAAATGCACATTATACTCACATTTGTTAATGGTATTTAGTTAAAAGTGAAAAAATGAATTTTAAGGAGGCAGATGGCAAAACAAGAGGGGAAGTAAAAAATATCCCGGCTTGCTTTATCACATCACCCCCTCATTGGACTGACCAGATAGATATTGCAAATGGCTAACTGGGCAATGCAATGACCACAAGTGACACCAGAAATTGGGTTTAAAATATACACACAAAAAATATTAAATACGAAATCCTATCAAAAGCTACAATACATATATTTTTCAAATTCTTCTTATACAAACTGGCCGCATGAAACTCCCCTTACAAAATATTTACATACAGTGTATTGTACATTTACATAAAATTTCCACATGTTACACTGTTAACAAAAAATTAGGCATCTTCATCATAAGTGATGTCCTTTTTGGGTAAGCGAAAATTACATTTAAAGATACATATTACTTGATACAAGTCATGTCTTGCTTCAAATAATGAATCCTCATGGGTTGGAATAGACAGAAAATTTCAATTTCTCAAAGTTTAGTATTTTTCACGCACACTTTCACACTTTTAGTGATCTTCAACACAGTTTCGCACCAAGCTGTCTACACCTTCAACAGGTCCAAGTGGCAGTTAGTAAGGAAACACACTGCCATCAGTTCCCTTCAAGATGGTTCTCCACCGCCACAGTACATGTAAAAGTTAGACAAAATATCCTACTTTAGTACACTCACTTTTACTTTCAGCTAAGTATAAAAAAGTTTCACACTAATGGCAAATAATAGTTATTACTTCATAAACAAATACATACACAGTACTCACAACATCACAATAATTAGCTCTAAAATTGACTATGGTATAAAAGGTGGGGACTAATAAAAATTACAATCAAGTACACATTACACTACAAAACATTACTCTAGGTCATAACTCTGTCTCAAACTGGTTAAACTTGAAAGATTTGTGTTTCTCTCCCATTTGAAAAATCACTTGAATGCGAAGTCCTTGTTTGAAATTCACATAATTTATGGACTCATGCTCTTAATGTCCAAAATATGTACATTACCTCTAGCAAAACCTAAAGATGTGTAGTAGCATAGACTGATGACCACAGATGTTAAGTCCCATAGTGCTCAGAGCCATTTTGTAGTAGCATAGATTTACTAATCATTACATTATGAAAAATAATAGAGTCACTATCATATAACTTAATTACTACTTGAATCATAATCAAGTGGATAAAAGTTGAACCAAATCATTGCCCTACTTCTCCACTCAACTCTGAGTACTACTATCATTCAACCAGAAAATTAAATCATCATAAAATGTTACCAAATAGTTGCCCTGTCAGAATATTCACATCACTCTAGCACCACAGTTAACAGTTAATCGCACCAAGTGAGGTGTGAGGACGATGGTTCAATCCTGTGTCCAGCCATCCTGATTAAGGTTTTCCATGATTTCCCTAAATCGCTCCAGGCAAATGACAGGATGGTTCATTTGAAAAGGCGTGGCTGACTTCCTTCTCCATTCTTCCCTAATCCAATGAGACCAATGACCTCACCATTTGGTCTCCACCGACAAACAACTCAACCAAATCAGTTAATCAGCAAAATTATTTTTCTTCCTTCCCATGTTACCACTTTAAGCTTATAATTTCTCGGAATCCAAAAAAAAGTTTTCTGGTAACCTATGGATCTGATAATGCAGCATTATATGACTTGTACGTCACTTAAATATTGCTCTTTCTGTTAAGCTCTCATTCCCAGCTGCAGTGTCATGAATTGCACAATATACACAGTACCTCATGTTGCCTAGCTCAAGGTTAGATCATCAATACAGTTACACCACATTTGTTTGTCTGTCAGCTCCAATACTTACATTTCCTACCTCGTTAGCTAGTGGAGTGCATTTGCAAAAAATATCCCTACTGCAGAGACAGGCTCCCTAATCAATAACAGCCTCACTTAACTGACTATTTTATTATTTCATTATTGCTTCATTATCTAATAAATAAACACCTGCTCTGCTTATCAAATGCAAAATTGATTCTACTGAAAACCAATCCATAGTAACAGATCCTTATGCTAAGGCAAACTTAACTCTCATTACTGATCAGACAATATTATCGCTTACAAAATCTATTATGTCACTGTATTCCACTAAATTGCTTGATTTTCTAGCCTGATGGGCAATATACAAACAAATCTTGCTTATTCTTTCAAACAATGGAAAATCCAGGATGGAATGTAACAATATTAGAGGAAAAAAGTTGCTACTCACTATATAGTAGACATGCTGAGTCACAGATAGGCACAACAAAAGCTTTTCATGCTTAAAGCTTTCACCCAATGGCCTTTGTCAACAACAGACCACATATGCACACACACACTCACGCAAACGCTTATTCTTTCCACACACAGTACTGCAGTCAACTACGTTTAAAGTTGTATTTCCTTAAAGTTAAAACAGGCTGTACCATGACACACTTCTATAGGTAGATATTTATCTCCATATACTGACTGCACTGAACACAAAACTTCTATTGTACCACAAGTAATATTAAGGCCTAGCACTGAAGATGGTTCTTCCTGCATATTGCCTCAGCTGCTGCACCAAATTATACTAATTTCACACATGAGCTGATTACTTCAGATGTTAATTATAGTTTTCAAATAGTCTGCACCTTCTCCTCCACCTATCCTAACACCTTTCATTTTCTGTTTACCTTACCTCTTGTGTTTGACAGAAATTTTTTAGCCATGATACCAAGTTACTTTCATCATCTTTCATAAAACCAGACTAAACACAGTATCTCATAGCTTTCTACCAAATACCACTGCTTATCTTCTTATATTGCCTTTTTTAACACAATATAATGCATATAAATAATACTGGAGAAACTTTTCTAAAATATTCCTATACAAAAATATCCTGCTGTACAAAATCACTTGAAAGTCACAGATAGAATATCTCTGATTCACTTATAAACTACAGATATGATAGGAGAAGAGTTTGATTGCCTCAGGGAACACGAAAAATGAGACAGACAGCTGGGGTAAGCATTATCACCACATAATTAATCAAACACGGATTGTTGAACCCCCTACTTGCTATTTGTACAAGAAATTAGTCCCAAATATTACATCAGTGCTGAGATTTTGAATCACCAAGAAATTACACCCCATCAGATGTCCGGCCAATTCCACAGTTAATAGTACCTCTCATTTCACTCTGTTTGATAGCTTACCAGTAGCACTAATAAATTTTATTTCAGAAACGTTCATTATGGCTATACCCTCTATTTTGTTAATAGATCCAAAAAATGCCTGTGAAATGCCATTTAAATTGCTACCACTGTCCAGTAAACACATAACATGTACACCTTATACACTTGCTGTTATTGCCACACTTCTTTTTTACTTACCATGTGATCTGCTTCAAACAATAAATCCTCATTCATCCTTTCCCTGGAAAAACTATCATCCTGCTTACCAAAACAAGTATCAGACACAGTCAAATGACAGATACCATGTTCCTCTTCCTCATTACCACTCTCATTAAATTCTAACTCTTCATTAGGCCTAACATTATCCTCCTTTATTCTTTCTGTACTGAACACATTGCCATCTTTATCAATTATAAATTTAAATACCTCATCCTCACCACTACTGGATTACTGGATTACTGCTATCATCATTACAACTACTGTCAGAATAAGATCCACTGTTACTATCATTGTCCTCAAATACTTGGCTAATTAGTTGATCCTTGAAACTTCAGGGCAGATTAAAACTGTATGCCGGACCGAGACTCGAACTCGGGACCTATGCCTTTCACGAGCAAGTGCTCTATCATCTGAGCTACCCAAGCACGACTCTTGCCCCATCCTCACAGCTTTACTTCTGCAAGTACCTCATCTCCTACTTTTCCAAACTTCACAGAAGCTCTCCTGTGAACTTTTCAGAACTAGCACTCCTGGAAGAAAGGATATTGCAGAGACATAGTTTAGCCGCAGCCTGGGGGATGTTTCCAGAATGAGATTTTCACTCTGCAGCAGAGTGTGCGCTGATATGAAACTTTCTGGCAGGTTAAAACTGTGTAGCTCAGATGGTAGAGCACTTTTCCACAAAAGGCAAAGGTCCCGAGTTCGAGTCTCAGTTCTACACACAGTTTTAATCCACCAGGAAGTTTCATATCAGCACACACTTCTGCTGCAGAGTGAAAATCTCATTCTGAAAACATCCCCCAGGCTGTGGCTAAGCCATGTTTCTACAATACTCTTTCTTCCAGGAGTGCTAGTTCTGCAACATTCACAGGAGAGCTTCTGTGAAATTTGGAAAAGTAGAAGATGAAGTACCGGTGGAAGTAAAGCTGTGAGGATGGGACATGAGTCATGCTTGGGTAGCTCAGATGGTAGAGCACTTGCCGGCAAAAGGCAAAGGTCCCGAGTTTGAGTCTCGGTCTGGCACACAGTTTTAATCTGTCAGGAAGTTACATACCAACACACACTCCGCTGCAGAGTGAAAATCTCATTCTGGAAACATCCCCCAGGCTGTGGCTAAGCCATGTCTCCACAATATCCTTTCTTCCAGGAGTGCTAGTTCTGCAAGGTTCACCACAGAGCTTCTGTGAAGTTTGGAAAAGTAGGAGACAAGGTACTGGTGGAAGTAAAGCTGTGGGGTCTTGATGTGAGTCATGCTTGGGTAGCTCAGATGGTAGAGCACTTGTCTGCGAAAGGCAAAGGTCTCGAGTTAGAGTCTCAGTCTGGCACACAGTTTTAATCTGCCAGGAAGTTTCATATTAGCACACACTCTGCCGCAGAGTGAAAATCTCATTCTAGTTGATCCTTGTTTCCAATATTAGACCAGTTAGACCACAAAGCAAAAGACCCGAATTCCTTATGTTCTCTTAAAAATTTACCATCTTTTTTGCCACTTTGGACATCCTGAGCAACAGCAATGTACTCTGTTTCATCACTTAATTCTATTATAGTAACTTCCTCCTTTCTTTTTACAAGCTAAGCATTGCTACATGCACCACCATTCAACATCTCACTAGAATTAGAATTTACACTTGTCTTACTACTATCATTTACATTACCCTTACCTGTGATTATGTTGTTGTTGTTGTTGTTGTCTTCAGTCCTGAGGCTGGTTTGATGCAGCTCTCCATGCTACTCTATCCTGTGCAAGCTTCTTCATCTCCCAGTACTTACTGCAACCTACATACTTCTGAATCTGCTTAGTGTATTCATCTCTTGGTCTCCCTCTACGATTTTTACCCTCCACGCTGCCCTCCAATGCTAAATTTGTGATCCCTTGATGCCTCAGAATATGTCCTACCAGCTGGTCCCTTCTTCTTGTCAAGTTGTGCCACAAACTCCTCTTCTCCCCAATTCTATTCAATACCTCCTCATTAGTTATGTGATCTACCCATCTAATCTTCAGTATTCTTCTGTAGCACCACATTTCGAAAGCTTCTATTCTCTTCTTGTCCAGACTATTTATTGTCCACCTGTGATTATAGCACATTTATACACACATGGCTCTTTATCAGTAGCTGCTCTAGTGTGAGCCAAAACTGGAGTATTATCTAGTTTAAATGGTTTGATCCAGAATTAAAATCATCTCCTCCATTTCTGTTACTTGAATTTCTCCTACCATTTCTGTGCCCATACTGTCTATCCTCCACCCAAACATTCCTTGAGTTTCTACTATATTTAGTTCTGTTCATCCTATTTACCTGAAATTCACTCCCTGATTGATTATTGTCATCAAAATTCTCCCTAAGATCTTCAACTGAGAGCTTCACCCTGTACACTTTATCGACATAATAATATTCAAAAAAATCACTGATATTGCCCCTAGGGTCAGGTACAGGCAGTTCTCTAACTTTCTGAGGCAAATTAGTTCTAAACCCATAATAATTGAATAATTAATTCACTGCCTAGCTCTTTGTCCAAATATTTCAGTTTGTTGAGCCAAAGCTGACAGAAGACTTTCACAGGACCCTTCCTGGAGTCAAATCTCTCTCCTCCCCAAAATTCACTCAACATTCTGTGCTGCTTCTCTTTGGACCAATATTAATCTAAAAATGCTTTCTTAAAGTTATGCCATGAAGTACAACTATCAGCTATCTGAGTCTCCAATCCATAAGCACCCCTTTCAAAAGACCTCTCACAAATGACATTTTCTCTTTCTCATTCCATGTTTCAAATCATTAAATTCCCTAATGAAATCCAGTGGATGCACTTCACCATATGGTTCAAAATGATTAAATTTCTTACAAACAAATGAAGTACTGTTTGGGACGCTACATACCCTATCCTTTAGATTTTGTACCTCTTCCATCCTTTTCTCCATTTCAGTCAATTTTGAATCTACATTCTTATTTACTTTTAACAGATTTTCCTCTACCACTACTGCACCCTTGGTTTCTACCTCCTTTTCTAAATCATTTTTAATGTGATTGATTTAATTCTCAAGATTAACCCTATTTTCAGCACAAAATTTCCTGGCTGCTTTGACTTCATCTTTACTCTGTTTCTCAGAAGCCTCCACCTTCCTACTATAGTCATTACAAAGTTTCTTTCTCTCTTATACACATTTACTACTCATTAATGTTAATTTATCATTAGTATTCTGCTCTACTTTCTTTATCTTTTCATCACGATCTTTCACTACTGCCTCAACTTTCTTATTTAATTCTGAAAGATTAATGCTGAATACCTTAATTTCCTTACTAATTTCTTTCTTCAGTTTATCCTTTAAGCTAGTCATGTCAGTTTTAATATTACTAATGTGTTTTTTCATACTACTTGTGTCTTCTTTAGTACTCATACTACTCATAATTTGTCTTAACATCAATTCCAGTTTGCTATCTGCCACAAACTTTTGCCTTTGCTGTCTTTTGCTACTAGAGTCTTCCTCCTTAACCTTCAAGATTTCACCCACATCAGTATTGTTTTTGTCCATTTTGCTCACAGCACCACACAATGAAGACAGCACTTTTATCATTTCATCAACAATAAGTCTTTCATCCCCTTCATTCAAAGTTACATTCATGTCTGATTTATAACCACTATAGTCTTCCAAATCACTCCCAATTGAATATTTCTGTTCATTTAAAAACTTAACCTTTACATCTTCATTATCAATCACATCACTCCATTGTTGTCCATTTCCCCCCATCACACTGTCTTGTTTGTTAAGAGCACTCACTATGTATCACTTAACATAAAAGGGCTTTTGCTATGAATTACCTTATTTTTATTCACTCACTTCCTGCTGCTGCTGTGGTTGTCATCTCAACTCATTATCTGCATGACTGCTGCAAGTTGTAATTTTCTTAGTGAGGCAAGTTATTTATCCCGGTCTGCTGTATCCACCTGTGTGCTGATTGGCTGCTCCTCTATTCAATAGCTGCTTCAATAGAACCCACTCGCTGATTGGCTGCTGTCATATTGTGGCCATTAAACCCCTTGCGCTGATTGGCTGTTGCACCTCCTCTGTTAAAATCACTGTGCTGTAAACAGTTCTTGAGTTCACTGTTCAAAATTCACGAGTCCTAGGTTATTGTGGCCAAATACAATAGTCCTCAACTGGGGCACCATATGTGACATTCGCCTGCTTTATTTCTTCGTTGATAGCTCTCGATGTCGACATACTGCATTGTTATACTGGCTGAAAAAAGGATGGGTGGGGGGGGGGGGGGGGTGAAATTTCAACACTGCTCACTGTAAATGATACACAGTTATATGGCCAGTTCACTATTCATTAATTTTTGAAAGGCCTGATTAATAGTTTGCAGACAAACATCAGCATACTGCTACAATACGTTACCATTGAACATCTATGAGCAGTAAAAACCTAACCACACAGTCCTTGCAGAGTAAAACGGTATGTGTGAAACTACTGAACAGGCACTGTCATTGTTTTAACACATGGCCTATTTGTGTTACACTTACTTTATGGTTAAGTTGATGTATTGTTGTTGATCTAATCAATACAGGTGTGGCGCCGATGAGGTCGACACCAATATCATCTTTGAACTAAGCTAAACATTATCTTTGTTCAGTTCCACCATCCAGTTCTTTGTAAGCCTTACTTGTGTAAAGAGGTAACAAATGAACTCCTGATTATAAGGTGTTGTTTGGTGTAACTGACCTGAGCATCCACCTCAATGGTGACCCCGAGTTGTAACGTCTTCCATTTTCACCATTTTACTGTGTCCGCGGCCTCCGCTTCGGTTATTTTCGCATGTATTACAGCAACACAACATTCGAACAATGGCTTCAGCCCAATGCCTAATGCCGGGTTTTGTGATCAACATGCATCGTGTTGCGGGCAATGTACACCCGCCAGGACTGCAACACGATGCCTCTCACTCGACGATTACGCCGATTTCGCCGGACGTTTTCGTACCTGCAACACTAAGTGAGGTTAGGAGGGTGCATGACTCTGGCTATCAGATGCCTTTGTTCCCACCACGTGTGCCCTCCCTCATCGATGGTGCAGTTACCTCTTACAGATCTCCATGCAGTGCGGGATCAATGCCGATTTCTGCAAATGCTTCGTTGGATAAGCTACCACCGCCAGGACAATGGTTTGCCATGCCGCAATCCGTGCAGTACCACACAGATTCCTGCCACGTGGCCGGAACTGTTTTGTTCACCGGTCAACCTCCTCAGCATCCGACCACGCCTGTGCCTGCCTCAGTTCAGCATCAGCACATGCCTTCCTGCTTCACTACCTCTGCTTGCAACATGAACAATAGCTTGTTATCTGTGCCTGACCTCCATCTCTGTCCTATCACTATGCCTCAGTGTTTTGTGCCATGACATTCACCTTATCCGCACACCGTTCTGAGTGAAGTGACTATGAACAGTGAACATTCACACATTCCGCCTGACATTTGAGATCAATTTCCTCACTGTGCTTCTGGACAGCCCGCACCTCCACAGCATCCCTGCAACCCAGATGGCTCCAACTCTGATCGTATGTCGAGTTTTCTGTGGAATGGCACACGTTTTCAAACTTTGAACTTTTTCTCACCTGTCGCCCCCGTGCCGGCTCCAGTCGAGCTTCCACTACCGTTCTCAGCGCATCTCAGTGTCTCATCCACGTCGGTCTTCAATGACATCTCCATCCGAACACATCCACAATGTGTCGAACTTCCGCAACCGCAATCGACACATTACGGTGTCTCACGCCCATCAGCCTTCCGCGTCACGACAGATCGCGCCCAACCACAATGTGTGACCTTCACACTGCCACCCGACCAGCCATCGTCGCCATATACCCTGGAGACACGCTCTCCTGGATTTCTGCAGCAACAGCAGCTCGTCTCAGGCAGTGCCCGATGAATTCAACTCAACCTGTTCTTCCGAACGTTCTACAATGCTTACCGATGCTACCGCCATTCAATCCCGACAGGGAAACAACCTGGTTCAAAATTGTGGATGAAGTGTTCAACCATTTCCAACTCGATGAATAAAGCAGATTTCTGTGCCTTATCACCCACCTGCATGACCAGAAGAACTTGATTGCTGACCTGGTCGACGCCCTGGACTCAGCTACCCGGTACACTCTAGCCAAAAAGACAGTTCTACGTTGGCTTGTGTGCGCAACTGAGACAGCAATACGACAAGTGCTCCACATCGAGCAACTAGGCAATGACAAACCTTACAACTCTGGAGACAGCTGCGGCCCCTGGTCAGTGATGATCTACTCTCTGACACAGCTCTCCTCACCATCTGGTCAGATAAATTACCTCTTCATATCGGCTTTGCTCTGGCTCAGAGGTCTCCTGAACCTGTCGAACAACAAATGACAATTGCTGACAAACTACATGATGTGTCACTGCTTTATTTCGCCAGCCACCGCCTACCTGGCAAGTCTCAGGTTCAGGCTCCTCGTCCTGTGGCCGGACGCGGCCAGGGCCACACTGTACCGACTGTTCCGCTCGCTCTGGGACGCAGTAAACAAGCAGCTGGGATGTCAACAGCTCCGCCCTCGGTCACACCCCCTCCTCCAACTGAACCGGCTGCGGCCACCGAACCTCAACCACCGCCTCTGGCAACGAACTTTCCGCAGGAAATGCAACCGCACTACCCATACTGTTACTTCCACATACAGTTGGTGAGGTGGCACGGAACTGCAGACCACCCTGCTGCTTCCCAAATGCCAATCACAGGTAGGTCTGGGTGCTGCCTCCTGTGCACAACATGACAGGCACCTCCCAGTGCTCTATTCTGTCTGGGAACAATCGGATAATTACAGACGACTTTATATTAAGGACATTTCGTCAGGATATTTTTTCCTAGCTGACACAGGCACCAATATTTCGTTGCTGCCTACGTCCTTAGTGTCGTTGAACATCTGCCCTCATCATACTTCACTGCAAGCTGTGAATTCAACTAAACTACAATGCTCGGGTTCAACTTCCCACGTCATCTCACTCTGCACAAACTGCAAACTTGAGTGGACTGTTTTAGTGTGCAATATTGAGGAACCTATACTAGGCATTGACGTCTTGCGACACCACAAACATTCACCAGACCTAGTGCAAAACACCGTGTTTCATCACCCGTCCAAAACTCACTTTCCCTGTGCTCCGCTGAGCAAACTCTTCCCCCCCCTCCTTCGTGACATGTCGGTCTGGGCTCATCTCATCCGTACAAGCTCGTCTCTGTCGACAACGTTACAAGAAACAATGCACAAGTGCCTTGTCGAGCTTGAAAACGTCACTCGCCTACACAAGGAAAACTTCGAGCTCTCCCTCCGGCTCCACAAAACTCAGCTCCAGCTCTCAGATGCAGTAAAGGAATTACAGACACTGCAGAAAGGACAAAGCAAAGTCAGTAAGTGCGCCGAATCTGCTTGTAGTCCCAGCAATCAAGCCTCCGTGTGCTTACCTCCCGCTACCCCTTGCAACTGTGCTATCAAGTCTACCATAACGTGTACTGACAGTTCCACAGGACCACACCGCCCCCCCTCCCCCCTAACACAGCAGCATTTGACACTCGGCTGGACACAAGTGCGCATGTGCGACACGTGTCATGTGTTCCCGAACTGACAGCTCCTACCCCTCCCGTCGCAGACAGCACCTCAAACTATGCAACTTCAGCTCCTGCGTGTTGCTGTGCAACTGCCACTGACAACACAAACAGTTCATTCGTGCCTAGTGCTTCGCCAGCTATGATGCTGCCACAGGCCGTGCCCTCAGACAATGGACTCACTAACACTTCACGAGCTCTACCGAGCTCACCCGACCACGGTGCCACTGCTTTGGGCCGTTGGCCATCTTATCACGTTGACTCCTGGGACACTTCATCACCTCTGCTCTCATCGGATTCGCTGAGTGGGTCCAAACTCCACGACCTCGCCTCACCTGCCCCACCCACCACACATTGTACACAAACCGCCTCCCGTGCCGCCGTTGACATTTCCGTCATCACCAATGGCACGGTTCACAAGCTCCTCCTCACACCAGCCCCCCCCCCCCCCTCCCCCCAATCTCCAGTAAACCATGTTGACTTTGTCCCGAGCGCCTCTCCGACCTTAAAAAGGAGATTTCTGAACTTCTAAGCTCCAGCATGATTGAACCCTCTGCCAGCAGCTGGTCTACACGCATTCTTATGACACTCAAGAAAGACGGGTCCTGGCGCATGTGCGGAGACTACCATCGACTAAACGCACAAACAATTATGGACACCTTCCCCATACCCTACATAGCCGACTTTACCAGTTCCTTCGCAGGTGCGGCCACATTCTCTGTCATTGATTGCAAACGGGCCTACCACCAGATCCAAATGGCTCCTGAAGACATCGAGAAGACAGCAATCACCATGCCAATTGGGTTATTTCAGTTTCGATTCATGCCCTTCGGCCTGAAAAATGTAACCCAGACCTGGCAACGCTTCATCAATGAAGTGCTATTCAAACTAAAATTCTGCTTTGCATATCTTGATGACAGCTCCTGTGTCGAGGACAACATTTGGCATGTGCAAACTGTTATGAACACTCTCGCGGCAGCAGGCATCGAGACCAACCAGGAAAAATTGCAACTACATCAACCCGCTGTCACTTTTCTTGGTTTTTGGGGCTCTGCCGATGGCATTTCACTGCCCCCTGACAAAATACAAACAATACTAAACCTACCCAGACCCTCAAAGAGCTCTGGCACTTTCTGGGGATGGTTAATTGTTATCGCCGTCATCTACTTCGGGCTGTAGAGATTCAGGCTCCACTGATGGACGCCTTGGCAGGCACCAAGACTTCTGGATGTCGGCCCGTTCTATGGACCCTGCTATGACTGCCTCTTTCACTGCCCTCAAAAATCTTCTTGCCGAGGCCTGCACCATCGTGCATCCTCATCCTAATGCGCAGCTTTTCATCACCACAGACGCAAGTGATACCGCCATCAGCGGTGTCCTTAGCCAGACAGTCGATGGTTAAACTTCGTCTCTGCAGTTCTTTTCGCGGAAGCTCACCAATGCACAATGGAAATATTCCGCATTTGACAGGGAGTTGCTCACGGTCTACGAAGCGATCAAGCATTTTAACACTGACATTGAGGGATGCTCTGTCTCCAGCCATTTCAAACCCGCCAGCTAAACCGTCTCCTTGCCGCTTCAGATGCATGGACTTCAAATCTCAGTTCACCACCAATGTCACACACATAAAGGCTGCTGACAATACAGTTGCTGATTTCCTTTCATGAGTCAACGCCGTTCATTCGCTGTTAGACCTCTCTGAACTGCCTAACTTCCAACCCGCCGACGAGGACACGCAAAACCTGATTTCAGACTCTACCTCTTCACTACACTTCATCCGCACCACATTCCCTGGCATTTCTGGTGAGATCTGGTGCGACAACAGTACGGGCACATTACACACCTTCATCCAAACCACACTCCGTCGAGCTGTCTTCAACGCACTGCATAATTTAGCCCACCCCGGTGTTCGTTCGTCCGCCTGCCTCGTAGCAAAGCACTCTGTGTGGAGAAATGTCATCAAGGACTGCCAGCAATGGGCATGCTCCTGCATCGCGTGCCAACGCTGCAAAGTACACAAGCACACTTCACCCCCCTTGGTGCCTTTTTGATCCCTCCTGGGCGTTTCCAACATATTTATATTGACATGTTGGCCCTGTCTTCCCCTCTAATGGCTTTTGTTATGTTCTCTCACCTAGCGACCAAACAACTCACTGGGTCGAGGCTGTCCCCCTCCCCAATATCACGACAGAAACTTGTTGCTCAAGCTTTTGTCGAGTCATGGGTATCGCATTTCAGATTTCCAGCTATCATCACGACTGACCAGGGCAGACAACTTGAGTCAGCCCTGTTCAACGAGATTTGTAACATTTGCGGCATCCAGCACATCCATACCACAGCTTATCACCTGCAAAGTAATGGGCTAGTTGAGCACTGGCACCACACCTTCAAGGCAGCTCTTTGATGCCACGACTCTCTATGGACGGAGGACCTTCCCCTTGTGCTCCTCGGCATTTGTGCGATCTGTAAGGAAGACCTCAAAGGCACAATAGCTGAGTTCGTATATGGCCAGAACATTGTTCTCCCTGGCGAACTTGTGAGCCCTTCTGCTTCTCTCCCTCAGTCTGGCTTACCTTCCTTCAGGGACCGCGTCAGATGCCACTTCATCAACCTCCACATCCCTCCGCCCACCAGCCATTCCCACCCTAAAGTTCACGTCCCGAAATCTCTGAACAATTGCAAGTACGTCATGCTCCGAGATAATACTGTCTATGCTCCCCTCCAACCTCCATATACCAGCCCGTACTGAGTTCTCCGGCGCTCGGCCAACACCTATGACATCCAGATAAAAGATTCAGCTGTTACAGTCTCTCTCAACAGACTTAAGCCTGCTCATGTCGAACCCACTTCTACCCCCCTTCAGGCCACAACCATGCCAATGACTGTCATGGCTCACGACTCTCTGACCACTCCCTCCACATCGGACTTACACACTCGGTCGAGTGACTTCCAGCTCCAATCATCGAGCTCTTCTCCAACCTTGCCCTCTACTCCGGTCTCACGCACTCCGTCGAGCAATCACATGCTCCCCATGTCAAGCTTACCTATGATCACGCCCTCGCTGCCGGGCCCTTCTCCGGTCCCTTCAACCTCTCCCCCGTTGCCTGCCTCGCCCTGTCGAGGTTTCTCACCCCCCCCCCCCCCCCCTTCCTCATCTTGAACGTGCCCTCGCTCGAGGCGTTTGTGTCTGTTCCCCCGTACATAATCCACAACATCTCTATAACACTACGCGATGACACACTGTTCGTCGTGCATTTCCCTTCATCTGGTGCTCATGACGCAAACTTCGCCATTCCCTGCCACCTGGTGAAATGTGTTCCCCTCTCACCCGACGTTGACCTGGACATGCTTTGCGTGTTCGCCACACCCACCGTCATCGTCGCTCCGTTCCTCCCACAAACCGCCGACCTACCTGTCGCCACATGACCAGCACGCCCAGTACGGCACCTGGCATGCTTCAACGACTTCCAGGTTCGGTGGACGGACCTTCCTTCACGACATCTACCCACACAGCTCCCCGACGATGCTGTCAAGCTGACCATGGTCCGGCTCCCGCAGATCACCCCTGCCGACACCATAGTCACCCTTCCCCCCCCCCCCCCCCCCTCCCTCCGGCCTCTCAAGAATACTCTGTACTGCAAGGGGGTTGGGCTATGTGGCACCAATGAGGTCGACACCAGTATCGATCTGAGTATCGTCTTTGAACTAAGCTAAACATTATCTTTGTTCTGTTCTGCCATCCAGTTCTTTGTAAGCCTTACTTGTGTAAAGAGGTGAATAAATGAACTCCTGATTATAAGGTGTTGTTTGGTGTAACTGACCCAAGCATCCACCTCACAGGTTTCTCATCTGAAAATCGGCCATGGACTGTCTCAGGACCAAAAATCAGCCCTTTATATTTCCTCACAATAATAGGTGCTGAAACTACACATTATTCAATATTTAAGTTACAGAAATTACAATTAAAAAATAACTCATTCAATTAACTTAATACATTGAGAAATTCCTCCTTTTTAACAGTTCCTTCTATCACAAAGGTTAGGCCGAATTATTTGTTTGAATCATGTAATTAACAGATATAGTTATACAAGCAATAGTTTTGACAAACCTGGTAATTATTTTGGAATTAATTAAGGGCTAGCTATCTTAATATGTTTTTGAATAGAGCCAAATAAATACTTTAAGAATGCTAGAAGTTCTTCTTGCAAATGTTTATAATATATTTGTTTGTAGGTCAACACGAAACAATTACCAATTTCACCCTATAAAGAAAGATATTAAACAGGAATGGTCAAAATAAATTAGGAAATCGATGACATACACAAAACTAAGCACAAAATTAGACCTGATGCTAATTCCTTAATACTGAGGACCAACCTTTCTCAATTATGAAAGCGCGGATTATACTAATGTATGTTAATAATAAGAAGTCAGAAATGAATAAATAGATTTAAGGAGGCAGATGGCAAAACGATAGAAGAAGTAAAGAGATCCCAGCTTGCTTTGTCACAAGGTCTATACAAGGGTGATGTACTTGAGGGTAATATTGTGGAATGCAAGAGGACATAGCTAAGAATGAAATGGGAGATATGATAGTGCATGAAGAATTTGACAGAACACTTAAAGATCTAAGTCGAAACAAAGCCCCAGGGGCAGACAACATTCTGTTAGAACTACTGATAGCCTTGGGAGAGCTAATCATGACAAAACTCTTCCATCTGGTGAATGAGATTTATGAGACAGGTGAAATACCCTCAGACTTCAAGAAGAATATAATAATTTCAATTCGAAAGAAAGCAGGTGCTGACAGGTGTGAAAATTACCGATATCAGTTCAATAAGTCACAGTTGCAAAATAGTAACATGAATTCTTTGCAGACAAATGGAGAAACTGGTAGAAGCCAATCTCAGGAAAGATCAGTTTGTATTCCATATAACTGTAGGAACACATGAGGCAATACTGACCATATGACTTATCTTAGAACATAGGTTAAGGAAAGGCAAACCTATGTTTATAGCATTTGTAGACTTAGAGAAAGCTTTTCACAGTGTTGACTGGAATACTCTCTTTCAAATTCTGAAGGTGGCAGGTGTAAAATACAGAGAGCAAAAGGCTATTTACAATTTGTGCAGAAAGTAGATGGCAGTTATAAGAGATGAGCAGTGGTTGAGAAGGGTGTAAGACAGGGCTGTAGCCTATCTCCAGTGTTGTTCAATCTGTATATTGAGCAAGCAGTAAAGGAAACAAAATAAAAATTTGAAATAGGAATTAAAATCCAAGGCAAAGAAATAAAAACTGAGGTTTACTGATGACATTGTAATTATATCAGAAATAGCAAAGGACTTGGAAGAGCTGTTGAATGGAATGGACAGTATCTTGAAAGGAGGGTACAAAATGAACATCAACAAAAGCAAAATGAGAGTTAAATAAGGTGATGCTGAGGGAATCATATTAGGAAATGAGACACAAAGTAGTAGATGAGTTTGAGTATTGGAGCAGGAATATAAATGATGATGGTCAAAGTAGAGAGGATATAAGACATAGACCGGAAATGGCACGAAAAGCATTTCTGATGAAGGGAAATTTGTCAACATTGAGTACAGATTTAACTATCAGGAAGTTTTTTTCTGAAAGTATTTGTATGGAGTGTAGCCATGTATGGAAGTGAGACATGGATGATAAAGAGTTTAGACAAGAAGAGAATAGAAGATTTTGGAATGTGGTGCTACAGAAGAATGCTGAAGATTAGATGGTTAGATCATATAACTAATGAGGAGGTACTGAATCGAATTGGGAAGAAGAGGAATTTGTGGAATGACTTGACTAGAAGAAGGGATTGGTTGGTAGGACACATTCTGAGGCATCAAGAGATCATCAACGTAGCATTGGAGGTAAGTGTGGAAGGCAAAAATCATAGAGGGAGACCAAGAGATGAATACACTAAGCAGATTCAGAAGGATGTCAGTTGCAGTAGTTACTTGCAGATGAGGAGGCTTGCACAGGATAGAGTAGCATGGAGAGCTCCATCAACCCTGCCTTTGGAACGAAGACCACAACAACAACAACAATAATAACAGTAGATTATACTCAAAAGATGAAGTAACCCAGCCACAAATCTGGTATAAAGTTCTAGTGAATTAAAATGAGGTGTCCCTCAGAGAAACTGAAAGTAACATCAGATAAAAGTTTTACCATGACCTTTTGTACACAGAACATTAATTTTTTGTGTATTTTGTCGTTTCTAGATAAATGTTGGTGCTGATGGCCTCGAAAATAGTGAAGATTGGCTTTTTTACCTCTGCATTTCATAGTATTCCATTTACCGTATTTACTCGAATCTAAGCCGCACTTTTTTTCCGATTTTTGTAATCCAAAAAACCACCTGCGGCTTAGAATCAAGTGCAAAGCCAGCGAAAATTCTGAAAAAAGTTGGTGGGTGCCGCCACAACTTACTTCTGCCGTCGAATATATGTAGCACTACACAGGCATGCTTTGTAGGCACAAAGATAAATACTGGCGCCAAAACCTCTGCGTCAGTAAAGAAAATAAAAAATTTAAAAAAAGGTGGAAGACGAGCTATTTTCTCCGCCCCGAGTTTCGACCACTGCATTTTCATGCATTATCCAACAAAGTAAATACAAATTCCGCATGGTTCATCTTTGAACGTAGCAGCATTTCAATGTACTACGAAAAACCGACTGGAAAGACTGTTTGGGATGTTTGTCAATATGGCCAACTCGTTCTGAATTTTTTCCTATCTGTGAGAAGAGATGGTTGCTATAATAGGAACTTTTATAAATTGTGAATCACATGCAGTATTCTCGTCACCATAAGAATAATACGCAAATAAACATTTTGCCATGTATTGTTTCATGTTTGCTGCTATCTCATTTAAATCCGGTCCGCCTAATAAACTACGAAACTAGAGTGAGACAACAGCAAACGTGGAAGAATATACATATCATGTCATGTTTATATTCATATTATTCTTATGCTTAATAGTGATACAGTCAGAAATGACGCACGGCAATTGACTAGATTTTTAAATCTAAGATGACTCTAATTTCTGTGTAGAACGTAATGTACTAAAGAGGCACCTGCAAAGGTTTTCAAACGGAGAAAAATTTTCGCTAAACTCTCGTTCAGAACATCTTCTATCATACGCAGTCTATTATTTGGTTCTTGTTGATCATTATCAAAGAAAGCAGCAGTGTAAGTAACAACAAATAGCAGTTTCTTGCCATTGTTTTGCTAATTAGACAATTGCTCAAAAAAAAAAAGCGGCGGTAGCGTCACAAAAGTAAGCCATGCTGCGAGCGGCGACAGGCCGTAAACACGCACTATCAGAATGCGACAAACAATGCATGACACAGTACATTAACGCATTTTCAGCTTAGAATGACGTAAACACCTTTAACAAAGAAAACTGCGCTTATCAGATCAAAGAAAGATAAGCTATCAATTCAAACCAGACGAAGCACGTGGAAAAGGAAGGGTACCCGTATAAATACGGACGGAGCGCCTGACGCATAGCAATGGCTACCTCGTAAAGCTTAACGGCTAACTGACGACTCGAACCAAACTACTGTAGCTGTATCGTCATTCATTCGACCTAAATTGTGTCTCATATTACAATGGACCAACTTTGTTTCGATTTGGAGATGCAGCCTATAATTTTTCTCTCCCCTTGAATTTCGAGTCTCAAATTTCAGGTGCGGC
The DNA here is from genome assembly GCF_021461385.2 of Schistocerca piceifrons. NCBI lineage: Eukaryota > Metazoa > Arthropoda > Insecta > Orthoptera > Acrididae > Schistocerca > Schistocerca piceifrons. The sequence goes on along the minus strand of NC_060139.1, from coordinate 267,785,027 downwards.
TTAGATTCGGGAAAATATTTTTTCCTTGATTTCGAGTCTCATTTTTCAGGTGCGGCTTAGATTCGAGTGCGGCTTAGATTCGAGTAAATACGGTACTGTGAATTCATTGTGATCTGATCAAAGCATCTTGTACTGTTTCCGTGTAGCCTGAATTCAGTGATCACACATGATTTTGCATTCTGTCATGCTGGGACATATGTGAACCAGTAATTCTTCCTTCATAGTTGCACAGTAAAATAAGTAAAAAGTTCTTGCTTTTAATAACATTGACAGCTGTATTTTCCAAATAAGCATGTTTTATTACAAAGCACTGTTACATCTGCTCAGTACTACCAATGTGTTCAACCTCTCATAACAGACAGAATAAGCTAATTAAAAAGAAGTTGGATGTAGTCTATTTGACATCTTTCATTTGGTATATCACAGATATTATGACTCTGTTTTTTGTTACTCTGCACAATTTACCATAAACTGTTATAAGACAATGATGTTTATCATCAAAACAAAAGAAAAAATGACTCTTTCTTCATTTACTGTGTTTAGACACATTACAAAACCTGATAGGGGTTCCATCAGGCCCTTGTGCTTTGTTAAATTTTAGCAATTTCATCTGATTCTAACACCACTGAAGCTGGTATCTATATCACTTATCTTTGCAATAGTGTGAGAATTATATTAGGGCACTACCACAGGTTTTTCATTTATAAAGGAACATTTGAAAATGGAGTTCAGTGTGTCTGGTTTTGCTGTGCTACCCTCAGTTTCAGTTCCTGTCTCATCCATGGGAATGTGGATACTAATTTTGATACACTAACACTTATTACATATAGTCAGAATTTCTTTGGGTTTTGTGAGAGATGCAGTAATCTCTGTACAGTGAGTGTATACAATGAAGAAATGTTCTCCATGGGAATAAATTAGTGGATAGCCAAAGAAATTATTTAAGGACACAGTTACAGGAAAAAAGTGCCAATTAATTGTTTAACAATGTAAACAGTTCAATTTTTTGTGATGAGCTACTTTTGTGATATTTCTCTGGATCTATTCTGGTGCTCTGTGCTCTTTTCGTAAATGAGTGCACCTCTGCCTAATTCCATTAATTTTCGTAATTCCATTAATTGATTCTTTGGTAAGTATTTTCAATTAGTTATAAGTAAGAGTGTGTCCAATACATTTTAAAATGCTGCAAAGAACCTGCAGGTACTGGAGCTCATCTTGGTGGTTTCCACAGTTGTCAGCACTCCTAATACTGACATGTTTTGCACACAAATAGGCAGAAAGCTGCATAATTTTTTGATTACATGATTATGGAGTAATCACAGGGAACATTTGCGTACATTAAATATACAGTGGAAACTCATGTAGCATGTGTAATTTGTTCCAGAATCTTACTCACAGTGTGAAACACTTGTTAAGCAAAACAAACTTGCCCCATATAAATTAATGTAAAATATGATAAACCATTTCATGCAGAAAAAGTACTAAAAGTTTTATCTCATTCATGGCATTTATTCAAAGAAAATGATAAGTACATTATTATGTATTTTATTATTCATGATACGTAACTTTCTTTTTTATTAAGAAGTTGTCTACAGTTGCCTGTTTCTGACATTGCTTAAACACATGGCAAAAATGTGATACAGAAAATAAACCTTTAACGTGTGGTGCCACTGCTTTATTGGAGTGATGATTTTCAATGTGTGATGCAACTGATTTCCATGCTTTCTGCATTTCTCTTATTGCCTGTTACTGCCTCCTCCTCCTCCTCTGAAGAACTCCTCTCTACACCTTTCTGCTTTGATACTCACTGCAACTCCATAAGCTCATTTCTTGGCTGTAATCTTCCACAAGCTCATCAATATCACTGTTACCCACTTCTAGTCCCATGCTCTTGGCCAAAGGCACAATCTCATTGACTACAGGCTCCATAGGTACTGACTCAAATGATTCAGAGTCACATTTGACAGTGCACTCTGCCCAAAGCTTCTTCCAAGCAGAAATGAGAGTTCTCTTGGTAACACCTTCACATGCCTTTCCAATCATCTTGATGTGGGCAATGATGTTGAACTGATATTTCCAAAACTCTCTGAGAGAGAGATTGGTAGCTTCAGTCAACTCAAAGCCATGCTCAAAGAGTGCTTTAGTGTAAACTTCTTAAAGTTAGCAATAATCTGCTGGTCCATAGGCTGGTGCAATGGAGTGATGTTGGAAGGCAGAAATTGGATCTGGATGAATGAAATTCTTCAAGGAGATGGTCTTGTAGGTCTGGAGAAGGGGCAGGACATTGTGCATAACAAACGAGACATGGCAGGGCAGATTCATCTCAAGCAAATATTTTTTCACCAAAGGACCAAACACTTCATTGATCCAATTGCAAACAGATCACATGCCATCCAAAACTTATTGTTGGACCACGTCATTACATTTAACTTGCTCTTCTGGTTTGTGACCAAGCAATGCATTCTCCTCTGCTGTTATAAAGGCACACTTCAGTATCTTTTTCCAGAACAGACCTGTCTTTCTACAATTAAAAACCTGTTGCTGCATATAACCCTCAGAATCAATGAGCATCTTTAAGTTCTCTGCTGCCTTTGTGTTGGAACTGGCTGCTACGCCATGCCTCACAATGCTGTGGATGCTGGTTCTTCTCCTAAACTTCTTGAACCACCCACAGCTTCCCTTAATGTTTCTTTTGCCACTAATGATCCTGGTGTCTTCTTAACAAGGTCAGAAGAAATCATTTTTGACTTCTCACAAATGATGCTCTCATTAACAATGTTGCCTTGCAATTGCTTTTCATTTATCCATATAAGGAGCAACCTTTCAACATCGTTCAGAATATGAAACTGTTGTTTAGATACTCCTGTCACTCCCTTCAAAACATCTTTCTCCTTAATCTTGTCCTTGTTCTTGAGGATAGTGAAAATAATTATTGTAGATTTGATTGTTTGTGCATGCCAAATCAGCAATGCTCACTCCATGTTAAGGTTTTTAATGATTTTATGTTTCATTTCTGAGGTTATTTTCTTTCTCTTATCCTTGTCTTCTTGTGGCTTAATCTTTGGGATTATTTCTATGAAGGTTATTAAAATCTGCACACAGAAAACTGTGTGACCACTAGCTGCATTAAGATCATAGCAGAAAGAGCACTAAAACCAGACTGCAGTATGTGCTAAAGACGTTGTTCATATGCCACTGCTGACAACGAAAGGTGTTCACATTGTTGAAACTTTCCCCCACCACACGGAATGGCTGGTGACATCACACTAAATCATCATCACTCATTATGTGAAACATCACTCATTAAGTGAGTCACTTTTTACAATTTGTTTTGCTCATTATGTTAATTGTGCACTATGGGAAGTGCTCATTAAGTGAGGTTCAACTGTATAGAAGTATTGTCCACATGTTTTAAAGTGAAACACTCACATAAAACTAATCATAGAAAAGGCAGATGCCATACTGAGAGTACTTGGAAGAATTCTCAGGAAGTATGGTTCAACCACAAGTGAGATACCTTACAAACTTTCCATTTGACTGGGTCTTGATTATTGCTCCTCAGTCAGGGACTCTTACCAGACAGGACTAATAGAGTAAACAGAGAATAATCAAGTATATAGCAGCACATTTCATCATAGATTTGTTTAGTAAGTGTAAAGTGTAACACAGGTGCTCATACAAATCCAATGGCAAAAACTACCAGGGACATACTGTGTATCACAGTGTGGAGGTTCTAAGAGTGTACAGAGCGCATTCCATAAGTAATGCGACCAATTTTTTTCTGTCACCATGGTACACTACAGCATGTCCTAATTGGCTGGGATAAGTGGAGGAGGGTGTTAGCTTCAAAATGCTCTTTGTCTCATTCAGCTGTGAGCTGCCAGAGAGTCAGGACATGCGTTTCCATCAACCCCGTTTTGAGTTTATGTAACACGATGCAATGGATCATTCTGTAGAGCAACAGTACGCTATCAAGTTTTGCGTTAAAGTTGGGAAGTCTGCCACTGGAACGTTCATACCTACCAGGACTACAGTGAACTCAGCTTTCTACTTGGAAGTGCTCAAAAGATGAAAAGGAGGGTCTCACACTGCTGAAGCGACATCAAGGACACGTGGAAAGTTCACTACGACAAAGCGCCTTGTCACAGTGCCTTCATTGTCAATGACTTCCTGGCCAGGTCAAGACTCCATTAGTTCCCCAGCCTCCCTACAGTCCTGACCTGGCTCCCACTGACTTTTTTTGTTTCCTCAGTTAAAAGGGGGCACATGTTACATCAGCTCTAAAGTACATTCCGGAAAAGGCATTCCAGGATGCCTTCCAGGCATGGAAACACAGCCTCCAGAAGTCTATCAACACAAGAGGGTGCTATTTTGAAAATTTTTGATTATTTGTATGAATATATTCAATAAATGATTTTTTATGAATTTGGTCGCATTACTTGTGGAACGCACCTTGTACATTCCTAGAAGAGTCAACCAATATATTTATTCTTCATTCAGTATATTTATTCCTCATTCTTCTGTGTAGAAATGTTTGAATACACAATACAGCATTTTGACATTCATATTACCTTTCTCAATATTTCCCTCATGCTCTTTGGGCCAAAGATGCTCATTGTCTTGGCCATCTAGATAAGTTAATGTACTATCAAACTGAGAGAAATAAAAAATAATAAACTTAATGAAATTACTGTAAAGTAAATTCTGCACCAAATGTAAATTGTAAAGAACTCCAAACCTGGCTGGTCTATAAAAAACTGCCTAATTACTATGCCAAGCTTTATTTTCTGATACATTTTTATAAAATCTGATATTTTATTGTGTGTAAATATATTAATTTCTTATTCACATGTGACTTTTTGTCATCACATAAAATAGATGACAAGTCTCCAATTTATGGTTCACCTTCTGGTTAGCAAATTTTCTACATTCTCTCAAAATGTAATGGACAGATAATTGTACAGCACAAACAGCACACATTGTGACTGATCCTCGAAGTAGAGGAAATTAGTGAATCAGGATGGGAGTTAACAAGGATTTTATTTTCCCTCTGTGGGCAGAAGGAGTTATTCCTTGGATGAATAATATACTTCCAATTACTGTAGATTACCTTCCAGTTGTTAATTCTCCCAAAGACATATGACCCATCCCCCAACATCACAGTCACTGCATGTAAGAAGGAAGGTTATTATTTATTGTCTACTCATTGAATAGCAGAAGCATTAAGTCTTTGACAGGCACACAAAAGAGAGAGAAAGAAAGAAAATAAAAAAAAGACTTTTCCTTTTGTGCATGCCTGTTGACATTTCAACACTTCTACTATTCAATGTGTGGTCTCCCTTATTTCTAAAGTTTAACATTCTGCCAGAACTTTCCCACTATATTTATTGCAAATTGTCTCATTGGCAATGAGATTGTTAGAGATGGATCAAAAGCCATTTTGTATGCAAAAGACTCGCCCTGGAATTTGTCTTAAACAGGTTTAAGAAATCCTAAATCTGGCCATCTGAATTTGAATTTGAAGAGCCAGTGTCCTCTTTGTCATCCTTACTTGTGGCTCCTAAATCAGGTGTGATATAACCATCAACTTATGCAGTTTACTGAATGTATAGACTTTCACCCTTGTTTTTCTAGTATTTTATACCTCTGTGGTTATTTTTGTTACAATTGTACCTTGATGAGGTATGCTAGTCTCTCTGTTGGAATCTTCTCAATGATGTCAAGTTTCTTTCTCAACAAATTGAATAAGTATATTTCTATCATGGATAAGTTTCTGAGAAGTATCTTTTAAAGAGTAAAAATTAGTGTAAGTGAGAATTCTGATACAGTTAGGTAAGATAAGGACATTCTGTTAAACATATTATTAAAATATTATGGTATATAAAAACTTCTGTTGTATCAACAACGTGGGAAAAGGCAGACTGCTACTTACTGTAAAGAAGACATGTCAAGTTGCAGACAGGCATGATTAAAAGACACTCACATATAGCTTTTAGCCACAGCTTTCATCAGTAAAGAGAGACACATGCAACATTCACACACACATACAAGCAAGCACACCAGATGCACACGTGACCACCAACTCCAGTATCTCAGGCCGGAATGCAGTGTTCATCTCTCTCCCCACCCATACACTACTATACCATCCCCTTTCCAACCCCTTCCAGATTGCTGCTTGCATCCCAAATGACATTGCATTCTGGCCTGAGATGCTGAAGTTGGCAGTTGTGTATGCATCAGTTGTGCTTGCTTTTGTGTGTGTGTGTGAATGTTCTGTGTGAGTGTTGCTCTTTACTGATAAAGGCTGTGGCTAAAAGCTGTGACTGAGTGTGTTTTAATTGTGCCTGTCTGAAACTTGACATGTCTTCTTTATGGTAAGTAGCAATCTGTTTTTTCCTACATTGTTGGTATTCCTACCTGGAGTTTCCATTGCTTGAGCTCTGTGGGACAGTTTCATTTAATAACATAAATGTATTTTAGGATCTTGCATGTTTCATGAAATTCTAGGTATTGCTGTGGGAAGAAGATGAAAACAAAAGACTGCTTCTGGAGAGAGAAATGGAAGAAAACTGGCACTTAGGCCCAGTAGTGGTGCTAGAATCATTACAGGGTGCTTTGTTCACTGCCTGTCTTGTAATTGTATTGCAGTTACCAGACACAAGGTGAGATTCTTGAAATGATTAAACTCTTTTTTAATAACCCCACCAGAAAGCAACATGGAAAATATGATAATCTGCTTTTGACTGAGAATTCCAGTGGTATGGTGCTCCAAGTTTTGCCCCAAGCACAGCCTGTGCAAGTGTCAAGGATAGATCACTAGTCAGGATTCATGAATAAGAAGATCTGTAATTCTCTCACCAGTGCTTCATTGAGCAAATATGCTCTCATTCCTACTCATTTGCCCAGCCCAGACCATACTTACATACTTAAGTACATGTTGCTATTATTCATAGTATGGATTGTTTAATCACTGTTAATGGATATTTTGCAAGAGACTTGGGTTTTCTTGGTATTTTCTTTCACTGGATCATGACGCAACTTATAACAACATCAAAGTTGCTCTTTCATCTTTAAACAGATAAATCTTTTTGATTCTGTAATCTTAGTGATGTGACTCTCATTTCTAATCTTCTGCTCCCATCCAGCCTCCCACAGCATCTCTCTCTTCCCTCCCAGAGGAAGGAACTAACAGTTCCAAAAGCTAAAAGCTAGGATGTTTCCTTGTACTTTTATCTACACGTACATACATATGCACTCCACAAGCCAGCTTATGGTGTATGACAGAGGGTACCACATATCTCTATTAGTCTTTCTTACTCCACTCACAATTGGAACAAGGGAAATTAGTCTATTCCAGTATTCATTTTACTTATGTGTATTAACAGTTTTTTTGGAAGTGATGCTTTCTAAAACAGTGGTGATTCATGGACATGAGATTTTTCATATCGGGGGAACTTCATTATATTCAAACTGACAAAATGTTCAAGAATTCTGCAGCACAATGACGTTAAGGATAAATGTGTAATTTTATGGGTCCATTCTTTTACAGAAGACACCTTTGTAAAACCAAATTGGGATTCCATCCAGACCTGGGAACTAATTTGTTTTCAACGCTTTCAGTTGCTGCACAGTGCCAGGGATGGCTCTTTCTATGTCTTCCATATGAGAGTCTGTGTGATGATCAAATGGTGATGTGTCAGTATGATGCCCCTACATGAACAATCCTACCCCCATGAACCATGGACCTAGCCGTTCGTGGGGAGGCTTGCGTGCCTCAGCGATACAGATGGCCGTACCGTAGGTGCAACCACAACGGAGGGGTATCTGTTGAGAGGCCAGACAAACGTGTGGTTCCTGAAGAGGGGCAGCAGCCTTTTCAGTAGTTGCAGGGGCAACAGTCTGGATGATTGACTGATCTAGCCTTGCAACACTAACCAAAACGGCCTTGCTGTGCTGGTAGTGCGAACGGCTGAAAGCAAGGGGAAACTACAGCCGTAATTTTTCCTGAGGGCATGCAGCTTTACTGTATGGTTAAATGATGATGGCATCCTCTTGGGTAAAATATTCCAGAGGTCAAATAGTCCCCCATTCGGATATCCGGGTGGGGACTACTCAAGAGGACGTTATCAGGAGAAAGAAAACTGGCATTCTATGGATCGGAGCGTGGAATCTCAGATCCCTTAATCGGACAGGTAGGTTGGAAAATTTAAAAAGGGAAATGGATAGGTTGAAGTCAGATATAGTAGGAATTAGTGAAGTTCGGTGGCAGGAGGAACAAGACTTTTGGTCGGGTGAATACAGGGTTATAAACACAAAATCAAATAGGGGTAATGCAGGAGTAGGTTTAATAACGAATAAAAAAATTTGAGTGCGGGTAAGCTACTACAAACAGCATAGTGAACGCATTATTGTGGCCAAGATAGACATGAAGCCCATGCCTACTACAGTAGTACAAGTTTATATGCCAACTAGCTCTGCAGATGATGAAGAAATTGATGAAATGTATGATGAGATAAGAGAAATTATTCAGGTAGTGAAGGGAGACGAAAATTTAATAGTCATGGGTGACCGGAATTCGAGAGTAGGAAAAGGGAGAGAAGGAAACATAGTGGGTGAATATGGATTGGGGGAGAGAAATGAAAGAGGAAGCCGTCTGGTAGAATTTTGCACAGAGCATAACTTAATCATAGCTAACACTTGGTTCAAGAATCATAAAAGAAGGTTGTATACATGGAAGAATCCTGGAGATACTAGAAGGTATCAGATAGATTATATAATGGTAAGACAGAGATTTAGGAACCAGGTTTTAAATTGTAAGACATTTCCAGGGGCAGATGTCGACTCTGACCACAATCTATTGGTTATGAACTGTAGATTAAAACTGAAGAAACTGCAAAAAGGTGGGAATTTAAGGAGATGGGACCTGGATAAACTGACTAAACCAGAGGTTGTACAGAGTTTCAGGGAGAGCATAAGGGAACAATTGACAGGAATGGGGGAAAGAAATACAGTAGAAGAAGAATGGGTAGTTCTGAGGGATGAAGTAATGAAGGCAGCAGAGGATCAAGTAGGTAAATGGACGAGGACTAGTAGAAACCCTTGGGTAACAGAAGAAATATTGAATTTAATTGATGAAAGGAGAAAATATAAAAATGCAGTAAATGAAGCAGGTAAAAAGGAATACAAACATCTCAAAAATGAGATCGACAGGAAGTGCAAAATGGCTAAGCAGGGATGGCTAGAGGACAAATGTAACGATGTAGAGGCTTATCTCACTAGGGGTAAGATAGATACTGCCTACAGGAAAATTAAACTGACCTTTGGAGAAAAGAGAGCCACTTGTATGAATATCAAGAGCTCAGATGGAAACCCAGTTCTAAGCAAAGAAGGGAAAGCAGAAAGATGGAAGGAGTATATAGAGGGTCTATACAAGGGCGATGTACTTGAGGACAATATTATGGAAATGGAAGAGGATGTAGATGAAGATGAAATGGGAGATACGATACTGCGTGAAGAGTTTGACAGAGCACTGAAAGACCTAAGTTGAAACAAGGCCCCGGGAGTAGACAACATTCCATTGGAACTACCGAAGGCCTTGGGAGAGCCAGTCCTGACAAAACTCTACCATCTGGTGAGCAAGATGTATGAGACAGGCGAAATACCCTCAGACTTCAAGAATAATATAATAATTCCAACCCCAATGAAAGCAGGTGTTGACAGATGTGAAAATTACCGAACTATCAGTTTAATAAGTCACAGCTGCAAAATACTAACGTGAATTCTTTACAGACGAATGGAAAAACTGGTAGAACCCGACCTTGGTGAAGATCAGTTTGGATACCGTAGAAATGTTGGAACACGTGAGGCAATACTGACCCTACGACTTATCTTAGAAGAAAGATTAAGAAAAGGCAAACCTACGTTTCTAGCATTTGTAGACTTAGAGAAAGCTTTTGACAATGCTGACTGGAATACTCTCTTTCAAATTCTAAAGATGGCAGGGGTAAAATACAGGGAGCGAAAGGCTATTTACAATTTGTACAGAAACCAGATGGCAGTTATAAGAGTCAAGGGACATGAAAGGGAAGCAGTGGTTGGGAAGGGAGTGAGACAGGGCTGTAGCCTCTCTCCAATGTTATTCAATCTGTATATTGAGCATGCAGGAAAGGAAACAAAAGAAAAATTCGTAGTAGGTATTAAAGTCCATGGAGAAGAAAAAAAAACCTTGAGGTTTGCCGATGACATTGTAATTCTGTCAGAGACAGCAAAGGACTTGGAAGAGCAGTTGAACGGAATGGACAGTGTCTTGAAAGGAGGATATAAGATGAACATCAACAAAAGCAAAACGAGGATAATGGAATGTAGTCGAATTAAGTTGGGTGATGTTGAGGGAATTAGATTAGGAAATGAGACACTTAAAGTAGTAAATTACTTTTGCTATTTGGGGAGCAAAATAACTGATGATGGTCGAAGTAGAGAGGATATAAAATGTAGACTGGCAATGGGATGGAAAGCGTTTCTGAAGAAGAGAAATTTGTTAACATCGAGTATAGATTTAAGTGTCAGGAAGTCGTTTCTGAAGGTATTTGTATGGAGTGTAGCCATGTATGGAAGTGAAACATGGACGATAAATAGTTTAGACAAGAAGAGAATAGAAGCTTTCGAAATGTGGTGCTACAGAAGAATGCTGAAGATTATATGGGTAGATCACATAACTAATGAGGAGGTATTGAATAGAACTGGGGAGATGAGGAGTTTGTGGCACAACTTGACAAGAAGAAGGGACCGGTTGTTAGGACATGTTTTGAGGCATCAAGGGATCTCAAATTTTGCATTGGAGGTCAGCGTGGAGGGTAAAAATCGTAGAGGGAGACCAAGAGATGAATAGACTAAGCAGATTCAGAAGGATGTAGGTTGCAGTAAGTACTGGGAGATGAAGAAGCTTGCACAGGATAGAGTAGCATGGAGAGCTGCATCAAACCAGTCTCAGGACTGAAGACAACAACAACATGAACAATTTTTTAAATACAAAATTGAAAACTTTAGCTTCTCATTTACTGCCTTCTATTGTCACACCAGGCTGGTCAGCAAGTGAGTGTATAGATAGCTTCGACACATGTACCGAGTTCTAGTAGAACCAGAATTTTCTTGGGATTGTTGGCAAGATCCTTCACTAAGATATGACAGTGGAAGTTTCTAAGACATGAAGTTCTCTGGTTTTTGTGTAATTTATCCCACCGCTTAGTGCACAAGGAGTGCTCCAAAAAGGTAAAATATTAAGCCTGTGGACCCAGCCACTGCCAGGTGGGGAGATCCCAAACACACCCACTGTTAGATAACAGAAGAACAGCTGTACCTAAAATACATCAGTGAGGAAGGGGGACCTCTATTTTAGGGCAAACAAACAGTCTACTCCCTGTTCATAGAAATTTTTTATTACATAAATTACCACACACATTTGGGTTCAGGATGGGAAAATGGTAATCTTAGGAAAATCCTATACAGTCTAGGAAGACCCCGTGCTAAAAATATAAGGCAAGAAAAGTATATTCATCCAATTTCACAAAACTTAATATGAAAAATATGACAAAAGTATAAGTAGAAATTCGAACTGAAATTCCAATCAGAAATATTCACTCAGACAATATAAACTAAGCTGATGTAACTGGGCAATGTTTCCTAACACCTGTGTGACTTATCTGTATTTAAACTTCAGGATGATGTGGCTGTCACAAACATGAACAAATTCTAGCTCTTATTCCAAGCTTATGCAGTTATGAAATGAAAACACACTAATGACTTTTACATTTAGTGCCTCACCAACGTGCAGCAACAGTGGTGGTGATGGCAGGCTGCTGTGTGCGAATTGTCTTGTACTTGTCATCCTAATAACACTATGCTGGCCTCTGACTGAATTCAGTCAAAACTTCCCTCAGTTTCCATGAAGCAGAAGACTGTATGTGTCCCTAGGTTAAGACAAAATGGCTCTGTACACTTGCCAAGGCTGGGTGATGTGCATAGAAACAGAGCCTAGTGAACCAAAAGCATTAAAAAAGAATTTCTCTCTGCATCATCTCAGGGCACAGGGCATTAAGTGTTCTGTGCTATACTCGACACCTCACAATAGAAGAGAGACTCAATTATCCATCCTTGTTGAGAATTTCCCACATTGTACTGCAGCCTTGCCTCACACCAACACTGGTATTGGCCAATGGGAGTACTAAGTACATTCTGTACTTGCTTGTTCAAGCCAATAAGAGTTTTCGTAGTAAACTTCTGCATTGCAATAATGTCACCTTCTCCCTCCTTGTCTTCCTTTCATTCAATCAGTGTCTGAGTTTTTGTAATTGCCATTAAGTTGTTCCAGGTAGGTGTCTTTGCACATGGAGCCCATGTGCTATTCATGACAGGATCACATGATCTGTGTGTTTACTAAAACTGCAATAGGGTTTTTTCTACCTGCCTTAGAAATGTGCAGAGACAAGGGTCCAGACCATTGTCATCTTAAATTGGCTCACTTCTGTGAGGGTCAGTTTTATATGCCCCTCTAACGTTTGTGCACACAGCTCATTGCACTCCTCATTATGAAAATTAAGCTAATTATGTCCAAACTATGGTATATGTGCCATGTCAGTCAAATTGGCATGTCATAGAGAATCACATGTAAGGTGGTAAAATAACCTGTCACCTTACAAGATGCTGTATGCTTCAAAAATTGATATTTTTGCAGACATGTGGATTTCTCCTAATGTTTGCCTGTAAACATTCCCACATTCTTTTTTGACCCAAGAGAACAACAATCTGTGCCTCCTTGGCATTTTTTGAATTTTGTTATTAAAGCAAGGCGGGTCTTTTCCATCTTTCATCCACTTACTCTGCACATAATTCTCCAGAGAATGGTTTACAATCAGTTTAAACTTCATGCGTAATTCTTCTACTCCCATCACATTGGAACTAAATGATTTCCATTCACTGACTAATGCAGTGACTCCATAGGCATTCCAGTCTATTCTTGATAGGTTAAAGTAACCTCCAACTAATATTGAATACTCTGCATATTTCTGCACTACTGAGTGTGAACTTTTTTTAGTGATTCTACAACTGTTGCAGCAGAATTGAGTGGCCAGTAAAAACACAGTGATTAATTTAAGTTCACTTAGGTCAGTCAAGTACTTTTGAACTTGAAACTTTCTGGCAGATTAAAACTGTGTGCCGGACCGAGACTCGAACTTGGGACTTTTGCCTTTTGTGGGCAAGTGCTCTACCAATTGAGCTACGCAGGCACGACTCACACCCCGTCCTCACAGCTTTACTTCTGCCAGTACCTCATCTCCTACCCTCCAAACTTTACAGAAGCTCTCGCAGCATATGCAATGAAAATATTTGAGGCTTTGTAATTTCAAACAGGCCCAACCTTATCAACAGTGCCATTATAGAGACAGGGATTAGTAATCATGATGTCATCAAGGTGATTATGGTTACCAAGATAATAAAACCATCAAGAAGGATGGGAGAGTATTTTCTCTAGAAAAGTAGTTGTTGGCATCCCACTTAGAAAATGAATGGACATCATCTAGTTCCATCATGATGGATATAGAGGAATTGAGGACAAAGTTTAAAGTGGATTGTAAATCCTACATGGAGAAGTAGATGCCGAGTAAATTGGCTTAAGGATGGAGAAAACCTACTGTGGTTTAATATCAGAATTGGGAAACTGGTGAGGAAGCAGAGACAGTTACAATCTCAGTTCAAAAATTAATGCACAAATGGTAACAGGCAAAAGTTAGTAGAAATGCATGCATCTGCAAGAAGTATTGTGTGGAGCATTCATCTGTCACCATCATACCTTAGCAAAATGTCTTGCTGAGAACCTGTGAAAGTTCTGGTACTATGAAAAATCACAAACCAAGTGGCAGGCATCTATCCAATCACTTGTTGATGAGTCTGGTGTGGCAATAGAAGACAGAAAAAGAAAAGCTGAAGTTTTAAATCTCATATTTAAGAGAGCACTCACACAGGGGGTCACACAAACATATTATTATTTGACCATTGTACAGACTCTCATATGGAGGGCATAGTAATTGGCATCTCTGGCATAGAGAAACAACTGAAACAGTTGTAAACAAATAAATACCCAGCTCCCAATAGAGTCCCAATTCAGTTTCATAAAGAGTACTGTATCACAAAATTCTTGAACATATTTTGAGTTTGAATATAATAAATTTCCCTGAAACTGAGGAGCTTATGTACATGAATCAGTACGGTTTTACAAAGCTTCACTCATGCGAAACTCAGTCTGCCCTTTTCACATATGTTATGCTGTGAACTATGGATGAAGAGCAACAGACAGATTCCATATTTCTGAAAAGCATTTGCACAGGGCTCAACTGCTGACTGTTAATGAAGGTATGAGCATATGGAATATGTTCCCAGAACTGCTTAAGTAATAGAAACCAGTAAGTCACCCTTGATGGCCAGTGTTTATCAGAGATGAGGATACTGTCAGGAGCACTCCAGGGAAGTGTGATAGGACCACTGCTATTCTATATATACATAAATGATTTGGTGGATAGGGTGGGCAGCATTCAGCAGTTGTTTGGTGAGGATACTTTGGAGTAAGGTAATGTGTTGTCATTGACTGACTGTTAGAGGATACAAGATGACTTGGACAAAATTTCTAGTTGGTGTGATGAATGGCAGGTGGCTCCAAATATTGAAAAATGCAAGTTAAAGTGGATGAGTAGGGAAAACAAACCTGTAATGTTCAAAAACAGCATTAGTAGTGTCTTACTTGACACAGTCCCATCACTTAAGTATCTAGGCATAAGACTGCAAAATGATGTGTGAGGATTGTGATAGAGAAAGTGAATAATCAAAATCAGTTTACTTACAGGACTTTGGGGAATTGTGGTTCATCTGTGAAGGAGATTGCTTGTAGGACAATGGTGCAACCTGTTCTTGAGTACTGCTTGAGTGTTTGCAAATCATACATGGTTGGATTAAAGGAAGACATCAAAACAGTTTGGAGGTGGGCACCTAGATTTGTAACCAATAGGTTTGAATGACATGGAAGTATTGTGGAGATCATTTGGGAACTCAAATGTGAATTTCCATAGGGAAGGCAACATTCTTTTTGAGGAACACTAAAAGAGAATTTAGAGAACCATAATTTGAAGCTGATTGCAGATTGATTCTACTGCTGCCGACATACATTTCACATAAGGACCATGAAGAAAAGATACAAATATTAGGGTTCATATGGAGGCATACAGGCAGTCATTTTTCCCTTGCTCTATTGCAAGTGGAACAGGATGGAAATTACTAGCAGTAGTACATCTGCCATGCACTGTACATTGGTTTGTGGAGTATGTATGTAGATGTAGATGTAGATGTAGATGTAGATATATAGATACAGATATATCCTTCACCAGAACAGTGGCCTCCAGTTTCTCATCGACACCAATTCCCAGGGTTTACACTTTGCCGCCTTCACTTTCCCTACTAATGATGGTCACCCTGCAGCTTCAGCTGAAGCCCACCAGTGACTCTGTCATTACTGTTCACAGTTCACAGTCCCACGCACTCAACCTGGGATTTTCCATGCCATTCACTTGGGTGCTCATTATTGCTGACTTGAGCAAATTGGTTCTTGGCACCAATTTTTATTGGGTCTTCCACCTTGTTCCCTCACTGCACATGGACCAGTTAGCACACTTGCATTCAGATGTTCTGCCAAGAGAATCTGTGATTTTGTCATCATAACTATGTGTCATGATAGCAGCAATCTACGACCATGTCATGCAGTTCAACCATCTGCCACCAATTAATACCTGTGACAATGTGTTGATTAGATCAATTGCATTCTGGGCCTCCAAGAACTCCACTTGGACTCTCATGCAACACAGATTCAACTCCAGAATGACAATGAAATTCTTCATTATTACTTCCACATGGCTGAGGATGAACTTTCTGTGATACACCACCTTCATGACCATCCCCATTCCTCGCCTCCGTCCACTATCCATGGGCTGGGTCAGCCACACAAGTTGCCTGGCACACCCACAGTGACCACAGAGGTACAACAGGTTAAGGGGAGGTTTACTATCTTTTGGTTCAAAAAGTTGATTTTTTTAAATTGCATTTTTGGATACATAAAAGTGTTTAGAATTCACACCTGAAACGGTTTTTCCCAATACGGAATGGAAATGTTTGCTAGTCACAGTTGAACAAAAAAATGCACCTGCCTGAAATCAGCCTTTTTCATGCACCAGTTTTTTCTTTTGGAGGATGAGTTACTGTACCGGTGATTGGGAGGAAACAAACAAAATTCAAATGAAAGTTTGAATGCATGTGTTTGTAAGTTAGCCCCCAAGCATTTGCATTCTGGTGCGAAGACTGCGGAGACTGCAACTTTCCTGGCAGTGAGCAGCTTCAATGAAGGGTATTCAGCAATTCAGAAGACCATGGCAATGATGGATGTCACCCTGGCACTCTATTTGACACAGTTCGCCAAGCATTTGGATGACCACTGGATTCAAGCGGCAGAAAACTACTTGTCACCAGCCATATGAACTGCTCTGGAGCTGCGCAGGATGCCCCAGATCGAGCGGAACTCCCTCTGTGAGGAAGAGGAAGGAGTAGTTTATGGATCTGGAATATCAGATTGAACATAAGTTGCATAATATTACATTTATATGTAGTCAAAACTTCAAACGCGTTTTTCTCGAAATGACTTTCTTTTTGTCAAATGGTGTGGTAACTTCAAATCTACTGAACTGATTGGCATGATTCTTTGTTTCTGACGAAGCTAACTAAATTGTATAAGAGTTGTACCACTTTTATTCCGATCCATCAACTATAAATATTTTTACTTGGCCGACAAAGTCGAAAAATCGATGAAAAAACCCTATGTTTTTTCAAATGGCCATCATTTTGTTTCCTATGGTCCAAATAACTTAAGCGAGGTACAACTCCTAAAGAATATTATATACTTTGCTAACGTGAATTCAATTTTGATTTCAGACGAGCCAGCCGACCTGTGTCATACTGCGAATGGAGGTCTACATCGAAATTTTGTTTCCTCCCGACGGCACTTCCACCTTTGCTCTTCGACATTTCCGGTCGAAAAAATTCTAGTTTGTAGAGGAAATATCAATAAACATTTTGACCAATTTGACATTGATATCAGTAACACATCCTGAGAAAAAAATTCTCAAAGAACATGTTTTTTTCGGGCCAAAGATAGTAAACCTCCCCTTAATAACATGCCTTATGCTTGCACACTTCCCCCCCCCCCCCCCCTACCACTCACTTCTATTTCCCTTGGGACTTGTTTATTATGTCTCATATTGAGAATGTGATTAAGTTTATGTGTAAATATCTTTTTTAATTGTGCCTGTCTGCAACTCAGTATGTCCTATTTATGGTAAGCAGCCATCCACCTCTTCTTACACTGTTGATATTTCTACCTAGAGTTTCCATTGTTTGAGTTTATCAGAAAGTCCAGTGAGTCAACGTTTTGTGAATTTTGTTGTATACAGTATTGGAGCACAGCCCAGATAAAGCTGTCTCACCATAATATCAACAGATCTCAGGAGTACGCATACATGCTACAAGCTCAAAAACAACCAGTGTGCCTTAGACATCTCAATTATATTTGTGTTAACCACAACATGAAACTCACTTCTCAATATATTTTCTCCTTAAAAACAGTTGTAGATGATAAGAAAGTAACTACAGATAAACAATGTAAGGAAAAGACAGATTTCCACTTACTCTAAAGGTGACATGTTAAATTGCAGACAGGAGCAACTAAAAGACACTTACCCTATGCCACTCCAAATCCCAACCCATTGCACCAAGGATCATATCCCTGTGGATAACCCAGGTGTAAGACCTGCCGAATCCAACCACCCAGCAATTCCTATTCCAGTCCTATCACAGGCTTAACCAACACCATCAGAGGCCAGGCCTACTGTGAAAGCAGTCATGTCATATACCAACTTTTCTTGAATCACTGCAGAGCTTTTTATATTGGTATGACTACCAACCAGCTGTGCACCAGCATGAAAGGCCACTGCACAGAGTAGACCACCCTGTAGCATAACACACAGCTCAACATAACATGCTTGGTTTCAATGGCTACTTTGCTACCCAAGCCATTTGTGACCTCCCCTCTGCCACCAGCTTTTCTGACCTGTCCAGATGGAAGTTATCCTTACAACACATTCTCCACTCCCAAAGTTACCCTGGCCTCAACCGGCAGTAACATACTGTTTTAGTACATCCATCCTTCTGACTGGAGGTTTGAGAGACCCGTCCACTTATGTAATAAAATGGAATGTCTACAGCCATCATTGCAATGTTATCTATTGTATGGCTCCCTGTTTTGGCGCTTCAGTACATGATCTTCAGGCCTTAACTGATGCTGAGGGATTAACTCCAATCCCATACACAGTTCATCAACATCTATGAACTGGTTTTTGCAGATTACCTGTCACAACGATGCTGTTCCTTCAGAAGGGACTCAAATATTTGCTTGCTGTGCAAGGATTCTACCAGATTGCCTGTATAGGTATTCTATCTTTCAAAATTGGTTTTATCAAGCCATTAGGCAAATGCATAACTATTCACTTGATGAGTGGGTTTAATTTTCAACTTCCTGTTTTAAAATTTCATTGTTAAAGTACGATGCAACCTACAAACTTGTTCAGAAGAATTCATCTTTCGATGTCTGAAAAGTTAGCTTGAGGCACACATGTGCTTCCTCACACAGGTGGCTCACTGACATGTGAAGCACAGGGTGGAGCTTATCGCTAAAAGCTTTGCGATGTCACATGGCAGCCGTTTAGCTGTTTTGATGTCTTGAAGTCATGCCCTTGTACAATCTGGCACTGTTCGCAATGTCACACATAGTGGCAATAGAACTTTTTTACTCGTATTTTTGGCCATATTATTTATAGAGAAGGAGTGAAATGCTGCTGTCTCCAAGCTGGTGGAAGTAAACTTACATTGAAAGGCTTCTCGTTGTTGTACATGTTTCTAGTTGGTAGGCACAGGGGTGATAAAAGCATTACAATGAAGAACTTCAGTGCTTCTTACAAATTATTTCAGTTCTGTATCAGTTAACCTGAATAAATGTGTAATCAGTGGTTATAAATGTTGAGCTTGGCAGTGTTATCTCATATATGTTCTCGTTGTGGTCTTCAGTCCAGAGACTGGTTTGATGCAGCTCTCCATGCTACTCTATCCTGTGCAAGCTTCTTCATCTCCGAGTAACTACTGCAACCTATGTCCTTCTGAATCTGTTTAGTGTATTCATGCCTTGGACTCCCTCTATGATTTTTACCCTCTGCATTTCCCCCCAGTACTAAACTGGCGATCCCTTGATGCCTCAAAATGTGTCCTACCAACTGATCCCTTCTTTTAGTCAGGTTGTGCCAAAAATTCCTCTTCTCTCCAGTTCTATTCAGTACTTCCTCATTAGTTATGTGAGCTACTATCTAATCTTCAGCAGTCTTCTGTAGCACCACATTTCAAAAGCTTCTATTTTCTTCTTGTCTAGACTATTTATCATCCATGATTCATTTCCATAAACGGCTACACTCCATACAAATACTTTCAGAAAAAACCTCCTGACACTTAAATTTGTACTCAATGTTAGCAAATTTCTCTTCTTCAGAAACACTTTCCTTCCCATTGCCAGTCTACATTTTATATCCTCTCTACTTTGACCATCATCAGTTATATTCCTGCCCCAATAGAAAAACACATCTACTACTTTAAGTGTCTCATCACCTAATCTAATACCACCAGCTTCACTTGATTTAATCTGACTGCATTCCGTTGCCCTCATTTTCTTTTGTTGGTGTTCATCTTATATCCTCTGTCCAGTCTGTTCAACTGCTCTTCCAGGTCCTTTGCTGTCTCTGACAGAATTACAATGTCATCGGCAAACCTCAAAGTTTTTATTTCTTCTCCATGGATTTCAATTCCTACTCCAAATTTTTCTTTTGTTTCCTTTACTGCTTGCTCAATATACAGATTGAATAACATTGGGGATAGAATACAACCCTGTCTCACTCCCTATTCAGTCACTGCTTCGCTTTCATGCCCCTCAACTCTTATAACTGCCATCTGGTCTCTGTACAAATTGTAAATAGACTTTTGCTCCCATATTTTACCCCTGCCACCTTCAGTAGTTGAAAGAGAGGATTCCAGTCAACATTGTCAAAAATTTTCAGTAAGTCTACAAATGCTAGAAACGTAGATTTGCCTTTCTTCAATCTATCTTCTAAGATAAGGCGTAAGGTCAGTATGCCCTCACGTGTTCCAACATTTCTATGTAATCCAAACTGATCTTTCCCAAGGTTGGCTTCTAACAATTTTTCCATTCATCTGTAAAGAATTCTTGTTAGTATTTTGCAGCTGTGATTAATTAAACTGATAGTTCAGTAACTTTCACACCTGTCAACACCTGCTTTCTTTGGGATTGGAATTAATACATTCTTCTTGAAGTCTGAGGGTATTTCGTCTGTCTCATACATCATGCTAAGTAGATGGCAGAGCTTTGTCAGGGCTGGCTCTCCCAAGCTATCAGTAGTTCTAATGGAATGTTGTCTACTCCTGGGCCTTGTTTTGATTTAAGTCTTTCAGTGCTCTGTCAAACTCTTCACACAGTATCATATCTACGATTTCATCCTCATCTACACCCTCTTCCATTTCCACAACATTGCCCTCAGATACATTGCATTTGTATAGACTATCTATATACTCCTTCCACCTTTCTGCCATCCCTTCTTTGCTTAGAACTGTTTTCCATCTGAGCTCTTGATATTCATACAGGTGTTTCACTTCTCTCCAAAGGTCTGTTTAATTTTCCTGTAGGCAGTATCTGTCTTACCCACGGTGATATATGCCTCTACATCCTTACATTTGTCCTCTAGCCATCCCTGCTTAGCCATTATGGACTTCCTGTCGATCTCATTTTTGAGAATTTTGTATTCCTTTTTACCTGCTTCATTTACTGCATTTTTATGTTTTCTCCTTTCATCAGTTAAATTCAATATTTCTTCTGTTACCCAAGGATTTCTACTAGCCCTCGTGTTTTTACCTACTTGATCCTCTGCTGCCTTCAGTATTTCATCTCTCAAAGCTACCCATTCTTCTTCTACTGTATTTCTTTCCCCCATTCCTGTCAATTGTTCCCTTATGCTCTCCCTGAAACTCTGAACAACCTCTGGTTTAGTCAGTTTATCCAGGTCCCATCTCCTTAAATTCCCACCTACCTGCCCGATTAAGGGATCTGACATTTTCCACGCTCCCATCCATAGACTACCTCTTTTAATAGGGTTCATATATTTCATTGAGGGAGAGGGTGGGTGGCAGAACCTGCCCTGTTCTCATCGCCCCATGCATTACTACTCGTGTTTGACTGATCTTCTCCCCCCCCCCCCCCCCACCATTTTTTTCTTTTTTTTCTGCTGGCACATTCCTCATGGGGGAATTCCACCACTTATTTTGTGGACAACAATCCTGTTTATGTTCAATGGTATGGCTTTTCTTACAACTGGAAGCCCAGCCATATGTGTGACAAGATACTGCCCTAATTCTGTCTGCAAATGCTTCAAAGTCCTCCCCGCTTTTCTGTCTAAGCGTGGACAACAGATCATGGTAATAGCTAACTCCATGCTTGCTGCTAATGCTTTTGCCAATAATTCAAAAGTGGGTGCTTCCTGCAATGCATATACTGACTCAACGTAAGTTTGTGCATCACCCAGAACTTTCAGCTTGGCAGCATTTAACAAAAATGGCCTGGCAATATACACGTACGTCCCACATCTCTGATGTGTTACATTTTTGCCTGTTTTTCCAGCAAAAGAAGGTACAAAAGTTATAGCTGGAAGCATACTGGGTATAGCTGATACTAATGTTTCAGGTTTAACCCTAGGGGCTCTTGAAGGGCCTGGAGCTGCTGCATTTTTGGCAGCTCTAGCTTCATGTTCATGAGTTTTCATGGTAAGCCACTCCTGTAGCTTTATTTCTTCAAGTGCCAGGTTGCTTATCTGCTGTTGCAGTAAAGTAATGTGATCAGGCTCATCTGTGGACATGGTTTTCTCATCTCTGCTTAGCGAGGACTTAAATCAGACATGATTACAAAACTGGAACTGAGACTGAACAGATGTACACAAAAAGATATCTCACTCTATTCTTACTAATGAAAAGATCCCTTGAGGGAAGTTTTCTGGAGTTGTTAACTAGCAGAATGTTTTGCAGACACACTTACGCCATGTGGAAGTGGCGATGACTGCGGCTGCAATGGCCTGAGCAGTGACACAGCAGCGGAATGGCATGGTGCATCCATCAAAGTGATGCAGACTGTGGCAGTCCATGAGATGCCAACAACTTGACTCTGCTTTGCTTGGGTGGTGAGGGGGTGTGGCTGGTAGCTTACTTGGCACAGTTACTTAGCTGTCCTGACTGACTCCTGTGGCAGGTGCACTCAGCATGCAAACTTATGTGCAAGGACACCAGGCACACATCCAACACAGGTGGACATGTAATCTGCAATGAGGTACTGCAGGGCACATGTGTGTATCAGCTCATGTGAGTGCACAGGAGAAGGTCGGGTGGACGTAATAGAGGTGATCCCACATCATTACACCACTTTTAGGTGGCAGGATGGGTTAATGAGCATAAGTGGGCATCCAGGACTGATCCTGTTCATGCTAGTACATGGAATGAAAAATAGAGTTGCCAAAAATGGTGATTTATGCTCCTTTTTTATGGGGTACATTTGGTCTACTGTCTGCTATGACCATGGAGGGAACTGTACATAGTGATGGACAGCATTTCACTCTCAATCAGTGGAGTGAGCAGACACATTTGTAGAGTAGTAGGGCTGGTAGACAAGAGAGCGATCTGCTGCTGAGGCCACTGTCTCACCGGTCAGCCTGCATACCGCATATGACCGA
The DNA here is from genome assembly GCF_021461385.2 of Schistocerca piceifrons. Taxonomy (NCBI): domain Eukaryota; kingdom Metazoa; phylum Arthropoda; class Insecta; order Orthoptera; family Acrididae; genus Schistocerca; species Schistocerca piceifrons. Next base: position 267,762,054 of record NC_060139.1, on the reverse strand, counting down.
TCTCTGCTCTCCCATTGTTTGGCTTTCATCCTTCTGAAAGTGTTACTTGCTCAGCAGCCTGTGAACAGTGTCACTAGCTCAGCAGAATCAAGTGTGGGATCCATGCCCAGTGCTGCAGAGCTGCTTATGTAACCTGCATCAGGCCAGTGAGATGCATTGGTAGTCACAAGAAAAATATTCCAAAATTTGGAAACAAAAATAATGCTCTTTTTTTACCCTTAACACCACATTGGGCTGCACAGTACAATGCTGTTTTGCAAAGAAATTATTTGATAATGTGAGGCTAATGCTCCATATTTCATTCATTCTCATTCTCTGTCACTGCACAAAGTATAGACACTATACACATATCATGATGTTACAGTACACACACTATCAGCTGATGTCAGAACTTTAGCTACAGTGTCTGGTTTCCATTTTGTCGACAGCAGCTTCCATTTGCTAGCCTAAAAAGCTCAGTCAGCAACCCTCTAAAACAAGTGAAATGTTGAGCTTAGGAAGAGGATAAATTGTTAGTATGATGTACTGCATAGCTTTGCTTATTGTTATTATTATTGCTACTACTACTATTACTACTACTACTATTATTATTATTATTATTATTATTATTATTATCTGTCAGCAAAAAATTAAAAGATATCTCTGCTGCACTTGAATACGAGCCCAGTCAGTTGTGTCACTGTACTGTTGCTTAGAAATGAACATAAACAGTATAACATAAAGCTATCAAACTATATTCTCATTTATGTCTCCCTTCACTCTGCTAAAACTGCCGTAGCTCACAGTAAAACTCAGACACCCTTGGCTAAGATAACTACTTTTATAGTGGTGTGTGACATCATTGTTACTGCATCCACCAAGCCATGCATCAGAATTACAGTTTCTTTTGAATCGAATTTTAATTTGTAAAGTTTTAAATGTCACTGAACTCCAATTTTCAGTGGCTCGAAAGTTCACAAAATCCATCGTCCACAAAAACTGTATGTGACTGCAAATAAGAGGTGGTTATGACATCAAAAATATTTTAATAATGTTTGGTAAGGAATGAAACTGAGTAGCAAGTTAAGAGAAGATCACAAATTATTGAATGTCTGGATTGCAGGGCTCAGATTGTAAGAAAGGAGGGAGGTTAGTCTTGCTGTTAATAGAAATGTACTCCAATGCAACAAGTGAGCAAGAAGAAACTTGCTCACAAGCAAGAAGATGAGGAAATGAAATTTATCAACAAGAAATGATTTGAGCTCTTTTTTTTTAGATTTTATGGCATTAAAAAAGAGAATTGAAGCTCTCTTAATGAGTTATGAAATACTTTTGACTGCAGGCACATTATATTAGCATTTATGCATTTGAAAATTGTCAAAAATTTACATCTAAAACATGTTTTCCCCAATTGTTTATTTTGTAGTGTGAATTTAATTTAAATTTATCTATTATATTAATGCCAATGGTCTTGCTGCAGTGAAGACACCGGTTCCCATCAGATCATCGATGTTAGGCACTGTCGGGCTTGGCTAGCACTTGGATGGGTGACTGTCTGCATCTGTCAAGTACTCTTGTCAAGTAGGGTGCACTCAGCCCTTGTGAGGCCAATTGAGGAGCTACTTGATTGAGAATTAGTGGCTACGGCCATGAAAGCTGACAATGGTTGGGAGAGCAGTGCGCTGATCACTTGCTCCTCCATATCTGCACATCCAGTGATGCCTACCAGCTGAGGATGACAAGGTGGTTGGTTGCTACCATTCGGGCTTCTGAGGCCTGTTAGGAAAGAGTTTTTAGTTTTGTTATATGAGGGTCATTCAGTAATTAAAGAGACAAATTGGTCTGGAGAAAAAAGCATTCATTTTTACAAAACAATACTTTTTCTACTTTTCAACATAATCCCCTTGAACATTTATGCACTTGTTCCAGTGGGCTAGAAGCTTTGTTATTCCGGCTGCAAAGAAATCTTTATCTCGATGATTGAACCAATTTCCCACAAACTTTTTCACGTCCTCCTTGTCCTGGAACCTCTTCCCACGCAATGCCTCCTACAGTGGACCAAACAAATGGAAATCACTAGGTGCCAAATCAGGACTGTAAGGGGGATGAGGCAGTACTTCCAAGCCCATTTTGTTGATGGCTTCACAAGTTGGTGGAGCAATATGAAGAAGTGCGTTGTCTTGCTGGAGAATCACATATATTCTCTGAGATCTATGACCTCTCTCTCTCATGGCTGGCTTCACCTTGTTTAAAAGCAAATCCAAGTAGTATTGGCTGTTCATTGTAAGCTGCTCTTCACGATAATCACAAAAAAGTGGACCTTCAGCATCCCAAAACACCATCAACATCACTTCTCCTGCTAATGCTTGGGTTTTGAATTTTTTCTTGACAGGGGAGTTGGTATGCTTCCACTTAATGCTTTGTCTTTTTGATTCTGGCTCATAATAGTGAACCCAAGTTTCATCACAAGTTAAAATTTTGTTGAGGAAGTGCTCACCCTCTCTTTCACAATGTTCGTTTAGCTCTGTGCACACTCTCAATCTGGTTCCTTTTGTAGCTGTGTCAACTCTTTTGGGACCAGTCTTGCACATTTTTTGAGGTACTTCAGCTTGTTACAGATAATGTTATGAACTGTACCTTATCAACTATCATTTCCGCAATCACATGGCAGTTGGCATGAATGATGGCATCAATTCGACTTTCAGGTGAGGGAGTTGAAACTGCAAGTGGCTAGCCAGAAAGATGTTCATCAGTCACTGAGTCATGACCATTTTTGAACTGCTCTACCCACTTGTAAAAATTTGCATGATTCATGTGACCTTCATCATAAACTTTGGACATTATTCAGTATATATTCAATGGTTTCTTGCCTTCAGCAAGTAAAAAATGAATAACAGAACATTGTTCAACTAATGTGGACATTTCAAGTGGACTTGCCATCTTGAAATGTATTTTTGAGGTTATAAACAAAACAATGTTGATATGTTAGCTGATCAGGGCTCAACCCAGTGATGCAATGTTAAAGCCATAAAAGCACCATACTTGCCCTACTAGCAGTCTTTTCCCCAGACAAATTTGTCTCTTTAATTATTGAATGACCCTTGTATTAATGAGTCATTATAGTAAATACAAAAATGTGTCACAACACTGACCACTATAAACCTGATTAATAACATAAATATGTCTTTCCAGGAAGCATACAGAAGGTCGGCATCCCAGCACTAGATTTAATCTTAAGCTATGCAAGTGTGCTAAGGCAGCTCTGTGGCTGGCAGAAAAACTCAGAGCAGGAAACAATCTTCCGTCCGAATGTCGATTTGTAGTGGCTACAGGATCACTAGCATGCTTCTCTGTAGCTGTTCTCGCAGAAGCTCTATCTGATCGGTAAGCATCATTGTGACATGAGTTCTTGACACACTGATTCTCTGAATGACATATTGTGTCCTACACAACTTCTTCATGACAAATATATTTAAATATTTTATGTGTTTGTAGATACAGAGAGAATATTATTTTGTGATCCAACAGAATTAACTGAAGAAAACTGTACTATGCAGGAAACAACACATGTGAGGCATGCTTTGATCACAACATTTGTTCTGGTGTATGGGTTGTATCTGAAATAGACAAATTAGTAGCAACTGTGGAAAAACGTTCAAGAAAACTGTTGTTCCATTTAGCACTTCAGAATGACATGTCAGCACCATCTGCACAAACTCAGCAAACAAACAGCAATGTATTGGTTGACTAGTTCAGATTCAGATAGTGATGGTGAGCATCAGAACTGCAAGTAGCTATTCCAGATTGTGTTTATATGTTGGAGTGGTTGATCTTGAGAAGCATTCTTTTTTTTTATGAAGCTTTGTTATATTTGTTGGCGTATGCAAACTTGTCCAAAAGTCAGTCTTAGAGTTCTGAAAGTACCCACCAGTTGCACTGAGAGTGTCAGCATCTACATCTACATCTGCATCTACACGCTGCAAACCGCTGTGAGACGCATTGCAGAGTGTCCATCCCATTGTAAAAGTTTTTAGGGTTTCTTCCTGTTCCATTCGCATCTGGAGCATGGTAAGAATGGCTATTTGGATGCCTCTGAGCATGCAGTAATTATTCTAACCATATCTTCATGATCCCTATGTGGGCAATACACAGGGGTTGTAGATATTCCTAGAGTAATCATTTAAATACAGTTCTTGAAACTTTGCTAATATAATTTCTTATTATAGTGTATGTAGTGCTGCACATCTCTTAAACAAGTACTGTGTTTCTGTTACTAACGGGTTGGAGTTAACAGGTTTTGTAAACAGTGCTGAGACCATTCTTTACAAATAACTCCAGTAAAATGGATATGTCACTCTTGTCTCTGAAAGAAGTAGCATCCATAATAAAATCTTTAAAATCTAAGTATTCTAGTAGTTATGATAAAATATCAATGAAGTTGATCAAAGAGTGCTCATGCAAGTTGAGTTCTGTCTTAAGTTATTTTTGTAATCAATCTCTTATCAGCAGAACATTTCCAGACTGACTGAAATATGCTGAAGATAAGTCTCATTACAAGAAGGAGCATAAAGAGATACATCCAAATATTGACCAATTTCACTTTTCCCAGATTTTTCAAACATATTTGAAAAGGTTGTATTCAAGTGCCCTGTTAAGTATCTGGCCACAAATAATATATAGTCCAAGTCACAGTTTGGGTTTCTTACAAGTTCAGATATAGAGAAAGCTATTTACACATATAGTGGAATGTATGTAATTCATTAGATAATAAATTAGAGGCTGCTGGCAATTTCTGTCACCTGTATAAAGCCTTTGACTGTGTGACCATAGATTTCTCTTAAGTAAATTAAAATATTATGGTGCCATTGGCAGTGTACGAAATGGTATGAGTCGTATCTGTCTAACAGGTAAGAAACAATCTACTCACCAAGTGGCTGCAGAACACACACATAAAAGATGGTGTAATTGGCAAGGTTTTGGAGCCAGGGGCTCCTTCTTCAATAAGAATGGTTGAAGGGGCAGGAAGAAGAGTGAAGAAAAGGGCTAGAAAGGGATAGAGAGGTCTAGGAAAAGGGGTAGATTTCAGGAAAGTCACCCAGAACCGCAGGATAAGAAGGAAAGACCAATTGTTGGTGACTGCATCAGACGAAATGCAGAGAGAAAAAAAATCTCATGTGATGCAGTCCCCAATAATCAGTTTTTCCTTCTCATTCTGTACGGTAGGTTTCCTCTGACCCATGGTTCTGGGTGACTTTCCCAGAATCTACCCCTTTTCCTAGACCTCTCCAGCCTATTTTCTTCACCCTTAAACCCCTGTGCCTGAAGAAAGAGCCACTGGCTACAAAACCTTGCCAGTTAAACTGTCTTTTATGTGCATGTTCTGCCGCCACTTGGTGTGTAGATTTTTTATCTACCCAATTTAATAATTTTGTCAATAGTTGATTGTTTTCATTGTTATAAAAGGAAACAAAGGGTGTCATAGCAATATACCTGTGCAGTAAAAAGTCAGTCCTCATCTGATTGGGAGTTAATTACATGTGGTGTTCCTCCAGGATCCTTCTTGGGTCTGTTGCTTTTTCTTTTGTACATTAATGATCTCTCGTCTGTTACAGTGCCAGATGATAAGTTTGTTTTGTTTGCAGATGATATCAACATTTCAATAAGTAGGAAGTCAAGTACAGATTTAGAAATAGCTGCCAATCAAATTTTCACTGACATTAATAGATGGTTTAAAGCTAATTCACTGTCATTACGCTTTGGAAAGACTCACTATATGCAGTTCGAAACATGTAAGAGACTTCCTTCTAGCATTTGTGTAACATATGAAGACATACAAATTGAAGACGTTGACAATGTTAAATTTCTAGGATTTACACTTTATAATAAATTCAGTTGGGAAGGGCATACCACAGAACTGCTGAAAGCCTTGACAAGTTTGTATTTGCAATGTGAATGATCTCAGATGTGGGAGACATAAATATAAAAAAACCTTGCATACTTTGCTTACTTTCATTCTCTTATGTTGTACAGGCTCTTATTATTGGGTAACCTGTCAAACCGAGCAAACAATTTTAGTGTGAAATAGCATGTAATAAGAGTATTTGTTCCCCAATGAAATTTGTTTGCAAGTAAGATATCTTTATTTCTAACCAATAGCTCAATACATTTGTGGTTATTCCTGATACGCGGAGTGGCGGCGATCATTAAATAACACGCCAACATACATTAATACAACTTTATTATGCGAGAATATTTACAACATCTTATACAGTCGGCAACACAAAACAGAATGGAAAGCAATATGGTGGCACACAATAGATCCACATGGGTCAGAGAGCCTGCTATGACAGAGATATATCACTCGTAGAGTCCATAGTCGCCACACATTGATATTATACTAGGAATAACAACAGTCTAAATGAGGACCTAAAATCACTTACCTTGGTCCAAAATGGGGTCCAATATTCAGGAACACACATTTTCAATAAATTGCCAGCAACCATTAACAACTTGGTTTCAGGTAAAGTACAGTTTAAACAGAGCTTTTGAAAGACTTTTTCGTAAACAACTCCTTCTACTCTATGATGAATATCTTAACAAGGACAGTTAATTTTTTTTTGGGTAAAAATGTCTGTTATATTTCAGTTTTGACAGCACTTTGTCACAACAGTCAAGATTAGGTATTTTGTGTTTGATGAATTTATTAAAAATGCATTACTATGTTCTTTCTGACAGTGTATTAATTTTGTAAATGTTGGCAGTTCCAGTTTACAGTAATGCACTCGCCTGTTTTGACAATCTCCTGATAAATGATCAGGGTAGTGAGTATTACAGTCAAATGTTTTTTTTTTTTTCGTGTTATACTTTCTGACTTGTTCTACAACCGTGAGAATCATTTCATTTTTGGGTCTGTGGATTGAGAACTGAATCTAATCTAATATTTTACATCTACCTTCAAGAGTCTTTCAGTTCAATTCCTTTAGTATCTCTGTGAAACTCTCCCATTGGTTAAACAAACCAGTGATGAATTGTGCTGCCCTTCTTTGTATACACTCAATATCCCCTGTTAGTCCCATATGGTACGGCTCCCACACACATGAGCAATATTCTAGAACCAGTCACACTAGTGATTTGTAAGCAATCTCCTTTGTAGATTGTTGCACTTCCCCAGTATTCAACCAATAACTGAAGTCTACCATCTGCTTTGCCCATGACTGAATCTATGTGATTAATCCATTTCGTATCCCTACACAGTGTTACACCCAGGTATTTGTATGAGTTGGATGATTCCAACAGTGACTCATTGATATTATAGGACAAAATGTTTTTCCATTCTGTGAAGCACAAAATTTTACATTTCTGAACATTCAGATCAAGTTGCCAACCTCTGCACCATTTTGAAATCTTATCAAGATCTGACTGAATATTTATGCAGCTTCTTTCAGATAGTACTTTATTATAAATAACTGCATCCTCAGCAAAAAGCCATATTTTACTATTAATGTTGTCTGCAAGGTCACTAATATATAACATGAACAACAAGGGTCTCAACACACTTCCCTGGTGCTCACCTGAAGTTACTTGTAAACGTGACGATGCCTCTCCATCCAGAATAACATGCTGTGCCCTCTCTACCAAAAAGTCCTCAGTGTAGTCACAAATTTCACTTGTTACACCATATGATCATACTTTTGACATAAGCATAGGTGTGATATTGAGTCAAATGCTTTTCGGTAATTAAGAAATACAGCACCTACCTGATCTGCATGACGTGTAGGGTCAATAAGTGTAACACAAATTATTATTCTCACCTTCTTCCATCAATACAAAATAACTTCTGATAAGTATATGAACAATATTTTATGACTTTTTATTTCAGGGAACTAATAACTAACAAAGAGACCTACAGTTATTTCACACAGGACACTGCAAGTGCACGCACCACCAATACATGTATGTGAATGCTATGAAATGTCTGCATCTATATGTACATCTACAATCTGCAAACTGCTGTTAAGTGCAAGGTAGAGGGTATGTCCAATTGTAGCGGCTGTGAGGGCATTTTTCTGTTCCATTCACATATGGATCTAAGGAAGAATGTTTAAATGCCTCTGAGCACTCTGTACTTAATTTAATATTTACCTTATGATCTCTATGATATTATATTCCTAGAGTCGTTATTTGAAGCTGGTTCTTGAAAATTTGTAAGTCTATTTGGTATGGTGCCATACACTTGAGCAGTATTGTAGGATGGGTCACATCAGTCATTTGTCAGCAGTCTCCTTTGTAGACTAATTGCGTGTCCCTAGTATTCTACCAATAAACTGAAGTCTACCACCTGCTTTACCCATGACTGAGGTTATGTGATCATTCCACTTAATATCCATAAAACATGTTACACCCAGGTATTTGTGAGAGTTAACCAGTTTCAACTGTGACTCGTTGATATTCTAGTCACAGGATACTATTTTTTTTTTCTTTTTTATGAAGTGTGCAATTCTACATTTCTTTGATGATATGATAGTTCAGAATCCTTCCCCATAATCAGTTTCCTATCTACCTTGGCATCATACTGGATTACACCCTGCCTTTGCAAATACCAGGAAGCAATTGCAGCTAAATCCAACATATGCTACAGTATCCTGTATAAATTGTGTGGCAGGAGGTTGGGAGCATATGCTTCCATAATGAGAGGGTTTACAAAGAGTAGTCTATGGCATGGCCCCTTACCATTTACCATGAATCTCTCACCCAGCACAAGATCCCAAGTGACTAGAAGAAAGCAAAAGTGACTTCAGTTTATAAGAAGGGTAAAATAATGGGCCCGTAAAATTACAGACCAGTATGTTTAACATTGGTTTTCTGCAGAATCCTTGAACATATTCTGAGTTCAAATGTTATAAATTTCCTGTAGTCTTAAAAGCTTCTGTCCTTGAATCAGCATGGTTTTAGAAAGCATCACTCATCCAAAACTCAACTTGCCCTTTTCTCGCGCAATATACTGTGAACTGTAGATGGAAAGCAACAGGCAGATTTCATATACGTAGATTTCTGAAAAGCATTTGACACAGTGCCCCACTGCAGATTGTTAATGAAGGTACAAGCATATGAAATAGGTTCCCAGCTATTTGAGTGGTCCAAAGTCTTCTTAAGTAATAAAACTCAGTACATTGTCCTTGACAGTGAGTGTTCATCAGAGACAAGGGTATTGTTAAGAATGCCCCAGGGAAGTGTGAGAGGACTGCTAATGTTTTCTATATACATAAATGATCTGACAGACATGGTGAGCAGCAATCTGTGGTTGTTTCCTGATGGCGCTGTGGTGTGTGTGGGAAGGTGTCAAAGCTGAGTGATTACAGGACAATACAAGATGACTTAGACAAAATTTCTAGTTGCTGTGATGAATGGGACCTAAGTTCTAAATGCAGGAAAGTGTAATTAAGTTAATGAGGATGAGTAGGAAAAAGAAGCCCATAACGGTAAGATACACCATTAGTAATGTACTGCTTAACATAGTCTTGCCATTTAAATGTCTGGGTGCAAAACTGCAGAGCAATGTGAAATGGAACAAGCATATGAGGATTATGGTAGGAAAGATGAATAGTTACCTTGGGTTTTTTGAGAGAATTTTAGAAAAGTGTGGTTCATCTGTAAAGGAGATCACATATAGGATGCTAGTGCAACCTATTCTGGAGTACTGTTTGAGTGTTTGGGATCTACACAAGGTCAGATTAAAGGAAGACATCACAGAAATTCAGAGGCTGGCTGCTAGATTTTTTGCTGGCAGATTAATTTCATTTATCTTTCTGTTACTTTTCTTTTGTCCATTTTGATGTTCTTTTTATAGCTAACTTTAACTTTTATTCAACTGCTCATCTTAATATACAATTTATTGTTCCTCTTACTGGCTCCTCTCACAGCTTATGTTTGCTGGTTGTTTAACAGTCTATTGCATCACACATTGTGCTGTTTGTTTTATTGCATGTTTTATATCTATTTTATAACTAATTGTACATAAAACTTGATGTATTTGTTTTCTTAGCTCCTTGTTGTTGTTGTGATCTTCAGTCCTGAGACTGGTTTGATGCAGCTCTCCATGCTACTCTATACTGTGGAAGCTTCTTCATCTCCCAGTACGTACTGCAGCCTACATCATTCTGAATCTGCTTAGTGTATTCATCTCTTGGTCTCCCTCTACAATTTTTACCCTCCACACTACCCTCCAGTACTAAATTGGTGGTCCCTTGATGCCTCAGAGCATGTCCTACCAACTGATCCCTTCTTCTAATCAAGTTGTGCCACAAGCTCCTCTTCTCCCCAATCCTATTCAATACCTCCTCATTAGTTGTGTGATCTACCCAGCTAATCTTCAGCATTCTTCTGTAGCACCATTAGTTGTGATACATTTTGTAACAGATGTAACAGACCAAGCTGGTATGGACCCACTTGTCTTCATACCATTCCTGATGTTGATTGTTTTTTCCTGATCAGTTTTCATTATTATATGACTAAGTTGTTATCCAAGCAGTATTTCACTAAAATTCATTACTCACATTATAATTTACAATCTGCTGACTACAATAGGGTAAATAGTCCATGTAGAAACAATTTATTTAAAGAAATATTCATAATTTATTATACCTGCAAGCCATATGCACATCAAAATCTAGTACTACTAAACATTATCTCTTTTAGCAGCAACATAGTTTATTTGAAAACTCTGATTCTCCTATTTCTAGTAACAATTTTACTTTTTATGAAAACTTAATATTTCAAAAGTTATTCAGGTTCAATTAAAGAGAAATAAAAACAAATTCTACCATGTTGTGTACATCATTTAATAACAGTTCATTGTAACCAACAAACACACAAAGAATATTAAAGAATAAAGAAATTCAACAAGGAAGATGGATATGAAACAGATCAGAAGTTATAATTTTATGTTGATTATTAGAGTTCAGTTTCAGAAATGAATGTTGATGCACAGTACTCAAATGGAGGAGTATTGTAGATGTGAAAGTAATGCCATACACAAGTGAGAATTTTATTCCTAAGTTATCACTGGAAGGTATGAGATATATGAGGGATAACTTACATAATTAATTTTTGTTGTTGCAGGTATATGCCTGCAGTACTGGTATGCCCTGAAATCAGTGTGCCATAGTACTTTAGCATACTGATAGAGAAGCCAAATAAATCTGTTCAGTCCACTGATAAAGTGGAGTATTGTGTGGCAATTCACTTTTGGCAGCAGGGCAGTCTTTGCATCTGCAGCATGTCAGTCCAAATAAAGAAGTAAATTATACTGGTCTGATAGAGCTCCAACATTTCTGCTGGTGCCGAAAATGAATTAGCAGACAATACTCCACTTTATCAGTGGACTTCACCAATTTATTTGGCTCCTCTAGACAGCATGCTATACTACTGTGGTACACTGATTTCACTGTATACCAGTACTGCAGGCATGAACCTGCAAACAAACAAAAAGTACATAAATATTGTAACAGAGACTGTCTTTTATTTTGAGCTTTATGACTACTCATGATACAGAAACATTTTTAAACTGACAAAATGAACATCACTGTGATGAGTACAGTTGCAGTCAGTGGTAGGACTGATGATGGTGTGGGACAGAGAGCCCAGTGGGAACACTGGTGCTTGTAAGGACTGCCTTATTCAGCTTTGGTACATGCTTTGTTGTGCTCCAGTGGGGCAAAACGCACCTCACTCTGTTGACTCAGGCTGGCACTGAGGTACAGGTGGCAGCTTCTGCCCTTATGAGAGGGTGCTGTGTAGGTACCCTGCATTGCTGACAGCAGGCAGTGGTCTGTGTGGGTCATGGTCTTGATGTCAGCGGTGCAGTACCTCTCCGTGGCAACAGGCACAATACTGTCTCGAAACCATGGCTGCTCCTGGCAATGTCTAGTCTTCTCACTGTCTGGCATGGCCCAGTTGTCATGGTGATACTACTAGACTCTGGCAAAAGGAAGTGCTCAGCCTCAAAACTAACACATATATTGCCCTAAGGCAAATTTGTTTCACTAAAATCTGGCACCTAGTCTTGTCACCTGCAATAAGGCACTCACCCTGGTGTGGTGACACTGACCCACATTGTATAGTTATTAATACTGCATGGTTTTGTGTCATTCTGACCCACATGTTGCCACACTACAGTTACCAGCCTGCCGCTGCTAATGCAATACCTCATGGCAGCAGTGATGGCACCAATAGGAAAGGGTAGTGATGCTTCTCTCTCGTTAAAAAGGCAAAAAATGAACAGTTCTTCGTGTAGAGAATGTAAAAAGTGTGTGATAAAGAGTATTCTGTGTATCAAATGCAACTACTGGTTACACAAAAAGTGCGTGAAAGTAAATCTAAAATTCATCAGTGATGATTTTCTGTGGACATGTAACAGTTGTTTACGTGATGAAACGGCCGATCTTGTAAGTGCAGTTGATACAAAAAACGAAATTATAAAGTTACTACAAAGTGACATTGAGGCATTAAAAACTGAACTTTCGACCATCAAGAAAGAAAACAATACATCAATACAAGAAAAGAAGTCCTGTGTGTGTAAAAGCCATCAAACGGAAAAGCAAGAAGATCGCTAAAATACGAGTGACCGATCGGACTTTAAAAACAACAACATATCAGGTGTTCTCGTTGATGTCTCGGTAAACTCAGTAAGCCAAAAACTGGAAGATAAATATAAATGAAAGGTGGTGACATACAGCAAAAGGAAAAACAAGGCAACAGATACGCAACAAAAGGAAAATTACTTTTTAAAAATCAGCGATTCGCTGCTGAAGAATATCACTGTCCCCAATTGCAAGATCGACGTATGACCTGTAATTAGAATGCAACAACTTGGTAAACATTTTAAAAATATGGTAAATGCAAGACAAGATACTACAGAACCAGATTCTGAAACCAGACATAATTATAAGGGGGTGTTTATACATGTTGGAACGAATTCGTTAAGGAGCAGTAGTGAGGAAGAAATGGCAAACAAAACAAGAAAAATGATTTGTTCTGCAAGAAATATGTATGCAGGATCTCAGCTGATACTTAGTGGAATCATAAACAGAAGGTCAGTGAGTGAAAAATATATCACCAAAATAAACTGTGCTCTTAAAGAACAATGTGATCGTCTTGTGGCAATTTTTATAGACCCAAACAAATTCCTATGTGAAAAATTACTAGCGAAGGATGGCTTGCATTTAAATAGACTAGGGTCTGTAACATTCAGCAGAATGTTTGCAGATGTCTGCAAAATCGTTAGAAGCAAGGGAAACTAATATGGCCAGAATGGGGTGAAAAATCATACACTGGAAAAGAAAAATATAAGCACCATACAAAAAAAAACACGATACTAAAGAATTTGCCTCAGAATACAACTCACAACATGTAAACCAACAAAAGAAAAATTACATAAAAGTACTTCATCAAAATATTCAATACTTTGGTAACAAAAAATTAGAAGCAGAAGTACTCCTGAGAGAAGTAAGACCAGACGTATATGCATAAGTGAACATGGACTAACTGAAAGTAAAATACGTAATGTTACAATAAAGGACTACAAACTAGCTAGCTACTTCTGCAGATCTAAATATAAGGATGGCGGCATTTGTATATATATTAAATGGGTACTCTACTAAAGAATGTAAACAGTGAAGCTGCTACATTGTCCATAGCTAGAGAAAAAGACTTTGAAGTTACTGGTATAGTGACAGAGGATTTTAGAGTGTTTTGTGTGTACAAGTCACCATGTGGCAATATTAGCATCTTTCTGAAAAAAATTGCTAGCTTATTGAGAATGAATATGAAGAGAAATCTTATTACATGGGAAAAGACACAAAAATAAGACAGGATTTTGAAGAATTGCTAATACAGCATAACATGAAAGTAACAATAACTGCACCAACAAGAGTGACTTCGCAAAGTGAGACAGTTATTGACAACATAATTACTAATATGTGTAACTATGAGTCACATGTAGTTCATACCGAAACATCTGATCATCATGGACAACTAATCAGCTTTTGCAGAAGTACTGTAATGACACAGTATCAGAATCAAAACAAACAACCAAAGAAATTAGGATCATCAGTGAACAAAATATCAACATCTTTAGAACAATGTTAAGTAAAGAAACCTGGAATGAAACCCTACAGGCCCAGAGTGTAAATGAAAAATATGATGCATTTATTTCAACAATTAAGAACCATTTTAATGTAGTATTTCCCAAAGTAAAGAGACAAGAAAGGCAGCAACATCAAACACAGTGTATTACCAGTGAAATACTAGAACAGTGAAGGAAGCATCAGGATCTGAGACGGATGGGCAAAGCTGAAAACTATAAAATGTTAAAAAATAAGTATATAAAAACAATAAGAGAAGCCAAAGCAAGAGCAGCTGACACCACCATAACGAACTCAAGAAACAAGGCAAAGGCAGCTTGGAATGCAATCAATGCTGAAAGAAAGGAAAAAAGATGGGTCAAACAAAGAAGAAGGTATTAGCTCAATTAAAATAGACAACACAGTGGTCACAGATGGTATGGAAATAGCAAACATACTGAGTAATAACTATATCAGTGTACTAGAAAACTTAAAATTGGAAAGAAATAGTCAAAAACAGAAGGGTATTAAGGTACCAAAAAGATCATGCAGTACTATGTTCTTAAGACCAGTCACAGAAGATGAATTGCAGAAAACTATACAGAAACTGAAGTCCAAGAAATCAGCTGGTGATGATGAAATATCAAATCATGTAATAAAGCTGGTAAGTGAGCAGATAATAACACCACTGCTGAACATAGCAAACTGTTATTTCAGAGATGCAATTTTTCCAGAAATACTGAAGATAACGGAGGTGGTGCCAGTGTACAAGAAAGGATATAAGTATGACCACAACAACTACAGACCAGTTTAATTGATATCAGGTTTCTCAAAACTCCTATAAATGCTTATGTATACCAGATTAGTTAATTATTTGGACAAACATAACATTCTCATACCCTCACAACATGGTTTCAGAAAGGGTAAATCTACAGAATCAGCAATTGCCAGTCTAACAGAGTACATTTTACAGTCAGATGAGAAAAAGGTTGTCTCTGCAATGTTTCTGGATTTTTCAAAAGCATTTGACACCACTGACCATGAAATGCTGATACAAAAATTAGGCAACTATGGCATACGAGGGCAACCAGGTGAATGGGTAAAATCATACTTCTGCATACGCAAGCAGTATGTATCATTAGGAAACTCATACCTATCAGAAACCAAACCTATCAGATATGGAGTGCCGCAGGGTTCTGTAATGGGGCTATTGTTGTTTAATGTGTTTGTTAATGATATAGGTGTTGAGGAGGAAGAAAAGAAAATATTGTATGCTGATGACATGACAATACTAAATAGTGACCAAAATATGGAGCAGCTTGAGAGAAGAGCATACATATCTGCAAATGTCACAGCTCAATGGCTGTTGGAAAATGAACTGGTTATAAATCTAAAAAAGATTAAGTATGCAGTGTTTAAAAACAAGGAGCAGGCTGTAGACATGGATTTTGAGGTTTATGGAACAAGGCTGGAAGAAGTAGAATCTGCTAGATTCTTGGGTATTCTAGTGGATAATGAATTGAAATGGAAAAAAACCTATTAATAATGTCTGTAAGAAACTGATCTCTGTCATATTCTTAATGATGCAGCTATCACAGTATTCAAACAAGAACCTTCTGTGTACAGTGTATCATGGACTTTTCAAACCATACTTACAGTATAGAGTGACTGTGTGGGGAAACTCAAACAAACAAGAGACAAAACAAGTGTTCACATTACAAAAAAAAGCAATTAGGACCATTTTAAGAAGAAAGACCTCTGAAACATGCATTAACTGTTTCAAGAAGTTAGGTATCTTAACTTTTTCATCATTGTATACAGAGTGTTACAAAAATATGTGGCCAAACTTTCAGGAAACATTCCTCACACACAAATAAAGAAAAGATGTTATGTGGATATGTGTCTGGAAACGCTTAATTTCCATGTTAGAACTCATTTTAGTTTCGTCCACCTACGCTCAATGGAGCACGTTATCATGATTTCATACTGGATACTCTACCTGTGCTGCTAGAACATGTGCCTTTACAAGTACGACACAACATGTGGTTCATGCACGATGGAGCTCCTGCACATTTCAGTCGAAGTGTTCATACGCTTCTCAACAACAGATTCGGTGACCGATGGATTGGTAGAGGCGGACCAATTCCATGGCCTCCACGCTCTTCTGACCACAACCCTCTTGACTTTCATTTATGGGGGCATTTGAAAGCTCTTGTCTATGCAACCCCGGTACCAAATGTAGAGACTCTTCGTGCTCATATTGTGGACGGCTGTGATACAATACGCCATTCTCCAGGGCTGCATCAGCGCATCAGGGAATCCATGCGACGGAGGGTGGATGCATGTATCCTTGCTAACGGAGGAAATTTTGAACATTTCCTGTAACAAAGTGTTTGAAGTCACGCTGGTATGTTCTGTTGCTGTGTGTTTCCATTCCATGATTAATGTGATTTGAAGAGAAGTAATAAAATGAGCTCTAACATGGAAAGTAAGCGTTTCCGGACACATGTCCACATAACATATTTTCTTTCTTTCTGTGTGAGAAATGTTTCCTGAAAGTTTGCCCATACCTTTTTGTAACACCCTGAATATACAAAACAATAATGTACATCACAAAAGGTAGTGAGGACTGGATTACAAATGCTAGTGTACACACCCACAATACAAGAAGGAAGAATGAAGTATGGAGCATACCCCACTGACTGGTAATGCTAGAAAAAGGACCCCAGTACTCTGGTATCAGACTACTAAGAAGTCTGCGTAAAAACCTGCAAGATAGTGTACTTCACAATGACTTTCCAAAGAAACTTAGACTATCTCATTGAAAAAGAGTTTTACAGTGTTGCAGAATACTTATCCCATTAAATTTGTATATATTGTTATTCATTATCAATGATGTAAAAACCTAAGCTAAAGGTGTAGAAAAATAAGTGATAATGAATGTTAATACTTTGACATGTCCTATATTACACATACATTTACTGTACACAATGTAATCTTACAGGATCAAATAAAATACAGTTCAATTCAATTCAAGCTTTCTCACCTCTTCTCATTACTTTTGCCAAAAAGTTTGGTAATGAGACTATGATGCCCCCCCCCCCCCTCCACCAATTCTCTATTGAAATTACCTTCACCCTTAATATGTTGAACATATACATACTGCTAAATTGACTATTCTTAACTACTATACAATTACTATATTATTCCTCAACTTCATAAATCCATTCATCACCCCTCATTTGAGGAATCCAGTGTATGGGAGCTCTGATTCATCCACCTCTACATCTACATGGATGCTCTGCAAATCATACTTAAGTACCTGGTAGAGAGTTCATTGAACCATATTCACAAAAATTCTCTATTGTTCCACTCTAAAACAGCATGCAGAGAAAATGAACACCTATACCTTTCTGTGGGAGCTCTGATTCATTTTATCTTATTATGATGATCATTTCTCTCTGTGTACGTTGGCATCAGTAAAATATTTTCACATTCAGAGGAGAAAGCTAGTGACTGAAATTTCAGGAGAAGATACTGTTGCAATGACAAATGCCTTTGTTTTAGTGATGTCCACCCCAAATCCTGGTGGATATCAGTGACACTTTCTCCCCTATTTCTCAGTAACACAAAACATGCTGCCCTTCTTTGAACTTTCTTGATGTACTCTGTTAATCCTATCTGATAAGGGCCCCAAACAGTGCAGCAGTACTCCAAAAGAGAATGGAGAAGTTTAGTGTAGGCATTCTCTTTAGTAGATATGTTGCATATTCCATGTGTTCTACCAATAAAATGCAGCCTTTGTTTTGCCTTTCCCACAACATTTTCTATGTGTTCTTTCCAGTTTAAGTTGTATGTAATTGTAATTTATAGGTATTTAGTTGAATTTATGGCCTTTAGATTTGATTGATCTACCATCTAACTGAAGTTTAATGGATTCCTTTTAGCATTCATGTTGATGAACTCACACTTTTTATTATTTAGGGTCAATAGCCAATTTTTGCACCATACAGATATCTTATCTAAATCGTTCTGCAATTTGTTTTGATCTCCTGATGATGACCAAATGATAAATCACAGCATGATCTGCAAACAACCTGAGTTGGCTGCTCAGATTGTCTCCTAAATCTTTTATATAGATAAGGAACAACAGAGAGCCCATGGTTACCCCTGGATTGGATTTCTGCATGTCTTATTGTTTCAGATACATAAAAACTAGGCAAAGCAAAATGAGAGTCACTATGGTGCCAGGAACTGTGACACTCAAGGTCATGGTTACCTGATACTGGCCATCCTAATACTGCAGTGATCTGCCTCTCCTGTGCGGCTATCATCTGACAGTGAATAGTCCATGCTTGGTTCCCAAGTTTCATTTCTATATCTACATCTACACCTATATGCTGCAAACCATTGTAATGTGCATGGCAGAGGGTAAGTCCCACTATACCAGTTATTAGGATTTCTTCTCATTCAATTCACGTATGCAGCACAGGAAGAGTGATTGTTTGAATGCCTCTATGCATGCATTAAGTATTCTAATCTTATCCTCACAATCCCTATGTGAGTGATGCATAGGGAATTGTAGTATATTCTTCGAGTCATCATTTAAAGCCAGTTTACGGAGGTAATGTTTTGTCTGTACAACATCTCTAGAGGTTCATCTGGCCAAAACAGCAATGTCTGTGTTAAATTCAACAAAGTAACCCCTGTCATTTAGCTGATAAATGAAACATAGGCTCCATGATATCACAGATACACAGAGGTGCCCAGGGTTACTTTAATGTTGGTGAAGTTATTAATGAAGATACTGATACGTCTTATTTTTATTGTACAAAGGGCATTTGAAAAGTCCGTGCAAAGTCCGAGAGATGTCACCACCAGTGTGTATCGAGGTCATGTTTAGTTAGTACCATCTTTGGAAAGGATGCACACCAAGTTTCAACCATATTGGTCTATTTCTTTGTGTTTGGCATTTGTGTGAATCAAGGAAGTCGAGTGATTGTCAAAAAATGTACTAAAGGAATTTCGTGTGGTGATTAAACATTACTTTATGAAAGGCAAAACGTCCAGGAGACTAAAGAGAAGCTTGATAAGCATTACAGTGACTCTGCTCCTTCTATTAGAACAGCTTACAAATGGTTTCAAAATTTTCGGAGTGGCCATATGGGCTGAAGTGATGCTGAACATTCTGGACACCCTGTGTAGGTTACAACTCCAGAAATTGTTGATAAAATCCATGATATAGTGATGGATGACAGAAGAGTTAAGATGTGTAAGATTGCTAGTGCTGTGGGCATCTCAAATGAATGGGTACATAATATTTTGCATAAACATTTTGACACGAGAAAGCTATCCGCAAGATGGGTTCCACAATTGCTCGTTCTTGACCTAAAACGGAATCGTGTGAAGTGTTTGCAAGGATGGTTTACAGCTGTTCACGAAGAATCTGCAGGACTTTAAGCATCATTTCGTCACTGTGGATCAAACATGGATACATTGCTATACTCCTGAGGTCAAACAACAATCTAAACAATGGGTTACTATGGAAGAATCTACACCAAAAAAGGCAAAAACCATTCCTTCGGCCGGAAAGGTTATGGTGACTGTTTTTTGGGATTCGCAAGGGATAATCCTCATCGACTATCTAGAAAAGGGTAAAACTATTACAGGTGCATATTATTCATCGTTACTGGACCATTTGAAAACTGAGCTGCAAGAAAAACACTGGAAATTTGATCGCAAAAAAGTCCTTTTCCATCACGACAATGCATCAGCACACACCTCAGCAATTGTGGTGGCAAAATTATCGGAAATAGGATTCCAACTCATTTCACATCCCCCCTATTCTACAGACTTGGCTCCCTCGGACTACTATTTGTTCCCCAATTTGAAGAAATGTCTGGCGGTACAAAGATTTTATTCGAACAAGGCGGTGATTGCAGCAACTAATAGGTATTTTGCAGACTTGGGCAATTCCTATTATTCGGAAGGGATCATCAAATTAGAACAGTGTTGGACAAAGTGTATAAGTCTAAAAGGAGACTATGTCAAAAACTAAAAAAGGTTTGCCCCAAACACGTAAGTAGTTTTTATTTTTGCACAGACTTCTAAAATGCCCCTCATATGTTGCCTTTTGTATTGAGGACTTTTGGATGTCGGAAGGTGGACCAAGATGGAGCTATCTACATGTGGGGTAAAGGCTCTGGTGTTTGTGAAGCTGTAAAACTTGTTGATGGTTTGACTGTATATTATCATAAATAAAGAAGCCTGATTCCCAAAAACTACACATTGATCTTATGAAAAGCCGAGAAGCAATTCTTGGTATTATAGCTCCCAGGGAGATCTTGGATGCTTTCTGTGTGATGCACCCTTGTGCATCTATGTGAGTTGTGGCTGCTATACTGAGTCACAAAGCAGTGAAATTTGTGTGTCATTGCCCACAGACGGTAAAGACACAAGTTTCAAAACATCTGGTTTATGACGCTGATAAGGGATAAGATAAGGTCACACTCAGTTATATAAGTGTTGACCATTTCTAGTTGCGCTGCCAGTCTGGATTGGGTTGCCGCACAGACAACTGCTTTGAAAGACTCACAATATGCATCATGATAGGCGTGTCCAGTGCTCACATGCTACTGCTTACAAACACACTGATAATACTGAATCAGTACCGGAGCCATGGATAAAAATAAAGTGAAAGGCATTGCTTCTTATCCTGTCCTTGATGGTCCTTGTGTTTTTGAAGGTGGTATTTTGAATTTTTCCCTCATAAAGAATAATAAATTTAGTCATGTTTCTGGATGTCTTACCATGACTATTGTTCACTGTGGAGGTATTGATAGTACTGCTGGCTTTGAAAGTTTTAATAACCTTGATGTCATTACTTGCCATACTTTTAATGCTGGCAAAGTTTTTAATAAGGATCTTGGTATGTCTTATTTTTATTGTACGATGTCTTTCATATTGTGGACACATAGACGTCATAAGGTGGATCGAGATAACAATAATCCACTGCTTGTAATTCCAAATATCTTGCTCCCATGAGCTTTCCCTCCTAATATCAATTAGCAGCCAATACTATGCAATCACATACTGAGTACACATGAAGCAAACCTACTCTATGAAAACACACTTTGGTGCAATCACTACTTTTTGGTATGAATGTCCCCTGCTTTACCCCAGAACAGCTGTATAATGCAGGTGCTTCCACCCATCACAAACTAATGGCTGGGCATATGGTGACCATCCAGCTCTGACATTGTTGAAGCTCATCTTCCATCATCACCATGTGTCAGTCCTCATTTTCTGCCACTAGTTATACCCCCTCTTCTCTTACTTGCACAAATCTCCCAACTTCCATGAGCTTCATTGGAGAGGTGTGCAGTGTGTAACATTTGAATAATGCATTCTTGTTTGCTACTGGAAACCTCACTGATATGTACAACCATGCATTGTCAGTTGTCATAAGCACTGTTGCTTCATGATAGTAGAATGGTAAGTTGTGGCTGATCAGCTCCACTACCAACTGTAATTCTGGCTGTAGTTCTCCTTGTATTGTTCTCAACCAAATATGGTACTGTTTAGGGACAACCAGACCATGTTTAACTGTCCATGTAGTGCCTGATAAATAGCTTCCTGCAAGCTCATCAACTCCACTCTTGCATCCCATATACTGTCCCCTAGTGACTGCAACAATCTTTGGGGGATCATTCTTCCATCTGATACTTGCACCCATGCTTGAACTGTCTCAAATCTTGGTTTGGACAAGACTCTGCCATAATCCACAACTACATTAGTAAGCTGTTGAAGCACGCATATATTGTTCAACATGCTGCTCTCCAGGTTTGCAATCTACATGGAATGCCACTTCATAGTCGCTTTATTCACCTCGACTAAACCCCTGGTGGCTCCTGCTATTTTGTTCAATTCACTCACCTCACTTTCATCAACAGTCCCAAATACAGACTTTAGTACTCTCCTCCAGCATCTATCCACCCCCTTTTCATCCTCCTTGACTCATGTGGCACCACTCCTGTCACTTCCTACACCTACTACCTCAGTTTTGCATATTCCCTGAGCAGCTTCCTAGTTCCTTGAACACCTGTCTAAGCACTCCATTACTATTTGCTAATAGTTGCACCCTTGAAAACACATCCTCCAGTCTCCTGGTCTCATTTCACAGTTCCCATACATGAAGTACTAAATCCAATGATCATCTGTGGCTGGATAATACTATGTTTCATTGCCAGAAAAACAGAATTCTTCCACCAAGGTGATGATCTTGGAGTGCTCTTATTCCATCGGTTGTGAAGGGAACAACACTGCCAAAATTAGCATTTTTACTCTCTCACCATATGGCAATCTGATGTTTGGGATCATTACCACCTCCCCTCCCCTCAGAAGGCTTGGGTCTGTGAATAGCATGTCTTATCAAACTAAAGACTATTCCTACTTTAACATAAACATATAACCTTATCTGAAATAACTTCAATATCCTATACAACACACCAAAGGAAAACTACCCAAAATCACAAAAACACAAAACATGTCTGCTGAGCTTGAGTTATATGGACCCCTTCTTCCTATTTATCATATTTCTGCTTCTTTTTTCTTGTCTCCTTCCTCAACTTCGTTAATATCTCTCATGGAATTGCTTCAGGCATACCCTTCAAAGATTGTTGATGCCCAACGTGTACAGTCATTGACCTTGTTGGCAACTGAAGACTGACGTTTACTGGTGATGTTTCAGTTACTTGATATGGACCCTTGTATTATGTTACAAACATTTTTCTTTTCCCCTTCAGAGTATAGAGACCTAACAAAATCACCCTTGGACTTTGTATTGAGGTAATGTTCACACTTACTTTACTGCCTCATCTTACCTCTCCAAGGACTTAATATATGCTTGCTGGACCCTATTCCACATTTCCCTCACCATTCTTGCAAATTCCAGGACTGACTCTCCATTCCTGCTTCCTTTCTATCTAAATCGTACCAAATGGTAAAGGCATCACCATACACCACCTAGAATGGTGACAACCCTGTGCTAGAGTGCACTTGGAGCTATATGCACTTATCACTATATAGGATAAATATGCATATCAATTCAAATGGTGTACATTCATATAATAACTAAGCATCCTCCCAATTTTCTAATGAACTCATTCTGGCATTCTGTTAGCTTGAGGATGAGGTGGATTAGTTCCTAACATTTTTACATTTAATAACTGAAACAACTCTTTCATCAAGTCTGTCATGAAGTTCATCCCTTGGTACTTTATTATTGTCTCCGGTACCCCAAACTTCAGTACCCACCTATTAACTAATGCTTATTTGGCTGTGACTGCCTGTTGGTACAGCATCACCTCCATCTCATTGTTATGAGAAAAATGGTCTATTATGGTCAGCAAAAAATGATTACCTGCTGGTGTTTGGTTGAATGGTCCTAACATGTCCACCCAAATGAAACTAAACTGTTCTGTTGCTTCTAGCAACTTCTGCAATAGTACCTGCTTCCGATTCAAATCCACACACTGCGCACATTCTACACAACTTCTGAGGTGCTGATGAGCATAATTTTTCCTTCCCTTCCACAAGTACTTTTCTGACACACTTCAGTTGGTCATTCCTCATTCCCCGTGGCCCAATAAGATGAGATCATGCATTCCTCTTCTTGGTTCAGCACTGCTGGCACAACCACTTGTGGTCATAATTTGTTTTCTTTATATAAAATTATCTGTCATACAGGCTAAAGTGCTGTTGCTTGTTATATTGTTTATATTCCTCATCAGTGCTGTGTGGTGTTTACTACTCAGTGAGTTTCTAACCTAGTGCTTGTACTACTGCTATTTTCCTGTTTAGCTTGTTGATATTTCTACTGTGTTGTCTGAACAAGACATGGCCAGGGATGCCAGTGCCAGTGCCATAGCGACTTGCCACTTCTGCAAGTTCCACCAGCACCATGGGTGGCACTGAGGATGAAGATATTGACTTTACCTCAGCCAATTGCCAGCTGAGTACAATGCACCAATGACCAGACGACAACGGACAGAAGCCTACTCAAAAGATAGAAAAGCATCTCTTGCCCCTTGGTTATAGATCATCATCAAGGGCTGACTTAGACAGAGCCAATCGTTTAGTGAACTCTTAGAAGTGAACAGACAGTTGTTGTAAATTGCATTTGCTACGTACTGTGAAGTTTGCGTACAATATTTGCACTTAGCCACTGAGGGCCTTTTTTATGTTATATTACAAGCAGTGTTGCAGACTTCTTATACATCAAGACACAAAGATAATTAAATCTTTTAACTCATTTGTGTGACTTTGTTACTAATTTAACACAAAAATAATCAATTATTGATAATATAATGTAAATGGACAGATAAAAAATTTACTCATCAAGTGGCAGCTGGGGGACACACACAAAATATTTAACTTTTACAAGCTTTCAAAGCCAGTGGCCCCTTCTTCTGGTAGAAAAGTTGAAGGAGAAGGAAGGGGGTGAAGGGAAAGGACTGGATCAGTTCACGGAAATGGGTACAATTTAGGAAAGTCACCCAGAACCCTAAATCAAGGAAGACTGACTGGACAGAATGAGAAGGAAAGACCACTTTGTTGAAGTGTTGTAGAACCTTCATTCTTCTACCCTTTACCTGACCCTAGGGCATAGCTGTATAATAGTGGCAGGGAGAAATTGTCTTAGTGGTGTACTACACCAAAAGCTGTTTCACAAACTTGACCTACCGTAATGACAATGTCAACTCTGCCTCCATAGCAGTAGTGATGATGCCTTAAATAAACTGATGACAAGGGTTTACTTAGTTTCCATGCTTCTTCCCTGGTTTGTGGATTACTTCATGCTCAAATTCCCTGAAATTTAAAGGTTTCTTGAAATTACTGCAACCAATCGCCTTTTGTTTTGTTCTTCAATTTTTTTATTATTCCATTAGTGGACTCAAACCACCTAGCGATTCATCATCAGGTGGTACATATATTAACTGTATGCAGCAGTGTGGGAGTCATGTAGAGTGAGTGATTAGTATTTGTTGATTTGATGTTGGTGTACACAGTATTCTGGAAAACATACTGAATGTTTTCCAGTGATGCTAACTGTACTGCACTTTGCACACTTAGCCACAGGTAACACATTCCATATGCTTTACAAATGGTAAATAATTGACTTGAAATCATTTAGTTCCAGAATGATGGCTATAGAGGAATTATAGACAAATTTTAAATAGATTGTAAATTGCATTCTGGACAAATATGTGCTAGTAATTAGATTAAGGATGGAAAAGACCTACCATGGTTTAGTAACAGAATTTGGAAATTGCCAAGGAAGCAAAGGCAGTCGCACTCTGGTTCAAAAGAGGATGCATGAATGATGACAGGCAAAGATTAGTAGAGATTTATGCATCTGTGAAAAGATGTGTGTGCAAAGGGTATAACATCTACTACCATCATAGCTTGGCTAAAGATCTGGCAGAGAACCTGAAAAAATTCTGGCTCTATGTAAAATCACTAATCAAGTCTAAGGCTTCCACTCAGTCACTTGTTGACCAGTCTGGTTTGGCAGTAGAAGATAGCAAAAGGAAGGCCATAGTTTTAAATTCCACATTCAAGATATCATTCATGTAGGAGAATTGTACAAATGTACCATCATTTCACCATCATACGATATACTGTATGATTGACATAGGAATAAGCATACGTGGTGTAGAGAAACAGCTGAAATAGCTGAGAACAAATAAGTCACCAGGTCTGTATGGAATCCCAATTTGGTTTTACAAAGAGTACTTTATGTTGTTGGCCTCTTAATTAGTTTGCATTTATCATGAATCTCTTGACAAGTGCAAAGAGCCAGCAACTGGAAAAAAGTGCAGGTGACTCCTGTACCGTAACATTGGTTTGCTGCAGAATTCTAGAGCATATTTTGATTTCAAATATAATAAATTTCCTAGAGACCAATAAGCTCATGTCCTCAAATCAGCATGGCTTTAGAAAACATTGCTCATGCAAAACCCTTTCTCATATGATATACTGCAAACTATGGGTGAAGGGCAACATGCTGATTTCATATTTCTAGATTTCCAAAAAGCATTTGACATGGTACCTCATTGCAGACTGTTAAAGAAAATATGTGCGTATGGAATAGGCTCCCAGATATGTGACAGGCTCAAAGACTTCTCAAGTAATAGAACCCAGCATGTTGTCCTTGGCAGTGAGTGTTCATCAGGACGGGGGTAACATCAGGAGTGCCCCAGGGAAGTGTGATAGGACCAATGCTATTTTATGCATATATAAATGTTTTAGTAGACAGGGTTAGTACACCATCCATTAAATGCTGCTGGCATATTTTTTAATCCATACAGAATTCTTCTATACTGATAATATCCCCAAGGTGCTGAAAATGCAGCTTCCACTTTGTTCTCTGTAGCCACTTGTAACTGATGGTACCGCTCCTCAAGTACTGCCCAAAATTATCAATCATTTCTATGATGTTCAGAACTGTGTGAGCATCTGTCACAATTTTATTACTTAAATGGCAGTAGTCACAACAGAACCAAAATTTCTTTGAACTGTCTGTAGACTTCTTTGGTACAATTACAATTCTCCTCCCCACAGGGGCTACTACTGTCTTCTGTTATATCATCAGTCGGTTGTTGATTAATAAATTCCTCCAGAGTTGGTTGCAGAGAGTGTGATATTCTGTATGATTTCCAGTATACTGATTCTTCATTCCCTGTTGGAATCCTGTGGTATGTCACTGATGTAGCAGGTAATTGCACTTCCAGAAGAATGAGGTACTGAAATTCTAGCAGTAATCCTCTACCTATGTTCTTTCTGTCTCCTTCAAATGGCTTAATTTTCACAAAGTGCAGTCCTAACAGAGTCTTGTGCCCTCTTGAAACCTACACCACTGGAACAGCAATCTTCCTCATCTGGAATCTCCAATGTAGCCAACAATGTTCCCATGTTCTCTTCAACAACTTAACCTCCTCAGCACTAAAACTATCCACACTGATGGGTACTACCTGGCCTCCGACCCTCTCTTGAATGTGTACAGTACTACATATCCTCAAACAACACGCTGCATCCAATACCTCACTATCCTACAGCAGTTCCACAGTACATGACATATGTCTCAGTAAGTCAGGTCCCAGATCCATCCATAGTGACCTTACAGTGCCACTCGACACACAGTCATGTGAATTAAGCCTTACTGTCATTGTCTGATGTTTAGCTGGATTGCTCCATACTGGATGCTCCTTGTGACAGATTGACATTGACAATACATTTCCCTAGCCAGAATGTCTTTCAATTTAGCTTCACTATATGTTTTCAAGGTCAGTTATGGCATGATGTTGACCCAGAAAATCTAACCCTACAAATGTGATGTACCCCTCACTTACATGAGACACCACTTTCACACATTGTCTAGACTTGATTGTCTCAAATGAAAAATTTATCATTACTGACCACAATGGCCATATATCACTATCCCATACACCACCCAGCTTGTAACATGGTGGCTTCTATTGCCTCCTACCTACTCACACTCCTGAGTTCACCAACACGTGTCCCTGTGACCAATAAAACTTTATATGACCTACCACCTACCACACCCACTATGGCACAATCCACCTCCACATTCGTTTTTGCTGCATTTTATCTTTACTGGGAACCCCTTCCAGTGACTCTGGGGTACTCTCTTAAGTTTAAAAGGTACTTCTTACCCCACAAACCACCCCTACCATTGCTCCTATAAAATCATTGGGAGCCCATGCCATCCATATTACCACTCTGTGGTAGATAGCATTGTCTCTGGAGAAGCCCTGTACATCCACAATTAATACATTTTACATTTGAGGTGGACATACGTCTCCAATCATGTGTCCATGTGACCATGTCCTGTTGACATATCAGTTTCCTCATACTCCAGTCCTAACTTAACTCCTGCGTGTAGATCATTGTGCACCCCATTGTGCAACCTCCTTGACATATCTGGTTTTAAACCTCTTAGGAAAGCCTCAACCACACATTGCTTGACTATCCTGAAGCAACACTTGCAACACTTCATGTACCTCCTCACTCCATGTTAACTCATAAGCATGTACATTACACTGCGGTGACAAAAGTCCTGGGCTACCTCCTAATATCACTTCAGACCTCCTTCTGCCTGGCCTAGTGCAACAAATCAATGTAGCATGAACTTAATATGTCATTGGAGGTCACCTCCAGAAATATTAAGTCATACTGCCTTTATAGCCATCCATAATTGCAAAACAGTTGCCAGTGCCAGATTTGTGCATAAACTGACCTCTCGATTACATCCCATAAATTGTGGGAGTTTATGTCAGGCACTTTTGGTGGCCGAATTGTTTACATGAATTGTCTGGAATGTTCTTCAAACCAGTCATGAACAATTTTGCCCCAATGACATGATATCATTGTCTGGGAACATGAAGTCCATGAATGGCTGTCTCCAAGTAGCCAGATATAACTGTATACAGTCAGTGATTGATTAGTTAGACAAGAGGACCCACTCCATTCGACATAAACACAGCCCACACCATTATGGATCCACCACCAACTTGCTCAGTGCCTTGTTCATAACTTGGGACCATACCTCCATGAGGTCTGTGCTACATTCAAACCCTACCATTAATTCTTACCAACTAAAATCAGGCTCGTCTGACCAGACCATGATTTTCTAGTAATCTGGGGTCCAACCAATATGGTCACAAGCCCAGGAGATGTGCTGCAGTTAATGGCAAGGTGTTAGCAAAGGCATTCACATTGGTCATCTGCTGCCATAGTCCATTAATGTCAAATTTTGCCACATTGTTCTAATGGATGCATTCATTGTATGTCCCACATTGATTTCTTTGGTTATTTCATGCATTCTTGATTTTCTGTTCACACTGACAACTTTATGCAAATGCCACTGCCCTTGGTCATTAAGTGAAGGCCATCAGCCACTGTGTTGTCTATGGTGACACTGTGGATCTTGGAATGTTGAATTCCCTAATCATTTTTGAAAGGGAATGTCCCATGCATCTACACTACTGGCCATTAAAATTTCTACACCAACAAGAAATGCAGATGATAAACAGTTATTCATTGGACAAATATATTATACTAGAACTGACATGTGATTACATTTTCACGCAATTTGGGTGCATAGATCCTAAGAAATCAGTACCCAGAACAACCACCTCTGGCCGTAATAACAGCCTTGATATGCCTGGGCATTGAGTCAAGCAGAGCTTGGATGGCGTGTACAGGTAGCCCATGCAGCTTCAACACGATACCACTGTTCATTGAGAGTAGTGACTGGTGTATTGTGACGAGCTAGTTGCTTGGCCACCATTGACCAGACATTTTCAATTGATGAGAGATCTGGAGAATGTGCTGGCCAGGGCAGCATTCGAACATTTTCCATATCCAGAAAGGCCCGTACTGGACCTGCAACAAGCGGTCATGCATTATCCTGCAGAAATGTAGGGTTTCGCAGTGATCAAATGAAGGGTAGAGCCACGGGTTGTAACACATCTGAAATGTAATATCCACTGTTCATAGTGCCGTCAATGTGAACAAGAGGTGACCGAGACATGTAACCAATGGCACCCCATACCATCACGCCGGGTGATACACCAGTATGGCGATGACAAATACACATTTCCAATGTGTGTTCACCACGATGTTGCCAAACATGGATGTGACCATCATGATGCTGTAAACAGAACCTGGATTCATCTGAAAAAATGACGTTTTGCCATTCGTGCAGCCAGGTTCGTCGTTGAGTACACCATCACAGGCGCTCCTGTCTGTGATGCAGCGTCAAGGGTAACCGCAGCCATGGTCTCCAAGCTGATTGTCCATGCTGCTGCAAATGTTGTTGAACTGTTCATGCAGATGGTTGTTTCTTGCAAACATCCCCATCTGTTGACTCAGGTATCAAGACGTGGCTGCACGATCTGTTACAGCCATGTGGATAAGATGCCTGTCATCTCGACTGCTAGTGAAATGAGGCCATTGGGATGCAGCACGGCGTTCCGTTTTACCCTCCTGGACCCACCAATTCCATATTCTGCTAACAGTCATTGGATCTCGACCAGTGCGAGCAGCAATGTCACGATACAATAAACCGCAATCACGATAGGCTACAATCTGACCTTTATCAAAGTCGGAAATGTGATGGTACACATTTTCTCCTTACATGAGGCATCACAACAACATTTCACCAGGCAACACCAGTCAACTGCTGTTTGTGTATGAGAAATCGGTTAGAAACTTTCCTCATGTCAGCACGTTATAGGTGTCGCCACCAGCGCCAACCTTTTGTGAATGCTCTGAAAAGCTAATCATTTGCATATCACAGCATCTTCTTCCTGTCGGTTAAATTTCACATCTGTAGCACATCATCTTGGTGGTGTAGCAATTTTAATGGCCAGTAGTGTAGCTCCAACTACAACTCCACATTAAAAACTTTTAATTCCTGTCCTGCAGCCATAATTACATCAGAAATCTTTTCACATGAATCACCTCAGTACAAATGACAGCTCTGCCAATGCACTGCCCTTTTAATACCATGTGTGTGCAGTACTACCACCATTTGTATATATGCAAATCATTATCCCATGACTTTTGTCGCCTCAGTGTAAGTTTCCTAATTCTATCCACAAAGTTTTCTGCTGTTTCATTATGCCTTTTGAAGACCACACTCAGCTGCACACAGAAAAACTGTGCAACTGTTCTGTTTCCTGTATATTTGCTCTAATCCCCATGTGAGTTGATTAAAACTCTCTGCCTTGCACAGAGCCACTATGCACTGTATGAATGACTTCACTTCTCCTGTTTAACATGACCTTGTTATCTGTAATAATTGTATACAGTCACTGGTAAAACAGGTAGATCAATTAAGGGTGGTTTTGGATTTTAAAAAAAACTAGCAGAGAAAAGAGAAGATAGACTGGTTAAAGTCACATAGTCTAGGAGTGGATGTGGCTGTTGCTGAACTTATTCTCCCTTTTGTGGTAGGTCATCTGAGGATGTATTAGCATTAGCAGAGGATCTCAGTTCAAAGGGGTTGGTCAAATAAGTAATTTTTGTAGATAGCAAGGTTATGTTTAACAGGAGAAGTGAAGTCATTTGTATGGTGCATAGTGGCACTGTGCAAGCCAGAGAATTTTATCAACTCACATCAGGATTAGAGCAAAGATGTAGGAAACAGAACAGTGCACAGCTTTTCTGTGAGCAGATGAGTGTTGTTTCCAAAAGGCATAATGAAGCAGCAGAAGACTTCGTGGATAGAATCAGGAAACTTACTCTGAGGTGACAAAAGTCATGGGATAGTGATATACACATATGCAAATTGTGGTAATACCACACACACACACAATGTATAAAAGGGCAGTGCATTGGCAGAGTTGTCTTCGTATACATGTGATTCATGTGAAAAAATTTCTGATGTAATTATGGCTGCACAGCAGGAATTAACAGAATTTGAATGCAGAATAGTAGTTGTAGCTAGATGCATGGGACATCCCATTTCAGAAATCATTAGGGACTTCAACATTTCAAGATCCACAGTGTCAAGAGTATGCCAAGGATACCAAATTTCATATATTACCTCTTACCACAGAAGTCCAGCAAGGAAATACTAAGGCACTGGAGAGGCAAGATGAGACAATAAAGTGAATAGGAACGTTACCTTAATGCAAAGTAGTCCAATAAGTGATTTTATAAAGTCTCTACACTCTGAGGGGAAAAATAAAACAGTTTGTAACATGGTACCAGGGCCTGTAACAAGTAACTGAAACATAACCAGTAAATGTGGGGCTTCCGTTGCCAGATAAGTGGGAAATAAGGTTAGGAACAATCAGATCCACTCCTAGAGTCTGTGACTTAACCAAATGTATCTTCTCACTTTTCTCTGCTGGTTGTTTATCCAAAACCACCCTTAATTGAGCTACCTCTTATATCAGTGACTGTAAGCCCCTTCTCTGGTGACGCCTTGTGTCTCTTATTTTGCCATTACCTCGCCATTACTCATTTTCATGACTCAAAATTAATAATCCAAAAAAACATATAAAATAATAACCTAACAATAAACAAGATAGAACACTCCATTTCTATTTGTACTCCTAACATATTTCTTTTGCCTAATCTTGAGCCAGCTGGACACTCTGCTCTGTGCAACCATTTGCCCAGAACCACGAGGGTGGTTTGAAAAGTTCTTGGAATCACCACAAGAGATCAGCACTAATGCAAAAAGTTGTTCATGTGATATTCATTGGACTGTTGCCTGTAAACACGTGCCATCTCAGTCCTCTTGGAAGAGAGCTGTGGTGATGACGTGGCTCTGTTGTTGTTCCCATGTAGTGATTTGCAAGGATAGAAAAAAATCGAGATTCGAGCAGTGAATAAGTACTTCGTAAAGAAAGGTCTGAAAGCAAAGGACATTCATGCTGATTTCCAGAATACACTGGGGGACTCTGCTCCTTCATGTCCAACTGTCGCCAAGTGAACAAATGAATTTAAATTTGATTGGGAGAGCTTAGATGATGGTCCACGCAGTGGTGTCACTACTCCAGAAATCATGGCAAAAGTGCACAAAATGGTCATGGAAGATCGCTGATTGAAAGTGCATGAAATTGCTCGCATTTGCCAGATGTTATCTGAAAGGATATATCACATTGTAACTGAAGAATTAGAAATGAAAGAAATGAAAAAAATTATCTGCAAGATGGGTGCCACAACTCTTGATGCTGGAGCAAAAACATATGCCATCGCCATGGCAAAATTTCACAAACTAAGGTATGAATTGTTGCCACACCCTCCTTATTCACCTGATATGGCTCTGTCAGACACAACAATCGAATATGAGGGCTACTTGCACACTTGTGAGTCATGTATGTGTGGCTCCAGGCTAAGATACTCAGAGGAGGAGGCACTAGGGATAAGGTCATCCAGATCAGAGTTGAGTCCGACACCAGTTTGACTCTGCTGAGTGCTATAGTTTGGCACTTGCCATTCTGGTAAATGTCCACCATTTGGCTGTATAATGAAGTTCTCTGTGTGATCATGACTATGAGGGCTGAAAAACTGCCTGAACTGAGTCATCACAGCTCGTAATAAACTCGCTCGCACCAGTCAAGTTCCTTGTGGATGAACACACAGGGTGTAGAATGAGTGCATGGTTGGGGGATGCATCACTGAAAGTGGTATATACACTGAGTAACATCCAAGGTAGCCCTCTGGGCCAGGATCTGCTGTGACACATTACAGCTGCTTTCAGAATGCAGTACCAATGCTTGACCAGCCTGTTGCTCTGAACATTCGATGTGGTTGTGTGGAATTTTTTGGCACTGTACAATGCACATAGAATGGAAAAAAGTAGTGACCCAAATTCCTTTCCTGGTCAGTCATGATGGAAGAGGGTCAGCTGAAGTGGGTGAATCACATACTGATGAAAGCTCACATGACTGAGTTGGTCGAAATGTTGGTCAGGTGCACTGCTTACACCCATCTGCTAGTGCAGTCGATCATGGAAAGAATGTACCTAAACTATCAGATGAGGAGAGTGGGCCTATGAGGCCAAGATGAAACTGACCTTTTTAGGAATCTCAAAATGTTCTAGAGGAGGTCAGGTGTGTCAACCAACTTTGCTGCGTTGGTGGGAAAAACAAACCCAAGCCCTAATGTGACAGTCATCATTTTTAATTCTCAGTGAGACAAAATGTTGGGTCACAAGGAGCTTCGTAGCCTGATACCAGGGTGTGCTAGCTCCTGTAGGGGAAGGTAAAATCAAATCAGAGAGGGAGAGGTATCATGTAACAAGTTTTGGATGTCAGAGTCTTGTGATTGCAGATAAACTAGTTCATTTAAATTGAGTGGGGAATAAATAGCATGAATACACGACCTGTAGTCAGTCATGATATTGTTGACTCCTTTAATGTAGTGGATTTCTGTGGTGTGTCAGCAGATAAGGTTCATGTGCTGGAAACAGTGTGGTGGGAAGTCAGCTGCAGTGTTATGGAACACATCTGCCATTGGTCAGAGATTGGTGAATATCATTACTTCTCCCTCTCCTATGTCCTTAAGTAAGCAATAGATGGCCTCATACGTCATTAACACTTCTCTATCAAAGGCTGACGAGTTGCATTGCAAGGAGGAAAGTTTTTTGAGAAAAGAAGAAGTGTGCTGGCTGTGAGGTGTCACCAACATGTTGTTGCAAAACAGTGCCAATCAAAAATTCACTCATGTTGTGATGGAGATGCAACCACTGTAAATTGGGTGCACAAGGGTGACAGTCAGTGTTTGTATGAGCTATCTTGGGGTCACTAAAGACAAACCTCATACCTTCAGACCATTGCACATTGCACACCAGAAGTGTTTTTACCTCCCAGGACATCTGTCAGGGAGGCCTGGAGAGCAAGAGCATTAGGAATATGACACTGTAAAAAGTTAACCATGTGAA
Organism: Schistocerca piceifrons; assembly: GCF_021461385.2. Lineage (NCBI taxonomy): Eukaryota > Metazoa > Arthropoda > Insecta > Orthoptera > Acrididae > Schistocerca > Schistocerca piceifrons. Next base: position 267,727,470 of record NC_060139.1, on the reverse strand, counting down.
GAAACCACCTGAGGTCATGGTAAGTTTCAGGTAGAGGCAGTTCATTAATGAGAGCTAAGTAGTTGGACATCAGACAGACACCTATGGAACTGACAGTCAGGCCGAGGCAGATACACTATGGCTGTGAGGGGGATTTGTCTGCTATGTATTTGTCATGTTAGATGTTTCAGGTGGCATTCTCAGGGGAACAAGACAAGCATTCAGTGATAATTACACATGCCTTAGCATATTTTGGAGGGGATGGAGGGGTCAAAATCAAGTCACTCATCAAGTCTGTGTGATCATGTAGGTGGATTATTAGGTACATGAATCTGGCATCATTGTTGTGGATGCCATGTACATCCAGGATATTGCTGACCAACATGAACCATGTTTTTGGATTGTTTTTAAGTAACTGACATAGCTTGGGGAAATGTCTGATGTTGTATTGTGAGGGGACCCAGTGTAGAGCAGGGTAGGGTGGAGTGACTGGCCATTGCAGCAATGTGTTGGAAGTGCCCAGAACACATCAGTAGTGCAGTGATAATGTCAAAATTGTGACTTTTCATGGTTGATCTCTACACTGTCTGAGGTAAGTGCCACTCATGCTCTTCAGTGGAGGCAAAGAAGATGAGAATATCATTTAGGTAAATGTAGCAAAAAAGTAAGGAAAACAGTACAGCTTTGATAAACCAAAGCTTTCTGACAATCAATAACACTAATGAACTCTGTGTCATGGAGCTGCTGCACAAAGTTCTAAATGTGAAGGACTGGACACTTGTACATAACATTACATGCATTGAGCTTGCAATAGTCTCTGCAGAACCTAAAGGTACTGTCTTTCTTAGGAACCAGGTGGATGTGTAATGACCAACTCCTGTCAGATGGGTGCACAATACGTGCACCTAAGAGTTCTTGAATGGCAGCCTTCACGTGCCAAAATGTTTTTGCTTTAAGATGCCTAGCTTTATAATAGACAGGAGGACCTGCTGTCATGGGTAATCTGTGGCAGGTGCCATCAGATACCATACTAGTGAGGGTCTTTGTAGTACTTGGGAGCATTGTACATATAGCTTCATATGAAACATTGATAGTTTGTGAGTCACTGACCTGATGTATCTACAGTAAAGACTGTGATGTGGGTGCAGCAGTTGGAACCCTTGACAGGAGATGGCCATACAGTGGTGAGGTCATCGACTGTGCAGGAAGCATGTGCCAGATTGGCTGACACATCGAGAATCAACTGATAGAGGTTGTTGTTGTTGTTGATACCAGAAGTATCAATGTCTTGGCACTTAGTCATGAGCTCTGTCAGTGAGTTGATGAGATTAGCTGTCAGGTGGGAGAAGTGGGAGCTAGTGCAAACAAGGGGGTCTCACTGAACCACAGATGCGGGAGGGCAAGGGGTGAGGGAGCTGGGATGCATGTTCCCAACGCATGGAGGAGTAAGACAGCAGAACATAGGTTGGGGGAGAGACCAAACTGTTTACAAAAAATTATCCTAAGGAGAGGGCCCTCCACACCGGTGATGTGGAAGGTCCAAGAGAAATGAAGATCCAGCATTAGCTGAAGCCAAAGATTGGTGGCACCATGGATGGAGATATCAGGGGTGTTAGCCACTCAAAGAACTATTGACACTGGGAGAAAGCTCAGAGGAGTGAAGGATAGAGAGATGACACTCAAATCTGCACCCACATCAGTGAGGAACACTATATTATTTGCTCAATCAAGTGCATAAAGTCTGTTGTGGAAAGAGGCACTGAGGATGATGACTTGACTCTGGAGATAGTGTCCTGTTGTAGCAACATGGGATGAGGTGCCACAACTGGCCTGCATGGTGAGTTTGGGTTCCACATGCACAGAAGTTGACAGTTTCTTGCAGCATTGCTGAATGTCATGTGAAACCAGCGTAGTGGGTAGACAGTTTGTGGGGCAAGGTGGGTGTCACCCACATCATCTGTCACATCATGCTGGTGACTAGCAATAGCAGAGTGTGTGTCATCAACTGGAGTAGATGGGGAAGCAGGAGCCGGTAGTGCCAAGGGCTGGCCTCCAGATGACAGCAAGATGCTGTGTGGCATTGCACAAGACCTTGCATGACCTTTGACATATGAGCATGGAGGAGGGTGGTGGTTGGAGCACTGCCACAAACCTTGCCTGTCTGAAAGTGATTTGTTGCAGGCAGAAGTTGATAGTGGTGAATGATGTGATAAGCATGATCAGTGAGCCAGAGTCGAGCATCTAATAGCTTCATGGCATGTGATAGTAGCTGCAGCTGGATTTCATGAGGCAGTTTGATGATCCCTAATGTTTATAGAGCAACATCAGGCATCACATGCAGATCCACAAGAGCATGTTAATCTCTACTAGAGCTGTGAAGGGGATTTGTCTGCTACGTATTTGTCAGGGTAGATGTATCTTGTGGCATTCTCAGGGGAGCAAGACAAGCATTCAGTAATAATTACACATGCCTTGGCATATTTTGGAGGGGATAGAGGGGTCAAAATCAAGTCACTCATCAAGTTTGTGTGATCTTGTAGGTGGATTATTAGGTACATGAATCTGACATCATTATTGTGGCTGTCATGTACATCCAGGATATTGCTGACCAACATGAACCATGTTTTGGATTGTTTTTAAGAAAATGACATGGCTTGGGGAAATGTCTGATGTTATATTGTGAGGGGACCCAGTGTAGAGCAGGGCAGGGTGGAGTGACTGGCTGTTGCAGCAATGTGTCAGAAGTGCCCAGAACAAATCAGTAGTGCAGTAATGGTGTGCTGAATGAAGTGTCACCTGAGGTTTTGGTGAAGGTGTGAGCCAAGAGATGGCTGCACAAGGAACATGCGTGGTACCATGGATGGTGTATCTACAATGACAAAAAAATCCCTTACCCAGTATGCTGAATGTCTTGCGAAGGCCTTCACAAGTAGGCACTATCCCCTACACCTAGTCCACAAACAGATCTCCCATACTATATCCACACACACACACTCAATCCTGCCACCACCTCCAAAAACCAACTGCAAAGGAGCGCCCTCTTTATCACTCAATAACACCCTGAACTAGAACAACTGAACCACATCCTTCATCAGGACAGATGGGAGTTATTCTTGCAACACAATTTTCACTCTCAAAAATTATCTCAGCCTATGATAACCTACCGGCCCCACACCTGCCCTCTCTGTCCCATAAACTCCTCCAAATTCACGACCCTTCACTCTCATTGTGCTTGCTCTCTGCCGATACACCAACCAGTCTGTTTCCTCTCTGCTCTTCTCCTTTTCTGCCATAGGTGGCTTTAGAAACGAATAAGTACATAAAACATGTGTCCACAGTTGCTGCACCTAACTGTAGGTGGTGAATATGGTTGTATTTATTGTCAGTTTCTCCTTTGCTGACTTCCCCCCTCCTGTAACATGCAATCATGTTCACAGTAACCGACTGCAGTTGAGATAGTCAAGTTGTAATGTAGCAGAATGGGAAACTATATAACATACTGATTGATACCAAGCATTTTGAAGACTGTGATGCTATTACATGATATGTATGTGTTGTTACATACATGCAGAACTTCCAGTTGTGTTGTATTATGCTTAACCATATCTATGAAAATTCATTAACTTATGATGAAATTATGTGCATAAAATAAAATCCATTTGCCTTATAGTAACATTGTTCTGTAAACTCAAAATATGTTAGACCAAATGTAAATACACACTGAGAATATTATTTGTAAGAAAAGGATATGAAAACCATAGTAATAATGATAGAACTCAATATAAAGACACCAAAATCATGTTAGTGTTAAAAGTCATTGTATAATAATAAAGTAATTAAAGGATGTAGTTGATCAACCATTAACAGCGAATATTTCATGATATTTTGATATGAAAACTGATTTATTTCACAATACTAATTACATCAAACTTCTTGCCAATATTTTTTGAACTAGACTTTGTAGTCAGTCTCATGAAGTTTTGGTTTTAATTTTTAAGCTTAATTATGTAGAGTTCAAACAACACATAGAAAGGTTTCGTAATTGTTGCATGTTATATTAACACCTGCACTGGTAGCCACAGCTGCTCAGTCAGTCTTGCAACACCCTTAGATCAGGCTTACATCAATCCTGAATGAGATTTTGTCACAATAGATTTATGTATGTCTTTGTAGAAATAAATAGCTGAAAGATAAATTCTAATGTGTCAGATATGTCACTTAATAATCAGTGTACCACAAAAACTGTCTTGATAATGGTATGTGTTCATACGGGGCATGTTTCAAAATGGTAGATAAATTTATTTCTGAAGAGCTACACAACCCATTCACTGATAAGCTGATATGAAAGCTAAGTATCCAAGTCTGTTCCCAGAAGCATAAAAACATTTTAAAGTCCTAAATATTTTAATCATCTTCCAAAGCATTTCAAGTATTAAGATTTATGTTTGTGTTCTTCAGGTTTGTTTTGAGCTGTCCTTGTAGTTATTTATAGAGGAATCACAATTTCTTTTGCTACAGTCAGCTCGCTATTTACAGGATTTACTAGGCAATTTCATTACCATTCCTTAAAATGTTTGTGGGAATGAAAAATCCAAAAGAAAAAAAATAAAAGCAAGTTATAACATCGATTTAACTATAGAACTTACAAACCGTAATAACTCTCAAATCAACAAGCTGAGAATTGTTCTTTCAGAATGTGTAAACATGAAAATTATCTGCCGAAAATGAACACTGGTTAACAGAAGGTTACATAAAAGTTTTAAATAGTATTAAATGAAAATCAAAGGCAGAAGGCCTGAGGAAGAGCAGCAAGTAGATGATTGGATCAAGTGCAGTCTACCTTTTCATGTTATATTAAGAAGAGCTGAAGATTGCTGTTGATGTAGATGTCTAGTCAAAGATTCAATTACTTAAGAAATGAGTGAAGACATGAGGTCACAACACTAGCAGTGAGTTAACCAACTAATGATGGTGAATAATTTTAAGGTAACTAGCAGTTTTTGAAAGAAGTGGAACTACTGTTGGCACCTGTGTTCTTGTTGATGCCTCAATTATTTAAATAAAGGAAGCATGTTTGAGAGTTGCTCTGCAGAGCTAAACAATCTGACCTTTTCATATATACCATACCACCAAAAACTGCTGTAAAACTTTATAGCAGTTTCAATTTTTTTGTTATCTGTGGCAGATGACTGAAGCTTAAAGTGGGATTACTTTCTGTTCCTATTGTTTCTCATTTAAAAGCCTGCTTCAGTGGATTACACAAAAATTTAATTTAAACCACTGGTGTGCCAGTACGGAACTTCTTGTCTGCTCAGGTGTAATCTATAAAATCTTCTTAAAATTGTGTTCTGTGGCTTTGATAAAAGGCAGAAACTAATATGAACTTTTGACCTACTTAACATAGCAGTCTGCCAGATGTGATGAAAAGTCAAAACGTTTGGTGGTTTTTCATAAAAAGGTGTGAAAAATGTTAAGTGATTTAAAAACAATTACCTTCTGAAATAAGTGTTACAAAACTATTCTTAGCTAAATTCCAATGTCTTCTAGAAACTTTCAAAAGGAAAAAAAATGTATTGTGATGACAGCACTTTAACTTAAATGTGTTAATGCAGAGCAGTAATTCTGCAAAATTTCATGAATTAATTTTGAAATCTGATTTCATGCTACAGGTCAGTGACATATGTTGATAACATTATTAAAAATTATCAATCAAAATGCAATATTTCTGATCATTCAGCTCTTACTATTGTGGTCGAAAAGCGAATAAAGTAAAGTATAGAACATAAAACCTATATTTCAGAAAACAATTGTTTTGTTTTCTCAGCAATGAACTGAGTATTTTAAGCTGGCCCATAGACAATTACAGCTCAAGCACCAGACACTATGATAAGGTCTTAAATTGTTTTTTAAATACCTTCAGTGAACCTGTCCTCCCAAGGCTTGACAAAAGAAAGTAAACAGTAAAACAAAATGGATTACAGCAGAAATGAGAATCTCTGCTGCTAAGGAGACTACTCACCAAACAGTAAAATCTGTTAGTCATTGACAGGGACATAAAAAAGAATGAAAACTTGTCAGCTCTCAGACAGATCCTTTACTTTAATGTGCTATAGAACACATACATATGCCCGCAAGTGCAGTTGATTGTTCAGTTGGCACAAAGTAGCTCTATAAGTATAGGTGTGTGTGTGTGTGTGTGTGTGTGTGTGTGTGTGTGTGTGTGTGTGTGTGTGTGTGTGGGTGGGTGGGTGGGTGTGTGTGTGTGTGTGCGTGTGGATTGTTAAAAGATGATTTATGTTTCATCAAAGAGCTAACAAGGTTTCATTCTTTTTTGTGTGCTTGTTGATGACTCAACATTTCTACTATTTAGTGAGTGGTCACCTTTACTCCCAAATTATTTACATTCCACCACAACTTTCCTCACTACATTAATCTCTATTGCTAGGAAGAGACAACTCCACAGTGAGGTGAAATGTAACAGAAATCCTGATTTTATTAGTGTGTATTACAGTCTATAAAATTATATGCAGGGAAGTTGTATTGGCAGCTTGAAACTCGCAAATAAAATAATTACTCTGCAGCATAGAAAGAAGACAAAAGCAGTTTGGTCTGTTGTTTGATCAGAATTAGGAGCCAAAGCATAAAGTCAAGAGTTTTTGAAAATTACATTTGAAAATGATATTATACTTAATCCCGTTGGAAAGTGAAATCGTTCAACGAATTCTTTTTAAGTGTAATAACATCAGATGCACACATGACTACCTATGAAGACAAGGCAAATTTCATAAACTTGGATATCAATCAGAAAAAAAATCTTTTTAAGAATATGAAAAGATGATGAATTTCAAATTGACTATCCTGCATTCCTTTGCCAGGAAGAAAAATGTTATATCTAATTTAAAGAACAGACAGTAAGCAAGAATTAAAAATTGTTTAGTATGATATCACAAAATCTTCCAATCCTTAATCAGAAAACAAATGCAGTAAGTGCAGGAAATAAAACACTAGAACGATATAGTAGTAACAATTAGGAGGAGAAAAAATTACCAAGTAAATGAAATTGAGTTTTCAAATAACAAATGTAGCAGAAATGGTAACACTTTCCAATTACTGGCCTCCAATTTGAATGATAATTTCTGCATAGTGATGGCAACCATTGTACTTACTGTAAGACAAGCAAATACAGGCGCTTCAGCAGGCATTAGTTCAAAAAATGTAATCCCCAAATCGGTTATATGACCTACACATTACGCAATTTTATCTAACAACAAACTTACATTTGAATTTTTTCTCAGTTATTTAAAAAAGTTACTTTTTTACATTGATAAACTTGTAAATTGGTACACAGTGACACAGCATTAATGAAATGATTCAAAATGCATATTGACTGTACCATGGGAGTGGTCATTTGTGTATCTTCTACAGGCTGAACCCTCGGTCAATAGTGGCAGTGACATCAGATCCGGAACTGTTGCCCCAGGTGTCCTCTACCAGGTGGTCCCTGCAGCCTTCTGTATGGGGGTGGCCAGGAGTGGCACACATGGTGGATGCCTCAGGGGCAAAAGTTGGTGTGGCCTGGTTGGAACCGGCACGGCGTGCTCTGAGAAAAATACCACATTCTTCACTGCCCCAGGGAAAGTGGCATGCAGAGATAAGGCCATTGAGATGTGTGCCGGAGATACAGCAAATGACTGTAGTGCCAGACCAGGTTAAAACCACCTATCATGGTGCTGTAACTCTAAGAACTAGTATATAGTGCAAAAAAGAAATATAATTACAAATGTAGTATATGGTTTATAGACAGGGGCAGGTAAGACAAAAATGGTAATAAGCTTTCACATTGGTAAAAATCAAAATTCACCTGTTCCAGGTAAACTAATTTTGGCTTTTGTGGGCCTCTATAAACTTCTGTCAAGTGACAGCACCTACATTTTGTAAAACAATCGACACACTAAACTAAAACCAAGTAATTATTTATAAGGAAGAAGAGTACACATTTAACAAGAGGTGCTGAAAATGTTGGGTTATGGTGCTAGTGAAGCCTTCATTCCTGAATTGAGATAAAAGTGTGTGAAGACTGGTATGGGGCACAGTCTTGAAGGCTTTAGCCTTGTACACTTCATAAGTGAATCTCCGGTATTTGCAGATGTAAGATAACAGGGTGCAGTGTCACACAATAATACATATCACAGCTGTGGCACCATGTGCTAGAAATTTCCTCAATAATTTTCTAGGGAGAGAGAAAAAAATGCCAAGACAAGTCATCTACTATGAAACAGTTCTGCTTTAATGTATGTTTTGAATGAAAAGTTTGTTATGAATAATTTTAATGAATATGATTTATTAAATATAAATGACTGTGTGTGACCAAATGTGGTTGGCTGCAGATGGAGTTTTGACTACAGTAATGGTCATGTGACTCACGGAGCTGAGAATTCAGCCAAAGAATACATTATGCAGGTATTTCATTATACATCAGCACAAATAAACATGTGTTTTTGAGAATTTCCAGAAGGTACCAATGTCCATTGCATAATCTATGAGCAGTTTATATTAAATAGCCATTTGTGATTTAGTTACTAAAGCAGATTTCCTAACTGATATATTGTGTTACATCTAGTTTTCTGTTAAATAGGTATAGCCCTGTACATTATCTGCATTTATCATAACCTACCTATGGTACCCAGCTTCACTCAGGGAGTTGATATGAGGTTGTGTGGTAGTTGGAATAAAAGGATAAACTTTAAAGTATAAGAGGTAAAAAAAATACTATTGAAAACATATTCTAACTATTTGCAATACTTGAAGTATAAGAGGCAAAAGATTTTTATTGAAATAACTAATTACAATACTCGCTTGTGAACAAGATTTTTCATTTTCTTATCTGTGGTATACATGCACAAATTTTTTGAATTCCCTACTTGAGAGCAAGCTATGAATAGCTGACAATGAGAAAATCGGGAGTCTTTGAGGTTGATGTCACAATATTTAAAGTTTGTGCTTTCACTTAGTTAATTGTAAAACTGTAGGCTAATTTGGTTGGAATTTTCAGTCTTATAAATTGAAATGGCAGTTCAGTAGAGGTCGGTGGTATTCTGGGGATAAATAGCGTGTGTTCTTTGTTCTTTTGAGTCATAAGTTTGGTTTCAATGATGTTATTCAATAGCTGTTTGATAATCATCCTTGTTCCATTACATAGTTTTGGTGAGTTGAGATTCCTGGTACTTGCAAAGAGTTTAGAAATTCTGTAGGAAGTTTACACTTTCTACAACATTTACCATCATGTCAATCAATTTATATATTCTCTTTTCACTGGGAATTTTCTTTTGAATATTAAAGCTGATGTCATTGACAGTATTATTTTTGGTGGGCCTTTCAAATTGTCAGTCCAGATTGGTATAGTTGTGAACAATGTTTGGAAAAATTTGGTTGATGGGTTTGTTTGCACCAGTGGCTATGTTGCAGAAATTACTGTTGAGTTTAATGAAGCCAGTCATCTGGTCAGTAGGATATATGACTTCATGTATTTGTAAGAGTTATTGAGCAAAATGTGCTGTTGTTTTGTCTTTCGATAGTCCAACTCTCATATTTTTTGTTAGTCACAGTGTTTTTATGTGTGGCCAGAGATGTACTTTTTTAAGTATGCATTGATCTCATCTGCTGTTGTGGACTTGGGGGTAACTTTCCAGTTATCTCCAAGTCAACACCAGCAGATGAGATCAGTGCATGCTTTAAAAAATCACATCTCTGGCCCACATACGAATACTGTGACTAACAAAAAATGTGAAATTTGGACTATCAAAAGACAAAACAAAATCTCCTGATAGTATGAGTAGAGCTCCACCCATCACTTAAGAGTTTCCTTGCAAGTCTTGTATAATGTTCTGTCCATGGCGTCAAGTGATTTTTTATGTGTCATTGAGCATTCATTCCAGGAGATAATTTTAGCTTGCTTTTGAAGTTCACCCCAGCCAAATGCTCTTGAGATTGTACATACTGCAAATTGTTCTTCAGCTATATTCAGTGATAGTTGTAGGGCAGAATGGGCAGTACATCCTCCTTCCATAAGTGTGGCTGCAATGCCAGACAATGCGAGTGCAGGTGCAATTTGTTGTTTAGCATGTATTTCTGCCAGCAATAGATTTATTAGAGACATTTTACCGGTGCCACCTGGTGCATCCAACTAAATAATTCTGCTAATGTTGTTGGCATTCAAGTCCATGACAACATTGTAAATTTCCTTTCAATTGTCACTGAGGAGTGATTTGTTGTGAGCAATGTATTAACAGAGTTTCTTTGATATTGCAGCTTTTTTCCTTTGTAATTTCAAAGTTTAACACACTAATAGTATCTTTTTGTGATGCTTGCATCCCAGGTTGTACTAAGGTCTGGTTGTTTATTGCTAAACATTTAGCTTCTAGCTGAGTGAGTGTTTCATTGAAGATGCTGTCATTGAATTTAGTGCTCAGCTCAAGATGAGCTTGTCATATTTGGTACAGTATGTAATCACTCATACTCTCTTTGAAAGAGACCCTTAGCCATTTTGGATTCGAAGAGTTACATTGTTATAATTATGGCAAATTAGTCTCTGGTTTGTTCAGTTGAGGCTGTGAATGAGGTTTCTTACAGTGTTAATTCCCAGTGGTTGCCATTTTCCAGTGGTGTTAAGTGTTGGAATGCTTCTCTGTATGTCTGCCATAGGTAACTGTCAACAGTCTTGTGATCTGTGAAACTTGATGGTACCCGTATTTCATGTAGCAACATTTAGAAATAAAAATATTCAGTGTTGTTCAAATGTACGGTACACTATGTGATCAAAAGTATCTGGACACCCCGAAAAACATACTTTTTTTTCATATTAGGTGCATTGTGCTGCCACCTACTGCCACACACTCCATATCAGCGACCTCAGTACTCATTAGACATTGTGAGAGAGCAGAATGGGGCTCTCCGTGGAACTCATGCACTTCGAATGTGGTCAGGTGATTAGGTGTCACTTGTGTCATACATCTGTACACAAGATTTCCACACTCTTAAACATCCCTAGGTCCACTGTTTTCGATGTGATGCTGAAGTGGAAATGTGAAGGGACACTACAGCACAAAAGCATACAGGCTGACCTCGTCTGTTGGCTTACAGAGACCACCAACAGTTGAAGAGGGTCGTAATGTGTAATAGGCAGACATCTATCCAAACCATCACACAGGAATTCCAAACTGCATCAGGTTCCACTGCAGATACTGTGACAGTCAGGCAAAGATGAGAAAACTTGGATTTCATGGTCGAGCGGCTGCTCATAAGACACACATCACGCTGGTAAATGCCAAATGATGCCTCACTTGGTGTAAGGAGCGTAAACATTGGATGATTGAACAGTGGGAAAACATTGTGTGGTGATGAATCATGGTACACAATGTGGGGATCCGATGGCAGGGTGTGGGTATGACTAAAGCCGGTGAGTGTCATCTGCCAGAATGTGTAGTGCCAACAGTAAAAGTCGGAGGCAGTGGTGTTATGGTGTGGTTGTGTTTTTCATGTAGGGGGCCTGCACCACTTGTTGTTTTGCATGGCACTATCACAGCACAGGCCTACACTGATGTTTTAAGCACCTTCTTCCTTCCCACTGTTGAAGAGCAATTCGGGGATGGTGACTGCATCTTTCAACATGATCAAGCACCTGTTCATCATGCACGGCCTGTGGCAGAGTGGTTACATGATAATAATGTCCCTGTAATGGACTGGCCTGCACAGAGTCCTGACCTGAATCCTATAGAACACCTTTGGGATGTTCTGGAATGCTGACTTCGTGCCAGGCCTCACCGACCAACCTCTCCTCAGTGCAGCACTCCATGAAGAAAGGGCTGCCATTCCCCAAGAAACCTTCCAGCGCCTAATTGAACGTATTCCTGTGAGAGTGGAAGCTGTCATCAAGGCTAAGGGTGGGCCAACGCTGCCACGAACTTGTAAGTCATTTTCAGCCAGGTGTCCGGATACTTTTGATCACATAGTGTTGTGTCCTGAGATGGTTCACTTGCAATTTTTCTAGCAGTGACTTTTGTATCTTCCCATTTGGTACATGAGGATCTCATTGTTTGTGTTCTGTTGTTCACTGTTTTTAGCTATTTTAAATATCCTTTGTTCACATACTTACAGACAGGAATTCCAAACTGCATCAGGTTCTACTGCAAGTACTGTGACAGTCAGGCGAAGATGAGAAAACTTGGATTTCATGGTCGAGCGGCTGCTCATAAGACACACATCACGCTGGTAAATGCCAAATGATGCCTCACTTGGTGTAAGGAGCATAAACATTGGATGATTGAACAGTGGGAAAACATTGTGTGGTGATGAATCATGGTACACAATGTGGGGATCCGATGGCAAGGTGTGGGTATGGCTAAAGCCAGTGAGTGTCATCTGCCAGAATGTGTAGTGCCAACAGTAAAAGTCGGAGGCAGTGGTGTTATGGTGTGGTTGTGTTTTTCATGTAGGGGGCCTGCACCACTTGTTGTTTTGCGTGGCACTATCACAGCACAGGCCTACACTGATGTTTTAAGCACCTTCTTCCTTTCCACTGTCGAAGAGCAATTCGGGGATGGTGACTGCATCTTTCAACATGATCAAGCACCTGTTCATCATGCACGGCCTGTGGCAGAGTGGTTACATGATAATAATGTCCCTGTAATGGACTGGCCTGCACAGAGTCCTGACCTGAATCCTATAGAACACCTTTGGGATGTTCTGGAATGCTGACTTCGTGCCAGGCCTCACCGACCAACCTCTCCTCAGTGCAGCACTCCATGAAGAAAGGGCTGCCATTCCCCAAGAAACCTTCCAGCGCCTAATTGAACGTATTCCTGTGAGAGTGGAAGCTGTCATCAAGGCTAAGGGTGGGCCAACGCCGCCACGAACTTGTAAGTCATTTTCAGCCAGGTGTTCGGATACTATTGATCACATAGTGTATATACTCAGCCTAGTGTGCCAGATCACCTACTGGTATTCCTCATTTTTGGTCATTGAATTCCCCCCCCCCCCCCTCTCCCACACACACACACACACACACACACACACACACACACACACACACACACACACACACACACACACACATATATTAGGTAAGGACATTGACATATAGTAATGATTTTGCGAATGGATCCATTTGGCACAGTTGGTAAAAACCTGTTGATGTTGTGTCCTCAGGTGGTTCACTTGCAATTTTTCTAGCAGTGACATTTGTATCTTCCCACTTGATACATGAGGATCTCATTGTTTCTGTTCTGTTGTTCATTGTTTTTAGCTATTTGAAATATCCTTTGTTCACATACTTACAGACATATTTCAAACAATGGAAATCCAGGATGGAATGTAACAATATTATGAGAAGGCAAGTTGCTACTCACCATATAGCAGAGATGCTGAGTCGCACATAGGTGACTTCCCTTCTCATAATATTGTTACAGACATATTTGATGGATTTTGTTGGATTACAGTATTCTATGTTTATGTGTGCTTGTAACATTTTGGAAAGTAGTATGTTGTGTGGTACTACCCACTGATTATCTATTTTCAGTTCATTGCTGCCTTGTATTCATATTTTTGCTGTGAAGCCACCATTTAAGGGTGATCGTCTTCTGTATTTTAGATAGCAATCAACTCCAGTTTGTGTGTCATCCAAGTATGGTTTTGGGTATTTTTTGTAGATTTTCTATCCTTCATACATGGTGAATTGGGATTTAATGGCCCATATGGTTCTTGAATCATGTTTTTCACTGCTATTTTGTACAGTTCTGAATGTTTTTGGGAAATTCCGCTTGGATGATTTTGTCAATAAGTGCGGGATGAATTCTCTCCTGTAGCCATATGAGAAGGTGTGTGTGAGGCAGTCCTCATTTTTGCCATTTGATTTGTACATCCAGCATATAATGGTTCCAAAGATGTGGTATTATATGAGGACATCGATAAATCTCATTTGTTTTTGTTGGAAAACTCAATCTATTATGCCATGTTGATATGTGGGGACTTGTCAATATCTTAGTTGTTCTTCGATTTCTGATCATGACAAGTTGCATGTGAATGTTATGAAGAGGTCAGGCTGTCCATATTTTCTTAGGTAGGTCATGGCATCTTAAGTGTATTTGTGCATGTGTCTCAGACTTCCTATGTACCATGCGGGTAAGATTACCATTGTTCCAATGTTGTCAATGTTTCCATCATTTATGATTGCCTTTCGAAAGTGGATGTATTCTTCTGTGTGTAATTTCTTCTGATTCAGTCTTATGTAAAGTATCTGTTCCTCTTCTATTTTTGTCTACATATCTACAAGGAATTGGTGGAATAAATACAGAGTGTTGAGAATCTGATTGTATGTTTCATTGTCTTTGATCATTAAACAGTAGGCACAGAACTCCATGGAAGTGACTGTTTTGTTTGTTTCTGTACCTGTTTCAGGTTGGATTTATTTCATACTACAGTGATATCCACCTCCTCTCCATGCAGAAATGTTAATGGATATTGGAGGACATACGTTTCCCCAGTCACGTAATGTAAAAATTCCTGCTGAGGTGTTTTCAGTGGTAGTAATCGAATCATTCCATTCATGCAATAGAATCCTGGTGTTTCTCTACTGAATTTTCACATTGCAAAACTGGCAGATGTTATCCATTTTCCCAATTACAACATTTGTGTTTATTGTATTCTTTCGTCAGGTAATAGTGGAAGGCTTCATTTGTTACGTTTTAATGTTTGTTTGTCCTTGTCCATGCTTCCCATGGCACACAACTGGTTGTGATGATGTGATGAGTGGTTACCCACAGAGGGGTACTTTGAATAGGCATCCACAATGAGCAACCACATCGTTCCCAAAGAAGCTGAGTTGGTTGCAATCCCAAGGATGGTTGAGTGTAGGCCAGGGTGCAGATGATTGTGCAGGTGCTGCTTGGTGCCAGACACACAGTGTGCAGCCATGGACTATCCACTTGACATCATATTGATACTCAGCCGGTTCTCGTGTCAGTGAGCCAATGTCTTCATGTAGGATATCCCCGAAGTCCACAGTGCAGCAAGCTCAGAACTCATTGCTGCAATTCAGCTGGAATGATTACCCTATACATGTCTCAATATTCAAGTGAATGACATCATCAACAACCGAGAGCCTGTGAGAAATAAGAAATGTGTTTCCAAGGGTTGTGCTCATTCATCAACTGGTGGGTGAGATAGGTTGGGCAGTCATGGGTCACATATTAGAAGACTTGCCACATGGTGGGGTCGTGGCATGTGGTAGCAGCATAGCATGCTGCTATGACAAGTCAAATGTATGTTGTTGTGCAGTATCAATGTGGAAGCAGAGGACCATCTGTCGGTCAATATCAGAGTCTGGGCTGGCGTGTAGACACAACAATGTTGGCTGTTGGAGTGTTGTGCCTTGGACTTACACTGGATGGCACAATTGTATGCACTCAGGAACAGTGCTAGCACTGGAGGCATTGAGCTCTTCATTCTAGGAGGTGGAATCAGGCCTGAATAATGTAAGAAAAGGCTAGTGATCCATAATTAGAGAGAATTTTGTCCCAAATTTTTTATGTCAATGCTATTGCCAATGCTTAAAAATTGATTTGTGAGTTTTTGTGCTGTGCTGGTGTCAAATTCTTGGATGTGTAAGCATTGGGCTGTTCAGGGTAACCCTCATTCCTGTGTACCAGGACTGCTCAGATGCTGTAGGTGGATGCATCAGACACCACAACAAATGGATGTTCAGGAAAGAAAGGTGTGAGACGAGGACAGATTTTGACATGGTTTTTAATTGGGTAAAAGCCTGGTGACAGGCAGGGGTCCAGTTGTGGGTTACTCCCTTTTTATGCAAGTGATTGAGGTGCTGCACGCTATGGGCTATTTGGGATAGAAACCTGGAGTAATAGTTGATTTTGCCCAAAAACACCTGCAGTTTGGGTAAGTTTCTTGGGCAGGGAAGGGAATCTGTGGCACCTACATTTTGATCAGTAGGCCTGATTCTGTCTTTTGTGAGCTGGTACCCCAAATACTCCACTTCTGGTGAAAACATCAACACTTGTCCAACTGACAATGCATAACTGTGTCCTGCATGGTTGTAAAGAGGGTGTGGAGGCTTCACAAATGCTTCTGGCAGCAGGGTCCATTAACAACGAGACCATCCAGATAGTTCTCACTTACTGGAATGTGCCATGTCAGTTGTTCTAGATACATATGGAAAATTGCACAGGCTGAGGCAATGCCAAATGAGAGTCGCTTGTACTTACATTACCCAAAAAGCATGCTCAAGACAACTGTGTTCTGAGATTCCTCATCTAAAGGCAACTGAAAGTAAGCATTGGCACTTTCAGTCTTTGAGTAGTACTCCCCTCCAGCAAGTTTGGTAAGGAGGTCTTCTATCTGGGGGATAGGATAAGTTTCAACCTGTAATTGAGTATTCATGGGGGACTGGGTTGGGTTGTTTGGGGGAAGAGACCAAATAGCGAGGTCATTGGTCTCATCAGATTAGGGATGGATGGGGAAGGAAGTCGGCCGTGCCCTTTCAAAGGAGCTCATTTGCCTGGAGCGACTTAGGGAAATTACGGAAAACCTAAATCAGGATGGCCGGATGCGGGATTGAACCATCCTCCTCCTGAATGCTAGTCCAGTGTGCTAACCACTGCGTCACATCGCTCGGTGAGTATTCATGGTCTATTGAAATCCACACATAATTGAAGAGATGACTGGGCTTTCTGTTTATGACCAGTAGGGTGACCCATGTGCTAGATTTCACTGGCTTGCTAACTCCAGCTTATGGGTCTGATGCAACAAGGTCTGACAGAGGGGCCAACTTTTGGAGCAAAGAGAATGTCTCTGGTGAAGCCCAAGACAAAAACAGTCATCTCTGCAATGGATCATCCATGACTTGAAATGCTGTTTCAGACAACGCAAGTACATGTTACAGTCCACCTTAGCTTCAATGAAAGCTGAAAATGATGTAGAATGTATGGGGGCATCAGTATGGGAGGCTCTGAGGCCTAGTGCAACTGGGCCTCATGTGCCCTGAGTTTGTCTGCCTGAAGCTGGAGTGATTTTTGAAACAAGTCTAAGTGTTGTATTAAATGCTGCTGTTGCTCCATCAGGCTAACCCGTTTAGTAACCATGTTATTAATAACTTCCTTTTCCCTCATCGCCAATATTATATTTCAGATAGCTGGATATTGGCATGTACATCAGAGCTTCAGAAGAAATGGAGAAATAGAGGAAGCCACTGGGTGGGAGACCCACCTACAGACAAGTAACCCAAACTAACAGAAGGTCAGTAAAATGCGACAGACAGAGTGCAGACAAGACAACAGACCAGGACAAGGACAATCAACCCAGATGATAACAAAGTCCAGTGCAAAGCCTTCACCACAATGATAACAACATGGCCAAGAGCAGTGGAGAGACAAATCCAAGACATGATCAGAGAGAGTAACTGGTCTTTAATAATTAACCAGAGGCATTTTTAATTAAAGTCCACCTCTGTAGCTGAGTTTTCAGTGTAGATAGTTACAATGTGGAGAAACCAGGTTCAATTTCTGTTACTGTCAAGGATTTTCCTTGGTGTGAGGACTGGTTCAGAGTGCACACAGACTTGTGATAAGTCAGAAGCTATTTTAGTGAGTAGTAGTGGCCCCAAGGTCTGGAAAGTTGGTAAAATGGCTGGAAGAGCAGTGTGCTGACTGCATACTCCTCCATGCCAAACCCACATGATGCTGCGAGGCGGAGGGTGACACAATGGCCTGTTGACATCTCTTAGGCTGCCAGGGCCTGCACAAGGAGCTCGTTTACTTGTAATTAAAGCCACTGTTCTTCAGACAACAATTTATACCTAAAATACTTCAGTCCACACTCACATTCATAATGTTCATTACAAAACTATATTTCCTCTTGTTAGTATTACTCTGGAATATTTGCCATAAAACTAATTGTAGCTTAAATCAAATGCCATTTATTACAGTTACCACTTCTCGTCTGTGAGTGCAATTGTTAATATTACACAATGGAGCCACTAAACTACCACAAATATAACTTACTTAATGATTTCTTATACCACCTTCCTCAGAATTAATTATGCTTCCAATTCTTGCTTTCCATTAACACTGATCTCACTTTTAACGATCATCATTTGTAACATAATTTTGTTCCACTCAAGACTCTCTCTACTTCTCTTTGCAACATGCTTCCATTCTTGACTCTCAGCTTCCAGCAAGTGGCTACATGAAAACACATGCAAACTCAGCTTGAAAAACTCACATTCTCAATGTGACAGTGCGTAATAAATGTTCATCTCCCAAAGAACTTAGTATCCCATTGACTGGATACACTCATATTCCCATAGTTAAGTTTTTACAAATACTTGGGATTTTCTTGGAAACAAAATTATCTTATCATTCCTGATAGATCTGGGATGAATCTTACCATTACTGCAAACCTCAAAGTTGCTCTTAACACTCCATAAAGGAAAAATATGTTTTCAAAATTCTACAGTTTCTTTGACCCTTTTCACACCAACAAAATAATAGTCAGCATTTACTATTTTACTGTTTGCACACCATTACTAAAAAACTTGATGTTGACAACAACAAAAGTCAATTTAACTGCCTGATATCCAACCCAAAGGCCATAGAGGTCACAGACAGAATGCATCTGGGTGCGTTATCCAAATATATCTCCCCATTACAACACATTATCACATTCATCCATCCCTACCTCAAAGAATATACTTCATTTACAATAAGTTTTCTTTCCTGTGTATACATAAATAGAAAAACAAGTTAAGTATTTCAATGTACTTGTTGTAATGTAGACAATTAGTTAACCATATGAAATGTTTCAAACTTTATACAATTTTCCTTCTGTGTACTAAAGACTAGTTATCCCCCCCTTTCACAACTAGACAAAAAAATATTTATCTCAGATAATGTCATACAAATCATCTATGAATCATTAAATAGAAAAATGTTATTTAAATCTGTTTTAAGCCATATGTTAGGTAAAGAATCAAAATTTATTGTCACATTTGTATCTCATTAGGTGGACATTCATGTTAATCAATATCTTGGAATATTCAGACTGTAGTGACAGTTATCAAGTACTAAACAGATTCTTTAATAAAATATTTATAGTTTTTAAAAAGAGACTTGAGTTTTAGTCTGACATTTTCTACCTGTCATAGAAAACAATAAACAATGATAATATTAACAATATTTGGTCCCATAGTCTTTGCACTAGCACCCTTCAAACACTTTGCTGTAATGGGTCATTATGTGAGCAACCCCACTTGAAGCTTGTCAGCAGTAGTATACATCCTCACACACCCCCTACTGCCTCATAGAACAATAGAACAGTGTGTTAACTGTAAGACGGCAGAGTTGTGAGGGGAGTGCGGGGAGAGGAGGAAGCAAGCATTGGCCGACGAGGGGAGAGGAGCCGTTGGGGAGGGGACAAGGCACGCCTACCAGTTGCAGTGCTGGCACTACAAATTGCGTGCCATGCTTATACAAAAGCAGACGAAAGGCTTGGAAGTAAAACTCGCCTTAAATGTTGTTCGTAAACGAAACTGAAATTGTCATGTACATTAATATATATATGAGTTTGTCTTTTAATATGTCTGCTTGTGTCTGTATATGTGTGGATGGATGTGTGTGTGTGTGTGTGTGTGTGTGTGTGTGTGTGTGTGTGTGTGTGTGCGAGTGTATACCCGTCCTTTTTTCCCCCTAAGGTAAGTCTTTCCGCTCCCGGGATTGGAATGACTCCTTACCCTCTCCCTTAAAACCCACATCCTTTCGTCTTTCCCTCTCCTTCCCTCTTTCCTGATGAGGCAACAGTTTGTTGCGAAAGCTTGAATTTTGTGTGTATGTATGTGTCTGTTTGTGTTTCTATCGACCTGCCAGTGCTTTCGTATGGTAAGTCACATCATCTTTGTTTATATATATATGTATATAAAATGAAAGGGAAAAAAGGTTGTCTCGCTTACTACATTTTCTCAGTACATACCGTAAATCTGCTGCAGTAGGCATGACATTTTAATGTATTATTTCGTTACTATTAACTCTAATCGCAACATATTTCGCATACAGTATCCACATATATCGTTAAATGGGCCTACAAACTTATGTCTCTTTGCGACATATAATTCAGGAGATATGACGTGGTAAACATTGAGATGCGTGAAAAAGTGCCGCGTCAGGCATGACGTTTTGTTCTATTATTTCTTCACTACTAACACTATTCGCAGCACGTTTTGCAAACGTGTTAAAAAAAGTATTTGTAAATGGGGTAAAGTAATTTTTTCTGCTCCCTTTCCCTTTCGCAGCATTCAATCACATGCAATATAATTTTGCGAGCATCGCTACGTAATACTGGTTTCCTTCTAACCGTAGGTCTACCGGTAGGGGTTGTTGGCGACTCCCGAGATGGGCCAGCAACTGCCTCTTCACTCATTTTGATAATGTTTAGCACAACAACACAATAAAAACACGCAGAACAGTACAGCGCAAAACAATAACGAAGCAGGCGACAATGGCTACCTTGTACAACACAGTCAGCTACGTAATGTTGGCAGCAGTCGAAACTGCGTGCCAACTGAAGCCTCCCGACGTTTACCGACTTCTACCAATTCAGGACTAGGGAGAGGTCTGCCATCTAAAAGTTTACACACTGTAGTGTAGTGGGTGTTCTAACAATGGGCAATGCAATGTTGTGTGTGGTGGTCAAACTCATAGTCAACACAACCACTTTTCCTTGGTCTGCTGTTCTCGTAGTTGGTTTTTCTATCATACTGTTGCATACATCTCATTGTGGGTCCAATTATTTTAATTGTGAGCACTTGTGGCAACTAGCACTAGTCGAGAGGAGAGTATTGACCAGGGAGTGTAGAAGTTCTTTGGGACTGTTTGTTTTTGGATTCTTGTTGTAGTTTCCATTGATGTGGGACCATTGATGTGGGACCTGTTGTGCTGTATTACCAGTTTTATTTTATAATTAAAGTGTATTTGTTGTGTTGGAATATTTCTTCTAGGCTGCTGACAGACAGGAACCTGGATATATCTACAGTGATGACCCTGTTTTGTGTGTTCCTCATGTGGGTCTTTGTCTAAAGGGTGCAGTTGCCACAAGAACAGGCACAGTGGATTGCATGGCCAACCACACAACAGACTACAAGTTTTATATTACTGCTGGACATCTTGACCAAGAAGCACAGCAGCAAACAATGCTTGCTACAACTCTCACAAGTGATATGATATGTCTTGTCCAGATGACAGTTTTACAAGAGAAGCAGACATAACCTACAATGTCCCATTTAGACAGGAAAATTGTGACACACCTCATCCAAATATGTTTCAGCACTCACACTAGAGAACATTGCCTACCACAGGAATTAGTAATGTCTGCCATACAATATCTGAAAAACACTTTTCACAGTCAATGCGTGTACCTCAGTCTCCACTCACGGGCCAATTCTCACAAATCCAACCTGACTTTTCATGCAGTTCCACACAATCTTGCATGCTCAACTGCCATGCTGTTTGACAACATGTGTTCTGTTTTCTGATGACACCCATCATTGCTGCCACATGGGACACCCAAACATTCGCAACTTCTGCATTATGTAGTACGCATGGACAGCATCTTTCTTAGGCCACGATGACCTCAGGCTACGTGATGGTGCAAGACTGCTCGGCCTCTACCTTAAGAGATTTCATCAAGCTACACATGAATCTGCCTTGCACACAACAGTTCAACCAGTCACTATTCAACATAACCCTACAGATTGATACCCTAAGCTGCCTCCAAAAAAAAGAGACTACCTAAGAATGTGGTTCATGTTAATGGATAGTCTGTTCGATGTCCACAGTGTCAGCAATGATGATGTTAGTTTTATATGCCTCTGAGTCATCTTCACTATAACATTGATATAATCAGAGACTTGCTATTGAAACTGGTATCTTCCCACAAATATGACACAGCTAAAGCTATTATTATTGTCTGCCCTTCTTGTCTGGCAGATTCCACTCAACAAATAATCAACAAAGAGCATCTAGAGAGTAAATCCCTATCACAGTTGTAGCAGTGTTTATGATTACTCCAGAAAACGTGCCAAACACTGAGCTGTACACATTATGGTTAGTGAAATTGCCTCAAGAGCTATGATTACAACTTTTGTCCCATATGACGGATCCACTGGATGTCAAAATTTGCCTGGCTGACCAAATGTTCCAAGTGATAAGGCACTGCCATCTCATTCCAGCATCTAATACACTGGGAAGCAGTGCAAGTGGCAGCACTTGTACAGCAGTTTAATTTGCGGCCTGCAGAGACAGACAGGACAAGCATCGTAGGCACGCATGATGTTCAGTGGCCAGGAGGGAGGCATCCACAGCTCCCACTACTCACCTGCTGAATTGGCCCGACTTCAGACAAGTCTACAGCTATACACCCAATGACCTTCCGGCAAGCAAATAAAGATGGTACAACTGGCAGTAGTCACCCACCTCACACAGTTTACCACCTCTACTGGTTTTACAGCACATTCAGCGATGCAGTGTGGAACTGCAAACTCCATGTGCATTCCCAAATGCATCACATGGGTCACATTAGGCGCCACAATCCCTGATGACTTGGATCTGTGGGCAAGCTATGCTCCATTCTATCAATTCTGCAGAAAATAAGGTCACTTGTTCATTCAGAACATCTCAACAAATCTTTCATATTTAATCAACATGGAGTGTGATGTCCTATGTCACTGGCCTACACGGCTAGTGAAACTATCCTTACATGCAGTTAGCAAGATGGATATAAGATCATAGTGCAGCTGAACTCCAGATTCAGTTCCTGCCAGACGTATACTTTCCTTGGACCTTCCATGTGGCTGAAGTAGATGACACAGCTATAGAATGTGACCCAAACATGGCAACTGTTTATTGATCCAATCTGGTACAAGATGCCATTTTGCTGTGCATATCTGGATGATATTTTAATCTTTTCCGCATCTGTTGAGGATCAGCAGTCCCATCTCCAGCAAGTCTTAGAAGCTTTTAAGACTAATGTCTCAATTACATGGAGATTCAGTGACATTCCTGCAACATAAATACTGATGGCTCCTGACCACCATCCAGTCAGACTGATATTATGTGTTTCCTACCTAGACCCACAACATTCAAACGGAACATGCAACGGAAGTAGTCTGCATTTGACTGGGAGCAATTCACAGTACATGAGTCTATGAAGTATTTCCGGATGACATTGAAGACAGAGAAGTCACCATATGTACCGGTCACACCATTCGATCTGCAACCCAGCAGCAGATCTGTCACCCTGCTGGTTTTGGCAGATGGATCTCATTTGTCAGTACACTGAAGATGTCAGATACATTAAAGGACTAGACAGTGTGGTAGCAGATTGATTATTCTGTGTTCTGGCAAATACTTCTCAACTTAGTTTTGAAGAGTTGCTCACTTTCAGCAAGAAGATAGGGAGATGCAGGATTTGTTACATGACATCTCCACAAATCTTACTATAGTTTCACAATAGCTTCCTGGGGCTGACAGTCCTATAATTTGTGACATCACTACAGGCAGTCTATGCCCTATAACCCCAGTTGCTATGAGAAGAGGAATCTTCTCATTGGTACATGATCAGGCACACTCTGGTATTAGAGCAACAACACATTTGATTACAGAACACTTTGTCTGGCTGCACACTAAGAGAGACTGCCAGGCATGGTTACACACATGCACCTCATGCGAAAAAAGTAGGGTTGGTGTCATAATCAGTCAGCATTAGGAAAATTTAATGTTTTAAAAGGACACTTAAGTTAGGTTGTTCTTGACACTGTTGGCCCTCTACCACCATCCAAAGGCTACAGATACATACTGTTAGCCATTGATAGAAATATGTGATGGGTAGAGGCCATGCCTGTTCAAGATATTACTGTCAGTTATGTAGCTACCACTTTTACTAGCATGTGGATCATGAGATTTCAGTCACAACTGATCAGGGTCAGAAGTTTGAGACCCAACTGTGCTCCATATATGTGGTACAGCTAAATTCCATACCATCGCTCACCACCCACAGAACAATACCCCTATAGAACGAGGGCACCGTATGTTCAGAACAGTACTCACCTGCCACAAGGAGGCATGGACTCAAGCATTACCCTGAGTATGACCAGGAATCCACATAGCACATAAAGATGATCTCAGGGCTTCACTGGCACAAGTAATTTACGGGGAACAACTTGCCCTGCCAGCCAAGTTTGTTGAACACTCATCAGTCACACCTTCAAGTGAGTTACTGGCATTTATTGAAAAGATTAAGTGCCACACCACCAAACTCTGCATGCCTCCATCCCTACCTCATTCAACTCCTGAACATTTATCTACTGTGAACTTAATTGGAAATTAATTATTCTCTGAAACAACATGGTACAGGCAGTTCTGCAACTACCTTACTTGGGTCCACGCCATGTCCTGACTAATTCCAATATCACAGTGAACATCATATTGAACAATAAAAGCCAGACTGTTTCAATACATATGGTCAAGCACACATGGATGTTAAACGATGAATGTGTGGCAGCTATACCTCTTACGCAGTCAGTATCATGTGAAGCTCTTTAAGAATTGTGTGATTCCACTCCACTCCTCAATATGACCACCTCCCCAGTTCAAACTTCATCCATTACAACCAAACTACTACCACACCTCCAATTGGTGGCAGCTCACTGGGGCAGCATGTGACCTCTACTCCACTGCAAGCACCAGATGCAATGTTTAGCATTGACGTCGCCCATCATTGTGCAGAGCACCTGGCCTTTCACCTGGGGGTTCAGGGAGGGGCTCTGTGGTGACTAGCACCAGTTGAGAGGATAGCATTGACCATGGAGCTGTAGAAGTTTGTACAGAGTTTGTTTTTTGACTCTTGTTGTAGTTATCAGTGACACAAGAGCTATTATGCTGTACTACCAATTGTTATTTTGTAATTAAAGTGTACTTATTCTCAAGTGTTGGAATGTTCCTTTTGGCTGCTGGTGGCCAGGTAGCCACACACTCAATCTTGTAGTAGTTGCCTGCAGCTGACCAAGTGTACTGAATCATCCAAATGTGCATCTGGTGCGTCACTCTGTGCACTGGTGAGAAATCCTTGCTGCATACCTGTCATTGTTCAACACCATGTCACTCAATTCTGTCACTACTGGGAGAGAAGCCTGACTCACTTTTGCTTTCATTTCAGGTAGGATAGTGCTATAATTAAACTATGTTTTCTAGATTTTCATGTAACTATCTATTGTTTTTGAGTTCTTTTCTGTAGAGTTCTTCTCTATGTACGAATTGTCACTGCTCAGTGTGTTTCAAACCTCCACATCATGAGCACCAGTAATTAGGAGGTCCACTATTTTGTCTCCCTCTCTTCTCCCACTTATTAAATTTTTGGCCATGTTCTGTTGTGTGATTAGTAAGTAACTATTTCTATTGTTCCTTCCTGTTGGCTGTGTGACCTGTACTTTATGCGAAAAATGTTTTCACGTTTTTTGTACATGAACTTCTTTTCTAGTCACACACTTCAGTTCACTGCTTCCTCTTCTAGCAATCTGATGGTGAAGCAACTCTTTTATGCTTCGGGCCACACACAGCTCATAATACCTCTGAAGCTTCATAAAAATACAACTGGGTGTAACCAACCATTCAGGATGAAATTGTTAAACAGAATGTTTTTATAAATTCCACTTCTGGATCACAAGCCACAACACCTGCATTTGTTCATAGTACCTTTGAAGCTTCATAAAAATACAACTGGGTGTAACCAACCTTTCAGGCTGAAATTGTTAAACAGAACGTTTTTATAAATTCCACTTCTGGATCACATGCCACAACACCTGTATTTGTTGGTTTAAGTCCCTCTTTTTGTACATATTCTATCTTCTTGAGCCTTGCTTTGTGTGGTGTCAGGAGAGCTTATCTGCATTACCATAATTTTGGTTTCATTCTCCTGGTGTGTTGCTTCCATTTTTAATTCAGCTACTTCCAACACTCTGCTTATGTGTACCATTAATTTAACCTGATCCTTACTACTCAAATAATGTCAGCCCCCAAAAGAATTTGGCATCACAGTTGATACAGTACCCTTACACTGCAAGCACATAGATGGCTGCACAGTGGTCACTCCTAAACCTAAGTCATACCATTAAGTTAATTTATTGACACATATGAGTTACAATCTGTGGAGTCCTTATTTGATTTATGTAGACTAGAATCATCCTTCCAATACATCCTTTGATCCCAAAATCCTTGTGGCCTTAATATCCAAAAGTCCCTCAGCTCTTACCAGAAACCAATAGTGAAAGTGTGAAATGTGGCGAAAACGAATTTCGTAAACTATGCAGTGGAGAAACAAACCAAAAAATGGTAAAAAATACGATCATCAAACCGTCGAAAAAAAGGTACAATGTTCTCTTATTAACAGGCAGCCATGGCAGAAATTGAGCAAGTGTTTTACAGGACAATTACAAAGATATCCAAGCAATAGACATAGTGAAACCAGGTGCAAGTACGAAATCTGTTACTGATGTTGACCTGGAGGGAAACAAGAAAGAAGAGAATGAACATGTAGTGTGTATAGCTGGTGCCAATGACATCGCAAGAAATGAAGAGTGAAATTACCTAGCAAGCCTGGAAAACTTCCTAGAAGCAAATAAATCATGAAACACCATTATTACAACACTGCCTCACAGGTATGATCTCATGTACAATTCATGTGTAAATAAGTTGATTCGAAAAACAAACATTAAAATGAAACAAATGTGTGCTCTTTTTGGCAAATGTAAAATATTGGATATAGGCAAACTGAACAGAAGCCTACATACCAGACATGGTATGCACCTAGATTTTGAAGGCAACAAATTCTTGTGTGACAAAATATGGGAAATTATCAAAGAAAAAGATGAATTAAACAGAATTCTCTGTCACAAAGTAAACCGTGATGTTTGTTAGAGGAAAGCATAATAAATTAACCCTTGCATATCAGAATGTCCAGTATGTAACTAATAAAGCAGAGCAGCTGAGTGTTTACCTAAATGAAACTAAGCCACACCTCTTCCTAGTTTGTGAATTGGGATCCAAGGAAGAGGAATCATATGGTTATGGGCTAAAAAATTACAAACTTATAAACTTGTACTGCAGAAAGACACACAAAAGTGGTGGGGTAGGCATTTATAGTAGAAATTATGCAAAATGTGAAAAAGTGAAATGGATAGATGATCTGAGTACTGAAATGGTATTTGAGGTTGCAGCAGTAAACCTAAAGTATGGAAACAACAGCCTTATTATAGCAGCACTGTATATGTCACCTGGAAGTAACACAGAAGAGTTTCTAAATTGCCTAGAGGACTTGCTGGAGGGGACAGCAGTGTATAAAAAACACTTGTTGCTTGTTGGAGACATCAACACAGACTCAATAAATAATAGTGTTAATTATTTGCACTATATGGATGTATTACAGTGTTATAACTTTAAACAAATGAACTCAGAACCTACAAGAGTTACTGCAAATACGAAGACATGTATTGACCATGTTCTCACAAAAGTAGGAAAAGAGAAAGTAAATGTAAACACCTTAGAAAACTACATTTGTGATCACAGAGCCCTTGCTATGGAAATTGATGTAGAGAACATTGATGTAACTGAAAGTGATACAGTTATATATAAAAGAAAATTTAATTATTCTAAACTTAAGATGGCACTAGGGAATGAAAAATGGGAACCAGTCTACAATGCAACTCAAGCGAATGAAAAATGGGAGTATTTCTGTAATTTATTCAGCAACACTTTAAATGAAACATGTCCTTTAGTTAAAAAAGTATATAAAGCTGTAAACCATAAAGCCAAGAAACTCCCTTCTGAAATTATTGAACTGAGGGAGAAAATGAAAGATTGCTATATACTTTTTAGAGATACTGAACTACAATATTTCTCAACAAAATACAAACTGCTCAGAAAAACATACAGAGAGTCCTTGACTAACCTAAGAGCACAGAAATATACCTCTGAAATAAGGAACTCTAGCTGTATCAGTAAAACTGCCTGGAAAGTAATGCATAAAGAAAAGTGGGAAACAGAATTCCAGTGAACACAGCAACATAACATTAAAGGAAAATGGTGAAGAAATAAATGGCCCAAAAGAAGTGTGTGAGAAATTTATACAAATGTTCAGTACAGTTGATACAAATGAAGTTCATGTCAAGCCACAAATTTTTAGTTTTGGAAAATCTAGCCAGTCCTTTTATATCCACGGCATTACTGAGAGGGACGTCCAGGCAATCATATCAGCACTTCAAACAAAAATGTCTTGTGGCTGGGATGACATTTCACCTAAACTTCTAAAGGAATGCGGGGATGAATTAGTGAAACCCCTGACTCACTTGATAAATAATGTTGTATTCCCTGACCTTTTGAAAATTACTGAAATTATACCAGTGCATAAAAAGGGATTAAAAACTGACACTAAAAACTACAGGCCAATATCATTAACCTCAGAACTAGGCATATTGTTAGAGAGAGTAATACTAAATCAAGTTGAATCATATTTCACCAAACACAACCTGTTAAACAACCTACAACATGGATTTAGAAAAAGGAGATTTACTACAACAGCACTAGCATCTTTTATACATGAAATATTAAATAAGCTGGACAAAAGTGACAAGGTAATAGGCACTTTCCTCGATATGAGTAAAGCCTTTGATACTGTGAATCATACCTTTCTTCTGTATAAGCTAGAAGAGTGTGGGTTGAGAGGACTAGCCTTGAAACCACCTACCTCCTATTTGAAAGACAGGAAACAGTGTGTAAAGCTAACTTATAAAAATAATGAGCAGCTCCTAACAACCAAGTCAACCTTCAGGACACTTCAATGTGGCGTGCCTCAAGGAAGCATACTAGGGCCTTTTCTGTTCCTCGTATATGTAAATAACTTATTTGAACCCCAAAATTGCATGGTTGTAAGCTATTCCGATGACATCTCCTTCATCAGCGGTAGCAGTGATATGCAGTCTGCAGCTAACAGTAACGAGATCAGTTTCAATACTCTGTCCGCATACCTTACAGCAAACAAGCTTCTTGTAAATAAAGACAAAATGGTAATAATGAAGTCCATCCTCAGTTATAATGCTGCCATAACTGGTACTGTATTTACATCCCCATTGGGTCTTGCATATGCAAATTCACAAAAACTTTTGGACATCGTTGTTGATGAACACTTATCATGGAAAGAACATGTAGATAATACTTGCAAGAAAATCAGTAGAAATGTGTGTCTACTGAAACAGGTCTCAGCCTTCTTGGACCATGATAATTTAAGGCAAATATATTTTGGGTTGATTCATCTGCACCTTCAGTATGGTATTGAGATATGGGGAGGGGCATCAGCAGTTCATATAGATAGACTTTTTAGATTACAAAAAAAGGCAGTAAGAATGGTAGCCAAGGTGAAGAAGAGAGAGCCTTGCTTGCAGAGACATCTTTAGAAGATATAAAATTCTTATGGTGTACTCCATGTATATACCACAGACAGTCATGTTTGTGAAACAAAATCCTGAATTTAATATGACAAACAGTAATGTACACAACTATGATACACAGAGAATGGAAAATTTTCATAGAATTGTGACCAATAAAAAGGCAACGGACCACAGCCCACATAGAATGGGAGCAATTTTCTACAATGTACTACCCTGTGAACTCAAGAAAGCAAATCTAAATATGCTTAAGAGTAGACTCAAGCAATTATTAATAGATGAGTGTTGTTACTCTATAGAGGACTTAAATTTGTAGTGCCATCTTGGAAAACAGTGTATATAGACAATGTCTCTGATCTATCAGTGGTATGAAAGAATGTAATTATACACTGTATTATGTGTACTGTACTATTATAAATATAAGCTAAATTGTGTTACACTCTAGAGGAACCTACTTTTAGTGCTCTTTTGAAAAATAGTGTGTACAGACATGGGTCTGATCCATATGATGTTATGAAAGACTGTAAATATTTTACTGTATATGTGTAATGTAAGCTAAATATTCCTGACAATGTCCAAAAACTTTTTGTTATATGGACAGAAAATAAATAAATTGTCCCACATCCACATCTACTCCCCACTCTCCCAGCCCCCTCCACCGACAACGCTCTTGCTTTACCCATCTGTATATTTATTTATCAAAATCCACACTTCTCTCTCTACAGTCACCCTCTGCCACCTTTATTTTACAATTAAACCACTCCTTCTCCACTCTACTCCTCCACTTCGCTTGTGCCAAGGCAGCTCCTCTTCAACCCTCCCCATCATGCAGTTGTGTGTGTTGTGTGTTGTGTGTTTGTGTGTGTGTGTGTGTGTGTGTGTGTGTGTGTGTGTGTGTGTGTGTGTGTGTGTTTACAGTTTGTTACCTCTATGGGACATTGTCTGAAAGCATAGTGATGGTTTTAATCTTCCCAACTAAACATGTGGTGTTTGTTACATTTACTTCAGTTATAATTTTTACCTTAACTGTATATTAAGTAAAGCAACTAAAAATGTTCACTGGCTTATGACAGTGTTGGTGCAATTCATTGATATGTAAATACATTCATTCACAGAACAACAATAAGAAGTCAAAGGCACACCATCATCTGTCTCTGGCTGCAATTAGAGCGATAATGAATGTTGTACATCTGTGGCTTGCTGATTTTGGATTTCCTCCAGAGGAAATTATATCCCTTGGTATCTTTTCTGATGGTGAGTGATGACTTTTATTTCAACAGTAGCTATTGACATAAGGATTCACCATAAGGCACAGTTTTTCCAACTATGCTCCATGACATAACAGTGTTCTGCAGAAATTGAATAAGTGCTCAGGGAAAAACTACTAATGACATGATTTTTTAACAGTTTATCTCATTTAAAATTGAAGTAATCACTGAGTAGAACAAATTCTTCCTATTTTGTTAACCTTCAAAATAAGCAAGGTTTTCCATCAAACTAACAGAGTTCTCAGTGTTCTGTCAAAGTATCAGGATTCTCAAAGTGTTCCATAAGAGAAAAAATTTTGAAATCCCTGCCATAGAAAATGGAGTTAGCAGCATATAGGAACATGAAGAAGGTTTTGAATACTGTAGCTCAGCTATCAGCTTTGTGTTCAGGGAGAATAGAGGAGCCGGGAAGGGAGGGGGCTGCATTGTATGTGTGCATGCATGTGCTTTCTCATAAAGAACACAAGGTTTGATTGTTATGCTGGTTTAATTTCTTTTTGTTGCCTTGTAAAGGAACATATCATATGTCTGTTTGCTGTGCAGTACTTCTTTTAAGTAATGGGAAATATTTAACCTATGATTTACAATCACTATTGCTGTAAACAATTGGCAGCAGTGGGAAACACATATAAAAGTTAAGAAAACGTAAAAGTTTTTGAAGCCAGTGGCTCCTTCTTCCAGCAGAAGGACTGAAGGCGAAGGAAGATGGACAAATGAAAAGGACTGGCAAGGTTTAAGAAATGGGAAGACCTATGGAAAAGTCACCCAGAACCCTGGTTCAGGGTAAACTTACTGGACAGGATGAGAAGGAAAGATTAATTGTTAAGAATTGCATCAAACAAGATTTGGAAACCTGAGAGCTTGGAGATGGAAGATAAGAATAATAAGAAAGACAGCAGTTACTGAGAAAACACTGTGCAAGAGTTAATTAGTGTATAAAACTAAGTGCATTATTTGTGGTAGAGGTGGGAGGGCAGGGGAAAACGACAGTTCAGAAAACAAAAGGTGTAGAAAACTGAAAGAGATCAAAGAAATGAATAGTTATTGAGAAGAAATGCTGAAACTGAAGAAACTGATGTAAATTAAGGCCAGTTGCATGCTGAGAACTGAGTAAATGTTGTAACACCAGTTCCCTCCTGTGGAGCTCTGAGAAACTAGTGTCAGGGAGAAGAATCCAAATGGCACTTGTGATGAAACAGACACCAAGACCACAACTGTCATATTGTAGATCATACTCCCTGCAACAGGATATTGTGTGTTGCCAGTATACACCCCCTGTCTGGGCCCATTCACCGTAACTGATAACTTTGAGGTAGTCACACCAATTTAGAAGGCCAAACAGTGCTTACATAATAGCTGGTACATGATATGTTGTTTCACAGGTGGCCTTCCTTTTATAGTATATGTTTTGCCAGTTACAGGGCTGGAATAGGTGGTGCTATGAGGGAGCATCGTGCAAGTCTTACAGCAGCGATGGTCACAAGGGTAGGAGCTATAAGGTAGGGAAAAGGGTCAGTAGGAGCATGAAGTCTGACTAGGATACTGTAGAGACTTGGGGAGCGAGCGAAGTCACAGTATTCTTGAAGTAGATGATTAGTACATTCAAGACCAGGATGCTACTGAGTGACAAGAAGTATACTCCTAAGTTTTTTTGGAGGGATCAGCAGTAGTGGAATTGGATGTAATGTTCCAAGAATCTGCTTTTGAATTAAGCTGGTGGAGTAATTACACCCAATGAAGGCTGAGATGAAAATGCTGTGAAGAGTTTGCATCTGCACAAAAACATTTGCCTCAATTGCCACCTCCTGTCACTTAGAACTATCCTATTCTTGAATGTGTTAATCAGGTACTTTGACAAGTCTATGACTTCTTAAAACCATGCCCTGAAAGGAGGTCCTTTCTGTCTGACACTTTGCCCACCACACATAGAATAGCTTTTCATTGCACTTACCCCACACTTACCCAGTCTCCTCAAAATCCTGGGCACATTCTATGCTCCTTCTTCACCCATTTCCCTACTCTATGGCTCCTACCCCTGTGACTGTCCCTACTGTAAGGCTTGTCCTATGAACCCTCCAACTGCCACCTGTGCTAGCCCTGAAATTGAAAAACATATATTATGAAAGGGAGAATGTCCTATGAAATGACACACATTGTATACCAGCTGTTATGTAAACAGACACATGTATTGTTTTTGACTAGCTTAATTCGTACAATAGCATATAGAAAGAAGTAAAATTTGTAACTCCCAACAAACCTCACATAAGTATCCTTTCTAACTTTATATCACTAGGCACTAAGATTACCCTTAATGTAGATATATTACTTTTGGATTCTCAAAGAATGTCACCCAAGCTGACTAGTCAAGGTCATGTTAGCAAACACTGAGTTCGATGCATGAGTGTATTCTAAAGCAGTCATCCACATCATACAATTAATGGTCCCCTCAACAACAATCTTTAGCACATGGCAAAAGATGCAGTTGGTAGTTATAAAGTTTTAACTATCTGCTCCAAAAATAATGTTAGGTAATAGTTTTGTGCATGTTTTCAGGTACATTTTGCTACCTTGGTACACAATAGTATCCCCACATCACAGCACCATTCTTATGCTATAAAATTCTATTTTTAAGTGTCTAGTCTGTGTTGGAAGGTGTGATATGTGTAGGTGTTACTGTAGGATAATCAGACAAGTAGTAGTATGTGTAGATTGTGGACTAGAGCTTCACTTGGGTGCCTGTATGGGGGAACTGAATTGGGTGATTGTATTGGGACTGCAGTGAGGCTCTCCATGGAACTGTAGACCCTGCAAAAGAGACAAGAAAATCAGTGAACAGGAGGCAAAGATTTGTGCCTTTCAAGTGAATCAGAACATGTGTCATTTTAACTAGATAGGTTGAAGGGGGAAAAAGATTATGTGAACTGGGCAAAGGTAAAAAACAATAGACCCAAAAGGGGACCAACAAACTTGGACCAGTGATCTCACAGATTGTGATAGATAAATAAGTTAATAACACCATTGGCTAGTTTTCTGCTCTTTTTTTAATATGATAATTAAAACCGAAATAATGGAAAATCCAGGATGGGATGTAACACTATTAGGAGAAGGCAAGTCGCTACTCACCATATGGCAACTGAAACCGCACTGTGAGCAGCAGCACCAGTGCATGATGGGAGTGATGACTGGGTGGGAGTAAGGAGGAGACTGGGGCGGGGACGGGGAGGGATCGTATGGTGGGGGTGGCGGACAGTGAAGTGATGCAGATTAGGCAGAGGGCTGGGGAGAGGTGGGGAGGGGGGTGGGGAGATGGAGTGGGAGAAAAGGAGAGAAATAAAAAGACTGGGTGGAGTGGTGGAATGACGGCTGTGTAGTGCTGGAATGGGAACAGGAAAGGGGCTGGGTGGGTGAGCACAGTGGCTAATGAAGGTTGAGGTAAGGAGGGTCATGGGAATGTGTAGCAATTCACCTACTTTGTTTTATTTATTCATTTGTTGTCCTCAGTGTTGACGTACTGGCTGGAAAAAGAGGAAATGGATGTCCAGTACTGTCTACTGTAAATAATGTAGCCGACAGATGCACAGTTGCATTTCACAGTCTTTTACTTTCACTTTTCACAACCCCCCAATAACACACAGTTATATATGGGCAGTGCACAATTGTTGTAACTTCCCATAAGCCTCATTAATAGTTTGCAGATGAACATCCACCTATTGCTACAATAGTTTCCTGTTGAACATCTATGAGCAGTAAAAACATAACCACATATAATTCACAGTTTTTTCGGAATAATCAGGTACATATGGAACAGACACTGGTTTAACACATGACCTATTGGTGTAACACTTATTTCACTGTTAAGTTGATGCATTGTTGTCATTCTAACCAACACAGGTTCTTCGTGTGAAACTTGTGTGTGGACTGACTGTCTCGTAACCAAAAACCGGGCCCTTATATATCATCACAACAATAGGTACTGAAACTAAACATTGTTCAAAGTTAAATTTACAGAAATTACAATTAAAACTTAACTCATTAAATTAACTGAATACATTGAAAAATTCGTTCTTTTTAACAGTTTCATCTACTACAAGCATTACGCTGAATTAGTTGTTTAAATGATGAAATTAACTGATATTGTTATGCAAACAATACTTTTGACAAAACTGTTAACTACCTTGGAATTAATTAAGGGCTGGCTTTGCTAACATGTTTTCAAAGAGAGCCAAATAAATACTTTAAGATTACTAGTATTTCGTCTTCCAAATGTTTCCAGTTATTACAGAATTTATATTTGTTTATATGTCAACAATAGAATTTATGTTATGAAACAATTATTGATTTCACCCTATAACAAAAAATACTAACTAGGAATAGTTGAAATAAATTACAGAATCAATTCCATACATAAAACTAAGCACAAAATTAGGTCTGGTGTTATATTCTTTAAAATTGAGGGCCAACCTTTCTCTTTTATGAAAATGCAGATTATACTTGCATATGTTAATGGTGATTAGTTAAAATTGTAAGAATGAATTTTAAGGAGGCAGATGACAAAACAAGAAGGGAAGTAAAAAATATCCCAGCTTGCTTCGTCACAAACGTAGGATGTATTGCAGGGAAAGTTCCCACATGCTCCATCACATGAAACATGTGAAATCTGTTATGTGATTTACAAGCTAAGCTGCTACCACTGTGCTGCATTCTATGTAGGCATGACAACCAACAAGCTGTCTGTCCACATGAATGGCCACCGACAAACTGTGGACAAGGAACAAATTGATCACCCTGTTGCTGAACACGCTGCCAAATATGACATCCTTCATTTCAGTGACTGCTCCACAGCCTGTGCCATATGGATCGTTCCTAACAACAACAGCTTTTCTGAATTGCACAGGTAGGAACTTTCCCTGCAATACGTCCTATGTTCCCGTAACCCTCCTGGCCTCAACCTTCGTTAGTCACTGTCCTCACCCATCCAGCCCCTACCCTGTTCCCATTCCAGTACTACACAGCCATCATTCCACCGCCACACCCAGTCTTTTTATTTCTCTCCCTTTCTGCTACTTCCCCCCACCCCCCACCCCCCACCCCCCACCCCCCACCCCCACCACTCCCCTCCCCACTGCTCCCCTGTCCTCTGTCTAATCTGCAGCACTTCACTGTCTGCCACCCCACAGCTATGAAACTAGAAACCAATACAATCTGCATCTAGAGAGGAAAAATAAAGTTAAAACTCAGCAGAGCTTGTTGTACAATGCCATTAAATTATATAATAAATTACCCCAAAAAATAAAAGATATTGACACAATCGGACAGTTCAAAACAAAACTAAAAAATTTTTTATCAAATAAAAGTTATTACGCAGTAACAGACTATCTGAATTAAAACATGTAGTGTAATTAAAGTAGCCTGCATTGTAATACATGAAGAAATTATTATAATATGAAATCCAGACTTGTACAGTACTATAAGAAAATTACAAATTACATAAGGATATAAAACTAAGATACCTCAAAAATGCGTGTAAATACTAATTTTATGAATATAATTGTAGGTATATTGTATTGTCTATGATTTTGCTGACAAAATCCACACAATGTAAATTGTTGCATGGATTAATAAAGAAATCAATCAATCAATCAATCAATTCCTCCCCCCCCCCCCCACCCCCAGTCTCCTCCTTACCCCCACCAAGTCACCACTCCCATCGTATACCTGTGCTGCTGCTCGCGCAGTGTGGTTTCAGTTTCCTGAGAGTGCAGGTGTGTGTGTGTGTGTGTGTGTGTGTGTGTGTGTAAGCTATAATTGTGAGAGTCTTTTTGTTGTGCCTATCTGTGACTCAGCAACTTTCCTTTTCATAATATTGATAATTAAAACTTTATGATTTCCCCTCATATATTGTCTTCATTGAAATCCATTAGGTACTGGATTTTCCTTGTCACTAGGACAGTTTCCTTACATGAGAAACATGACGGAAATGGGGCTCTTGATACATCTGCCATGACAAGCAAGTTTATAGAGACACAGTGCCTCTCCACATGCATAAACATGTTGGAAAATGGTGTACTGAATAAGAGAATGCAATACTATATTTGTGCTAGCATGGTTATTTGCCTGGCCTCCTTCATCACCTTACCTTCGTTCCACTGAATTTATTTGAATTTATCCGCTGTCAAACATTTTACATGTTATTGGCTTAATTATTTACATACAAAACGAAGGTACACAAAGAACATAAAAATTTCCAAGATATTTACATAAGTGATACATTATTACATATAATGGGAGAATTATGTATGTAGAAAACTTTTAACTAGTAACTTATTACCACTTAATGTGACAGTAGTCAGAACCTTCTGTCACATAACTCTAATTGCTCATATTCTTTCAGGGAGTAGTATGCTTCCTTCTTAAACCATTCTGCTAGAACGTTCTTGGATGTATTATAGTGAACAGAATGGGGAGCTTTTGGTAATCTATTGAAAAATTGGGGCCTAGATACTTGTGGCAGTTGTGAACCTTTGCTACCTGTTGTAGGGTTCATGTGTTGTGATGATGTACAGATATCTTAAGGTTAAAATTATTTAAATTCTTTGTAACACTGAGAAGGTAACATTACATATAGAGGCTTGGGACTGACATAATGTTGAGCTCTTTGAAGTGGTCTTTACAGGATTCTCTTGGAATCAGTGCTGATGTACATCTGAAGCCTTTTTTTGCAACTTGAATTCAGTTTTTGAGCTGGGGCAATTATGGCATAAAATATTTCCATGGGTAAAGTGGAAGTGAAGAAATGCAAAATTTGCATGTACTGGTAGGATTTTATTTACATTATTCCTCACTTTGTTCAACAGATAAATTACTTGAGAATGTTTTGAGCATAAGTTTTCTGTATAACTTGCCCAGCTTAGTTTCCAATCTATGTGGAAACCTAAGAGTTTGATTATTTTTTGATGTTCATTGGAGACACTTAAATTGAAAACAATATTGTCAGTTTTATTGTTATTAATCTGTAAATAATTTGCATGGAACCAGTTAGTGCATCGGTCCATAGCTGTGCTTACATTATGTCACAACTCCTCTGTATCATCAACTTGTGTGATTAGAGGTGTATTATCTGCATACAGTACTGCCTGGCCAGGCAAAAATGAAGGTAAGTTATAGACACACACACACACACACACACACACACACACACACACACACACACACACACATAATTAACAGGAATGGACCCAGAACTGAGCCCTTTGGAACACCTTTTGTAATAAGTAATGAGTCTGACTTCTGGCTGTTTATAGTTGCCACTTGCTTTCTGTTACTTAGGTATGACTCAATGAGGTGAAGAGCTTCCTCTCCAGCTCCATAGTATTGGAGCTTTTTTATAAGTATACTATGGGAGACAGTGTCAAAAGCTTTCCTCAAATCTAGAAGAGTTGCACAGGTTGTTTCTTAGTCTCAAAAGAATCACGTATTTTTGTGATGATAGTCTCAACTGCTTTTACAGTGGAGAAATGAAATCTGAACGCATGTTGTGATGAGCTAAGTAGATTATTTTGCTCAAAGTGCTGGTTCATCTGTATGTGCATACAGTATTCTATAATTTTTACGTGACTGGTATGAGTGAGATGGGATGATAGTTATCAAGAGATGCTTCATCACCTTTCTTGAGGGCAGGGGATACAATTTTAGGCAATCTGGGAAGATTCCTTCATGTAGCATTTGCTTAATAATTTTGGTTAGTAGCAGTAGAATTTCTTTCTTTATATTTTTTATTAGATGATTTGAAAGTCCATAGAAGTCTTCTGCTTTTGAGTTACTAAGTTTGGCAGTTGCTTCACTAACCTGTCTGTAGGATACTAGAGTCTAGCAGAACTTGTCTTGTTGCTTACTGTCTAGAGATGGAAGCAAAACTACAGCTTTGTTTGCATCTTCACTGAGATTTTTATTTGAGCCAGAACTGGTAAAGTGTGCATTTAAGGTGTTTGGTTGAACTGGACTGTTGTTGTCTTTATTTTGGAACTTATCTCTGTTTTGACAACTTTCCATGCTGCTTTACACTTATTTGTCGAACTGAGTATGTAACTGTCATTGGCTTTCCTCTTGGCTGCTCCAATTTCTGATCTATACACCCTTCTTGCTTCTATGTACGCTTCCTCTTCAGCCTGATTCTGTTGCAATCTGTCATAGGGCACCATCATTTCTTCCCTACGTTTGCACATTTGTGGCGTGTACCACTTTCTCATTTCTTGCAGTTAAGGAAAGGCAAACTTACATTTATAGCATTTATAGACTGGAATACTCTTTTTCAAATTCTGAAGGTGGCAGGGGTCAAATACAGGGAGAAAAAGGCTGTTTACAATTTGTACAGATACCAGATGACAGTTATAAGAGTCGAGGGGCATGAAAGGGAAGCAGTGCTTGAGAAGGGAGTGGAACAAGGTTACAGCCTGTCCCCGGTGTTGTTCAATCTGTATATTGAGCAAGCAGTAATGGAAACAAAAGAAAAATTTGGAATAGGAATTAAAATCCATGGAGAAGAAATAAAAATTGTGAGGTTTGCCAACGACATTGTAATTCTGCCAGAGACAGCAAAGGTCCTGGAAGAACAGTTGAACAGAATGGACAGTATCTTGAAATGAAGAAATAAGATGAACATCAACAAAAGCAAAATGAGGATAATGGAATGTGGTCGAATTAAATCAGGGAATTAGATTAGGAAATGAGACACTTAAAGTAGTAGATGAGGTTAGCTGTTTGGGGAGCAAAGTAACTGATGATGGCTGAAGTAGAGAGGATATAAAATGTAGATTGACAATGTGAAGGAAAGTGTTTCCGAAGAAGAGAAATTTGTTAACATCGAGTATAGATTTAAGTGTCAGGAAGCCTTTTCTGAAAGTATTTGTATGGAGTGTAGCCATGTATGGAAGTGAAACGTGGACAATAAATAGTTTAGACAAGAAGAGAATAGAAGATTTTGAAATGTGGTGCTACAGAAGAATGCTGAAGATCAGATTGGTAGATCATGTAACCAATGGGGAGGTACAGAATAGAATTGGGGAGAAGAGGAACTTGTGGCACAACCTGAATAGAAGCTGGGATTGGTAGGACATGTTCTGAGGCATAGAGGGATCATCAATTTAGTATTGGAGAGAAGCACTGAGGGTAAAAATCATAGAGGAAGAGTAAGGCATGAATACACTTAACAGATTCAGAGGGATGTAGGTTGCAGTGGTTACTTGGAGATAAAGAAGCTTGCACAGTATATAGTAGCATGGAGAGCTGCATCAAAGACCACAACAACAACAACAACAACAACAACAACAGGTTTAATGATCTTAATATGTCTAATAGGTGCTTCACATGTTAGGTCTTATACCTAGTATCTGTGTTAATATCGCAACTCTGCATTTTTATATTTTAAAAGCATTATTATCAATTCCTTGAGATTTTCTATGAATAATTCTGTGTTATTACTAGGAGATTGGTACACTAATGTAACTTTTAGTTCTTGACTTGGTATCATTATTGCTGAGACTTCAAAATCTGGTTCTATATAGAGAAAGCTTACATCTATTACTTCATATTCTAATTTTTTTCTTTTATAAGAATTGAAATACTACCGTGTTTCAAATTTGTTCTACACTAACATGTTGCTAATTGGTATCAATAAGGTACAGGAAATAAAACAACCCCTTGTTTTACATTCCGTTTTTGCTGCCCTAATGAAATACTCTCTGAAGAGACAATTTATTGAAAGTTTCATAATTCCAACTGTATCTAGTGCACTTGCACAAAACAAGTGATTTTGTATAATACATTAAATTTCATAAAATTTATTATTTCATTTGTTTACTTATATGTCATGTTCATCCAATATATGCTAGCATTATTTTGCATTCACTAATTAAGTCATAATTAAGAAAAATTAGGTTGGCATTGTTGTTTTTCACTATTTAGTATAATGTGATATATATCTTATTTAAAAATCTTTTATATTGTATACCTCATATTGGGCATGAAATACAAAAGGTTTTGTGTATAGTCATGCATAATAACTTTGAACTTTTAATTGTTAATTTTATAAATTTGCACTATAGTTTTGTTAACTTCATTGTTAAGAACATATAAATAGGGGGAGCAGAAGGCTCAGAGGAGACGCAGTTGGAGACAGTCCACAGATGTGATCACTGTGTTTCATGCCAGTGTAATAATATAACTGTTGTACTAAGTGGTTTTGTAGCTATGTAGCCTGTTATGTGGAGTGGGCTACCACCAACAAGAAGTTGTGCAGCTTATCATTAATAAACCACTATAAAACAACTTGGTACCTGGATTATTTCATGGAATTCACGTAACTAGGTCCTGTTTGCAGTTGAAATGGATCATGACGATGAATTCCACAGCAGCGGCAGAAAGCAGATTACTCTTGAGTTACACCAAACTAAGATATGTGTAACCAATGAACTAAACTTTATATTTCACTGCAGAACTAATGACTAAATTGTAATGTTTGGAAACTGTTCTAGCAGTAAACATATGTATTTGTCTGAAAGTTATCTTTGAGTGGTGGAGGCCAGAGTGATGAGTAACAAAGACACCCCCATGATTACATGTTCTTGATGTCATTGGAACAGAAGTATAACAATAAACTTTTCAAATTCTCTGTTTTATCAAATAAATCTTTCAGTGATTATTTTTGTTGTAATTTTGCCACTGTTTCAGTCTCCTCTGAAATTCGTTACAAACACTTAATTCAAGTTCACTATGAATTAACCAGTGGTCATTTACTAGCAAAACATCACAATTTGATTCTTCCAACCATTGTTCCATTTCTGTGAGTTTATTCTTTAGTGACTGTATGTTAACATGCAAGAAAAATACACTTTTTGCACTTTTGTCTGGCTGGTTGGACAAACAAAATTTTTGACTATTGTCATCTGGCTGCCCTAGGTGAAATGCATCAAATGACTTACGCTGCACCTCCCTTGTGTGACTCACCATAAAAAATGCTGAGGTTCTTTCCTCGTGCATGTTAGATGAGGTGCTTTTTGAGAGTGCCATTTTAAGATGATTTCGCTTTTGGGTATTTCATACCTGTTGTTGATGTTATCATTGGTATTTTTATGAGCAATTTTTCCCTAGGCTGTTAAGATGTAATCCATGGCCAATGTTGCTAACATCAAGGATTTTTACATTTCTGAAATTCTGTGAGATGCTTTTAAGAGATACTGCAACTAATCATATTATCATGTTTTCAGTTGATTTTTTTGTCAGCTGGCTTTTGAGAAGCTATAGTCTCATCATTTTCTGATGTCTACAAGTGTAATTAATGCCTTTATTTTGCACATCAAGTGCAGCTAGTCATGGGAGTTGTGCCCTTTAAGATACTGAGTCTTGACCCTGTGAAGATGGTTGTCACAACAGCATTTCTCAGTAACTGCTCCAGCTGAAAGTGTTGCCACAACTCCACTAAATATCTTCACTTAATCTACAAAATAATTTTTGTCATTATCTATCTTTCTGTAATGAGTATGTGATAGCTTGAAAAGCAATTGATGGAACCAATAATTTTAAATAGTTTTCTAAGAATAGGAGCAACCGACTATTAACACTGATCTTGCAACACTTCCCAATGTGATTTATTTGTATAAGGTAACCAGTTTCAGTTATCCACTCCATATTCTTATTCATTATTTCAATTCTGACCAAGTAAAAATAATTAGCAATTTTCACTGTTTTAAGATCAGTTTGAATTAGTGGGACAGTATGAGGTTAAGTCAATTATTATCCACAATTTAGTTATATTTTTGTTTATTTTGGTAGTACTGTCATTTTACATTGATGACACATGCTTTGTTTATTTGTTGTTATATCTTTGCAA
Organism: Schistocerca piceifrons; assembly: GCF_021461385.2. Taxonomy (NCBI): domain Eukaryota; kingdom Metazoa; phylum Arthropoda; class Insecta; order Orthoptera; family Acrididae; genus Schistocerca; species Schistocerca piceifrons. The sequence continues at coordinate 267,684,791 of NC_060139.1, read as the reverse complement.
TTTTCAAGCTGCTAGGTTAATTTTGTTACCGCTGCCATGCTGTTAATCATGGCTGCTCTACTGTCTATTTGCACCAAAGTAGAGCAACATTCAGTGATCCGTTTTTTTGTGGTCGGAAAGCATATCAGGGCCCGAAATTCACTGAAAACTTTTGGCACAGTACGGGAACAGTGTTTTGCCACAATAGAGAATCATCAAATGGACTGAAAAATTCCGAAATGGTAGCACAAATGTTACACATGATGAAGGAGCCTGACGACTGTTTACCACCGCAAATGCAGAAACCACTGAGCATTCATGTGAAATGATTCTCTTAGACAAGCAATTAGCTATTGACAAAGTGACACATTGTCTGCAAATAAGTCATGGTTCTGCCTACGAAATCATCCAAAACTGACTTGGGTTTCATTAAGTTTGTGCAAGATGGGACCCAAAAAACTAACACAGTTGCATAAACAAATGCACTTGGACATCTGCAAAAAATATTTGGATTGCTATAGTAATGAAGGGGACAACTTCTCGGACAGGATCATTACTGGTGACGAAACATGGATCCATCATTATGAGCTGAAGAGTAAATGGCAGAGTATGAAATGGAAATCTCAAATTCGCCGTGCAAGACAAAGTTCAAGACCCAACCGTCTGCAGGAAAACTGATGCTTATGGCTTTTTGGGATGCACAAGGTCCAGTACTGGAACATTATGGTGAAAGGGGCACAACAATAAACAATGTACATTACAGCAAGATGCCTGCTGCCAAGTTAAAGCCTGCAATTCGAAGCAAATGCCGAGGATTGCTGTCCAGAGGTGTTGTGATGTTGCACAATAATGTGCGTCCACATACAGCTGCCCACACTGCTGCAACGCTCCAAAAACTCAAATTTGAAGTACTGGATCACCCTCCATATAGTCCCAATCTTGCCCCTTCTGACTATCATTTGTTTGGCCCACTCAAACCATCATTAAGGGGCCATCGATTTGTGTCAGACAAAGCAGTGGAGGAAGCAGGTGCATTCCTGGCTCACAGCTCAACCAAGAACCTTCTTTTATGAGGGCATCAGGAAGCTTGTACAACAATGGACCAAGAGCATTGAAACGCAAGGAGACTATGTGGAAAAATAATGTTCTTCTAAACTTCACATTTGATTACAATAAAATTTTATAACTACTTACAGATAACAATTGACTTACCCTCTTAAATAAATTCAAAACATCAGTAAAGCAACAAATGGGATAATAAATTAATTCAAAACATCATATCAGAAATGTTTCCAATTATTTCTTCCCAAACACAGTTATTACTTGGACACTACTCTGAAGAGTCTCCTCAAGTTCTGCACAGATGTTGAGTAATAATGAATCAGCATGGCTCCTGAACCCTTCCAGTTGATGACAGGATGAGAAGCATCTCAAGTGTCAACCGATGTTAAAAAATAGTTAACACAAACAAGCTCTTCTAGTCTGTTTAATTTCATTCTTATATGCCTTAATCTATTGTAAATTTTAGGTTTTCAACCATAGCATCTAAGCAATCAAACATCTCTTTTGTGCATTACATGATTTTGTGCTTAGCTTTATTATACCATTTACTGTCAAACTGAATTATGTACAATGAAGACTTTCATGACTGGATGTTTTAGTTGCTGGTGAGTTTCCTGGTTGTTTATCGTAATATTCACACAGGTACACACAACCTGCCAAAAGGCTTGGTATTCTCACAACCAGCAATGCTTGATTGCAATGGATTCTGGTCACCATGTGAGACAGTGCTTCCACCTTCAGAAGGTCCTGTGCACCTTCCAGACATACTGCCAATTCCCTTGAGGGCAACTGCTTCCTTTGGACTTGGCAAGTGTATGCGAGCTATCTGGACTCTGCCTATGAGTGAAAGAGAAAGTGAGCAGGAGAAAGATAAGGTACATCAGTCAATCATATTTGTATATGGTTTTGATGAGAGTATGGCTCTCAGTTACATATATGTTAACACTTGTCTATAGGGGAAGCCTGTTGATGACAAATTCACACTGGCATACTTTGATCTAAGCCTGCTCAAATTGCATTCACAGAAACTATTTAGCAAGTGTATAGAGAAATTATAGCATGTGGTTGCTTGACAGTGGGCATCATTGACATGTCACGTTAGTTAAAAACATCCTAGAAATCCTGCACAGTTCTTCATATAGGACAGAAATCATCTGTGATTGAACTAATTTCTACAGAGAAGCTGTATGGACATCACAAGGACAGCATCCCCAATGGTGGACAACAATGGCTGGTATCCACTTGAGCTGCCAACCAAACCATTGTGCCTGTGCCCATTCTGGTGATCCTGGCATGAAGCAGCCAGACAAAACTGATCATTGCAGGTGCAGCACAGGCTGCAGAAGGTGGAGGAGCATGCGTGGCTGTTGGCTGTGAAGCAACTCAGCCAGGCTCTGCCCCCCCCCCCCCTTCCCATAGGCATTGAGTGATAGGTGCCCATAAAATGGAGAAGGGCATCATCTGGTGCAGAATTCACAAAGACTTTTTCATTTCGGACTTCAGCATACACACTAGTCATTCCCCATCACTATTTGATTGAGGGTGGAATGGTGAAGCCATAACATGATGAATGCCATGGCAGGAACAAAACAATTGAAAGATGTGAAAACAAACTGGGGCTCATTATCAGAAAGTAAGGTACAAGGTGAAGTATCTGGGACTTGGGACACTTCTGCAAGAAACACACGAGGATGTACTTCATCCTCTACATTTATTAACACAATGAATTCAACACAAATGGTCTTTGTTGACTGTCACAAACAAGTAACAAACTTCGTAACTAGTTCCTAACAGGAAAACAGGTTCATGAATAAATGCAAGTACTTGGCCTACAAGTCTTGGTTGTAAAAACAACATAATAAGTCCTTGTTTTCCTTGAGTGGAGCACATTGGAACAGACTAACACATAAGTTACAATCTGTACAAGTTCACAATCTCTACTGTCTTGCCAAATGAATCTGACAGAATATCAACAGACCCACAGGAATGTCGCTGAGGTCCCTTGGCAGTGAACACAGCTTGCAGTTGAGGCAGCACTGGCTGCATTGTAACTGCCATGATTGGTGCAGGCGCAATCCTAAATACCCACATAGCACAGGTACACTTCCTTCTGATTGGCTTATGTGACATAGGGGATGCTGCAAAAGATTCATGGCACAAGCAATCTCTTTTGCTGATTTACATGCCCTCTGTGGTTTCTTCTGGTGTATGTGAAGACCCTCTGCAGGTCATGAGGCAAATAGCAGGTCGACAACATCATATGGTTACAAGGGCTGAGCTGCCAATCAAACCGACGGCGGTGTGTTGCAGTGTGGCATAGGCGGCTGATAGCTTTTGCAACACGTCACAAGGCAATCCCTCATTACAAAACCTCTTGAAAGGGTATGAACTGTGGGCTCCGTCGATGTCAGTGCCTATCTGAGAATGTAAGGAAACCAGGAAAATGCATCCACAACCACGAGCCAGTAGGAATTCAGGAAGCGACCCACAAAGCCTACATGAATGCATTTGCATGGCTGGTGTGGAGCATGACAGGGAGACAGAGACACCCTGGGAGCTGCCTGTTGTTGGGCACACTGCTCACGACCCATGACAAAATGGACAATTTTGCCATCAATCACTGGGCAAAAAAAATATGTCTCCTAAGAGATTAGCATGCAAAATTCACCAATGGCACTGCTGGAGAAGGTGTAGAACTGCATGCTGTAATGTGGTGAGAATGACTACTCTAGGAGAGAGATCTTCCATGGGTTACAGCAAAACACCATCAAAATCAGAGGTCATACCATAAAGGAAAATAGTTGCACAGGGGGTCTGAAGGCCAACTCAGCACTTTATCTGGTCAGTCTTGTTGAACAAATCAAACCACCTGATGGAGAACCGGGTTGCTAAGAATGGCAGCTGCTATGCATGAACTCGTAACTGGAAAACCCACAACTGTGGCCCGTGTTTCTGTGTCAAGATGAAAACAAAGCAATTCTTCATAATCAAAGTCAGGATCAGGACCCACAGGAAGGTAGGACAAGGTGTCCACATTGGGTTGTTCAGACGTATGCCAAAAATGGATTTCATAATTGTAGTGAGACAAGAGCAGTGTCCAGCTTGTACACTGTGTGCTGCACTGTCAGGTAAGGAAGTGTGAGGGTTAAACAAGGAAACCCAGTGTTTATGGTCAGTAATAATGTGAAACTTTTAGCCATACAAAAAAATATGGAATTTCTGGAGAGTATAGACTATGGCAAGAGTTTCTTTCTCCACATGAGAGTAATGCTACTGAGCTGGATTGAGAGGTGTAGAGGTGAAAGCAACAGGTAGTTCAGAGTCATCAGCATATTTGTAGGCTAGGATCAGGCCAAGGCCATACTGTGAGGCATCAGTCTCCACAACTATGTGCTGGTCCAGAGAGAATGTAGCTAAACAAGAGGCCTGAGAGTAGTTCGAATTCAAACATTTGAAAAGCATGTTCGCAGTCTGGGCTCCAGCAAAAATGCACATTCTTGTGTAACAAGGGATGCAACTAATGGGCCAATGTGGTGACCTCCAGCAGGAATTTATAGTGGTTGGCTATCTTCCCTAAGAAGACCTGAAGTTCATTTATGGACATGGGATGAAGCATAGGCGTAACGCAGAAATGTGGTCTGTCAGGTGGCAAATCCCATCCCATGAGACCTCAAACCCGAAATAAGCAATAGAAGGTTGAAAAAAAATTGAGATTTTGCAGGGTTACACTGTACGCCTGTGGACTGTGGGACAGAAAACAAAGTGTGCAAAGTTTTTAAGTGATCAGCCATGGAGGAGACTGTGACAACAATATCATCCAGTTAATTACTGCAACCCAGGACATGCATAGTCAGTTGCTATAAAAATCATTGTTAAATGGCAGTTGCACTATCCATGCTGAAAGGAAGGCGTAAATATTGATACAGACCAAAAGGAGTATTCAAAACCAGAACTCGCCAAGACTCTTCGTCCACAGGAACCTGTAGATATGCTTCAGACAAATCAATTTTAGGGAAGTACTGGCCATTCGATATTTTTACGAACAGTTCCTCCTGGTGTGGGAGAGGATATGTATCCACAATTGAACGCACATTGACAGTGGTACTGAAGTCATCACAGAGGTGAAGTTTCTCCTACAGTTTCCAAACTATAACCGCAGAGTCAACCATTCAATAGCCACAACATGTTGCACCACCTCTATAGATTGGAGTCTGTACAATTCTGCATTCACTTGACCTTTCAGGATGCACAAGACACAAATGAGGGTTAGCCATGGATTTCAAGGAAATATGAGTGGAAAAATTCATAGTGCAATCTACACCTTCCAAAAACTATTCCAAAACCTCCTCACATGGTGTTTCCAATTGAGAGTATGATACCTGATTGGACACAATATGAACTGCATTGGGGATAGAAAACTCAAATGCCTGAAATACTTCCTTCCCGAACAAGTTCTCAACACTGGCATCAGTAGGCGTAACCACCAAAAATGTAATGGAATGAATCAGTGACTTGTAAGAGGCAGATGTATTAAATTGTTCCAACAGCACCTTGTTCTGTTCATTCTGCAAAACTGTTCTCAATGGTGGTGAGCCTACACTCAAATATGTTTGAGAATTCAATAATCTCACTGCAGCACCTATGTCGACCTGTAGCCAGAGCAATTATGAAAAGCACTTAACTCAGTAAGCAACTTGGGAGAAGTCACAAGCATTGGAGTCACACAGGGTACCTCCATGTCCATATCCTGAGCAACCTTCAGCGAATAACACACAGAGACCATGTGGCCTTCTGGCAAGCATTACATGTAGCCCAGTGCTTAGGACCCACTGAATGTTCATGCTGGACAAGACAGAAACAGAGAATGCTGATGCTGATGCTGGTGCTGGTGCTGTGGTGGTCATGGCTGCTGGTCCCGACTGTAAAAGTTATTATGGACAAATAAACCATTATTATTATTATTTGGTCTGCTCAGCACTGGGCCACATGTTTACCACCACCACTGTCACTTCCTCGTGAAAGCCATCTATCATTCTAGGAAGCACATTTTGTGACACTACTGCCACATCACCCCATGCTTCAGTTTTGTCAGGTGCTGCCTGACAAACTTCAAAAGATTGTGCTATTTGAAAAACTTCTACCAACTGCAAGTTTTCACAGAGTAAAGCCTTCTGGTGCACTTCCTTGTCTGGAGCTAAATAGATAATTGTGTTGAACACTATAGAGTCTACATAAGAGTCATTATGGGCATCAGTAATGAAGTGATACTTACAGCTGTGGAGTTCAGCTGTCAGGCCCTGTAAGACTGATTTGGTTTCATGTGGAATTGGCAGAATACAGCTCACACCACTATGACATACATTTGCTTATGACAATTGTTGGACAATAAACTTCATATGTGATCAAAAATAAGAGCTACCAGTTCTTAAAAGGGGTAAGCTGACAAAGGCTTTGCAGAACTTTGAGTGTGTCTTACTGATAGTCAAAAAATGGCGTCAGAGTCATTTTTAGTAAGCTTCCCAATCCCCAGCTGAATTGTCATATGGAGGAAAAGTGGGTGGATGGAACAGTAGAATGGTATCCTGTCTGTTAATGGAAGCCGACAAAGTGGTCACAGCTGAAGAAAGCTGCTCAATGAATAAAACTGATGAAATTGCACCTAAAAACTGTGCACAGAGAAACAATTCCAAACTCATTGCCAATAGTGTAGGAACCAAGTAATACACAAAGTCAATCCAAGTCACACAAATATGGCTTTATTCATAACTTCTGAACAATAACAGATAAACCTCTTTGGGCTCCACAAGACACAGAACCACTGATGTGCACAATACAAACTAAAACAACATAGATGGGTCAATTAATTACTGTAAAGTCCTTTTACACTTATGAATGATGGTTCCAGAAGTCATCAGTGTAATGGGTGAACTAAAAATTGTAAATAAATAAACAAAAAGGAGGCAGGGTTGACAGTTTCATTTGTGTCTCTCTCAAACCTGGACCATTTGTTTTAGTTTCAGCTCATAAACAGGACAGTCTGCTGCTGCCACAACCATTATCTTTACAAATTTTATGTTGACCTTTAGAACACAGTGTTGCATTTAAAAAACAAAGCTTATACCAATATTTACAGCTATACTTTGTCACATGAGGTTACACTAAATGCTCTAACTGGTGTAATAAGAGCTGTTTAGCTGTATTATGAACTGTTAAAGTAGATGATAATATATTTTATAATCCACAAAATACTTTCATACTTTTAAAGAAATTAATATTCCTCCTTTCGTTGGAAAATTCCAAAAATTACATATTTCTCATCACTCTGTAAAACAGGCTGCAGTGGAACGTATATCAAAGCAAGAGGAGAAAATAAAAGAATGGTTAGAAATGTACACACTATTGGATGAATATGAAAAGAAAATATCAGCTGAGATAGAGCGAAAGGCTATTTCTACTGAAGCCAAGTACCAATGGCTTTCACTGTCGGAGAGGCTACCAGAAGACAAGGTTTGTGTTTCATAGTAGATCATTGATTTCACAGTTCAAATGTGAAAACAGAACCAGCATAGTGTCTACAATGCGTATATGTAATATTGTTCTATTTTCTTGCAATCTTCATTAAGAAGTTATAACAATTTGAATGACTAACAACCTTTGCTGGAATCAACGCTCCACAAATGTAGGTAGTACAAACAATTCATTCAACCATCACGTTGCATAAAACTCATTAAGAAGACGAATCTTCAGGGATGTGAATCTTCAGGGATGTGGAACAAGTCAATGTACCCAGTAACAAAGGTCAAGCAACACTTATAAAATTAATCTGTAACTTAACAATACACTGTCACTATACTGCTTAATACTATTTGTACATACTTCAAGTAAATGTAACATTGTGAATTAGCAGAAAAGACACTACTCTGAAAAAATCTTCTCCTCCTCAGTTTCATTACATAGCTAAAATCAAACAATGGAAATTTGGGATGGAATAACAACAATTATGAAAAGGATAGATTTCTACTTGCTGTAAAGATGACACACTGAGTTGCAGACAGGCACAATGAATAGACTGCTACACATCAAGCTTTTGGCCAAAGCATACACCAGAAAAGGAAAAAAAAAAAACCATACACACATTCAAGCAAGACAGCACTCCTCGCACACACACATGACCACTGTCTCTGGCTTCTCAGACCAGACTGCTTGTCTGCATTATAATATTAAGTCTTCATTTACTTTGAACAAACCTATTAATTATGTAAAGACTATATTTGAAGGTGAATATCCTCAATACTTGTGGAGTAAAGTAATAGCTTGGCACATTCACACTTTGAATTAGGTAGAGTTCTCTCTTCTCAGCCCAAACCACTTTAATTCAAAGAGTTATGCATCCATAATCCTTGCTCATTGTGGACTTTGCCCTTATTTATTTTAAGGGGAAATAAAACTGAAAAAGCTATAGCAGTATGTTCACAAAACAAATAAATTTTCTTGAAATCTGCAGGTTTTTGTTTATCATATCTCTTGATTACCAGATAGAACAGTTTCATCATGACTTACTCTCCCAAAAATCTCAATATTTCTGAGGAAACATCGTTTACTCTAGTAGCCTTGTTTTGACAGGTCTTCCAGTGCTCTGCCAAATTCTTCTTGTACTATCATATCTCTCATCTCATTTTTTATCTACACACTGTCCTTTTTCTATAATATTGTCTTGCAGTTTGTTTTCCTTGTATAGAACTTTTATAAATCCTTCTATATTTCATTCAGCCTTCCCATCTTTGCTTACTGCTGGGTCACCATCTGAGCTTTAGTGCTCTAGGAATTCCTGATTAGCCATTTTGCACTTTCTGTCAGTCTCATTTTTAGCAATCTGTATTTTGTTTTGTCTGATTCATTTCTGCATTTTTATGTCTTCTCCTTTGTCAATTAAATTTGATAACTCATGAGTTATACAAAGATTTCTATTGTGTATTGTTTTGTCTTTATTTTATTCTCTGCTGCCATCACTGTTTCTTCTCTCAGCTACTCATCATCTACTGTGTTACACATTCCTGACATACTGTTGGCTCAAACAGTGACTAACATAAACAGAAAAATTATTTGTTTTAATCTGTAGTCACACTTTTATTTTGCCATCTAATGACTACATACTAAAACAAATTTCCTTTCCCCTGTTTCAGTCAAATTTTACCTAATGATCCCTTTGAATCAACACTCCCTGGTTCTGTTAATTTAACCAGTTCACATTTCTTTAATATCCTACCTCTCTGCAATCTCTTCAGTTTAAAAAAATCTGCAGTTGGTAACCAAAAAATTATGGTCATATCCCACGTCTGTCTGTGGAAATGTCGTACAGTTTAAAATCTGATTTCAAAGTCTCTATCTTACCATCAATCTGAAGCTTTCCACTATCCCCAGGACTCTTTCATGGGTTTTAAACCAAATGTTTGCAATGCTTAAATTATGCCATTTGCAATATTGTGTTAACCAGCTTTCCTCTTCATTCCTTTTTTCAAGTTCACAGTCTCCTACAACTTTTTCTTTTCATCCTTCCCCTCCTATGTAATTACAGTCCCTAGTCACAAGTCAATTTTCCTCTTCCTTAACTATCTGTATAATTTCTTTTACCTTGTAGTGGCCTAAACATCAGCCACCATGTGTTAATGCAAAGATCAGTGCTGTGTAAAGTACAGTGCAGTGCAGCATTCTTAGCATGTGAATCTTGGGTCTTTGAGCATTTAAGTGCCCAGCCACCAAAGACACTGTGTTTTTCTGAATTTGTTGGTAATATGTGCTCCATGCCAATGTTCTGTTACCTGATGTTACAAAGTTGTAGCCTGTACTCAACTCCTTTTTATGTCAAGAATTATAGTTCCAAATTCTGGCATTTCTGTCCTGCCCATTTTAAGAGAGACATCAGTCATGCATTCCTCACAAAGTTCTAAAGAACCAGTGCAAGTGTCATTCACTTAGTTTTTATGAACTCGTCAAGTGAAAGTCGATTAGCCAAAAGTTGAGCTGGACTTGACAAGTGGTGACCCCATTATAATTGGCAGAATCTCATTTGAACTGTGTGTTGGCCGAAGAACTAACAGTATCGAGAATAGCAGTTCACCTGCCACTGTTCTGCCGGATAATTCTATCCTTTGGTTAATGCAGGCAGAAGCAAATTTCTTGTGGCAGAGAGATAACAGCCAGTGTGACTAAGTTCACTTTCATAGTAAGCCAACTTGACCATCAGTTCGCTGCTGAAGTGCAAGATATAATTAGGGTGATACCACAAACAAACTCATACACAAGCTCAAGTCAGAATTGATATGACTTGCGGCTGCTTTACAACAGGATCACATATCGCAATTCCTTACTCAAGAGGTGATGGGCATTAGAAAGTCACGAAGGCACTAGAAAGCCACCCCAGTACCTGTGACACATTTGCAGTAAGGCTGACACAACCACTGTACCAGATATGTTGTGCACACCATGGAGCAGTCATTTGCCACTGCATATAAAAGCCATAGTTTCCTCACAGCTGACATGCTGCCAGATGCCATGGCACAGCTGGCCAATTGAATACAAGATGCAGTCACACCCACACAGGTCTGTGCAGTCACAGCACAGGACAACAGTGCAACCACTGCAGCAACATTAGCATGTGCTAACCATGACTCACTCGCAGCAAAGGTCACATGCTGTTGTTGCACAACAATGCCAGCAATGGCAGAGGTTGATAACAATGTCATTCAAGAAGTAGATCTTCTGTTGGTATCGCAACACTGCAAGGTGGTGGATGGACAGATGTGATGGTACCATTAGACTGTGCCACCCACACACATGGAACTTCACCATCATGGATGTCACTGAGGCACTCATTGGAGCAGACCTCCTGGTACACTACAGACTACTTCCAGACATTGCTGAGCAGCAGTCACCAGTTTCCACCACAGCGCAGTTCACAGCACCAGGTTGATGCAGACTTCTGGGAGTGAATATGCAATGTTTTTGAGCACCTACCTGAACTTGGCCTGGCTCCCCCCAGTACTCCTAAGCACATACCACATGACACAGTGCACCACATAAGGATGACAGATGAACCCTCTGTAGCATGTTGGCCAAGACGTTTGGCTTTGAACTGTTTAGCAATAGCAGAGGCTGAATTTGAGTTTATAATATGTGAAGGCATAATGCAGCCACCTAAAAGCCCATGTCCTCAGAATTACAGTTGGTACCAATGAAAGGTGGAGCAGAGCACCCATGTGATGACTATTATGTGCTTAACTCATGAACAATGCCCAACAGATGCCCTGTACTGCTTTTGAGGGATTATAATTATGTACTACATGGTGCCTCCATATTTGCTGTTCTGGGGTGTGTGAAAGACATACCCAAGACTGCCATTACAACACCTTTTGGGTTAATGGGATGAGAAGTTCCGCCTTATGCAAGACACCTTTTTTCTTTTGTTTCACCCATACATGTTTCAGCACTTTTGTGCTATCGTCAGTGGGTTCTATTTTTATTTTTAACTTATGTTATGTTATTGTCCTCTTGTTTTGGTAGCTGTTATGCTACACAATATACAACATGTCATAATTTTGAAGTTGTGGTATGTTTTCTTGTGTTGTTGGCGAAGTAAATAGACTTACTTCTTTGCCTGTGTTCGCGTGGCAATGCAGTTTTTCGATTACTCAAAACTTAGGCGGAGTTTTTGCTGCCATTACGTGTTGTAAGAAGAACTGCACCACAAGATGATTACCTTTTGGTTTATTTGAAAGCATGTTCATGACTTCCAGGTTAAGTAACAGTGCTCAAACTTGGTGAAGATCTATGGACTTCATTCTCCAAGGGCTATCATAGTGCTTCACCTGCCTCGATGTTGTCCTAGTGTTCTCTGCGAACCCAGAACAACATCGACAATATCTGTGGGTGTCCAGAAAATCAGAACGATGCAGATTCATCCTGAACATGAACAAGTGTGTCTTTGGGCAGCCAGAGGTGACTTTCCTCAGTCATAAGATCTCTGCTGTGGGCTCCCTTCCTCTGCCTGAGAAGGTGGACATGGTACCACATCTATCCTGGCCAGCTACAATCAAAGAGTTATGATGTTTCTTGGGTGTGCTTAACTTCGTAAATGGCACCTTCCTTGTGTTGCAGAGTTACAGGAAAATTTTAAGGCAGCGTTATCAGGCCCAAAAGTTAATGGTAAGTCTCTGGTGAAGTGGAGACATGATACATGCTCCATTGTGAGGTAGCAAAGAAGAGCTTGGCTGATGCAGCACTTCTGGCATACCTGCAGCTCAACACACCACTAGCTATAGTTGTGCATGCAAGGCAAGCAAAGCCTGGCAACCACTGGCATACCATTCACACAAACTGTCACCTTCACAAAGAACATCATACACATTTGATCGTGAGCTCCTGGCTATGTACCAGGTGGTAAAGTACTTTCATCCTCAAGTCGAAGTGTGAGTGTTAACAATTTATACAGAGCTGAAGCTACTGACGTTTGCATTCAGACAGAATAGTGCCAAAAGCTCACCCAGACAATTTAACCACTTGGAATCCCTAACGCAATTCATAATGGACATTAAGCACACATCTGGGACCAACAATGTTGTCATGGGTTATATATCATGGGTCAACAGTGTTTCCAGTTCAATAGAATTTTCCACTCTTACACAAGTGCATCAAGAAGACAATGAACTCCTTCTGTATGTGAATGGTGCCACATCAGCATTGAAGCTAGAGCTCACTGATATTCCAGGGGAAGGAACACATCTGTAGTATGACATCTCTCGTGGCTGAACTCTCCCCTTTCTGCCACCGGTATCCAGTTGGCAAGCTTTTAACACTGTCCATGAGTTGTTCCATCCAGGGGTGTGTCCAACCTTTCATTTAGTGTCTCAGCATTTTGTGTGGTGGGGAATGCAGAAAGACTGTTGGGAATGGGCAAATACTGTCTCCAGTGTCAATGCTGCAAGTTTACTCATCATGTCCAAGCCCCAATTGGCAACTTCTCAGATACCACCACTCACTCCACCCATGTACATTTGGACACTGTAGGACTGCTTCCTGCATTGAATGGACAGAGGTACTTATTCACATGATTGACCATTATACTCATTTGCCTGAATCAATACTGGTCAATAATAGTTTCTGCCTGTACTTCGACATAGTTGGTGAATTCACCCACCATATAACCACTAGCTACCACCTGGCAAGAAACAGGATGATCAAAGACTGGCACCATTGTTTGAAGCCAGCACTAATCTGCCATGTAGAGGCCTGATTGTCGGCACTACCAGTGGTACTACTCAGCTTGTGAACAACATTAAGGTCTGACATTGGTTTGTCAGCAGCAGAATTAATTTATGGTGAAACACTGCAAATGCCTGGTGATTTTTTTGACACAGACACAATAGAGATATCTGCGCATGATCAGTCAAATGTTTTTCATCACTTGAAACAACTCATTTCCAGGATCCATAACTCAAAAGCTTCATGGCATAGCCCATTGCCCTCCTTCATGCACCAATATCTCAAGCATTGTAAACATGTTATGCTCCACACACAAGGCATTAGACCACCACTACAAGCCAAATATTCTGGCCCATATAAAGTTCTCCAATGACATACATAAATAACGGACAATCTGGTGATAGGCAAGGCTACAATTGTCTTCTTTAAACCACGTTAAACCAGTGCAGTGGGCTAAAGACATAGTTTCATGATATAATGCATCCTTTCAGTCTACAAAGGTGAGGAAACCTCACCTTCAAACTGATGCACCACAGACAGTGGTTCAATGGAGGCATCCACCCACCTCAGATTGAGATGCTACTATCATCGCAAGTGCCACCACTGCAGAATCCAATTCCTGAAACAGTTCCTCCTCCAACACAGACAACTCACTCTGGCAGTCGGGTGCACTTCCCAGTGTGATTCCTCAATCCTGATGCTCCGCTTCTACCTGGGATTTGTATAGTGGCCTATATGTCAGCCATCATGCATTAAAATGAAGTTCAATGATATGTAGTGTACAGTGCAGTGCAGTGTTCTTAGCAAGTGAAACATGGCTGTCTGAGCAGTTCTGTATCCAGCTGCGAGGAGCACTGTGTTTTTTATGCTTTTATATGTTTTCTGTCCATTCTGTTTATTCTTTGTTTTTTGTGAATTTGTTGGTAATGTACACTCCTTGCCAATGTTCTGTTGCATAAGGTTACCAAACTGTAACCTGTAATCAACTTCTATTTATGTCAAGGATTAGAGTTCTGAATTATTGTATTTCTGTCCAATCCATGTATAAGAGAGATGTCAGGTGTGCATTTCTAATAAAGTTTCAAAGATTCAATAGAAGTGTCATTCATTTAGCCATTATGAACACTCAAGCAGAGCTGCACCAGAGAACCTCATACATTGTTTCTCTCTCTTCATCATCTGTGGAGTTAGTAGGCACATAAACTTGTCCTACTGTGGTGGATGTTGGCTTCATGTCTAGTTTGGCTATGATAATGCATTCACTATGCTTTTCATATTGACATACATTTCTATTTCTTATTCATAATTGCCCCTATTACTGCATTACCACCCTTCTACACCAACCTGTTTGTGGGCCACCTGGCACCTCCCTGTCCTCCCAAAAACCCCAGCCATTAGTCCGCTTCAGATTCATTGATGATATCTTCACAATTTGGACTCAAGACACCCTATCCTCATTCCTACACAACCTCAACATCTACTCTGACATCTGCTTTGCATGTTCCTCCTCCACCCAATGTGCCAGCTTCCTGGGTGTTGACCTCCACCTCTCTAATGACACTATACACACCTCTTTTGACATTAAACCCAGTAATCACCAACATTACCTGTGTTTTGGCAGGTGCCATCTCTTCTACACTAAAACTTTTCTCCCATACTGCCTGGACACCTGTGGAGAACATGTCTCCAGTAATGAGAATTCCCTTGCCCAGTGTGCTGAAGGTCTCACAAAGGCCTTCAAAGACATGCAGTACTGGGGGTACTGCCTGTCTTTGAAGGCCTTTGTGAGACCTTCAGCGCACTGGGCAAGGGAATTCTCAGTTCACAAGCAGATTTCCCATGCCAAGTGCTCACACACCCCCAATCCTTCCACCACCAACCAAGAATCAGGTACAATGGAGTGCCCCCATGTCACCTAGCATTACTCTGGGTTGGAACAGCTGAACCATATCTGTTTGTATGTAAGGGGGAATTTAGACTAGGGCAGCAGTGAGAATTTGGACGAAGGATGGAGGTGTGCTAGGGTAACCTGTGCAGTTGTTCGAACTGCTAAGCTAATTTGGCTTAGTGGCTAAAGCATGTTCCTAGTAAGCAGGACACCCAGGTATGATTCCCAGCCTTGGTACAAATTTTCACTCTCTGCTTCAGTCTATATACATAAAATCACATCTGTCTGAGACTAGTAAAGTTTCTGAATTTGTGCCATTTTATTTGAAGCACATCCTTCAACTGAGCTTTTATTATCTACCATCATGCCCAAGATCCTTCCCACTGCTCCTAAAGGGGTTTTACATCACCCAAGTAACCTACAAAACATTCTAATCCATCTCTATGCTAATCCTACTCCCCAAACCCTTACCACAGGGACCCTGTGGAAGACCCAGGTGCAAGACCTGTTCAATCCATCCACCCAGCACTTCCAGTCCAGTTCTGTCACTGGCATAGCCTACTCCATCAGAAGCTATGCCACCTGTAAGTGCAGCAATGTCATAAACCAGCTGTGCTGCAAACATAACACAATCTTTTTATGTCAGTGTGACAAGCAACCAGCTGTCCACGAGAATGGTTGGCCACTGCCAAATGGTTGCCGAGAACGTATCTGGCACAACATGCATCCCAGCATAACACGCTCAGTTTCAATGGCTGCTTCACAACCTGGACCATCTGGATCCTTCCCTTCACCTCCTACTTTTCTGAACTATGCAGATGGGAGTTATCCTTGCAACATATCCTTCACTCCTGTAACTTTCCTGGCCTCGATCTCTGGTAACCCACTGTCCAAACACTCTGCATCCAACAGTTTTCCCTTCCCTCCATCCTACCATCACCTCCCAATCCACATCCACAGATCATCTTCGGTGTAGACCACTCCCTAACAGTTCCAACACCTGTGCCTCACATACCTGTCCCGTGCACTTACCACCTCTCCCTCTCGCATTCCTAGCCAGCTAACTGGCCTCAACCATTCTTCCTGCCTCCTGCCTCTCTCTGTCTCTACCCAGGTTTAATATGTTCTCATCACAAAAAAAACATCAGAAAACTTTGTTATTTAATTCAGAATATTGGCACACAGTCTGGTGACTTCTGCTCTTACTATCCAAATATTTTCACTATCAGTATTTGAGTTGATCATTAGAAAGGTCTTCTGCTACCATAATGGTACAGCTTTGTAACTTTTGAAATGTAGACAGGTAACAACCAAAATTATTGTTTTCCTAATTATTTCCTCGTCATTTTCACTCCAGACCCTACATTCCTAGGATTTTTCATTTGATGTAAGAGCAATAAACGAAGAGGAAACAGCAAGATCACTAAGTGTAAACATGGATCATGTGGATACTGACTACCCCCTACCCCCCCCCCCCTTTCCTTCCTGCTATATCTCGGACTGCTCTGTGGAACAGACCCGGATCTGCGATATTTCGAACCACGGCAATACTACATGGTGGGGACCCCCCTCCACCCACCTCCCTAGAGTGTTTGAGATAGGACATCAAAAATTAAAAAGTAAAATATGTTCATTTTGTAGTGCACATCTTTCTGAAGAGTCTGATGCATAAAACATATAACTTTGACATAATGTAAGAAGTGTTATTTGGTCTTAAGTGTGCCAAAGTGCAGTGCCACACCTCTTCACACAGCATAGTTTTGTAATATGTGGCCTTTTTTCCCTCCAAAAAAGGATTCAGCAGTTCTTCATTCCAGGTTTCATGGATTTCGGAGTGTTATTACAGATGATACAAATTTCCCCCATCACTACTGTTGTTTAACTAGATTCTCAAGTTATATAACATGAAAGCAATAAATGAAAAATAAAAACTATCAAAAATAATTAAATGAATGTTATGATAAGCTGTTAGACTGTAATGTCTACTACATTTGAGAAATTAAAAGAAATAATTTTGTGCACTAATACTAAGAAGAATAACTTTCCCATCTTTCTTTATTTTTATGGACTTTGACAGTATTATCACATTATTAACTCAGAGAATTATGAATGTCAAGGTGCTTTGTGAGTCTGAGAAAAATAAAAAAAATAAAAAAAGGACTTTTCAATTTACTTTAAATGATATAGGCGACAGATGCACAATTACTTTTTGCAGTACTTTAATTTCACTGTTCACAATCCCCTAATAACACACAGTTATATGGCCAGTGCACAATTGTTTAGCATTTGATAAGCCTCATTAATAGTTAGCAGGTGAAACTCTACATGCTGCTACGATAGTTTCTTGTTGAACATCTACAAGCAGTAAAACCTAACCACAAAGGTCACAATTCTTGAAGAATAATCAGGTACGTATGGAGCAGACACTGTCACTGTTTGAGCACATGGCCTACTTGTTTAACACTTATTACATTGTTAAACTGAAGCATTGTTGTTTTTCTAACCAGCACAAGGTACTCGTCTGAAACTTGGCCGTGGACTGACAGTCTCATGACCAAAAATCGGGCCCTTATGTATCATCACAATAATCGGTACTGAAACTACACATTGTTCAAAGTTTAATTTACAGAAATTGCATTAAAACTTAACTCATTAAATTAATTGAATACACTGAACAATTGGTTCTTTTTAGCAGTTTCTTCTACTATGAGGATTATGCCAAATTATCTGTTTAAATTGTGAAATTAACAAATATAGTTATGTAAACAATGCTTTTGACAAAACTGTTAATTACTTTGGAATTAATGAAGGGCTGGCTCAGCTAACGTTTCTGACTAGAGCCAAACAGATACTTAAAGATTGCTATTACTTTGCCTTCCAAATATTTACAATTATTACAGAATTTATACTTGTTTATATGTCAACAATAGAATTTTTGCAGAGGTTGAGAATACCACTTCAGTTGTGAATTACTCTATTTTCACATGACTGGTTTCAGACTGTTATAAGCCCATCCTCAGGTGACGTACTGGAAATAGCAAAAGATGGGAGATAATTTTCACATGCCACAATGCACATAAAAAACCAAAAAACAATTTTTTTCTAAAAAATTTTAAAAACTTTTAAAAAACATTTCAAAACTGCTGGTCGGGCTAGGTGCTGTGAAACCTATGTCAAAGCACAAGGGGCACCATACAGTACTACAGACAACTGCCTGGATAGGGAATATATACAAATTATATCATGATGCTTACGCTGTACTGTGGTCCCAGAGCGCCGCATGTACCAGGCGCGGTGTGCTGCCTATGACCACAGAACAGGGAGTAGTGGATGCGAACGAGGAGGCAAATTGGTAAACCAGATTGGCAAAAGTGCTGCCATCTATTGACGGAGAGAACAACACAGGGGGCCACTAGCCCGGCCGTTCAGAATTTGAATTTAGTGGTTTACATTTAAAATGAATAAGAAACAAAAAGATTACATAAAAAATACACAATATAAGTTAAAAGTGCATTGTGCATAGTAAAGGACCATACTGTACAGTTCAGTCCAGAGCTGTAGTAAAGCTGAGTGGAAGGTGCGATATAAAATTATTATATAAACCATAAAGCGCAATGAATCTTTCCTTTTACATGAGTGGCAAACAAGTTTTAAATTTATTGGGGATATACACTCCTGGAAATTGAAATAAGAACACCGTGAATTCATTGTCCCAGGAAGGGGAAACTTTATTGACACATTCCTGGGGTCAGATACATCACATGATCACACTGACAGAACCACAGGCACATAGACACAGGCAACAGAGCATGCACAATGTCGGCACTAGTACAGTGTATATCCACCTTTCGCAGCAATGCAGGCTGCTATTCTCCCATGGAGACGATTGTAGAGATGCTGGATGTAGTCCTGTGGAACGGCTTGCCATGCCATTTCCACCTGGCGCCTCAGTTGGACCAGCGTTCGTGCTGGACGTGCAGACCGCGTGAGACGACGCTTCATCCAGTCCCAAACATGCTCAATGGGGGACAGATCCGGAGATCTTGCTGGCCAGGGTAGTTGACTTACACCTTCTAGAGCATGTTGGGTGGCACGGGATACATGCGGACGTGCATTGTCCTGTTGGAACAGCAAGTTCCCTTGCCGGTCTAGGAATGGTAGAATGATGGGTTCGATGATGGTTTGGATGTACCGTGCACTATTCAGTGTCCCCTCGACGATCACCAGTGGTGTACGGCCAGTGTAGGAGACCGCTCCCCACACCATGATGCCGGGTGTTGGCCCTGTGTGCCTCGGTCGTATGCAGTCCTGATTGTGGCGCTCACCTGCACGGCGCCAAACACGCATACGACCATCATTGGCACCAAGGCAGAAGCGACTCTCATCGCTGACGACGACACGTCTCCATTCGTCCCTCCATTCACGCCTGTCGCGACACCACTGGAGGCGGGCTGCACGATGTTGGGGCGTGAGCGGAAGACGGCCTAACGGTGTGCGGGACCGTAGCCCAGCTTCATGGAGACGGTTGCGAATGGTCCTCGCCGATACCCCAGGAGCAACAGTGTCCCTAATTTGCTGGGAAGTGGCGGTGCGGTCCCCTACGGCACTGTGTAGGATCCTACGGTCTTGGCGTGCATCTGTGCGTCGCTGCGGTCCGGTCCCAGGTCGACGGGCACGTGCACCTTCCGCCGACCACTGGCGACAACATCGATGTACTGTGGAGACCTCACGCCCCACGTGTTGAGCAATTCGGCGGTACGTCCACCCAGCCTCCCGCATGCCCACTATGTGCCCTCGCTCAAAGTCCGTCAACTGCACATACGGTTCACATCCACGCTGTCACGGCATGCTACCAGTGTTAAAGACTGCGATGGAGCTCCGTATGCCACGGGAAACTGGCTGACACTGACGGCGGCGGTGCACAAATACTGCGCAGCTAGCGCCATTCGACGGCCAACACCGCGGTTCCTGGTGTGTCCGCTGCGCCGTGCGTGTGATCATTGCTTGTACAGCCCTCTCGCAGTGTTCGGAGCAAGTATGGTGGGTCTGACACACCGGTGTCAATGTGTTCTTTTTTCCATTTCCAGGAGTGTATAAGTGGCAACATGAAACAACATGCCACAGTCATCAGTTAAAAGAACGTGCACATGTGCCAACCCTATTTACAAACTCTCGTTACTGATCAACAAGGAAAGTAGCGAAATGTTACAGTCTATACTGTCAGCAAGTGATATGCCAATTAATAGCTAGCAGCAATAGCATTAAAAGGACACATTAAAAGTAGGGTCCAATTTAAAACTGCTAACCAACAGATGACAACTAATCAAGGCTTACATTAGATAAGATTGGCATATCACTTTCTGACAGTACAGACTGTAAGGCTACACTACTTTCCTTGCTGATCAGTAACAAGAGCTTGTAAATAGGAGTGCCACATGCGCATGTTCTTTTAACTGATGACTGTGGCATGTTGTTTGATGTTGCCACTTATCCCCACTAAATTTAAAACTTGTTTGCCACTCATGTAAAAGGAAAGGTTCATTGCGCATTATGGTTTATATAATAATTTTATATCGCACCTTCCCCTCAGTTTTACTACAGTTCTGGCCTGAACTTTTCAATACACTCCTTTACTACGTACAATGCACTTTTAACTTATATTGTGTATTTTTTATGTATTTTTTTGTTTCTTATTCATTTTAAATATAAACCACTAAATCCAAATTGTGAATGGCCTGGCTAGTGGCCCCATGTTGTTCTCTCCGTCAATAGATGGCAGCACGTTTGCCACTCTGGTTTACCAATTTGCCTCCTCATTTGCATCCACTACTCCCTGTTCTGTGGTCATAGGCAGCACACCGCACCTGGAACACGTGGAGCTCGGGGACCACAACACAGCGTAAGCGTCGTGATATCGTTTGTATATATTCCCTATCCAGGCAGTTGTCCGTAGTACTGTATGGTGTCCCTTGTGCTTTGACATAGGTTTCACAGCACCTAGCCCGACCAGCAGTTTTGAAATGTTTTTTTTTTTTAATTTTTAAATTTATTTAGAAAAAACTTGTTTTTTGTTTTTATGTGCATTGTGGCATGTGAAAATTATCTCCCATCTTTTGCTATTTCCAGTACGTCACCTGAGGATGGGCTTATAACAGTCTGAAACCAGTCATGTGAAAATAAAGTAATTTACAGCTGAAGCGGTATCCTCAACCTCTAGCTTTCTCTTTTATGGAAATGCAGATCATATTCACGTATGTTAATGTTAATTAAGTCAAAATGAATTTTAAGGAGGCAGATGACAGAACAAGAGGGGAATTAAAATTATCCCAGCTTACTTCGTCACAAACAGAGGTGCTGGCATTTTTCAACTACATTTCAAAGGTGTATATTATAAGCTGCACCTCTCCATTTGACTATTGTTGGAAAGATGTGGACATGAAGTTGATAATACCACTGCAGGTGCAGAAATCTTGAAACAATTCCAGTAGGAATTGCAGGCCATTATCAGAGATGATTGTCAGGGACAACGCTTCATTGCAAGAACCTGATTGAGAACCCGCACTGTAGCTTCCATGGAGCACGTGCACAGTGAGTGTATTGGACATATGGGTCATTAGACAGCACATTGACCACCACCAACCACATAGAATAACAGAAAACACCCTAAAAATCAATGTGAACATGGTTCCACAGCTGACGTGTCATGTGCCTTGGAGCAAAAGTTCTTGACAGTGCCGCTTGTCATTTGGCACACTGTTTGTGCTCATGGATGAGCATCTCAATCACTGAGTCAGTATCAGGCAAGTAGAAATATGCAGAACGAGTACCTTCATGTGTATCATACCCCAGTGGCTACAGTGTAAGAGACCAAGGATATGAGCCCACAAAACTGGAAGGACAACAACCTGAGTGTCATCTGAGTACGTGATAAGGAGTAGAGCACCATCAACTATGGAACTGAGTGGTTCTAGGTGCTACAGTCTGGAACCGCGTAACCGCTATGGTCGCAGGTTCACATCCTGCCTCGGGCATGGATGTGTGTGATGTCCTTAGGTTAGTTAGGTTTAAGTAGCTCTAAGTTCTAGGGGAACTGATGACCTCAGCAGTTAACTCCCATAGTGTTCAGTCATTTTTTTTTACTATGGAACACTATTGCCAACAATTTCACACAAAATTGACCATCTGTCAGAGAAGGGATCTTGCCATATGACCTGCACAATGTGATGAGCTGACACCAGAAGTCTGTCCACAACATGCTGCAAGTGAACACTGCTTTGGAAACAGGCAACAGCAGTTTTATCTAAAGCCAGGTCAGGACCCATGGACAAGCACAACAGTGCATCAGCATTAGCATGCTGTGCCATGAATCTGTAATAAATCTTATTGTGATACGTGCCCAAAAACAGAGCCCAAAGTGAGAATATTTGTGGGGTCCTGTTGGGAAGTTACAAATGGGGACTGAACAGTGACCCAAGCATCCTTTTCTATTTAGAATAACTGTGTTGAGCAGCTATCAACATTTTGGAGGCACATGGAAGATATTGTTCAGTGCCATCAGCATTTCTGTGAGTAAACATTTCTCTAACCCTGTATTGGAAGCATTTATTGCCAGGATGAGTTGTTTGCCCAGGGTTAAAGGTAACAAGGCACAGAGTTCCCTTAGCAGCATCTTTCTTTGACTGAACACTCTGTCACAGGCTACTGACCACATGAAAGGAACACCTTCTATTGCAACTCATTCAATGGCTGTTTTATGTCCAATGTGTTAGGGAAAATTTTCAGATAATAACTGACTTTGTACAGAAATGACTGAAGTTCCTTCCGGTTCCCTGATTTAGGGAGGTTACCAATTCCCACTACCTGGTGCTTCATAGGTTTGATACTGTCCTTAAAAAGAACGTGAGCCAAATATTTGATTTCCATCTAAAAAACTTTGATTTTTGCAGATTGCATTTGAAGCTCACCCCTTGTAATTTAGTAAACAGAATCCAAAGGTTAGTGAGATGTCCCTGCCATGAGAAACCCATTATGATGATGATGACATGAAGATAGTTTGCACAGCACAGAGCACTTTCTGTTAACAGTTCTAAAAATCTCTGGGAAATAGCTGGCACACTCACAGTGCCAAAGAGCAGATGTGTATAATGGTACAACCTGGAGGACTTGATGAACATTATCTGTTGAGAGGCAGAGAAGCTGCAGGTACAATTCTGCCAAGTCAATTTTAGAAAGACATTCATCACCCATCAGTTGTGTATTTCTTCTGGGTGGGGAATGGGGCAGCTATCCACTACACATTGGGCAATAGTGGTGGACTTGAACTCGTTGCACAAACAAAGATTTTTGGGTAACACCAGAGGCATAGCCCATGGGCTGGAAGGAATGAATTTAGTGATACCTAGGCTGTACAAGATGTTCAGTTCTTCCTTAACTGTTGGCTGCAGAGCAAACAGCGTAGGTCTAGCACAACAAAATTTGGGGTTGACTGTCAGTTTGGACGGGGGGAGGGGGGTGAGGGGGGTGGCCCTTGGCAGTCTTTTACAGCACCCAATCCAAGCAAAAAGAGTGACAACAATGACCTGAACTCTTGTCATAGGTTGTCCAAGACCTGCAATGGGAGCAATGGGATAGAATCAGAAATGAGATGCACACCATCCTGAATTTGAAAAACCAAGAACCATGATGTATCAATGCCAGAAATGTTTTTGAATGTCACACATTCAATGGCCAGAAATGTGACCACCTTGGTGACATATTGATACTCAACTTTGTTCAAGAACTGGCCTTAAAGAGGAATCAGCTGATTGCAGTAACTAAATAATGATTGGTGGAGGAAAGAGAAGGGTGATCCAACCAATGACACATTTCAAGATTCATGAGAGAAACAGAAGGCTCGATATCAACCAGGAAAAGAATTCAGCATTATACTTGTATAAATTTTGGTGGGTATTCTGAGCTCCTAGCTGAGCACTGGTATGATGCTATGTTCTGCCAGGAAGATCACATCCATGTCTGAGGACAAGCCACATGGGCAGCCACTACAGACATCTGCCACATGGCTTTGTATATGGCAAACTGCATACTGTGTGTGCTGTTGTAGATGGCAACTATGGATGTGTGCACAGATACAATCAGGACATGAGCAGAAACTGTGTCAGGAAGATGGCAAATGGTGTGAACAAGAAGAAAACGATGAGGGTGTCACTGAACAATGCTGTTTCTATGGACCAAATACACTGCTGCTGCACCCATTACATCCTTGAACTGTTCCATCACAGCCTGAGGCACTTTGAACTCTTAAGTGACTAGCAAAATCCCTACTCCTGACTGTGTGATCCCCCAGCTCAGTACCTTCTGATTCACCTCTGTCTGGAGCAGAAAGAATGATATCATGTATCAGAGGGTCAGCATAGGATGATGGTGATGATTACATACAAATCAGCATTTTATAGACTTAACCCGCAGGGGTCAGCTACCTATGCCAGATAGGACTGGTCCAGTTCCTGTTGTCACTGGCAAAAATCCACCCGGGAAGTCACAATGTGGGTTTCCTTATGACAGTAATCATTGAGCAATTCACACATTTGAAAAAAATTACAATGCCACAGGATGCATCAATGGGGCAAGTTTCTGAAGCAAATGGAATGCAATGCAAGACAGGATAAAGGATTAATACAGAGTCAGAACCACTGCCTGGACACTGTGTAATGATTCTGCAAATGGCACACATAATCCCTCTTCCTTCACTTCTTTGAATGGTGGAAAAGCTGGGAATGCAGGTGGGTGTGCAAGGGTGGGAATGGAAGGACAGTGCCACCCTGGTAAATCATAACCAACTGGAGTAGCACGTCTAACTGGTGTTGTTCCTGTTCAAACTGCTGCAACTGTTGTTGTAAGGACTGAACAAATGCTGTATCCTTTGTGCTTGTGGAACACACATGGAAAAAAATGAATCCATCACCAAAGACTGTAGTACCTACATTTTTATTGCTGTTAACAAAGTATACAATAATACAATTGCACTAACTGATCACCAGAGATTACACACACATGTGGACAAAAACAGTGGGAGCAGAGCAAGGCCAAGTCCAGTAACAAACAAGTTCATCATAAAAATATTACTGAACGGTTCTAACTGGCAGGTAGAACCTGCACAGAGCATGAACACAAAGAGTGGACCACGCTGCCAGTGTGCAGTCATCCCCACTCAGTTGGTATGGGCACTGTTGACAAGTGAAGTAGGCTTTCTCACAGTCAACCAATCAATCAATCTCATTTCGTTAGCCTGCCAGTGGCACCAAATGTGAACTCTGTGAGTGAGATTGTGGTGGCATAAGTTGACATCCCACCACATATTACAACATATCACCCATTTTCACTGGCAGTTATGCTCTCAACAGTCAGACAACAGTTTGGGAGTGACTCATAACATTATTCTTTAATGGCCATTCAACTGCTATATTTAAGAAGTCTTTTTTTCTAGTGTGGATATACAAAGCATAAAAATTATAAATATCAAATAAAAAGAATACTTTTCATTTCTTCTCAAGCTTGTCTCACTCATTAAACTGATCTTGCCATTATGTGTTTATTTATTTTATGCCTGATTACACCATTATAATCTTCACATATTTTATGACATTTTCCAAATAATGAAAAACTACAGAACAGACTTTATTGTCATTGAAGGTTGTTTCAAACTCAATTCAGCATCAAAATCAAAACCGTGGCCAGGTAACACAATCATTTTCAACAAAAAATTATTATATTTTGAAGTTTTAATATCAGTTTTTAATTCCATTATTGATACTACTGCTGCAAATAATACTAGTGAAACTGTCAGCAGAAAATGACAGTCAGGTAGCTGTCTTATACTCAAGTAGCTGTCTTGTAGATGCAGCTCTGTATCAGTCTGTGTAAATTGCAGAAGCTGTAGTAACTGACAAAGTGTGCCATTTGTGCAACTCATATGAGTGGGAATGAAAGGTCAATGGTTGTTTAATAGTGATAAATGGCGTCTATGGAAATTAGTAATTTACCCCAATGCTGTGAAAATCATCTAACTTTTATTGCTATAAATAATTTATGTAACAAAATACAAATCATGGATCTTTTCAGGTGACAGAGGATGAATACACCAGTGTAGCTTTTGAATCAGATAACAGTCTATTTAATGCTGGAGAAGTATCAGATGTGCACGTGGTGAAATCAGTGGAATTTATGGAAGATGTAGATTAACTTTAAATGTTTTTTATGTATTTTAATCTAATTTATTCTGCTTATAACTTCCTTAAGTTGTTAATGTATTTATTTAGCACAAAAATAAAATAGAAATTGTCATCTTAGTAACCTAATACAAATACAGACATTTTACATAATTGTTGTTTAATCATTTTTCTAGTATACCCACCTGAATATGTGTGCATGGTAAATCACTGCTTCCAGGATGAGGAGGTACATCAGACCTGGATCAAATCCACTAGTGGATTAACGATGAGGGTCATTGTGCCAGCCAGCCTGGATTCAGTTTTTAGGTGGTTTTCCACACTCCACTAGGTGAATATCAGACTAGTAACTAAGTTCCACTTTGGTTACACGATTCACAAACATTTAGAAAACTTTTGCACATTTTCATATGCATACAGATAGTTGGGGCAGAGAGGGTAACAGGGTGGCAACAGGAAGGGCATCCAGCCACTTCTTAAATTGACTTTCCCAAATCTGTTAATAACCATGCTGACCCTGCACGACTGAGTGACAAAGGCACAAAAGGAAAATTATTTCTCCATTATATTACCAGACCTCTCCAACAAAACAGCGTGCTATCATCTGCTAATAAAGGAATGCTTGTCCTGTTAACTGTCATGAAGTTTAGATGACAACACCTAATGGCCTAAATTTCCTGTTGCATATTTAAAATGGTCCTTCATCAGGTAAAACATTAAAACTCTTTATATCCCATAGCTTTCAATGATGAAATAAAGGAAAAATCAAACACTCAAAAGTCCAGGTTGCAATAACAACAATATTATCCTTTTCATAATATTGTTCTGAAACAAAAGATAGGAGACAAGAGTTTAACATCCAGTTGGTGGTGAAGTTGAGATGGAGCACATGAAGAAGAGCATTTGTCTTAAGCAATTTAGGAAAAACACAGGAAAAAATCTGAATGACCAGATGGGGA
Source organism: Schistocerca piceifrons (assembly GCF_021461385.2). Taxonomy (NCBI): domain Eukaryota; kingdom Metazoa; phylum Arthropoda; class Insecta; order Orthoptera; family Acrididae; genus Schistocerca; species Schistocerca piceifrons. Next base: position 267,657,420 of record NC_060139.1, on the reverse strand, counting down.
TTTGAACAGTCATTCTCTTGAATGAAAGTCCAGTTGCTTGTGTGCCAGAGCTTCTGTGGTGTTACATTATCTCAAGGCACCAGCAGCTGCAGCCTGAATGCACTGATATACTGCACGTGAGACAAATTATGTTACATATTGCTCCCTGGATTCAACTGGAAACATTAGCTGGTGATTAACTCCCAGACCATTCTGAGCAAAGTGCCAGAGTTTGAAGCACTCCTAAAAAGCAGTGGAGATCACATAATACTAGGTACAGAAAGTTGGTTAAAACCTGAATTTGGTAGCAGTGAGAGTTTGAGGCAAAAGTGTATACTGGAAGGACAGGCTAATGGACAACTGAGAAGGTTTATTTATCACAGCAGAAAAATATCTCTGATCCACCAAGATAGAAATTGAAGCTGTGTGTGAGACTGTTTGGGCAAAGCTCAGAATCAAGGATGGACATAAACTTATAACTTAATCCTTCTATTGACCACTAGCCTCACCTCCAAATTTAAACATAAACTTTAGAAAAACCTTAGTTCATTAGCACACAACCTCCCTAATTGTACTGTCATCATCAAAGAAAACTTAAAACAGTCAACAATAAAGTGAGAACATAACAGTTTTGTAGCAGGTAGGTGTGACAAGAAATATAGTAGCTCCCTCATGATGGAAATATATTAGACCTAATGCCAACAAATGTCCACATAGAAACTGGTACCAGTGACCATAAATGCATTCATAGTAACAGTGATTACCGAAGTACAATGGGCAACTAAAACAAGTAGAAAGATTTATATGATCAACAAACTACACTGTCAGATAAAGTAAATAAATAAATAAAAATATAACAGAAGACATGGGTGGATGTCAATGTACCTTCATACACATACACACACCTTAGGCTGCGAAAGCAAAGAGAGCTTCACTGCAAGTTTAAACGCAGCCAAAACCTCTCAGACAAACAGAAGCTAAACAATGTCAAAGTTAGCGTAAGGAGGGCTATTCATGAAGTGTTCAGCGAATTCGAAAGTAAAATTCTATGTACCAACTTGACAGAAAATCCTAGGAAGTTCTGGTCTTACGTTAAATCAGTAAGTGGCTCGAAACAGCATATCCAGACACTCCGGGATGATGATGGGATTGAAACAGAGGATGACAAATGTAAAGCCGAAATACAAAACGCCTTTTTCCAAAGGTGTTTCACAGAGGAAGACCGCACTGCAGTTCCTTCTCTAAATCCTTGCACAAACGTAAAAATGGCTGATATCGAAATAAGTGTCCAAGGAACAGAAAAGCAACTGGAATCACTCAACAGAGGAAAGTCCACTGAACCTGCTACGGGATACCAATTCGATTCTACACAGAGTACACAAAAGAACTTGCCCCCCTTCTAACAGCCGTGTACCACAAGACTCTAGAGGAACGGAAGGTTCCAAATCATTGGAAAAGAGCACAGGTAGTCCCAGTCTTCAAGAAGGGTCATTGAGCAGATGCGCAAACCTATAGACCTATATCTCTGACGTCGATCTTCTGTAGAATTTTAGAACATGTTTTTAGCTCGTGTTTCATGTTGTTCCTGGAAACCCAGAATCTACTCTGTAGGAATCAACATGGATTCCGGAAACAGCGATCGTGTGAGACCCAACTCACTTTATTTGTTCATGAGACCCAGAAAATATTTGATAGAGGCTCCCAGGTAGATGCTATTTTCCTTGACTTCCGGAAGGCGTTTGATACAGTTCTGCACTGTCGCCTGATAAAGTAAGAGCCCACGGAATATCAGACCTGCTGTGTGGCTGGATTGAAGAGTTTTTAGCAAACAGAACACAGCATGTTGTTCTCAATGGAGAGACGTCTACAGATGTTAAAGTAACCTCTGGTGTGCCACAGGGGAGTGTTATGGGACCATTGCTTTTCACAATATATATAAATGACCTGGTAGATAGTGTCGGAAGTTCCATGCGGCTTTTCGCAGATGATGCTGTAGTATACAGAGAAGTTGCAGCATTAGAAAATTGTAGCAAAATGCAGGAAGATCTGCAGCAGATAGGCACTTGGTGCAGGGAGTGGCAACTGACCCTTAACATAGACAAATGTAATGTATTGTGAATACATAGAAAGAAGGATCTTTTATTTTATGATTATATGTTAGTGGAACGAACACTGGTAGCAGTTACTTCTGTAAATTATCTAGGAGTATGTGTGTGGAATGATTTGAAGTGGAATGATCACATAAAATTAATTGTTGGTAAGGCGGATACCAGGTTGAGATTCATTGGGAGAGTCCTTAGAAAATGTAGTCCATCAACAAAGGAGGTGGCTTACAAAACACTCGTTCAACCTATACTTGAGTATTGCTCATCAGTGTGGGATCTGTACCAGATCGGGTTGACGGAGGAGATAGAGAAGATCCAAAGAAGAGCGGTGCATTTCATCACGGGGTTGTTTGGTAAGTGTGATAGCATTGCGGAGATGTTTGGCAGGCTCAAGTGGCGAACTCTGCAAGAGGGGTACTCTGCATCGCGGTGTAGCTTGCTGTCCAGGTTTCGAGAGGGTGTGTTTCTGGATGAGGTATCGAACATATTTCTTCCCCCTACTTATACCTCCTGAGGAGATCATGAATGTAAAATTAGAGAGATTCGAGCACGCATGGAAGCTTTCTGGCAGTCGTTCTTCCTGCGAACCATACACGACTGGAACAGAAAAGGGAGGTAATGACAGTGGCCTGTAAAGTGCCCTCTGCCACACACCATTTAGTGGCTTGCAGAGTATAAATGTAGATGTAGATGTCGATGTAGGCAGGTATGTAAATGATATCAGAGTTGCAATTCTCTATGAAAGATAGAACCACCAACTGAGTGCAATAGTGTTGCTCATTTTTAGTGTTGTTACCAAGCCTAGTAGGGTACAAAAGCACCAGCTATCAATGCTCCTGTTGGAACACAGAAAAGATGAATATATGGGGAACTGGCTGCCTTGATCCCCATTCCACTTTCCTCACCAAAAATTTTAGCATGCAGACGTATTCACACTCTTTTAACACAGAACATTCTAAGTCATTCTAACCAATCTCTCTTTGTAGTGAAGCATTTGTATTCAGCATCTCTCTCTCACTGCCACTATCCATACATCTACATCTATACTCTGCAAACCAGTGTGAAGCGCATGCTAGGGGGTATGCCCCGCTGTATCAGTTATTAGGGTTTCTTCCCATTCCATTCACATGTGGATCACAGGAGGAATTATTCTTTAAATGCCTCTGTGTGTGCTGTCATTAACTTAATCTTGTCCTCAAAATCCCTATGTGAGTGATAAGCAGGGGGTTGTTGAATATTCCTAGAAGCATCATTTAAAACTGGTTCTTGAAACTTTGTAAGAAGAGTTTCTCAGGGCATTTTATGTCTATCTTCAGGAGTCTGACAGTACAGCTTCTTCAGCATCACTATAATGCTCTCTCATGGGTCAGACAAACCTGTGCTTTCATGCTACCCTTCTCTGTATGGATCCTACACACTTCACAAATATTCCAGAATAGGTAGCACAAGTGATTTGTAAGCAACCTCCTTTGTAGTATCATCACGTCCCCAATATTCTACCAATAAAGCAAAAGGCTGCCACCTGCTTCACCCACAACTGAGCCTATGTGATCACTCAGTTTCATATCCCTACAAAATGTTACACCCAGGTGTCAGTATCAGTTGGTCGATTCCAACTATGACCCACAAATATTACAGTCATTCACTTTATTTTGTGAAGTGCTAAATTTTACATTTCTGAACATTTAAGGCAGGTTGCCAGTCTTTGCACCAAATTGAATCTTATCAAGATGTGACTGAATATTTATACAGCTTCTTTCAGACAGTCCTTCATTATGGATAATTGCATCACCTGCAAAAAGTCTGAGGTCATTATTGATATTGTCTACAAGGTCATTAACATACATTCCAGTCAAAAATTTTGCTTGATGCCACATACCACACACTTTTGATAATAAGCATAGATGTGGTACTGAGACAAATGATATTTGGAAATCAAGAAAAACTGCATCTACCTGACTGCTTTGATCCAAAGCTTTCAGTATGTCATGCAACAAATGTGTAAGTTGGGTTTTGCATGAACGATACTTGTTAACAAGGAGGAAGTTATTTTGTCTGAGATATTGAGGTATCTCGTTACGTTTGAGCTCAGGATAGGTTCTAAGATTCTACAACAAATAGATGTCAAGAATATTGGACAGTAGTATTGTGGATCACTTCTACTACCATTTTTGTAAACAATACTATGAAAAGGAAAGTTGCTTCTCACCATATAACAGAGATGCTGAGTTGCAGATAGTGCACATACACACACACACATACACACACACACACACACACACACACACACACACACACACACACACACACACACACACACACACATATGTGACACGTACACACATGATTACAGCCTCTGGCAGCTGAAGCCTATCTGTGACTCAGCATCTTTTCTGTAAGGTGAGTAGCTGTTGTGACATTGCCACGAGATTTAAAAGTGCCACTACGTCAGTACGCAAACATGGCGATAGAGGCACTCCACAGCCCGGCCGAGCGCGGGAGCACCACCTGGCTAAGAACGGCGCCGGCCACATGTCACGGCACGGCAGTCTAAGGACAGATACGGAGTGAATAGCATGTAACCCGCTATTGTTCCTACTTTGTGTATCCACGCAATTTATTAGTGATTAAAGGTTATAACACTTTTTGGCGACGAGGTCAGATATTTCTTTTCCCTGTGTTGTGGCATTGTGTGTTCGTGTCGGGGCCGACATGGAGCAGCTTATGCAAGCGCTCATTGAACAACAAACACAGCTGACGGCTGCTATTCAGGCACAGCAAACACAGCTGACGGCTGCTATTCAGGCGTTGTCGACCTCGCTAACTCATCGTCTGTCTTCCTCTTCTCCGCCCCCGTTCCCTCCTTACAACAAGGCCACTGAAGACTGGGAGGATTATGAGAAGCGTTTGCGGCAACACTTCTTGGCTTTTGGCATTGTCGACGCTCCTATGTGTAAGTCGTTATTTCTATCTTGGATTTCCCCACGGATCTATCAGCTGCTATCTCAGTTAGCCCCTCTGCAGGAACCTGCCTCTCTGTCCTTCCAAGAAATGTGTGAATTATTGTCTAATTATTACCGAAAAAACACCCACGTCGTTGCCGCCCGCGTGGTGTTCTACCGGTGTCGTAAACAGCCCCATCAATCTTACCGGGCTTGGGCGGCGGAACTACACGGTCTGAGTAGGAAATGTCAGTTTGTCACAGACACTCATCATGAGTCTTATGCTGATTCAATGGTTCGGGACGCTATTCTATGGCTTGCTACTGATAAAGAAGTTCGGCAACGTGCCTTACAACTGCCAAACCCGTCGTTGTCGGAAGTTCTCAGCATCGCTCAATCTTTTGAAGTGTCTCACGCTGCTAGTGCGCAAATAGATGTGTGGTGTGATGTGGGCACTGTACAGACCACTTTCAATGCGGACAATTTGCCTGTTTCACAGGGGAACGACGATGTGGCGGCGGTTCACTCACGTCAACAACGTCACGTTGGGCCACCGCGCTCGCAGCAAAAACAGCAACCACAGAAGCAGGTTTGTTCCACACTTCCTTCTTGTCCACGTTGTTTCGTACAGCATGACAGGGCCGCATGTCCAAAACGTTGGGCCACGTGTAATTCATGTAGGAAAAAAGGCCACATTGCTTCTGTGTGTCAGTCCCCTAAAGTTCCTGTCGACGAGGACGAGGCATCGGACATGGATGTTAACTGTGTGCTTTCTCAAACAAATAAGTTGTTTATTACTGTTCGTGTTCTGGATAAAGACGTTCTCATGCAAGTGGACACTGGCTCTGCAGTAACTCTCATTAATTCTCGCACGTATTTGGAGTTGGGCTCCCCTCCCTTGTCTCCAGTTTCGCGAAATCTGCGAACTTATAATAAGCAGAAAATTCCTATTGTTGGCCAGTTTGATGCTTCCACTGCCTACAAGTCTGTTGTTAGGCCCCTCACGTTTTATGTGGTGGATCATGCGGGCACGAAAAACCTGTTCAGTTATGATGCTTTCCAGTTGTTCGGGTTCTCCATTGACGATGCTGTGCACCTCATATCTGAGGATATTCCGTATCAACAGCTGGATGGATTGTGTTCTGAATTCTCGTCTGTGTTCTCTGATGGTCTGGGTCGGGCCAAGGATTTTGAAGCCCACATTACTCTTAAACCTACAGCTCGCCCTAAGTTTTTCCAGGCACGCCCTATTCCAATGGCGTTGTGTGCACCTGTCAAGGCTGAGATAGACAGGTTAACAGCTTCAGGGATTCTCCTTCCTGTTACCTCCAGCGAATGGGCATCGCCAATCGTGGTGGTTTCTAAACCAAATGGGAGTCTGCGATTGTGCGGTGATTTTAAAGCCACTGTCAATGCTCAGAGCCTCATTGACACTTATCCTCTTCCCCGTCCTGAGGAGTTATTTACCAAGCTCGCTGGGGACCAGTTCTTTTCCAAACTTGACTTATCTGAGGCGTACCATCAGTTGCCATTGGATGCTTCTTCCAAGGAATTCCTCATCATCAACACTCCTTGTGGGTTGTATCAGTAACAGCGGTTACCATTTGGCGTCGCTAGTGCGCCGGCCATTTTTCAGCGGTTTTTGGAACAGCTCACGGCCTCCGTTCCTGGCTGCATTAACTACCTGGATGACATTGTTGTCACAGGGGCCTCCGCTGAGGAGCACCTTCGCAATTTGCGTTCACTGATTTGGGTTCTGCATTCGGCTGGGTTGAAGTGCAATCTGGACAAGTCACAGTTCTTCCAACCCTCCATTGTTTATCTTGGTTTCCACTTGTCCCGTGAGGGTATACGTCCTCTACGACAGCACGTTGCAGCCATTACCGCTCTACCCCGGCCGTCTAAGGTCAAAGAACTTCAGGCGTTTCTAGGCAAGATTGCTTATTATCACAAATTCATTCCCTCCGCGGCGGCGGTGGCTCATCCTCTGCATCAGCTGTTACGCAATAACGTTCCTTTCTGCTGGTCCGACGAGCGTGAGCAGGCTTTTGTCTGCCTGGAGGCTCATTTGCAGTCGGCGCCTTGCCTTGCCACATTCTGTCCAGGTCAGCACTTGGTTGTGGCGACTGACGCGTCACAGTATGGCCTAGGGGCTGTTCTCGCCCATCGGTATGAGGATGGGTCGGAACGACCCATCGCCTACGCTTCCAAGACCCTCAACGATGCCCAACGGCGTTACTCTCAAATCGAAAAGGAGGTGCTCGCTGTCATTTATGCTCTAAAAAAGTTAGCGTTTTTTTGTATGGTTCTAAGTTTCACCTCATCACCGACCACAAGCCGCTGGTCTCTCTGTTCAGCCCCTCGGCGTCGCTTCCAGATAAGGCAGCTCACCGCCTGCAACTTTGGGCCTTATACTTGTCTCGTTTTCACTATGAAATTCACTATCGCCCCACGGCCCAGCACGCCAACGCTGATGCGTTGTCGCGTTTGCCGATGGGGCCTGACCCGGTTTTCGATCGAGATGAACTCCTCTGTTTCCACATTGATGAGGAAGAACGTTGTGCGGTCGAGGGTTTTCCACTTACAGGTTCGCAGGTTGCATTGGCTACTGCGCGGGACCCGGTCCTGCGTCAGATGATCGGTTTTGTTCAACGGGGTTGGCCAGACAGGACCAAGGCCCGGGCATCGGATCCCCTTCGCAACTACCATACCTTGCGCCTTCGTCTGTCTGTTCGTGAGGGTGTTGTTCTTCTGGCCACGGATGGCGCATCTCCACGGGTTGTGGTGCCAGCTTCTCTTCACAAAGATGTTCTCAAACTATTGCATGAAGGCCGTTGGGGGATTTCTCGGACTAAGTCCCTGGCCCGCAGGCACGTTTATTGGTCCGGTATTGATTCGGACATCGCCCACATGGTCGCTGCGTGTGGTCAGTGTGCTAAACAACTGGCTGCACCTCGTACTCTGCCCTCTCCGTGGCCTGATCCGGCACAGCTGTGGGAACGGGTGCACGCTGACTTTGCCGGCCCCTTCCTCGGCACTTATTGGCTACTGTTGACTGACGCCTTCTCGAAGTTTCCGTTTGTTGTTCGATGTCCGTCGCCCACCACTGCGGCGACGACGCTGGCTTTGTCCAAAATCTTTGTGCTAGAAGGTCTTCCATCCACGATTGTCACGGACAATGGCCCTCAGTTCTCTTCCCAGGCCTTCCGTAATTTTTGTACTGGACAAGGGATTCATCATGTTACAGCACCACCCTTCCATCCGCAATAAAATGGGGAGGTCGAGCACCTTGTCCGCACTTTCAAAAGCCAGATGAAAAACTTCCTTAGTGATTTTTTCACGGATGATGCTCTGTTGCAATTTCTGAGTTCTTATCGCTTCACGCTTCTGGGTGATCGCAGCCCTGCTGAACTCTTGCATGGCCGCCAACCGCGCACTCTACTGCACCTGCTTCACCCTGTCAGGCCTTGTACTGTGTCCCCTAGTGCGGGAAAATACCCAGTGGGCGCCGACGTGTGGGCACGAGGGTATGGATCTCGCCCTAAATGATTTCCAGGGGTGGTCCAGGCCCTTCGCGCCCGACGGCTTTGTGAAATATGTACGGACGACGGCATGGTTGTTCGCCATTACGACCAGATGCGCCCATGAGTGGTGGCCACCCTGGTGCCATCGCCCCTTCTTTCGTCTCCACCAGCCCGAGAAGCCAGTCCTGTCGCTGCTGCTGATCTTCCAGGTGTGTTGCTGCAGCCGATGTCGCTACCGCTTCTGAGTACGCCGGAACCGGCCCCAGTCGCGGCGCCGCCTTCTCCGGGACCCATCTCGCTGGGGCACACCCCCAGGTCCACGACACCTATGGATGCTGCTCCGGAGTTTTGCCCCACCATCTTGTCCAGGAGGGGCGTTCCACGAGCAAGCTTCGGTCCTGGCCATTTTCGACCATACTCTCTGACTTTGGTGCCACTAACAGCCTTTACTTTCAACCACAATTTCTTGCACTTTGATATTCATTTTTGCTAAAGTCATCTCATGGTCACTGATACCAGTTTTGCTCTGGACATCCTCAAAGAGATCAGGTCTGTTTATTGCCATTAGATCTAATATATTTCCATCATGAGTGGGGTTCCAAACTATCTGTTCTACGTATCTTTCAGAGAAAGCATTTACTAATATTTCACATGATGTTTTATCAGACCCACCACTAACAAATCTGTAATTTTCCCAATTGATTGTTGGATATTTAGCCTCCACTGATGATTACTGGTATGATTGCGGAACTTATTTATCTGCAAAATGAGGTTTTCTCTAAAGTTTTCTAAAGTATATATATGTTTTATGAAGTACATGTGTCTCTCTGCACCTGCCTCCTTTTTCTCCCATTGGCACTTTCTCTTGTCTGTTACCGAGCGAGGTGGCGCAGTGGTTAGCACACTGGACTCGCATTCGGGAGGACGACGGTTCAATCCCGCGTCCAGCCATCCTGATTTAGGTTTTCCATGATTTCTCTAGATCACTCCAGGCAAATGCCGGGATGGTTCCTTTCAAAGGGCACGGCCGACTTCCTTCCCTATCCTTCCCTAATCCGAGCTTGTGCTCCGTCTCTAATGACCTCGTTGTCGACGGGACGTTAAACACCAATATCCTCCTCCTCCTCTCTTGTCTGTTGCTCCCTCTGTTACTGTCTTCACCCCTTTCTCTCACTCTTCCTTACCACTGTCTCCTTCTCTGCCACTTTCACTGTCTCTCTGTTCCACTGTCATTGTCTTCGTACTATTCTTGTTCTCTCCCATTACCACTGTCTCTTCCTTTCTCACTTACTGTCTGTTATCTTGCACCTCTATTGTCTCTCTACAAATGTCCTTGGGAATGGTTTGCTCAGGGCTTTGACCACTAGACGGGACAACTTTAACACACTGATATAGGGAATGGGGCAGAGTGGGCAAATTTTTTGTGTTAAAATTTGTTGGTTGAGGGAGGAGGGGGAAGGTGGGATGCCCAGGCCCCTCAAGCACACATATGGTCACCACTCATCTCTCTTATCTCTCCTTTCCATTTCCACTGTACTCTCCCTCTTTTGCTCCCATTGCTACTATCTCCATCCAGCTCTCTCGACCTCCTGCCCACCCTCCCTCCCCCCCCCCCCTTACCCCCCCCCCCTCTCTCTCTCTCTCTCTCTCTCTCTCTCTCTCTCTATCTATCTATCTATCTATCTATCTATCTATCTGTCTCTCTCTTACAGCTACTTTCTCTCTCCCACCATCACTGTCTGCTCTCTCTTTCTCTCCCACTGTCACCGTCTCCTCTTTCTTCCAGCATCACTGTGTGTCTGCCACTCTGTTTCAGCCCAAAAGGCACAAAAATCTCTTTTTACAAGGATATGGGACATGTCAAGGTATTTACAAATTTAGACCAATTTAAAATAAGCTAATTGTATACACACATATTTACAGACTTCTAGTTAGAGACCATCATTATATTTTACTCCTGGTATAAAATACTTTTTTAGAAATAATCTCACTATCAGTTACTGCACACACTATACACACACTGTTTCATAACACTTCACTCACTACACACACACACACACACACACACACACACACACACACACACACACACACACACACACACACTGGCGATCTCTGGGCCATTTTCTGTACTGCAACTTCCGATTTGCTATCCTGAAAAACTGAGTCAGTATCCCTCCATAATGAGTGAGATGTTGAGCTCAGAAAGAGGAAGAGGTGTTAGTATTGTGCTATGCATATCTTGAGGGGAGAGTGTTTCTAGAAACGAAAAAAGAAGGAACAAAACATAAAGTGAAGGTGTTATGTGGAATGTTGGATGTTTTATAATCATTATTATTATTATTATTTATTTGTATAACATTTATTTTTACCAAAACCCTACCCTGTTTTATCTAAGTAATCCTTCAATGTATAAAATGTATTGCATAACAGGTACTTTTTAGTTGCCTTTTTAAATAAATGTATTTTTGCAGTTTCTTTAATCTCTTTTGGTAATTTATTGTACAGTTTTATTCCTTGGTAGAAAATGCTGTTTTGAGTTTTATGTTTATTTTTTCTTAGTAAATGTAAGTTGAGTCTATCTCTTGTTGTATGGTCATGGACAGAGCTGTTTGTGCAGTAATTACCAATGTTATTTTTGATGTGTACAACTGACTGGTAAATGTATTCACATGGAGCAGTTAAAATCCCCAGTGTTTTGAACAGATCTTCACAATGAGTATTTTTGGTTATTATTCTTATGGCTCTTTTCTGGCATTTGAAAATTGTGTTCATATTTTGTGCCTTTGTTCCCCAGAAAAGAATGCTATAGCTAAGAATTGAGTGTGCATATGATTAATATGTAACTAAAAGACACTGCATGTTACACATTGATGATAGGATTCTAAGGGCATAACATGCTGGTGACATTCTGTTTGCAAGTACCTTTGTGTGTTCACACCACTTCAACTAAGAATCAATATTCATTCCTAGAAATTTTGCATTTGTTACACAGTCTACAGAGGTGCCATCTACATTTAATTTAACATTGTCATTTTTTCTCTTCAAACTGAAATTCATGGCATCAGTTTTCTTTATGTTCAATGTAACTTTATTGCTTATTGAGCAATCATAAACTTCCTTGAGAGTTTCATTTGCTTTCTCGGCAAGGAGTTCTCTTGTTTTACTAAATGTTTAGAACTATTTGAAGTATGTGTTATCTCTACTCTTTGTGCCCTATCTGCTAGGTATGATTGAAACCAGTCATTAGCTACCCCTCTTATTCCTAATGCTTCTAATTTATTTAGTACAATCTTGTGGTTGACTGCATTAAACACCTTAGAAAGATTCAAAAATATGCCTGTGACACACTCTTCCTTATCAAGAGCATCAAGTACAAATTTTGTGAATTCTACTATGGCTGACTCCGTATTTTTGCCACTTCGGAAACCAAACTGTGATTCTCTTAAAAGATTGTATTTATTCAGGTAATTCATTAATCTGTCTTTCATAATTGCTTCTATTCTTTTTGAGAATGCTGACAGCAGGGAAATGGGCTGGCAATTTTCTATGTCTTATGCATTACCTTTCTTAAACAAAGGTACAACTCTTGCCTGCTCAGGAAATGTCCCTGATGTGAAAGATTCATTTATTATATTTGTTAAGGGGCCTTGTACAATCCCTATGTATTGTTTCAGTACACACATTGGTACTTCATCTAAGCCTACTGACTTTTTATTTTTTAGTTTTGAACAGTTTCATTGACTTCATTCTCTGAGGTTGGAAGTAAGATCATTGTATTTAGTGCAACATTATTTACAGATGTTATATTTGTTTTGGTGAATTTTTGCTGTAACTTCTCTGCAATACTTGACAAATGCTCATTTACATAGTTTGATAAGTGTTGTGGATCATTTATTACCTTATCCCCCTCCCTTAGCATTATGTTATTCTGCGTTTATTTGCCTCTCTCCATTTCCTTTTGTATAACATACCAGACTGCTTTGCTTTTATTCTCTGCATTATATATTATTTTTTCATTAAATGACTTTTTTGCAACAATCAGCACCATCCTATAGATCTTTTTGTATCTATGATAGAAATTCAAGAATTCTGGATCATTGTGAATCTTTTTCAGGGAACAGAGATGTTTAAGAGTTTGGGAGGACTCCTTAATACCTGCTGTTATCCATCTGTTTTTGTGAGATGTTGATACAGATATGCATACTTTTGGAAATGCCTTTTCAGAGTTCAATTTAAACAATGTGGAGAATTTAGAGAATTTCATATTCACATTGGTTTCCTTATATTTTCATCCCAGCTTTGTTTTTCTAGTTCTTTTGAAAAATCTTTTATTTTGATTTCTGATAGATGTCATTTGTAGGCTTGTAGTTTAGGGAATGATTTGATGCCTGATTTTACTGTTGTTATTTGACAGAGATGGTCTGATAGTCCAAGATCTTTTACAGCTACATCAAATTTTTCCCTGTCCATATTTGTGGCCACATGGTCAATTATTGATGCAGTCTTTTAAAGAGGAGCATATTTGCCTTTTTTGTGCTCCTACAGCAACATTTTTCAGCCGGTTCCCTTCTTTTCTCTGTTATAGTCCCTTCTTTTCCCTGTTATAGCAGCACATGCTGCTTGTATAAAACAAATTATATAGGTCACTAAAGTTTTGATGGTTTATTTATATGCTAACACATATTTGCCACCCATCCAATGAAAGTTCACTTTACACTACAGTAAATAAAAATCCACAACATTTTTAGGGTACACCTATGCGGTGTTTGATATGCAACTACAGAGAATTTGGTAAGACAAAATAATTTTTTGTAAGGTGGTTACGCTACCAGGTGGCACCATCGCATAATTTTCAAGTCAAGACAGCCTGTATAGTCTTGAAGTGCCCTTTTTACAGGGACAGCACATCATGCACTTTTGTTGGTGAAAAAATGGCAAGTAAAAACGTATTTTGTTGAAAAATGGGGGAACTGGTCTCCATACATGAATCTATAAATTTATCAGGTTGATATGGAAACAGGAAAAAATCCCAGAAGAGTGGATCTTGGTTGCAATCTAACCAATACATAACAAAGGAGACAAGACTTGTTTGTACTACAGAGGAATTACCCTGCTGAAGGTAGCCTATAAGATTGTCTCTAGTATTATGTACAACAGACTAGTTACAAATGCAGAAGAGGTCCTTTGAGAATATCTGTGTGGATTTTGGCCCAATAGGTCAACAACAGATTAGATATTTGTGCTGAAGTAAATGAATGAAAAGGTGTAAGGGTACAATATTGTGCTTCATAACCTCTGTTTTGATTTCAAACAGGCTTTTGATAGTCTTATGGCAGAAATGTTGACTGATTTTCCACTGCTTGGTATACCACCTAATTAAGTTTCACTTATTCAAGCAACATTGGCTGGTTCCAATGCTGCATTGTGAGTGAATGGAGAATTCAGTAAATGGTTTAGCATTGGTAAAGGAGTTGTACAAGGTAATGCTGCCTCTACAATGCTTTTTAATTTGACTTTTTAAGCAGCCATTCAAAAGCTTCAGATATCTGGTTGCTTAATTACAAAGTCAACCTTGATATATGCAAATCCTGATGATGTAGCAATTGTTAGTAGAAGAAGACTTTCCACTAGAAACAATAATATGTGAGCTGAAAGAAGCCGCACAACCTAGATGCCTTCCTACTAATGAAATGGAGACTAAGTTCATGAATTTAACGAGGAAGAAAAACGTAACTTTGATAACTAGACACTTCCATATACTTAAGAAATTGTTGGCCTCTAAGTTATTAAATAGACAGCTGACACTGAAAATGTATAAGTTAATGATCAGGCCAGTTGTAGCCCACAGATGTGAAACGTGTACATTAAAGAGTACTGATGAGCAGCAGCTCACGATATTTGAACCCCAGGGTCTGCACAAGATCTGTATGGCATTTCAGGATGACAATGGTTCCTAGAGATATAGAAAGAAGATTGAGCTGGATTTCATCATACTAGGAGCTGACATTGTAAGAATAATAAAAAGTAGGAGAATAGACTGTCTTGGACATGTTCTTCAGATGGAAACTGGAAGAACAACTAAGAAGGTTTTTGAATGGAGGTTAGCTAGAAGAAGACAGAGAGGGAGGCCACACAAATGGTGGATAGATTACATGAAAGAAGATACAAAATCTCTCAGAGTCAGAGGATGGTGAGAATTGTGTTGAAGAGAGCAGAATGGAGGAAAGAGGTTGAATTGAAGAGACTAAGACCTACACAGGGCTGTAATGCCATGAGGAGTAGAAGAAGAAGAGAAACACAGTTTCTTGACCTCAAAACTTTTGCAATAACCCCAGACCACTTGCCATGTGTTCACTAAATCAGTAAAACTATGTATGTTCCTCAGACCACATATTACATGCATACTTTTGGCATAGTAATCAACAGAACTTGAGATATATCTGCCTGAAAAATCACCTTTTTGTGCATGGCTTTTGGAACAGATTGGTACTGTACGCTTTTGGGCATCGACTGATAAGGAGTTGAACAGCATCAGATGTTGAGTGATCACCATGAAGGACACAGAAATGCCACATACTTGTGTGAGACAGTATTATCAGCATCTGACGGAATTTGGAAGACATCTCATTGTGGGCCTCCATTTGACTGGCTGGATGAACTGTTCCAGAGGTAAAATAGTCCCTCATTTGGGTCTCCAGGTGGGGACTACTCAGGAGGACATCGTTATCAGGAGAAAGAAAACTGCCATTCTACAGATCAGAGCATGGAATGTCAGATCCCTTAATCAGGCAGGTCAGTTAAAAAATTTAAAAAGGGAAATAGATCAGTTAAAGTTATTTGTAGTGGGAATTAGTGAATCTCTGTGGCATGAGGAACAAGACTTCTGGTGGGGCGAATAGAGGATTATAAATACAAAATCAAATAGGGGCTGGAGTAGGTTTAATAATGAATAAAAAATAGGAGTGTGGACAAGCTATTACAATCAGCATAATGAATGCATTATTGTGGTCAAGGTAGGCACAAAGCCCACGCCTACCACAGTAATACAAGTTTATATGGCAACTAGCTCTGCAGACGTTGAAGATATTGATGAAATGTATGATGAGATAAAAGAAATTATTCAGATAGTGAAGGGAGATGAAAATTTAATAGTCATGGAATTCGATAGTAGGAAAAGGAAGAAAAGGAAACGTATTAGGCGACTATGGAATGGGGTTAAGAAATGAAAGAGGAAGCCACCTGGTAGAATTTTGCACAGAGCATAACTTAATCATAGCTAACACTTGGTTCAAAAATCGTGAAAGAAGGTTGTATACATGTAAGAGGCCTGGAGATATTGGAAGGTTTCAGATAGATTATACAATGGTAAGACAGATATTTAGGAACCAGGTTTTAAATTGCAAGACATTTCCAGGAGCAGATGTGGACTCTGACCACAATCTATTGGTTATGAACTGTAGATTAAAACTGAAGAAACTGCAAAAAGGTGGGAATTTAAATAGATGGGAGCTGGATAAACTGACAGAACCAGAGGTTAGAGGTTGTAGAGAGTTTCAGGGAGAGCATTAGGGAACGAGTGACAGAATGGGGAAAAGAAATACTGTAGAAGAAGAATGGGTAGCTTTGAGGGATGAAATAGTGAAGACAGCAGAGGATCAAGTAGGTAAAAAGACGAGGGCTAGTAGAAATCCTTGGGTAACAGAAGAAATATTGAATTTAATTGATGAAAGGAGAAAATATAAAAATGCAGTAAATGAAGCAGGAAAAAGGAATACAAACGTCTCAAACATGAGATCGACAAGAAGTGCAAAATGGCTAAGCAGGGGTGGCTAGAGGACAAATGTAAGGATGTAGAGGCATATCTCACTAGGGGTAAGATAGAAACTGCCTACAGGAAAATTAAGGAGACCTTTGGAGAAAAGAGAGCCACTTGTATGAATATCAAGAGCTCAGATGGAAACCCAGTTCTAAGCAAAGAAGGGAAAGCAGAAAGGTTGACAGAGAATATATAGGGTCTATACAAGGGTGATGTACTTGAGAACAATATTATGGAAATGGAAGAGGATGTAGATGTACTGTGTGAAGAGTTCAACAGAGCCCTGAAAGACCTAAGTCGAAACAAGGCAACAGGAGTAGACAACACTCCATTAGAACTACTGACAGACTTGGGAGAGCCAGCCCTGACAAAACTCTACCATCTGGTGAAACTCTACCATCTGTGAGTAAGGTTTATGTCAAAGGCGAAATACCCTCAGACTTCAAGAAGAATATAATAATTCAAATCCCAGAGAAAGCAGGTGTTGACAGATGTGAAAATTACCGAACTATCGGTTTAATAAGTCATGGCTGCAAAATACTAAAATGAATTCTTTACAGACGAATGGAAAAACTGGTAGAAGCCGACCTCCGGGAAGATCAATTGGGATTCCATAGAAATAGTGGAACACGTGAGGCAATACTGACCTTACGACTTATCTTAGAAGATAGATTAAGGAAAGGCAAACCTACATTTCTAGCATTTGTAGACTTAGAGAAAGCTTTTGACAATGTTGACTGGAATACTCTCTTTAAAATACTGAAGGTGGCAAGGGTAAAATACAGGGAGAAAAAGGCTATTTACAATTTGTGCAGAAACCAGATGGCAGTTATAAGAGTCGAGGGGTATGAAAAGCAAACAGCAGTTGGGAAGGGAGTGAGACAGGGTTGTAGCCTATCCCTGATGTTATTCAATCTGTATATTGAGCAAGCAGTAAAGGAAACAAAAGAAAAATTTGGAGTAGGTATTACGATCCATGGAGAAGACATAAGAACTTTGAGGTTCGCCGATAACATTGTAATTCTGTCAGAGACAGCAAAGGACTTGGAAGAGCAGTTGAACAGACTGGACAGTGTCTTGAAAGGAGGATATAAGATGAACATCAACAAAAGCAAAATGAGGATAATGGAATGTAGTCGAATTAAGTTGGGTGATGCTGAGGGAATTAGATTAGGAAATGAGACACTTAAAGTAGTAGATGAGTTTTGCTATTTGGGTAGCAAAATAACTGATGATAGCAAAAGTAGAGAGTATATAAAATGTAGACTGGCAATGGCAAGGAAAGCATTTCTGTAGAAGAGAAATTTGTTAACATTGAGTATAGACTTAAGCGTCAGGAAGTCGTTTCTGAAAGTATTTGTGTGGAGTGTAGTCATGTATGGAAGTGAAATTTGGATGATAAGCAATTTCAACAAGAAGTGAATAGAAGCTTTTGAAATACGGTGCTGCAGAAGAATGCTGAAGATCAGGTTGGTAGAACAAGTAACTAATGGGGAGGTACAGAACAGAATTGGGGAAAAGAGGAACTTGTGGCACAACCTGAATAGAAGCTGGGATTGGTAGGACATGTTCTGAGGCATAAAGGGATCATCAATTTAGTATTGGAGAGAAGCACTGAGGGTTGCTTGGGTGAGAACTTGTGAAGAACTCGCCAGTGGAACTACACAAAGATAATGTTTTGCTTGATTCAAAGAAGATGCTCAGATCGATACTGGTGTCGACCTCATCAGCGCCACAATACTAAACAGATTCAGAGGGATGTAGGTTGCAGTAGTTACTTGGAGACCACAACAACAACAACAACATGAACTGTGAAATATTCAGATTTGTGTGCGTGTCAGGATGTGGCTGAGGTGAAAGTGGGGTCTAAAAAAGAACAAGTGTTAACTTTTCAACTCCGGTCGGCAAACTGCCTCCCGTTTATTGAGAAAACATTTACTGATTGACCTAGCCGGGGTACATTATGTGAGTTTAGCAGCCCTAAGGCGCAAGCAGATTGAGTCGGGGCTCGAAAAGTGCACGGAGGCAACCGGCCAATGCGTCTCATCTCGTCGGGGGCCTGTCAGTAAAAGAGGGCAATCCACCCGCCTCGTCCGCGCAGCTTGGCACGATGGTCGCTCACACATGATCTCCTGGACCTTTCTGATTGGCTGCTGTAGGAGCTCTGCCTAGGCAATTGATGCTTCCCTAAGCGTCACTCCGTCAGCAGAAAGGTTGTTTGTTCGTCAAGCACGTGAACAAACCATGGGATAGCGGCACGGACTGGAAAAATCTGATGTGTCGCCAACCCAGGGCCCATGCACGGCTTTGTGAAGATCCATTGCCAACCATAGTTCACACATTTAAAAAAAATTCCCTTTTCTTTTATTGAAAATAAAGGACTCCTGTACTCAATCTGTCAGCACCTGTACATCTCCTTCCCCTTCCGCAGGAGCGAGGTTTTATGGTGAAAATTAGTTGTTGCTCGTTGATAAAAGAAAACAATTTGCTCCTTTGGTAGGGTGTGCTAATATTTGCAAAAATGGGGCTGAGGTGAATCTAAGTTTTACAAAAACATCTATGTATACTGGAGTGGTTTTACAACAACATAAAAAGAAAAAAAAAACTATATTATACAGGAAGATTGTTGTGAGTTTGAATAAAGTATTACAGATTCTGTTACTCATATATACTTGCAACGCTAAACTCGGTGTAGCAGAAGTGTAGATGCTGGCTGAACTGAATCAGCACTGACCTTTTGAAGGTTACAGGCGCCTCCAGAAATGTGTAATTGTTTGTGTTGTTTGGCAAACATTAAACTCGTTGCTACATAGTGGAATCAGTTCCAGAATATAAACTAAAATATGAAGGTAGTAATTGTAACAAATTAGTTAATTCTACAAAATAAAAGTATTCAATTGACAAACATAGTTAACATAAACAGAATATGAAGATTAGTAAATAATTAGACAAAACATTGAAATTCTCAAACTGAGAGGTAGCTTCTATGGTCAATAGCTTCAAAATAATAATTAAAGACTTATTGAAACACTAACAACCTAAAAAATTGCTTCATATATAGATAATAGAAAGTTAAAAGATGTTCAAATGTAACATAAAAGGCATTTGCTTCTGTGGAGAGACACTGATTGCAGTTGGTTAAACAAAATAAAGTTCTAACTGTTGATGGTCTATCTTCCACATATAATATAGACAATCATTGAAAAATAAACAGAATGAGAATCTTTGGGTCAGATGCGGTGCTGTGATGGGGTGGCCCATGTGCCACTGGCGGAGAGTGAGGCAGCATAGGGCGCCGCGAGGCATTGGATACACTCTCGTTCCCTCAGGTGGGGACAGCAGGAAGGAGGGACATGGTGGCAGCTGCTTATTGTGTAGGCAGGTACTGAAACACCCCCCAGGGATTGTATCAGTAAAGCCGGCCGGTGTGGCCGTGCAGTTCTAGACGCTTCAGTCTGGAGCCGCGTGACCGCTACGGTTGCAGGTTCGAATCCTGCCTCGGGCATGGTTGTGTGTGATGTCCTTAGGTTAGTTAGGTTTAAGTAGTTCTAAGTTCTAGGGGACTGATGACCTCAGATGTTAAGTCCCATAGTGCTCAGAGCCATTTGTATCAGTAAAGTTTGCAGGGGTGGGCTTCAGTAGCAAATTCAGTGGTCATCTCTAGTATCTTTACCCAATAGTTTACATGATTAGATACATTGATACATGATAACAATAATAGTAAATGAACATTAGACAATACAAACTTTATTTCAGTTAAAGAGTGTATTTCACTATGGTTGACCATGGCTGACATTACTCTTGTCGAAATTCACCCTCGGGCTGTGCCTCGGGGACAGTTGGTTGTGTTGACTTAATGTGTTTACAATATCCTTTCTTATACAGGCACCAGAGAATGGCTCCTGCGACTATCAGGGTTGGAACAGTCAGGGCACTGGGCAGAATAACCGTATACAATTGTTTCTGTGTCCGCCAGGTAGCTATGTGAGCAACAGCTCGATCCAGGGCAATTTGGCCCTTTTCGTGAGCTTGTAATTCGTCAATTGACTGAAGTAATCGAGCATCGGACTCGTTGGGTAGCCTGGGTACACTATCTGGTGATGGTAGTACCACGGGTATCTCAGGTAAATAAAGTAAAAGGGGTCCGAGGCTCAAATTTTTCTCTTGTGTTAGGTGTGCTGACAGTTTGACAGTAGGTGTTATTAAATCACAGGTGGACATGTTGAACAGTAATCCACTGTTTTCTAGTGTGTCCGAGACACGAAAGCATGGTCATAGCATATTAAAGCAATTGTGGATGTTTGAGGTACAAAATATAATAAACTATCCCCTACTGGTTTAAACCAAGGCTCACGCAAGATCGATAACATATGACGACAGGGGTGGGGGGGTGGGGTTTGTTTCCTCTAAAAACAAGGCCACCGCACAGTCCTTAGTTCCAGTATGAAGGATAAGTTTGAACACATACATTAATTAGTTTGAAGGCACTGATGGAGGTCAGTCAGCTGCATGACAGAATGTCTTTGGCGATCTTTGCTAATAGCTAAGTTATCATTAGTTTGCCAAGTCACTTGCTTTTGTGGGGCAACCCAAGTAACTGGAAAGGTGTGTAATCGGTAGCATTCAAACTCGCAGTTGGCACATGTGATGGGTAGAGAAATCTGTGTGCACAGTCCTTGAGAAGTTCGCACAAGACGTACTGTAGCTGCCGCATAATAATGGGGTAGCGAAGATTCCCATACGGGGTAAAGCTTTTGCATTGGCAATGCCAGATGAAATGAAACATTAGCCAGAGTTTGCAGGAACATTTCTGCAGGCATTAAGTAGGGCTAAGCTTATGCTGTAGTCCTAGCAGAGTAATAGTATGGAAGGTGTTAATATGTAACTGAATGGCATGGGTGTTGTATAGTAAGATCTGTAGCGCTCTCGTTATCTCCAGAGTGTAGGTCACATTAGTTATGGTATGATGTAAAAACTCAAGGTCCCTTTGGATAACATTCCTGAATGTTTCATACCGGTGTACAAGGTCAGTTGCCATGACACGAATTTGCCTAGTAGCAGCTAATAAACTGTCTTCAATATGGGTGAGACGTAATTGCTGGTGGACCAGTACATCCCGATTTTGGTTAGTAGTAAAAGTTACTTGGCGAAGGGTTTGGTCCCAGTGGTTAGTGTGAGCATGGTCGGTGGTACCAAAGATAGTTTTGAGTATCGCACCTCTGGCATTGAACCAGGCTCTCTTAACCCGAGTTAGGAGCACAGTGTTGAAGATGCTTCGTAGTTGTTCTTGAGTGTTTAGCAGTGCTTGTTTTAAATCCCACAGAGTGCGTAACGTGGAAGTCTGCCCTGCTTGTTCGAGTAAAGGTTAACAGGCCAATAGGCAATTGATAAGTTGTTGTAAAGCTAGCTCTTCTTCCTTAATGGAGGTTGGTTGTATATCGACACGTATTACCACTTGATGGAAGGTATATAGCAAGTTGTTCAAACGTTCAAACATGATGCCTGACGATGACGGACGATCACTAGAGGGTGGGAGACTGACAGCTCCAGCAAAAAGAATCAATAAAGCACAGCATCTCATGGTGTAATGTCTGGTCGATATTCTCCTGGTAGTTATTCAACAACTCCAATAGATTATGAGTGACACTGCTGAAGTGGCTGATGAAAAGACAGAGTGTAGTAGTGTCCTGCATTCAGAAGAGAGAGAAGGCATGAGAATATCTCTAGGTGACTGTATGTAGTAATGACGACAAAATATATCACAGCAGTGCGTAATAGTGTTTGGTTAATATTTACCATGCAACAGAGTCGGAGACTAGTATGTTCCGATGAGGCGGATGCAACTTAACTGTTAATACTGAACTGGCCAGTAAGTGAGCGGTCACGGGTCTTTATACAATAGCAAGTAGCCAGAAGAGGGTTGTCAGCATTGCTGACAATTACCTATAGTCAGCGATCACATGTAGAAGACTGACACGGCAATTTCACAATCTGACTGAGGGAATTAGTCAGCGGAATAAGCCCGCGGCTATGTAAGAAGTGTGACTGAAAGGGGATCAGCAGCGCCTACGTGTTATTTATGTGTGTTTTTGTTTTATATATAGATATTTATGAGTCTTCACCCAGAATATTGGTGCGATATCAATGAGAGTCAATCTGTTGAGGTGGAAGGTTTCTTAGCCGCTAGGTGCAGATAAACGGTTAAGCATGTTGATGGAAGCACTTAACCATGTGATAAAGTACATGACTGCTTGTTTCCTTTACAGAGAAGGTTACACACATGTAGAGAATGGTGGTATTTACATTTTGTAAGTGATAACAATTTACAGAAAATTCCATAGGCCCTTTATCTACGGAGTTTTTATTTCTGGGGTAACTGTTCAGATCGCTGCAGCTACCCTAGACAACACATTGTGCACTATGTTGAAAAGCGTTTTCTGTGCAAACTGTAACAGGTTTTCCCAGTCAGAAGTATTTAACGAATAATTCTCTCCAAATAAAGTGAGTAAATGCAAAAGTGATAACCAGATAGAGAGTTTAACCGCCAGAAATGCAAACAAAACAAGAGCAGCTGAATCCTTTTAATACATCTCCTGTAGAAGAGTTTATACTCTCCCTTTCAGGGTGGGGTGAGTATGACTGTGTATAGGTATCATGTGGATGAGGTGTCTGTGAATGTGTAAGGAACGTTGTGCGGGTGTTCATGAAGCGATAAAATGTAGTTTATACACTATGTCTGACAATATGTGGCTATTCTTCGCAATGGGTTGCCAAAGCGAGATGGGACTTCATCATCATAGAAGCACCAGAGGTGATGAGAGGAAAAACCTATGATAGCTGCCGTGAAAGAGATTCTGGTGTACAAGGTTGCGATTGCCAGATGGGCTGAATAGTAACTAACTTGAAGAAGGACTTGCTACTGCTGTTATTGAGTGGTCGAGATTCATGGATTAAGCAATCCAGTGCATATTTATGAGGAT
Source organism: Schistocerca piceifrons (assembly GCF_021461385.2). Lineage (NCBI taxonomy): Eukaryota > Metazoa > Arthropoda > Insecta > Orthoptera > Acrididae > Schistocerca > Schistocerca piceifrons. The sequence goes on along the minus strand of NC_060139.1, from coordinate 267,634,071 downwards.
AACAAAATGTTTCCCGGCATCAGGTAAAAGTCAGGCACAGCATGGCAGAAAGAGATGATATAGCAAGCATTTGCGGAGAGATGGTTACGTGAGAAGCATTGGCAACAACCGAGGACCACACTCGTTATGATGTCAAGGCATTAAGCAATTAACAGCATGACTGAAGTGGTTACTACACCCCGATTGCTTCAGGCAAATTGGGAACAGCAACTTAACAAGACCGATACTTCGGCTCTTTACTCCTATGAAAACTCGAGATTCGCTGACGTGACTGTTAGAGAAGAAATGTGCCAACACCTGGCAAAATACTCGGGTTCTAAGAAGGTAGCGAAATAATGCAGTATGTAATGACTGTAATACAAGAAAAGGTGAATCAGCATTGTAATAATGTATAGCATTTTAAAGCTCAGAGTGACTTACTGCCCATTCTGTGGATAAATATTCTGAGAGGTGAACTGTAGCCGAACAGTAAAGTTTACCAGTTACAATACGTATGTGCATGGCTGCTGATCAGGCAGCTCGTGCCCGCATGCACACGTGTGTTGCGCGCTGCACTGCTTCACAGTAGTACGTGCAGGGAATAAAACTTCCCTCTTACACGACCGAGTATTTGTGCACTTAGTTTAGCGAGTTATGCTGAGAGATAATTTATGTTGGCACTAAGAACTGTGTGGTGGCTCTTCCAAGTACGTATCGTATCGTTGCTATGACGCAAATTATGCGTCACACTTGTGTTTAGTGTCACGAAAAGTCATGAGCAGCTAGGAAAAGTGAAAATGCGAACACAATGATTGTATTTATGTAATTTAAGGGAGGGACAAAGCTCTCCTTAGGAACAACCAAGTAATGTCCATGGTTACATCTTTAAAAATTTCCAACGCAGGTTTTCGCCTACTGTTGAAGGACACTGATTCTTTACTTAGCTAGATAGCAGAGACACGATTCTCACTTCACAATAGATTGTTGGAGAATAGCTTAAACATGGACACTGCAACAAGGGAGGGACAATACCTCGATGAGAAAAATGGCTGGAAAGACGGATAGGACTGGTATTGTTGGAGTAATTTACAGTACCACTACATGCTCATCAACAGAAGAAGAAAGACAGGATAGATCCGAGGGCTCAGCAGTAGAATAAGTAATAAAAGGGGAGGGCTTCAAAAATTAACTGCAATCACAGGTGACTGCAGGTAACCACCGATTCGGCAGCAGGGATACCAGCATGTCATGTGTTGTCAGTAGCGTGAAAAAACCGAGCCAACAAAATAGTTGTCCCTATTACTTGTTGTCCATTGTGAGTGCGAATCTGTCTCTCGCTGAACTAGCCAGTTGTGATTCAGGCCAACTCAGCAGGCGTTTCTTTACCCTTAGCCAATTACTACATAGTGCTTGGGCCCATTCCTGAGTAGTTCCCATAATTTACTGAGTCCAACCTATCAATCTGACATGTCAGTGACTGTGTCAAATAGTCTTCCATTGCTGCGGTGGCAGCGAAACATTTCCACTGACAAACAGGTGTATTAGTTTTTATTGCGGAGCCTCTCCTTGTTATGCAAGGTAGCAGAATGACCGGCATGGCTTAGGTGCTCTTTGATTCATAAAGGAAAGATAATAGTAAGTAACTATCCCTTAATACAGTGATGAGAGGGGGAGGGTTTAGACATGGCCCCATGTTCCCTGCATATACAAACTAAAGGTATACAACATAGAATGACAAAAAAATGCACACATACAACATAATAAACTGACATGAGGCATAATGCAATTAGCAGCACAATAGAATAATACAAAACAATAAAATGAAACACACAGCATAAATTAGCTTATGACTTAGATCAGTGAGCAAGCATTGCAAAGTGACTGGAAGGCAGTATAATCATCTCAGGAATAATATATGTGCAATCTGCTATGAGTTGGCAGTTAGACATTTAATTCCAGACGAATTACGTCACTTGAAAGGAGACTGTCATGATCCATGGCTATGAATACTAAGGACATCCATTACCGGGTGTGTGAAAACATTTCTTGTAATGCAAGGTGGGGTGATCGGTACAAAGTGAGTAAATGACGGTAATAGCAAATAGGAGCAAGTGGGACTGTGGTGATGTGAGTCAAATGTAATTCATTGAGGTGTTAAATTGTAATAAAATCATGGCCATGAAATGATGAGATTCTCTCACTTGTTTTGTACCACCTATAACCCCTGCCACACTCTCTAATAAATGATTCTTTCTTTAAATCCACTTACTCTGTTATGGTAAAGTATGCATACCCTATTGAGCTTGACTCGAAATATAGACTTGCATGAGCAATTATGCAGACCAGCTGTCATTAACTCTGCCTCTATTTTGTCAGTAGGTGTGTGTCATGCCCTATCCTCTTTCTATCATGTATCTCCATAATCCTGGAGACTTACCTGAGCACGTACTGTAGCACCACAGCGACATCTCGACGATCCATGACTTACCTGTGGCATCTGCTCTGTGAGCCGCTGTTGCGATCAGTAAGACATAATTTTATAGGTGTGTCGTATGTAAACAGTGAATAATTCTCTGAGTTAGCCTTCTATAATGATCACTTGTATGAAAGCTAATAGTGCTCTATTCTTCATTAGCTAAGGAAAATGATTATCTGCATTGTAGAAGACAGCAAATGTGTATATGTGAGACGCATTTACACTAGTAGTGCAGAACCTGTTTCATGGCGTGTCACGGCAGTTGTGTATCCTGTAATTCTCATACATGCTTGTTGAATGCCATAGGTTGCATTTCAGACAGCATAAGAGTGTGAATTATTTGCAAGGCTGTAGATAAGGTAGGAATAATTTCGTTTACTAGTGTGTTTTATGTAATTTGCATTTGGTTAGGTATAAGATACTTCGTGCAGTAGTGTAATTCATCAACTAGGACATGTGTGGTTCATTAGATGATGTAACAAATGACAAAATGTGGCGCAGTGATTCATTTGACGTAGTGTGTCCTGGTGTGTGGGTGTGCGTGCAGCTGCGTATCTAACGGAATGCGCTGCTCTGGTGCCTCCAGCAAGGACGCTCTATCAGGCAGCTGTGCTCTTCTTCGTACAATTAGTTATGTTTTGTTTTTGTCTGCGATGGCATGGCCTGTTACTTGTCTTTATGTAGGTGAATGACATTAGTACACTAGTGTTTGACTATGCCAGACTAGTGAAGTTGCGATACTCAATACTTCAACTCTAACTACGATTCTGATTCTATTCTTCTTAAAGTAGTGCTCTGTATTGGACGATTCCAAGCGCAGCTCCCCTCCGTACATAGCCAGGTTGGATACAGAAATGCACATCGTAGTGGCCGGCTACACTAAGTTATGTATATCTGCCAATTCCTGATTGTGTATGGCGAAGGAGTACGCCCGAAGATGCCCAAGAGCGGCACTACTTCCTTTAACTTGCAACTGCGAATACCAATAGTCTCTTTAACGGTGGAACACAAAAACTTTTAACCCCTGTTTTCCAAGATAGCGGAAAAATATTATTGGGCGCTATACGAACTGAGATGCATTACATTAGAAATGATTGTGTCCTCTACCAATTACGTAGTAGTGCCAGTATACATCAGCACATAGACAACGATCTTTCTATGCGAGCTTGGACTAAATAAGTTACTTTTTCATCACATAGTATTGAAGAATTTACATTGAATATTCACTTGGTTTGTAACCTGGGAAAAGTTTTCACTAGCTTCCACTAGGCAATCAATAAAAGTTCATCTTAAAAGATAGCAATTTGGTTGTGTACGTCAGCAGACATCATTATGAAAAGGTGTACTTTATTTGAGCATTAGACAAAATGATTTGTGGCTATAGCTATTGCAGTATATTCAAAAGGAAAGTTACCAGTACTGTCATATGGAGGATGAATGGCATAAATACTACAAGTGTAGTTCCCATACCAGGTACCATAACACAGAACACTCGTCTTCACAGAACACTTACCTTTCAATGTTCTTTGTCATACTCTCCAGCATTTCAGTGTAGGCATATGATGCCCTAAAACTTCGGTGCAGCTACCAGCTCTCTTTCATTACAGTGGCACTAGTAGGTGTATTTTGTTACTGATAGTCATACGTACTTTGCATAGGTGTATATGGACAGTGCAACTTGTAAAAAGAAATATCATTAAAACTGCTGTGTCCTTCCAGGCTGAATGTTAGGTTTGTATGTACTGTGTAATTATTTCTTTCAATAATAAATGATTCCAAAACCTCACTATTCTCGTCCTGTTACCTTATTGATACATAGATTAAACTCTGAGGTAAACTCCATAGTTCAAGCATGGATTTGTACTCTCGGGGTGGGAAACGGAGAGAGAGATGTGGTGTGATATTTACAACGAGGCAGAAGAAGTTAGTATGAGAGTGACCCAGTGATTACAAGCATTGGGTCTGATATCCTCTAGTGTGATACACAGGAACTGCAGAAAATGTGGACAGCTGTAATCGTTCCGTTATCTTAAGCTCTGGAGAATTTAATTACATAGATACAAACAGTGGCTATAACTGATCTAATATCCCAGGATTGAGTTTTAAACTTGTGTTAATGTAGGATCATGATAGTCTCGTATTATTTGTCAATTACTTTTTCCATTCAGGAAGTGGTTAGGAGCCCTTGCAACAACTTATCGTACTATTTGAGCAGATATCTCCTCATCGAATATAATTATACTGCCGTTCCCACCCATACTTCCAGCATTTTGCTTGCTTGCTACTTACTCTACACTTTGCACTTACATATTAGTAAGCTACACTTAAGGTTGCAGCAGCACATGCAACTGAACAAGTATTGCATGAAACATCAAATGAATATGAGTTAACAGCTATGCTTGATACACTATAAAACAAGATACAAACTTAGTCTCTTGACCTCAATGCATAAGGATGCTTGTTCCTTAAGGAATATCTAGGTCTGACAGGTAAAGGTTTTACCTTCTTTTTCTTTACTTTAGTCACTGCAGGTCCTGGCATAGTTGATACACTACTAGGCGATGGATTAGGCAAAACTGTCGGAATGGAAGGTGCTTTTCGATAAAAGGGTTTCAGACGATCAAAATGTACTATCACTAACCGATCTGGCAACTAGATTTCAGCATTTACTGGAGAGATTAACCGAATGATAGAGTATGGTCCCTCATATTGAGGTGCAAACTTCTTTGTTCTTCATCGTCTTACTGTTGGGTTATGCAATAAGATTAAATCTCCACGCTTGTAAAGGGGCATTACTGCATTCTTATTACTCTGCTGTAATTGTTTTTTGGTGGCTTTGGAATTATTTGTTTGAACTTGTTTCCAAATTGACTTGAAACGGCGAGCTAACCTCTTGACTTCACTTATGTCCACACCTGGGGGCAATTTGTCCAATTCAAAAGGTGAGTTCATAGGTTTGCCAAAAACTATCTCATAAGGACTATAGCCTGTTGACTCATGGACACGGCTATTATAGGCTGAAGTGACTATATTGATATAACGGTCCCAATCTGAGTGCATTCTGTTTACATAGTAACTTAAAATTTTCTTAATTGTCCTGTGGACCCGTTCCAGGAGGCGATTTGCCTTTGGATGAAAGGGGGTGGTTCTCCACTTTTTGTTTCCTAGAAGCTTACACACTTGAACGGATAAAGCCGACATAAAGTTTGTCCCTTGGTCTGTTAAAACAGCGCCAGGGCTGCTGAAAGGCAAAACTAAGTGATTGACAAATTCTCTAACAACTGTCTCTGCTGTCATATCAGCAAGAGGTACCAAAACAAGGTATCGAGAAAAGTGGTCCATAATGGACAGGATATATTTATTGTTTCGATTGCTTTGTGGAAAAGGACCGATGATATCCAGGGCAATATTCTGAAATGTTCTTGTCGCCTCTGGAAGGCTTTGTAAAGGTATTTTTGTCCTAGCAGGGGGTGCTCTTTGAGTGCAAGGTAAACAATTTTGAATATACTTTTGAACATCTTTCTTTCTGTTTTTCCACCAATACCGTGCAGCTATCCTTGCATTTGTTGCTCTTCACCCATTATGGCATGCTTGCAAACTATCATGACATTAAGCTATTATTCTGGACTGCAATTCCTTAGGAATTACCACTCTATTACCACCCGGAGTCTTTCGGTATAAAATACCATCTTCAGTAATGAAATCTACACAGGTAATATACCTATGACATTCAACTTCTCGGCTTTGCGCCTCTTTCAATTCCTCAATCAAAACATCATTTATTTGAACTACCCTTACTTTACGACTCAGGGAGTCAGCATTAGAATGCAGTCTACCAGGTTTATGCTTAACCTTGTAGTCATATTTGGCAAGTTTTAAAGCCCATCTAGTTAACTGACTGCTAGGATCTTTCAGATACAACATCCAAGTTAATGCCGCATGATCTGTTATTACAGTGAACTTTCTACAACACAAATAACATTTAAAATAGTTTACCCCGAACATAAGTGCAAGCAATTCCTTTTCAGTAGTACTATAATTTATTTCAGCCTGATTCATCTGGTGGGAGGCATACCCAACAGGTCTTTCCTCTCTGTTATATTCTTAGCTAAGGACTGCACCCAGAGCAAAATATGAGGCATCGGTTGCAGGAATGAAAGGTTTTTCAAAATCTGGATAGACTAACAGAGGTGAGCTTGTTAGTACTTCTTTAATCTTCTTTACAGCTACTTCACATTCTTCTGACCACTTGAAAAATGCAACTTTTTTCAACAACTTGGTTAATGGCTTAGCTATGGTGGCATAATCTTTCACAAACCAGTGATAGTAATTATATAGGCCAAGCAGTGACTGTAACTCTTTTACATTGGTTGGTGTGGGAAAATCTCTCACAGCCTCAGTCAACCGAGGATCTGGTTTGACACCTTCAGCACTAATGACGTGTCCCACGTACTGGACTTGTGACTGTGCAAATGAACATTTTTCTATCTTCAGACTTAAATGGGCACTCTGCAAACATAACAAAACACACCTCAACCTTTCTGCATGTTCTTCAATAGTTGTAGAAAATACAATAATATCGTCTAAATAAACTAAACATGTGGTGGGCTTTAAACCATGTAACAATAAGTCCGCAAATCTTTGAAAGGTTGCAGGAGCATTCCTGAGACCAAATGGCATGTGTAAAAACTCATATAAACCCAAAGGCACAATAAAGGCAGTTTTAGGTCTGTCCTTGGGAGCTATAGGAATCTGATGATACCTTGATCGCATATCTAAAGTGGTGAAATACTTGCAGTTTCCTAATTGATCTAGGGTTTCATCAATACGAGGCAAAGGATAAGTACCAGGTGTTGTTACTTTATTCACCGCTCTCATATCAACACAGAGCCTATAATTATTCTTGCCATTGATTGATTTCTTATGAACCAGAACGATTGGGGACGACCAGGGGCTGGCAAAGGGTTGAATAATCCCTGCTGCTAGCTGCTGTTGAACTGTGTCTTCCACTATTGGTTGTAAATGATAAGGGATCCTATATGCCTTTTGAGATATAGGTCTAGCATCCCCAGTGGGAATCTCGTGCTGTATGAGGTCAGTAGCAGGCAAATATTGCCTTTCCTCAAACAACCACGCAAATTCTTCCAATACGGGCCACATTCGCCTCTGCTCTGCTATACTCAAATACTCTAACTTTTCATTAAATTGCTTTTGCAAAGAGGGTATCAGGGTACACGCACTTCTAATAGGGAACTGCTTCCTATTTTGGCTCTTACCTTCATTTATCACTGAAAAATCATCATCTCCTATTTCCTGATCACTTGCTAAAACTGTTCCATGTGGAATCTCTATCTTTCTCAAACCAAAATTATCGACACATACAGGTACACAAAACTTCTTCCCTTTTCTCTCTACAGCACATAAACCTCTCTTCACATGAACTTGTAACCTGTCCAGCACATCGTTTTGACGAAGCAGATCCACAAAAACGATTGAACTAGTAGGCAATGGAGGTTTGATATCAATCCATAGAACCTTGCCTGTCCCACTCTCAATGGTAACTGGGCGTAACGATTTAATGGGCCATGTACGCTGTTCTGTTGGACTCTGTGAGAGCGGCTGTCACTCACAGTTTCCTTGCGCGCTTTCAGTCCAAATGCCACCGAAAAAGTGAGTTTCCTCACCAAATCGGTCGGTGTGCGTCCTATAATCGATTACCCCTTGGTACTCATTGAGGAAATCATTGCCTAGAATGATATCAAAGTCCCTCCTACGTTTCCATACAACCTCCATATGAAAACCATATGTTTTTTTACTTAACTGAAAACTAACGAAAGATGACCTGGCAGGAATGATCAGTCCCTCACCCAATCCAGCAATGTGATAGCGGGGCAGTTTCAACCTCATGGCCCAAACATTAATCCTTTCATTAGCATTAATACGTCTCCTGTTTCTTGTATACAATGAAAATGGTTTATCAGTATGTACAACTCCTGTTCCATAGTTCCTATCACCTTGTACACCAATAGAAAACGTACGATAAGAGATAATGTCTCTGTCATAGTACGATACCAAACCTTGTACTGCCTTATCACTCCCTCGTACTATAGCAAGTGTTAACCATGAATTACCAGGAACAAGTTCTGTGGTAGTACATGAAAAGTTGATCTTGCATCCAACAAACGTGATAGGACCAGTCAGTAGCTCTTCTTGAGAAACATTATTAGGAACAAAACTGAAAGTGTCCACTGTCTTGTACACTGGCAATCTGCTCCTCCTGTATCTTCTACGACGGTACGGCATGGCTGTGTGCTTTGTGCAGCTGCCTCGAGTCGAATGAGCATGCTGCTGCCTCAGAACAGGATGTACTTCCTGCCCCCCACCCGTGCGCGCAGCGCCAGCGCGCCTTATCAGTGTTGCGCAATCTTGATTTTCCAGCAACACGGTGCTAGTAATACTAGGCACCGTGTTGCCCGGCTGCCTCGCTCAGCGGCTAAGTCCGCTTCAAGGTCACAAGCCTTACACAGCAGCATAAGGCAAATACACACAGTGGTTAACACTTGCTATAGTATGAGGGGACAAACAGCACGCTAATTTGTGCTCCATATCTACTAACACTCTAATTGTTCTACCCCTGAGTTTACCCTCTAGCAAAACATTTGCCACCTCATCTTTCTGCTGTTTTTTATACACCGGTTTCAATACTTTTATCGGGGGCGAGGGTAGGTGGCTGAGCCTGCCCCCCGACATTTCCCTGTTGGTAACTACCCCATTGCCTGTTTGTCTGTGGAACATTTTGCTGCCTTTGTCTTGTTACATTGTTTTGGGGGCATGTGGCATTAGTATGCCCGATCTTGTGGCATCTGCCACAACACGGTGCCTGGCAGAGTGCGGCAGCGTGCGGCAGTATGATTAAACTTCCCGCAGCGCTGACATTTTGCATCATTAAGAAACACGCGCCACGACTCGTTACTTTGCGATGGGTTAGAAACAAATCTCCCTGCTTCCTCACGTAGCAATGCAATTCGACAAGCTTCGTGCAATGTAGTAGGGGAAGCCATTTTCACTTCTGTCCTGGTTTGCAGGTTAATCCCTCGAATGAACACATCTATAGCCCTTGCTTCTGCTTCCTCTATTAAAACTTCATTACAGGCCTGGCAGTTGCTAAGCACATAAGTGTGACACGATACCATGCGGATTCGATCAGCAAATACTTCTAAATCTTCATTGGTTTTCTGTCGTAAGGTAGACAGCAAATCCTGATAATAACTGACACCTCTCTTACCAGAATAGCGCTCTGCTAACCCTTTAGCCAAGGCTTCAGAAGATAGCATCTTGCAGAGCGTCGACTGACTCAACGTATGTTCGAGCATCTCCTGCTAGTTCCAGCTTCAGCACACTCAAAAGGAAACTATCAGGCCAGCCACAAGTCCTACCTACATCTTTGACACACTGCAAAAATGTCGTTACATTTTTGTTAGTTTTACCCGCGAAAATCGGGATGAAATTTACAGTAGGGAAACTGCCAACAAGAGTGGACATAGGTGGAACTGTGCTAACTGCAGAGGCGTGACTAGCGCTTGCAGCTGCTTGTTCAATTGTAACTTTTTTGTTGCTTTCCGCCACAAGCGCATTGCACTGCTCTTGCAATTCCATCTTTTGCACAGTAAACTGTCTTATCTGTTCTTCTAACATAGTGACAGGGACTGCGCCAGGAATTTCAGCAGCAGCTCCAGCTTGCTTATTTGAACGGGTGTCAGGCATGTTTACAAAATGACTTCACAAACAACTCAAGGAATTGCTACAAAGATAGCGAGGCCAGGCTACTGCAATTTCTCGCGACTTACACTACTTCATTATGCTGGAGGCGGCAACGTTGGCGGTGGCAGCAAAGGCGGCGTAGGCAGACGAAGCGGCATTGACTGCAGGCTGTGCAGCGATGCTACAGTGGCGGTGAGAAGTGCTGCCCCAGCAGCATCTGATACAGTAGCATCCGGCTGAATGCGGCTCGGCTGGCGGCGTGATGGTCAACACGCGACGATGTCACTGTATCGCGTGCGTTAATGCTGAAATAAAATGGGCCACCAAGGCCGACACGACAGAAACAGGGACAGCTGCATGTAATAATGCAGTATCGTATCAGTGCTACCAGCACCACAAGAAGTTAGTTTGCTGCATGGCCCCCAGGTCAAAGAAAATGTCCCTGCATCTAGCCATAATTTCAATACTTGCTAGACCACATGCTGGGTCAGATCCCACTTCACTGACACCAATTGTGCATGTCAGGATGTGGCTGAGATGAAAGTGGGGTCTAAAAAAGAACAAGTGTTAATTTTTCAACTCCGGTTGGCAAACTGCCTCCCGTTTATTGAGAAAACATTTACTGATTGACCTAGCCGGGGTACATTATGTGAGTTTAGCGGCCCTAAGGCACAAACAGATTGAGCCGGGGCTCGAAAAGTGCACAGAGGCAACTGGCCAATGCGTCTCATCTCATCGGGGGCCTGTCAGTAAAAGAGGGCGATCCACCCGCCTCGTCCGCGCAGTTCAGCGCAGTGGGCGCTCACACGTGATCTCCTGGACCTTTCTGATTGGCTGCTGTAGGAGCTCTGCCTAGGCAAGCAACGCTTCCCTAAGCGTCACTCCGTCAGCAGAAAGGTTGTTTGTTCATCCCTTTTCTTTTATTGAAAATAAAGGACTCCCATACTCAATCTGTCAGCACCTGTACATTTGTTAGGCATTTGAATGTGGCAGTGGTCCAGTGTTGGACTGCGTGGGAACTTGAAGGAAGGCATACCCTTCCTCAAGGCTTCAGTCAACCATATCTGACCACCACCACAGAAGCCATCAGCTCATCATAACCCCTTCACATACATGTCTGACATCCAAAAACAAGTACTGGACTCCCTGCAACATTCTGTGTCATCCCACTCCATTGGTAAGAGACTAGCAGCAGCCTGACTGATATGTGTGTGTGTGTGTGCGAGTGTATACCTGTCCTTTTTTCCCCCTAAGGTAAGTCTTTCCGCTCCCGGGATTGGAATGACTCCTTACCCTCTCCCTTAAAACCCACATCCTTTCGTCTTTCCCTCTCCTTCCCTCATTCCTGATGAAGCAACCATTGGTTACAAAAGCTTGAATTTTGTGTGTATGTTTGTGTTTGTTTGTGTGTCTATCGACCTGCCAGCGCTTTCGAATGGTAAGTCACATCATCTTTGTTTTTAGATATATTTTTCCCGCGTGGAATATTTCCCTCTACTATATTCATCTTTAAATATGTCTGCTTGTGTCTGTATATGTGTGGATGGATATGTGTGTGTGTGTGCGATTGTATACCCGTCCTTTTTTCCCCCTAAGGTAAGTCTTTCCGCTCCTGGGATTGGAATGACTCCTTACCCTCTCCCTTAAAACCCACATCCTTTCGTCTTTCCCTCTCCTTCCCTCTTTCCTGATGAAGCAACCGTTGGTTGCAAAAGTTTGCATTTTGTGTATGTTTGTGTTTGTTTGTGTGTCTATCGACCTGCCAGCGCTTTCGTTTGGTAAGCCACATCATCTTTGTTTTTTGATAAATTTTTCCCTTGTGGAATGTTTCCCTCTATTTTTTTTTATATATATATATATATATATATATATATATAAAATTTTTGTCGAGATATGATGGTTTAAAATCAAGCTAAAATGTAGCACATAATATTTATTCTTACATGAACTAAATGTGCAGAAATGGTTTAAAGTACTTCAAATAAATAAAAAATGCATTCTCATTGTAAAATTGAAAACTCACTTTTAAAAACTTGGCTCCATTCAGATTTTAGGTGCAGAAGACATATTTTTGTGAGCTTTTTATGCACCCCACATCTATGTTTCAAACTTATGTGAATTGGTTCCAATTTTGTAAGAGGTTAGACAAATACATGTCATTAATGGTCATCCCGTTGTTTTGTGAAAGCCTTATCCATTGCCATGATATAATAAATATGGTTCAAAAGACAATAAAAAAAACCTATCTTGGATCAGCTGTAACATGAGTCAAGGGAAAAGTTACATTAGTCTAATATCAAAATTATGGTAGACTGAAAGTTGGGAATCAGAATGAAAAATGCTCCTATGATAGCACAAAAAAGGTGAATATGTCCTGGATGGAGTTAGGGATGTAATAAAAGTAAACTAGCTTATTGACTTATCTGGCAGCTTCAGAGACATTTAAATTGGAACGTCTTGACATGTCCACACTTTTTTATGAAATAATCAAACCTCCCCAGTGCAGTGAGCTCTCTTAGCTACAAGTTATTGACCACCTGCATCTTCCAATTTATTGGCTAAAGTCCCTGATCTGTGCTCAAAATCCAGAAGATTCCGCACCCATAGTAAACACTATATAATATCATATGGGTAAAGAGCATACATGTAACAGCAAAAAAGTGTTTTCTGGGGGTATAAAATTTCTGGGGATGGATTTGTTAATGGTGGGATGACATCATGTGTCATGTTACTTTACTTAAGATGATACATTATATTATGTGATGTGGGTACTGATACTAACAAGTAAAAGAGTGTGAATACGTGGTGTGTCTAAAAAGTTCAATGAATGGTGTCATATCCGAACGGCAACTTGGTGTCTGTGTGCGGACATGCATATGGGTCTACAGAGACAGAGAGAATTGACACATGGCTTGCACTGCATGTGACTGGCTGTGTAAATAGACTGCAACCAGTTGAATGTAGTCAGTGTATGAGGAAGTATCATAGTGCAATGGAGCAACATGTAAACATCAAGGTCTGCTACAAACTGGGGAAGACTGCAATGGAGATACATGAAATGTTGGTGCAAATGTACAGAAGGGAAGCTGTGAGCAGAAAATGAGTTTATGAATGGTTTAAATGCTTCAATGAAGCGAAGGAAACAACTGAGGATGAGCCATGTTCAGGTCAGCCATTGACAAGCAGAACCCCAGATATGAGAAAGTGTGACAAATGCTGGCACAGGATCAGTGATGGACTCTCAGCTTGATTCCAGAGGAATTGAGCATTAACAAGGGCACAGTGCACACCATCATCCACAATGATTTGGGTAAGCAGAAGGTCTGCTCCCAATTTGTGCTGCACAAGCTCACAGATGAGCAGAAAGCAAAACGGATGGAAACTTCTGGTGATTTCATTTCCATGTGTGACCAGGATCCACTGCTTCTGAATGCCATTGTCATGGGAGATGAGACCTGGTACTACCAGTTCGATCTGGAATCAAAATGGCAATTGATGTCATGGTGTTCACTTTCTTCGCCACAACCAAAGAAAAACTGTCTGGAAAAATCCAATTAGAAAAGACTGTTGATCATTTTCTTCAACAACAATGGCATCATCCACAAGGAATTTGTTCCCGCAGGTCAAACCATTAATGCTGCATTTTACCATTCTGTTTTGAACTGATTGCTACAGCGTATCTGGCGAGTTTGGCCAGAGTTGCACCAGGACTGCAAAATGGATGCTGCTCCATGACTATCCCCCTGCTTCTTGAACACCCTCCATACTCCCCTGATCTGGCACCTGCGGACTTCTTTCTGTTTCCCTGCTTGAAGGTATCCATGAAAGGTGAACATTGTGTGGACATGAATGTCATCAAACACCATATGACATCCATTCTGCGATCGATTCCACAGGAGGCCTTTGGTGATAGTTTCCAGAAGCTGCGCAAATGTTGTCAAAAGTGTGTTGCAGCGGTTGGTGACTATTTTGAAGGGCAATAAAGAACATTTGTTTGTATCTTATGTTTTGTTTGTTGTCTGATAGCATTCACTGAACTTTTTAGACACACCACGTATGTCAAGATGTTTTGACTTAGATGTCTTTGAAGCTCCCAGATAAGCTGAAAAGATAGTTTTCTCCTTTTACATCACTAACTCTGCCCAGGAAATATTCACTTTTTTGTGCTGATAGGAGCATTTTTCACTCTGGTTGAGGAATATAGTGCAGTCACCTATGTATCACTTCTGTAGGGACCGCAAGTACAAGCTTAGACTAACTACAGTGTACACAGAGTTTGTAGTGCTTTGAGAATTTCGGGGTAAATTCTAAAAACACTTGGCTCTCTTCCATCTCAAACACCTAACATTTTAATGATGAGGCTGAAAGAGCCTTTTTTTACTGTGCCACACATATCTGTGTGTGCAGGAGGGACAGCTGTCATGAGAAGCCAGGAGCTGCGTCAGACGAGCGGGCCGACAAATGGTTACCAGCAGTGCCTTGGAATTTATATCAAAAAGTTAAAGACTGTTGTTTGATGTTCTGTGGTTTTTGGTGTCATGAGGATTGCTACAGAGACAGATGAAGCGTGCACTGTATAGAGACTCTTACTTCATGTCTTGGCTCTGTATGAGGCAGCATGTATGTAATTGTATGGGTGTTTTGTCGATTCTGACATTCATCTTGGAACCATTTGGCTTGCTGTAGCTTGTTCAGAATAATTGTTACTTTGGGGGTGAGAGTTGAAAATATATTGTTGTTGAACTGAAAATATTCTATGAGTACATGATTTATTTCAAGAATAGAGAGTTGGTTAATATTATACCCTTTAACCTGATACAGTCTTAGAAGAAGAATTAAATGGTGAGAGCGACGTAGCTGATGACACAAAGAAGAGGATCAGCTGCATGCACAATATATGAGTCAACTGGAAGAGACATGTGAGTCGTGCAACCCAACACAACACTGTCTCTTTCATCCAAGAAAGCGTTAGAAGGTGTTTAAATAGTCATAGTTCCGACACTTCACTTATGAATGTAATGGAGAAAGATATATTAACAACATGGAAAATGAAATTTATCCTCTATCACGCACGTCACAGTGGTTTGCAGATTATGGATGTAGAAATAAATGTGCTGTTGTTGTTGTTGTTGTGGTCTTCAGTCCTGAGACTGCTTTGATGCAGCTCTCCATCCTACTCTATCCTGTGCAAGCTTCTTCATCTCCCGGTACTCACTGCAACCAACATCCTTCTGAATCTGATTAGTGTATTCATCTCTTGGTTTCCCCCTACGATTTTTACCCTCCATGCTGCCCTCCAACGCTACATTTGTGATTCCTTGATGCCTCAGAACATGTCCTACCAACCGGTCCCTTCTTCTTGTCAAGTTGTGCCACAAACTCCTCTTCTTCCCAATTCCATTCAATACCTCCTCATTAGTTATGTGATCTACCCATCTAATCTTCAGCATTCTTCTGTAGCACCACATATTGAAAGCTTCTATTCTCTTCTTGTCCAAACAATTTATCGTCTGGTTTCACTCCCATACATGGCTACACTCCATGCAAATACTTTCAGAATCGACTTCCTGACACTTAAGTCTATACTCGATGTTACAAATTTCTCTTCTTCAGAAACGCTTTTCTTGCCGTTGCCAGTCTACATTTTATATCCTCTCTACTTTGACCATCATCAGTTATTTTGATCACCAAGTAACAAAACTCCTTTACTACTTTAAGTGTCTCGTTACCTAATCTAATTCCCTCAGCATCACCCGACTTAATTCGACTACAATCCATTATCCTCGTTTTGCCTTTGTTGATGTTCATCTTATATCCTCCTTTAAAGACACTGTCCATTCCGTTCAACTGCTCTTCCAAGTCCGTTGCTGTCTCTAACAGAATTACAATGTCATCGGTGAACCTCAATGTTTTTATTTCTTCTCCATGGATTTTAATACCTATTCCAAATTTTTCTTTGTTTCCTTTACTGCTTGCTCAATATAAAGATTGAATAACATCGGGGAGAGGCTACAACCCTGTCTCACTCCCTTCCCAACCACTGCTTCCCTTTCATGCCCCTCAACTCTTATAACTGCCATCTCGTTTCTGTGCAAATTGTAAATAGCCTTTCACTCCCTGTATTTTATCGCTGCCACCTTTAGAATTTGAAAGAGAGTATTCCAGTCAACATTGTCAAAAACTTTCTCTAAGTCTACAAATGCTAGAAATGTAGGTTTGCCTTCCCTTAATCTATTTTCTAAGATAAGTCATAGGGTCAGTATTGCCTCACATGTTCCAACATTTCTATGGAATCCCAACTGATCTTCCCCAAGGTCAGCTTCTACCTGTTTTTCCATTTGTCTGTAAAGAATTCACATTAGCATTTTGCAACTGTGACTTATTAAACTGACAGTTCAATAATTTTCACATCTGTCAACACCTGCTTTCTTTGGGATTGGAATTATTATATTCTTCTTGAAGTATGAGGGTATTTCGCCTGTCTGATACATTTTGCTCACCAGATGGTAGAGTTTTGTCAGGACTGTCTCTCCCTAGGCCGTCAGTAGTTTCAATGGAATGTTGTCTACTCCCGGGGCCTTGTTTCAACTCGGGTCTTTCAGTGCTCTGTCAAACTCTTCATGTAGTATCTTGTCTCCCATTTCATCTTCATCTACATCTTCTTCCATTTCCATAATATTGTCCTCAAGTACATCGCCCCTGTATAGACCCTCTGTATACTCCTTCCACCTTTCTGCTTTCCCTTCTTTGCTTAGAACTGGGTTTCCATCTGAACTCTTGATATTCATACAAGTGGCTCTCTTTTCTCCTGTAGGCAATATCTATCTTACCCCTAGGGAGATTACATCTCCCTACATCTACATAGATGTAGAGGGAGCCTCTACATCATTACATTTGTCCTCTAGCAATCCCTGCTTAGCCATTTTGCACTTCTAGTTGACCTCATTTTTGAGACGTTTGTTTTCCTTTTGGTCTGCTTCATTTACTGCGTTTTTATATTTTCTCCTTTCATCAATTAAATTCAATATTTCTTCTGTTACCCAAGGATTTCTACTAGCCCTTGTCTTTTTACCTACTTGATCCTCTGCTGCCTTCAGTACTTCATCCCTCAGAGCTCCCCTTCTTGTTCTACTGTATTTCTTTCCCCCATTCCTGTCAATTGTTCCTTTATGCTCTCACTGAAGCTCTGTACAACCTCTGGTTTAGTCAGTTTATCCAGGTCCCATCTCCTTAAATTCCCACCTTTTTGCAGTTTCTTCAGTTTTAATCTACAGTTCATAATCAATTGATTGTGGTCAGAGTCCACTTATGCCCCTGGAAATGCCTTTCAATTTAATACCTGGTTACTAAATCTCTGTCTTACCATTGTATATTGTATCTGATACCTTGTAGTATCTCCAGGATTCTTCCATGTACGCAACCTTCTTTTATGATTTTGAACCACATGTTAGCTATGATTAAGTTATGCTCTGTGCAGAGTTCTACCAGACTGCTTCCTCTTTCATTTCTTACCCCCAATCCATATACACCTACTATGTTTCCTTCTCTCCCTTTTCCTACTCTCAAATTCCAGACACCCATGACTATTAAATTTTCGTCTCCCTTGACTACCTGAATAATTTCATTTATCTCATCATACATTTCATCAATTTGTTCATCATCTGCAGAGCTAGTTGGCATATAAACTTGTACTACTGTAGTAGGCACGGGCTTCGTGTCTATCTTGGCCACAATAATGCATTCACTATGTTGTTTGAAGTAGCTTACCTGCAGTCCTATTTTTTTATTCATTATTAAACCTACTCCTGCATCACCCCTATTTGATTTTGTATTTATAACCCTGTATTCACTTGACCAAAAGTCTTGTTCCTCCTGCCACCGAGCTTCACTAATTCCTACCTTATCTAACTTTAATCTATCCATTTCCCTTTTTAAATTTTGTAACCTACCTGCCTGGTTAAGGGATCTGACATTCCACCCTCTGATCCGTAGAACGCCAGTTTTCTTTCTCCTGATAACAACGTCCTCTTGAGTAGATCTGAATGGGGGACTATTATACCTCCAGAATATTTTATCCAAGAGGACACCATCATCATTTAACCATACAGTAAAGCTGCATGCCCTCGGAAAAAATTACGGCTGTAGTTTCCCCTTGCTTTCAGCCGTTCGCAGTACCAACACAGCAAGACCGTTTTGGTTAGTGTAACAAGGCCAGATCAGTCAATCATTCAGACTGTTGCCCTGCAACTACTGAAATGGCTGCTGCCCCTCTTCAGGAACCATATGTTTGTCTGGCCTCTCAACAGATACCCCTCCGTTGTGGTTGCACCTACGGTACGGCCATCTGTATCGCTGAGGCACGCAAGCCTCCCCACCAACGGCAAATCCCATGGTTCATGGGGGGGCTGGAAGGGGGGATAAATGTGCTATAGTTGTGAAACTGACTTGTTCTGTATCATAGTAAGAGATTGCAATTTTGATTTAAAAAAGCATGAAAATAGTTTAAAGCACTAGAATTCTGAGCATCAGTAAACATTATTTTTAAATTAAGGGAAAGGCAACCACTCACCTATAGCAGCCCAATGCACGTATGGGATTCTGGATATGGATTGTAATATATGTAATAAACAGTTTCCAAGTTTCCTATGGTACACATATATTTTACCATAAAGGCTGATACACATGAACACTGCACAAAGTACAAAGGCAGACTGAAATAAACATGGCAGCTTGTCAGAGCAGTTAATGTTCCAAAGTTTGTAATTTGTGTGGTCAATGTGACCTATTGATGCCACACAGCCCTCCCCCCCCCCCCCCCCCCTCCCTGCAGTATGAGCCCTGAGGGGGTATTGTGTGGGTGTCAGTGTCAGTGTGAGTGGTGCGAGGCAACAGGCGCACGACCGGAAGCTCCATCTCCATCGGGTCAGCATGTGAAGGTGCGGCAGATGGCCACCGGTCCAACTCATAATCCGAAAACCAGCAGGGGGGAATGATATGTCGGCCAACTCAGGAGTAGCAGTATGGGAGATGACGCAGTGTGTGAGCGTGCCTTCCCCGAATGCATACAGAGCCGTCCGAAGAAATGAAAGCTCGAACACATGATGGGTCACACTCTTGTGGGAGGGACAAGCTGTACACTATCCTGACGTTGAGTTCCTTGGTGAGGGTTGGGTCTGTGCTGTTGGTGAGCAGTACAAGCACACAATTATCTAACACCGTAATCGACATGTCGTCAACATGGTCAGGTGGTATGTTGCAGTGCAAAACGAAGGATGGGGCGTCCGCATCTCTAGTACCTGAAATTTCTTCAAAACCTGTGAATTGGGATGATGATGACATGCCTGAGAAACCTACAAACTGTGGTGGTGACTCGTTGGACAGAGAAAACCCAACTGTAGGTTGAACGGACTCGTTAGTGGGTTCATCAAAAGAACACGTGCTCGGGCAGTTCGATTGGGATGGCAGAGGGGGGTCGGAGTCTATGAAGGCAGTTTTAGGCCTAGGTAGAGAAAAGGTTTGCGGGTGATCTTTTATCATAATGTCGAACATTATCTCACCCCTCCAGAGTACTTCGAAGGGATCGAGGTAAGGGGATTGTGAGGGTTGTCTGACAGAGTCGTCCCTGACCATGACATGTGAGCAAGTGCTGTGTGCAGTTGGCACTTAAGTGTCAGGTGGGGAATGGCTGATAGGTGGGTGTAGCTGGGTGTTTCTAAATTGTGCACACATCCTTCCGATAAAGTCTGGGAAGTAGGGAGAATCCTCAGGATCTTGGGGGAAAATTAGTTCCCCAGGTGAAACCAGGTTTTTGCCAAAACGAAGTTGGAAATCGTCCCGTGTATATCTGGTTTAAATGTAGAATGTAGACCCATCAACACCCAACGAAGTGCCTCAGACCAGCGACAGTCATGGCACCTGGGCGCAGTTTTAAGGATGCGGTGCCATCGCTCCACCAACCTGTTGCTTTGCAGGTGGTAAGCTGTCGTATGGAGCTTTTTAATACCGCAAAGATTACAGAGAATCGTAAAAAGTGCAGATTCGAACTGTCAACCCTGATCTGTTGTGATGGTGGAGGGGCAGCTGAACCCATTGATCCAAGAAGAAATGAATCCTTTGGCCACAGTTTTTGCTGTGATGTTGGGTAAGGGGATGGCTTCCACCCAACGAGACATTCGGTCTATTGTGGACAGTATATACCTGTGGCCCTCCGACGGAGGCAGGGGACCAATAAGGTTGATATGTACATGACGGGAACGTCCCTTAGGGATGTCAAACTTGCCGAGTGGTGGAGAGGTGTGACGTCCTACTTTGTTCTGTGGATAGGAAATGCAGCTGCATGCCTATGTTTGACAGTCCCATTTCACATCTTTCCGCACAAAACGCTCAGTGATGAGGCATGTGGTGGCTCAGATGCCGGGATGGGCGAGATTACGCAAGGCGTCAAAAACCTGTCAGCGCAGAATGGGCTGGAGCAAAGGCCGCAGAATGCCCATAGAAGAGTTGCACCACACTTCCTTCGAAATGCCAGGGAACTTAGCCTTGGTAAACATGAGCAAAGACTGCGGGTCCATGAGCAGACCCTGAGTGTCCTCATCTGAATCCTGTAGAGCGGGGAGATTGAATAAATCAACGATACTTGAAACGGCATTGATCCGTGATGGGAAATCAGCAGAGATGTTCTCCGTGCCTTTGATGTAGTGTACGTCTGTAGTAAATTGAGAGACCATGTCAAAGTGGTGGAAGCATTGGGGGGGAGGATCCTCTGGTGGGTTGCAGAAGGCGTCTGCCAGCTGTTTGTGATCAGTAAGAACGAAGAAAGGATGGCCCTCGATGTCAGTGCAGAAATGTTTGATGGCCTTGTACACCGCCAGAAGCTCTCTATCAAAATTGGAATATTTCTCCTGTGCTGTAGACAGTTTTTTGGAGAGGAAATGAAGTGGTGAAACTGTGTTGCCTTTGGTCTGTTGTAATACTGCCCCAGCCACGACATTGCTGGCATCCGTAGTGATGAACAAATCGGCATACGGATCAGGGTGGGTGAGTACAACTGCATGAGCTAAAGCTGTTTTAAGAGCCCTGAAAGGCTCTAGCATGGGTTCAGTCCAACAGACTGGTTTAATGCCTGAAGTTTGTTTTCCAGAGAGTGAGTCCGTCAGTGGGGCCTGCACGGCGTCAGCAGAAGGTAGATGACGGTGGTAGTAATTTATAGTAACTAGGAAACATCTGAGTTCTTTGTGCATAGCTGGGGGTGACAATGACGTGATAGCCAGCATGCACAATTTGAGAGGCTGTATTCCACCTGCGGAGACAGTGTAACCCAGAAATGTCACAGAAGACTGAAGCAATTGGAACTTTTCTTTGTTTACCTCAACACCATTGGATGCCAAAGTCTGGAGGACGTGGGATAAATGATCTTCGTGGCTTCAGTCAATTTGCTGAAAATGAGTATGTCATGCAGGTATGCAAAGCAGAATTCGAATCGTCGTAAGATTGAGTCAATGAAAAATTGCCACATTTGTGTGGGCTGTAGCGAGCTCGTTGTAAGTGTGAGCAATGTGTTGTTTCAGCTCGTCATTCTCCTGGAGGAGGTGCACCGCTGAGTCATATTCTGAAAGCCTGTTAGTGACGCAGGTCACAATCTTGCCCACGAGGGTGGAACACTTGCGAACTAAATCCCATGTTGCGGCAGAAACAGAACGTGGAGAATAGGTGCCGGAGCATGGTATCTGAGTGTTAGACGGGTGGTGTAACACTGAACACTGGACTATGTTCGGGGAGAGCTTGTAATGGGACAAAAAATCCATACTGAGAATTGGTTCATCAATGTTGGTGATGTAGAAGGTCCACGGGAAATGCAGAGAAGGGGATAGATGCACCATCACTTTCACAGAACCGACAGTTTGTAATTTTGATGCATTGACAGCTCGTAGGAGAGACTTCGTCAGTGAAAAGTCGGTAGGAGCCAACGATCGAGGTATGATAGACACGGCAGCGCCAGTGTCAATTAGGTAGACAAACTGCGATGAAATGTCTGTCGCATATGAACGACCGCTCGGCCAAGGGGATAAGTGGATGGAGTTCAATGGTAGGGGATGCCTGTGAAGTTCCCCACAGGACTCGGCATCACTTAGTTCCTGCGGTCGGCGTTTGGGTGTTGGCAAGGTAACCTGCACTTCTTGGCCTCAGCCCCAAAAGTCTTGTAGTACCAACAGTATGGATTAGCTGGATGTGGCGGTGGCGGTGACTGTGATAGCAGGGGAGGCTTGTCCTCATTGATCTGTTCTGGGACGTAAACCGGGACGCATGGAGCATGGGCAATTCCTGAGTGCTCAGAAAGAGGAGAGAGTGAACGAGAACTGCCTGGCAGCATAGAAGGCATGGAAGTGGAACGGGCCCTTCCCCTGCCTGCAGACAGCCGGTAAACGGGAGCTGTAGTGTCACACAGCGATGGTGGATGAGCTGGGTGTTTCTGGCACAGGAGCGCATACAGCTGATCTGCGATGCTTAGGTGAGAACTGATAGACTAGAAAGAGTGTGACAGTAGGTGTATCCGTATGTCGGTAGGTAACTTGCCATACCATACCGCCCACAGGGTGATGTCTGGCATCGTGTGTTCACTCACAAGCAATCTGAGGCGGTGCCAAAGTTGTGACGGAGTACAGTCCCCCAGGTGCTCCTCATACAGAATCTTGATTATCAATTCCTGTGGCGAGCAGGCAAGTCGGTCCAATATCATTTTCTTGGCGAAATCGTACTTCAGTGGCAGTGGAGGCAAAATTAGGAGATCACAAATTAAATCTGATTGGCCGTGAAGGTGTGTGACCAAACATAAGAACTTGGAGTTGTCATCAGTCACTTGCAGCACAAAGAGGTGCTCCACCAGTGCAGACCATGAAACTGGATTGTCCTCATATAGGGGAGGCAGCTTGGGCAGGCGGCCTGGAGGCGGAGATGAAGGCGGCTTCGGCATGTCTTTGAAGGCCTGCAGTCCTGCTCCACAAGAGTTCATGCTGGGATCCAGCATCACCGGAGCAGAAATGTTACTATCACACACGTTCGGAACAACAGCTGGTTGTAATGTCTCTGAAGATGCTCAGAATCACAAGAAGGCAGGCACGGTTGGTACCGTGGAAGCGAACGGGCGAGCGGCGCTTAATGAGGCCCCATAAACTGGACCGAAAATTGCAGGAATACAACTGACATTGTCCAACTCGGAAATGATGAAGAAGGCCAGCGTGGCAGACACAGACAGTACTGCAGAAGGAACGAGCGGTTGTATGGTCAGAATCGAGGCCCCCCGTGGGTGAGGGGCAGGCTAGGGGGGCAGTGTCCTGGAGCTTAAAGTGGCAACAATAAGGGTTTTCCGTGCACACTGGCCATGCACCCTTCGTGGTAAGACCATAAAGCAATGGTGAAACCTGTTGGTGGTCACACTGTTGTAAAGTGCGCGTCATTTATGTTGGCGGCCGAGTTTAGGTTCGTTCTGCGCATCTGACGTCAAAAAATATAGTCAGCCAATGAACAGAGAACGACGTTGCCAGATCTCGACTGCAGAGCAGAGCACGGACGAGTGTCTTCAGTTTTAGAAATGTTCAGTCATAAACAAAGTAATAGAACAAAAACAATGTCTTGATAGCAGACTTTGTTTTTTGAAAGTTTGGAAAAACCATTCTTTATACCAATTGCTTCATTTTCTATTAATTAATTAAACCAAACAAGTAATAAGACTCTTAATTCAGGCGATAGCAGGGAAATGTGTTTGTATCAATTTCACTAACCGCTTTTTCGCAATAAAGAACAGTGGTAATTGTTTATTTCCTATTGTACTTCGACAAAATGCGAGTAATTCATAGGTATACCAACAGTGTTTGTCAGAATTTTGCGCGACATGTTAGAGTCCTTATGTAGAGACTTTGCAGACCGAGCTACGCTGGCGTAGCGGTTAAGGCATTCGGTAAGTAAGCGAAAGGTAAAGAGTTCAAACCTTGTGCGATGCTAAATATTTTTTTTCTTTTAAAACAATATCGAAGTGTCTTACTTCATGAATTTTATTCGTTTGAATGCAATTTTTTGAAATTTCTAGTGCTTTGTCTCTTCATTAACCCTTTCGCTGCTGCAGTCACGTGCTCCCCGCATTCCGCACTGTGCGCGATTTTGTCATCACTGCACTGCTCGCCTGTGCAGACACATGGTGTTCCCACTGCTTTGACACACTTATCATTCGATTTCACAAAAACTATTTGGCCCAAAAATTAGATTTTTACACATCTTCTTGACTGATAGCTTCCCCCCATAAATGACTTAATTTTGTTTCGATGTTCAACCCAGTTATTGTGCAGCATTAAATGTAGTAAACCATTGCACGAAATTTTGAAGAGTTTGCAGAGGTAAAAGTCCATAGTGTATACTTTCCGTATGGTGGATTTTAGTTGCCACAATGTTGAGAATGAAACGTGGACAAGGTACCTAAATTTCATATAAAATTTACTGTATAACAATATCTCATTTAATTTAAGTACCACATAGGTGTCGTATGTAATATTGAGAAATATTCCGTCTTTCGCGACTGTAATAAAAGTTTTATTTACACCGGGCGCGTTTGGCTTTATTTTAAAGCACTTCTAATTTTTGGGACAAATAGTTTTTGTGGAATCGAATGATAAGTGTGTCAAAGCAGTCGGAAACACCATGTGTCAACACAGGCAAGCAGTGCAGTGACAAAATCGCGCACAGCGCAGAATGCGGGGAGCACGTCTCTGTAGCAGCGAAAGGGTTAATGCTGCCGTGGTGGCTTTACTTCATAAACTGCGCGCTTCCCCCTAAACGTAAGCTTGCGAACTATACTATACTATGGCGCTGTTTCTCTTGGCGCGTGCGTCGTGTGCAACTGGCAACGCAGCAGTCTCCCGCGTCTGGGCGGGCATGCGCGAGCCGCCAAGATAAAAGAATTCAACTATAGTACAACACTGCTGGGTGAAGAGGCTATGTTGAGTGCACTCGTACCCATGTGGTCGCACTGCCGATCTGGTGGTTTGTTCTGGCGAACTGGATGCATAAAAATGTCTGTTACTGATTTTTGTTACTGATTTTATGGTAATAATTGACTGAGTGTGTGTTTTGCACAAATGGCGGCATTGCACACGGCACTACTGTAGCCGACGTCATGGCACGTAGAGGGTCAAAGCACATGTGCGAATTTTGATCCTTTGAACTTCGTACGAGCGATCCATCGTCACACTATTTAGTAGATTGTCCACTTCACTTTTCACTTGTTGTTGCGCATAATCCGGCAAAACAAAACCTGAGTCCATTGGTTGAGGTAACTGTGCAACTTGGTTGTTGTGGAGTTGCTAACGTAGAGGTTATCCTCATCAAAGATCGTAGATCATTGTCCGTTAGCTGCAAAATAACCAATGGTGGAGGGTTGTGTTGGCCTGGTTGTAAGAGCTGGGCCTCCAAATCTTCATAAAGAATGTTTGGTGATGTAGCCATGGTGTTGTACATGAAACCTGTTGATTCTATATGACCAGCACGGAAGTCGCAGAAGACGTAGAACTTTTTTTGTCCAGGGTCACCAATTTGGGATTCTGGATATGGATCATAATAAACTTAATAAACAGCTCCCAAGTTTCCTATACACACATATATTTTACCATAAAGTCTGATACACATGAACACTGCACGAAGTACAAAGGCAGACTGAATTAAACATGGCAGCCTGTCAGAGCAGCTAATGTTCCAAAGATTGTAATTTGTCTGGCCGATGTGACCTGTCAATGCTACACATGGACCACAGTGATTTGTAACAGGGAACGGTATTCATGCTAGCTTTTTTGAGGTCTTGCTCTTTCTCTAGCACAAGCATATACATTCACATGCACACAGCCACAGAGAAAAACTAAACACACACTACTGTGGCCACAGCAAGCTTGATAGTTAATACTTGATTATTGAAAACAGTTGTCTGAGCTGACCTGGATTGGGATAGGATAGAGACAGCCACAAAGAAGGAGTAATGGGAAAGAGGCAGGTCTTTGGACAGATGTTTCCATGGCCACACAACAAGATGAAAAAAAAGAGATATGGAAAGAAGGGGATGGGTGGAAAAGGAGGAGTAAAAAAGGAAAGGAAGGTGGAGATAATGAGGAAGAAAAGGAAGGGGCAGAAGGCAGTGCATGATCTGGACAGGGAAAGAGTGATGTGGACAGAAGAGAC
Organism: Schistocerca piceifrons; assembly: GCF_021461385.2. NCBI lineage: Eukaryota > Metazoa > Arthropoda > Insecta > Orthoptera > Acrididae > Schistocerca > Schistocerca piceifrons. Next base: position 267,607,640 of record NC_060139.1, on the reverse strand, counting down.
AAAGAAAAAAGTAAGGTGACACAGGGGGAACATGTTAGTGGAGGTTTAGGCATGGAGGATTGTGAGAACACTGGATATGCTGGAGAGACAATTTCCTCCTACACAGTTCAGAGAAACTGGACACTGTCAACCAGGTTCACCCAACTGCTCCCAGTGCTTGCATCCAGTCATCTTGGAATGGATAAATACTGATTCTTTAATATTTGCAAGGAAATCTTATACCTCCCTTCATGGAAAATAGTCTGAAGTTCAAGTAGCATCAATAGAGGTGGTTAGTGATCACTAGACCGCTGATTTTAGGTAAAAACCTATTTTGTTCCTGAGTTCCTATTTGCATAAAAATTTGTACTTATGCGTTTCATGACTATTTACACTTAATAGCGTTAATTCTATAGGACGTAAAAAAACCTATTTCGACGTTAGTGCCTATTTTTGCCTATTTCGGCTTTAATATCCTAAAAAGTGTCTATTTCATCATATAAGACAGTGGCTCCAAGTTTTTCCACGCTATACGACAGATGGAAAAAAATATTTTCTCCCCAGCATGCAGCAAGGCGGCTAGTTGCGTTTTTTATTTTTTTTATATCGCTATCCCTGTTAATACCAAATACTCTTTATAGGTGTTTTATTATTCATATGTAAAAAATAGATCATGGATCTTTAGGTTAAAATCTATTTTTTTTCCTAAACTCCAATTTGCATATAAGTTGGTACTTAATGCATTTCATGACTAACTAAACTGAATACCGTTAGTTCTATAGTTCCTAAAATCGCGTATTTCGACGTTGACTCCTAATTTTACCTATTTCGGCATCAAAATCCTAAAAAGTACCTATTTCGTTAATCTGACATAGAGTTCTTGTGTTTTCAAAGATTAGGAAAAGGAAGTAAACTTAGGGCTTTACGTCTCGTCGAAGGCGAAGGTCGCTAGACTTTACAATTCCTTTGTTTGCCTTACTACCAACAGCACTCGGCACGGTTGAATGGTCATCCATTCAAGTACGCGCCGAGCGCGACAGTGCTTAACTTTGGAGAGCGAATGGGAACCGGTCAAAGATTTGAGTTACGCATTATAATCGAACGTGGGAGTACTAAATGTTATATTTGAAAATATTTCATTCGTAGGATTCTGGCCAGCTGTGTATTTTCGCAAAGAAAGTTTCATAGGCCTTAAGCTGAGCACGGATTAAAAAATCACTATGTTAAATCGTAGACGCCCTCTATAGCTAAATTGCTGCTCTTCGCACATTTTCTCGCTGCCGTCTACAGGCAGTCCTATCAAACTACTCTGTTTCGTGAAAGGTATTATACGCGAATTTTCCAGTTTGAAAAATAATTTGCCAGTAGTGAGATGTTTTCATATGAAGCACCGGTAGATTCCATTCACTTGTTCAGAAGGGGTGGCCATCTGTCAGGTGCCATATGTCCAGCAACGAGTACTGTACTTCCCCTACCGCTCCCATGCACCACAGGAAAAAAAAAAAACAGGCCATTGTTCACTTTTTCCCAGCGAAAACAAATCAGTACATCGTGTAGTGACCGACGTGTTAAGTGTTACTGACATTCTAAGTGCAAAATAAATTCTAGTTTCTGTGTGAGAATACTACGCCATGCCAAAAATAGCTAGTTCAAAGTCTACTCATATAAGGCAGTGGTTGCAAGATTTTCCGCATTATACATCAGATGAGAAAATTATTTTCTGCCAAGCATGCAACAAGGAGGTTATTTGATGTTTTTCTTAGACTGGTTATTTTCCTGTCACTTAGGATTCTTCTTTATCACTATCCTTTAGTAATACGAAATACTCTTTATATGCGATTCTAAACTGCATTTCCCTTTTCTCTCGTATTAGGTTTAGTGTGTTAAGAAATCTCACTTAACTCAGCATGCAGATGGAATCGCATACAAAGCTAATGTTGAACAAAAGTCAAAATTGAAGCCAACTCTTTTAACCAATAAATCTGGTGAATCCTCCGAAAAAACAAGTTCTGCAGTGGCTTGTGTCATGCACTTGCGGCAGCAAACATCCCCTTTCGGAAACTAGAAAACCCTATGTTCCGAGGTTTTCTTGAGAAGTACTGCCATCAGTTTATTCCTGCAGAGTCAACTTTACGTAAGAATTATGTGGATTCAGCTTACAATGCTGCATTGCACAAAATCTGAGAAGATGTTGGAGAATCTTGTACATGGATTTCTGTGGATGAAACTACTGACAGTCTTGGCCGTTACATTGCAAACCTGATTATTGGCAAGCTAGATCCAGATGCTCCATCCAGGGCTCATTTGATTTACTTAAAACAGCTTGCAAAAACTAAACAACAATCAATAGCACAGTTTGTGAACAATGGGGTTCAGGTGCTATACCCAAACGGAGTGGATGAGAATAAGGTGCTTCTGGCCGTCACTGGTGCTGCTGCATATATGATAGCAGCGTTTCAACTATTAAAAGTATTCTACCCATTGATGCTGCACGTAACTTGTGTAGTGCATGGGATGAACCGCATAGAAGAGCAAGTAAGGCTACAATTTCCTAAAGTAAATAAAGTAATATCTATGGTGAAGAAAATTTTTATTAAGGCACCATCAAGAATACAGGCATTCAAAGAACAGCTTCCAGATATCCCATTGCCGCCAGAGCCTGTTGTCACCCACTGGGGCACATGGCTGATAGCAGCAGAATACTATAGAACGCATCTCTCAGCTGTCCAGAGGGTGGTTGAAAATATAGTGGAGGATGCTGCATCTGTAACTGCAGCAATGGAGCTACTAAAAGACTCTTTTAAAATGGGACTTATCTTCCATTAGGGCCCACTACACATTTATGGCAAAAATAATTTCACAGTTAGAAGGCTCAGGGAGACCTATCTACGACAATATTTCTTTTGTTGAAGAAGAAAAAATGAAAATCAATGAAGTGCCAGGTGAAGTAGGAGAAAAAGTACGGGCAAAAATGCAAACGGTTTTGCAGAAGAACACTGGCCTGAAGGAGTTGTGTGCAGCTGCCGACATACTTAGTGGAAAATCCAACACTCCTGACTGCAGCATTCCTGCCCAACATGTGCCGAAACTGAAGTACGCTCCTGTCACATCTGTTGATGTAGAACGTTCTTTTTCAGTGTATAAATTGATTCTGACTGACAAGCGCCACAGTTTTTCACTAGAAAACCTAGAAAAGATTTTGGTTATTTATTGTGAAGTCAACTATGGTCAGAATATGTGAAACTGTGAATGTATTAATTGAACCATTGCCACATCTTTTTTACGGAGATCTTTATCTTGCAGGAACTCAAAAATATTTGGAGTTATGTTCAACATTAATGTTGGAGATTGCTGTGTTCTGTAACTGTGTAAATATTCATTCTCCTTGTTTTAATTACTAATAAGATGTTCATACTGTCAACGCTGTTTTTTTAATATATTTTTATTTTCTCTGCATCATTTTTATTAGAGCCTATTTTAGGTTTTATATAGCCTAAATGAACTACTGAAGGAGCCTATTTTAGGTGCCTAAAACACACTTTTTTATGACCTAAAAATCCGTGGTCTACTGATCACATACTCTTCTCTCTCCATAGTAGACCACTACCATGATATGGCTGCCATATCATCACTGAATCCCTGCCACATTTCACCCTTGGCAGCAAGCAGTCTGCTGACAGATAATACAAACTTTTCTCCATGGATTCATGTCAGCATTTCTCTTCCCAATATTGTTGTGTATGTGTGTAGAGAACTACAGTTTCTCACCTTTAATTACATCAACAATTCTCTCACTGTTGCTGGAATAGGGTTCCAATACACACAGCACATGAGGAAATGAGAGGTACAAATGGTAATTCATAATTGCACTGAAGTATACGTGGTAAGCATAACTGTAGCACTTTATAGTGAATGAACAGATATTCACATGCACAAACGTTCCTTAGGATTTGTTTTAGGGCCACTATGTTTCATGTTATAGTTTACTTAGACAAAATGATGGTTAGTATTTTGATATATTTCATAAGCCATCAAAAGAGAATGGTGCAAAGACCAGTTAGATGATCACAAAACATCAGCTTAGTGCAAGGAATGTACAGAAATGTAATGTTTTACATGTTATACAACTTAAGACTATATGTTTTGACATAACTAACACAAACATCTGAGTGTAGTAATTCATAAGGATCTACTGCGCAACAACTCCATAGAGTCAGTTTTAGGTCAAGTGCAGGATTCATTTCTTTGGAATGATATTTAGCAAAATGCTGTGCTCCTAGAACACTGATAACATATAAAAATACAGGGTGTACATAAAGTCTGGGAACACTTTCAATTATTTATTGCACAAGAACCAAACATTGTACAGATATCACACGTATGTCATTTTGAAGAGAAACCCTGAAAGGTATACTGCCAGAGCATAGTTTGGTAATCTGCTGATAGTCAGCGCTAGTCGCAAACATGGCGAGTGCAGTGTGGAGTGAGCTTTCTGTGTGTTGGAATTCGACAAAAACGAGTGTGCTACAACTGCTCAATGGATGTTTAGAACCAAGTACGGTAAGAAGCCACCAACAAGGAAGGCCATTTACCACTGCCACAAAACATTCATTATGACAGGTTGCTTGTGCCCGGCAAAGAGAAGCGGACGTCCCAGTGTGAGTGATGTGAATGTGGAAAAAAAAAAAAAAAAAAACTTTTAGACTTTCTTTTCAAAATACAATATGTATGACATCTGTACAATATTTAGTTTTTGTGCAATAAATAATTGAAATTGTTACTTGACTTTATGTACACCCTGTATGTAAGTACTAGACTGGAAAACTGATGGGAATCAGTTAAGGCTAATGTATAACACTGAGTATATACAAAAATGGCAATGAGAGTAGTCAGTGAATAATTTGGCTGGTGGGAAAATGTAACAGAAATGCTGAGAAATTTGTACTGACCAACACCTGAAGAAAAAAAAAGTTATAATATATGACAACTAAATTATAATAGTTGAGAAATTGATTTTCAGGGCAAAATCTAGAAATGCAATTACACCCTCGTACATTGTTCGTGCTGGGACTACAATCAAAAACAGAAGACTAACATGAGGTCGCACAGAGGCAGTAATTCTTCCTAGTTTACATATAAAAATTTAAAACAAGAAACCTTAATGTACAGTAAAATAATTGTGCGCCTAATAATTTCGGTTATTTTGCAAGGTATGTTATGGATTTACAAGGTGTGTTCCATAAGTAATGCGACCAAATTCAGAAAAAAATCATTTAGTGAACATATTCATACAAATAATCAAAAATTTTCAATATAGCACCCTCTTGCATCGATACACTTCTGGAAGCGGTGTTTCCATGCCTGGAAGGCATCCTGGAATGCCTTTTCCGGAATGTTCTTTAGAGCTGGTGTAATGTGCCTGGATGCTTTCAATCGTGTTCCAATGCTTTCCTTTCATGACTCCTTTTAACTGAGGAAACAAAAAAAGTCAGTGGGAGCCAGGTCAGGACTGTAGGGAGGCTGGGGAACCTATGGGGTCTTGGTCTTGGCCAGGAAGTCGTTGACAATGAAGACACTGTGACTCGGTGCATCGTCGTGGTGAACTTTCCACGTGTCCTTGATGTTGCTTCGGCAGCGTGAGACCCTCCTTTTCAGCACTTCCAAGTAAATAGCTGAGTTCACTGTAGTCCCAGTAGGTACAAATTCCTGGGGGACAATGCCTCTGACGTCAAAGAAGACAATGAGCATGGTTTTGATCCTGTACTTGCTCATGCATGCCTTCTTGGGACAGGGCGATGATGGGGTGTGCCACTCTGAACTCTGCCTTTTTGTCTCAGGGTCGAACTCAAAAATCCATGACTCATCACCAGTGGTAACTGTCTTTAAAAAATGAGGATCATTTTCACACATTTCCAACATTTCTCAGCATCAAAGCATTCGCATGTGCTTGTGTTTGTCGGTTAACACTTTTGGGATGAGTTTGGCACACACCTTTCTCATGTTCAAATCTTCAGTCACAAAGCAGAAAACGGTTGTTTTTGATATGTTTAGAGTTTGTGCTATCAATTGAAGACCCAGCCATCTGTCAGAGTTCAAACAATCGTGCACATGCATCACATTTTCATCGACTCATGCAGTTGATGGCTGTCCATTTTGAGGTTCGTTGGTGATCTCCTCTCGGCCCTCCATGGATGACTTGTACCACTGGAAAACTTGTGATTTGGACAAAGTTTAACGCAAAATTTGATAGTGTATTGTTGCCCTACAGAATGATCCATTGTGCTGTGTTACATAAACTCAAAACAGGGTTGACAGAAATGCACATCCTGCAGCTCACAGCCGAATGAGACAAAGAGCATTTTGAAGCGAACACCCCCCTCCACTTAGCCCAGCCAGTTACAACACGCTGTGGAGTACTGTTGTGTCAGAAAAAAATTGGTCGCATTACTTATGGAATGCACTCGGTAGGCATTGATGTATAACCTTAGAGTAGGAGGCTTAAAATTACCAAAAATATATTGATCACTGTTATTTTGATCGGTATAGAACATTTTGAAAAAAAAGCTTTTGTTTTTGCAGGAGATCTAACATATCTATGTTATCTTATGTGCTGTGAAAATTACTGTCAGCTGCAAAGAATAAGAACTATTGGCAAAGCCTCAGCTGGAAGCCATCCTTCTATTCGTAAATGTTACTTTTAATGGTTTCACAAAGCAGAATTATTTCATGAAACCTGTCATGCGATTTATAAATAATTTTAGCTTTTTGCAAGCTTCCCTATCACATTTTATTATGATAACCATTTCTCCTTGTGTACGTGGACATCAACTTGCAAGCACAAAACTTACATTTTGCACACCAGTATAGAAGTAGAAAACGCAGAGTGAGGTATGAAAATGGGGCTTGTTTGAATACAGTTGGAGGAACTGTGCAACAGTGTGACATATATTGAGGGTGAGTTGACAATCAGGTACAGCCCATTTCATCTCAACACTCATGTCTTCAGTGGCAGCAGCAACAGAGTCTGTGAATCAGTAGTCGATGTGTTTGGTGGTACTATATTGCAATTAACATCTAAAGAGTCATTGCAAGTGTGTTTCTAAAACCTCAAGAGGCAATATATATTGCAATGGGCAGTCTAAGTCAATGTAAATTCCATGTTAAAATTCTTTTTGTTGAGATTGTAAAGCATATACTGGAATTTTAAGTTTGTGATGATGATGATGCTTGTGATGATGATGACTAAGCATACCTACTCCAACAGGCTTAAATAGAGTACATGTGGAATTCAAAGCAAACAGAAAACAACTATTTGCAAAATATTGCCAAATGGCAATTGGGAATGACGAGGAATGAAGAAAAATGACTGTGTTTTAAAGTTGCAGTATGTGGGCGAAGTTGTTGCTCTGTCAGAGCATTGGATGTATACAAGATGAAACGGAATAATTTGTAACAAACTGATATTTTTAGAAGTTTTAATATGTAATTAACTCCATAACATGTTTTGTTCTACTATATGCATACTGACTCCTGCTACTACAGTAGTGTCAATAAGTGTGCCACATGTATTTCTCCACTGTTATAGTAAAATTAAGTTATGACAGTAATGCCACATATAAGTTTCATACTCTAAATCTATAATAAGGAATGGTATAAGTCAGCTCAAGACATTTGTCCTTTTACATAAGACTTATGGAATAATAATATGTAGGAACAATTTCTAAACCACTTCGTAGGCTTAAGAAATTGACAAAACTCACTAGTTTTTAGATCACTATAGAAAATTTAAAAAAAAAAACTCCTATTCCCCACAGGAGATCTAGCAAATCTGTTGTCATACATGCTGCAAAAATCAGTATAGGTTGGAAATAATAAGGACTATTGGCAAGGTCATGGATGGAAGCCATTTTTCTTCTATTCGTTAATGTTACTTGTATTTATTTCACAAAGCAGAAAACACCTTATGTACTGTGTCTGCAAAAGTGATAAATCCTTGTAGGATCAAATCCGAGGATTCTGCGAGTTAAATAACTGTCTACTGAAAAGATTATTCCTTGGAGCAGGGGCATATTTAGGCTGAGGCAGACTAGGCAGTTGCCCTCAGTGGCGGATTTTAGGGGGCGGCTTATAAACGTGTGTCCTCACTGGCCATGTCATGCTGTATGCCATACTAAACCAAGCTATGAGGTATGGTGTGGCTGGTGAGGATGTCAAACTGCATCACTTTGCACAACAACAAACAAGTCCTGTGCAGTGTCGAGACATCAAATAAAGTAGTTTGTTCATGCACAACTCTGTCTGGACAGAGTTTCTCATTTTCACATTTAATAACACATGCATACTCTTCCTGGAACACTGTTGTGCACCCTGCAAACACTCTGCTCCATTCTACACAGTTCTGCACTCCTCTGCATTATTCTGGCCTGCTCCTGCCCCATGAAAAGCTGTGTATCCAGTGTGCACACTGCTTCAGGGGAGTGGGACATGAAACAGGCCGACTTGGAGCAGGAGAGGCACACAGGACTTTTTAATTTCGACTGCTTGTATTTCTACAAATAAATTCATAAAACTTTGTCAGCATGACGAGGAAGGATTCATGATTCACACTCATAGCTGTGGAAGTTCAAAATCATAACAAAATAAAATTTTTACATGTGAATTTTCATAATTTTTTCATTACTGTTGGCTGCATTTGTTGCTATAGATGCATTTTTCTTCATAAGTAAGAGAGATTATTCAATGAATTTTGCACAGCGTACAAACCACACTTAGAGGTGTATGAAACTCTAGAACTTTCAATATCTATTAAAACTGTAGTAAAAATTGAGATAATTAACTATAAAATTTGAGTTTTTTTCTAAACACGAAGTTTAAAATGTAACAGCTCATTCCTTTTTTTTCATAAATTAAGAAATTCTAGAATTTCATACATCTGTAAGTATGGTTTGTACACTGTGCAAAATTCATCGAAAAATCTCTCTTATGAAGAAAAGTGTACCTATAGCAACAAATGCAGCCAACAGTAAGTGAAAAAATTATGAAATTTCACATGTAAAAAGAAAATTATTTTGTTATATTTTTGAACTTCCACTGCTATAAGTGTGCATCATGAATCCTTCCTGGTCATACTGACAAAGCTTTATGAACTGATTTGTAAAAGTATAGGCAGTATAAATTAAAATGTCCTGTGGTGCCTCTCCCTTAAGCTATCTCACAAAATTAGAACATTTTGTTCACAATTCTTGAAAAGAGAATGCAAACTTAGCTCACAATGAAATAATTACCAACAGCAGTGGTAACAATCAGCTCAAATTTCATGAACAGTGTAATCACGCAATGAGAAAAGGACAGGTTTTGTTTTCGTAATGACATTATGTCGTGACAGTGTGACCGTAACTCACTTTATCAGTGTCTTGCCTTCTCATGTGCTACACCTTCGATGTTGAGTTGGCTTATGCAAATATGTCTGATTCTATGAACTTGTGCATCCTGAGAAGGACTTTTTGGTTGTCTGCTCTGCATTCTATGACCGGGAGACCTTTTCAGGCAGTTTGGTCTCATCATCAATTATTATTTAATCCAAGCTCTGTATCATCATATGATAAATAAATAAATAAATGTGCTATACGTTAGGAAGGCAAATCTCACTGTTCACAATTGAGCTTTGTGATGAGAAATGCTGCTAACCCAGTTGTAGGAGTAGCCGGTGTCCACACTCAACAATGACGCTTCAAATAAAAAAAAAATATACCGCCAATCATTCTACCAGACAGCTGCGTGGCTGGCAGTTCAGTTTAATTTGAAACTGTACAGAGTGCAGTTTTTTTGGTGTTTGGATTGTGATTTATATTTCAGTATTAATTAAAATGAGTGACAGTAATAGATAGGCATCACATACTGATACCACACCACAGGCATTGCAAAGTTGGCAACAGAATTACAAGGTTCTGTCTGACACAGATGGCAGTCATGCGGGGTCTGGCTGACCCACTGAGCCTCACTTAAAGGATGCCCCCCTGCCACTGTGATATAAGATGGCCGGCGGCAGCCAGTCGTCTCACTTGTACTCGAATCCTGTTCGCCATGACACCGTCGTTCGTGCTTAATTCAGAGAGCCTCATTCGTATTGACATTGTGATAGCAGGATTATTTCTTGCTGCCTTGTTTGTAATGAGTTTTCATACGCTTTGAAAATACAAGTTAAGTAAATCTTCTGTTTACTGTGAGATCTTGTTCGCTAATAATTTCTGCTCCTGTCCAGCTTTTTAAAAAGATTGTTTCTGCACTACACCGTAGCCCACCTCTCCGTACCTTTGCTTATGAAGTTGTACATATGAGAAGATTAATTGGCTCTCGATACTGGAAAATTTCTGAAGATAAGGCAATAGAGAAAGAGGAAATTGCGAGAAAGAATACAGAAATAGATGCGTTGTTTTAAAATCAAACACACAGCTAGTTCCAGCTTTAGCTCTTGTCTAGAAACATCAGACTGTAATAATGTGGTGAACAGCGTTGTGAAATAGTGCAGCATGTGATTTAGAAAGAATAATAATGGTGTGGGAACAATCATTTCATTGGACCCAAATGACGCATATAAAGTGGAATGATGATAATAATTCACTTTCTGATGATCTTGCGAGCTTAATAATAAATGAATTTCTTTATGTTCATATCACTACACAAGGTGATGTGGCACAGAATATGGATCATGATTTCAGTAATTGGTGCAGACAATATACTGACTTTCCAAGGTGCTTAAATAAAGGTTTGTTTTTCAGAACCATGAGAAATGGTGAGAAACAAGGGCAGGGTAGTATATTTTGTCTCTCATATTTACTTTTTGGCACAGGCTGTTCAGATGCTGGCTCACCAAGCATGGGCACCGACGCGAGCCCATTAGCTCACCCACGGGCAGGGGCAAGTTGTACGCAACCCATCAGGCATTCCTATTACACGACATGCTATGTAGTCAGTCTGTGCTCTCCTAGGTGCACACCTGACAATTGGCATCAGAGGATTTATAATGCTTCGCACTTCACTGTGAGTCCAGCTAAAGTGGTGACATCTGGAAATAGCCTGATGCTTTTCCCTATGCTGAGACGAACAGTTCTCATTGTTGAAAAAGATGGGTTGCCTCAGTGTCTAGTACGCCATAAGATGCTTACTACAATGAAGAAGTACAATATCCAGCTTCACTATATGTCCCTTCATGCCATGCAGTTTGGTGAGGTTGACAGCAACACAAGAAAGAAACTTGTTGTCACACTATAGAGCAAAGTACAGCAACATGTAATTCTGAGGCAGAGAAAAGTCATAATGTAGACTTCCTGCATTTTCTTTTATGTGTTTTATGCTATTAATTTTAGACAACTGATGAAGAGAAGCACTCAACTTAGGCAGCATTACAAGCAAGCTACGAAGTTGCAAAAATCATTCAAAGAAGTGGTATGCCATTTTCAATGGGGCCCTTGTTCAAATCCTGTTTGCTGACTGTCACAGAGCAATTAACGCTGGGAGAGGTAAGGGAATTTGAAGGAGTTTGCCTCTCCAAGTAAACAGTTTCTCATTGTATCTGAGACATGAATGCAAATCTGGAAAACTAACTGCAGGAGAAAGGTCAGACCTCCATTGCTTATTCATTAACACTTGATGAAATGACAGATGTAACAAACGGTGCACAGTTTTAAACATTTTTGCATGGTTTTGACTCTGAACTAACTTACAGGTTTTCGAGGAACTGTTAGCTGTTATACCTAGAGGAGTTCAGTTCCAGAAGAGAGCCAGGCAGGATGTGGCGGTGAGCATCTAGTTGGACTCGACAGTGCCAAAAAAACACATTTATTAGACAGTATTACAGGATTGTCTTCCAAAGCACCACGCCTCAGCTGGGCCAGCAGATGAGCACCTCGTCAGCAGCAGAAGGCCGACATGGACTCAAGTTGCAGTACTGGCAATGCTGCAAAGTGTTAGTTGGTGGCTATTGCGTCATAGGGCGGTTGTTGAGCCGTGGACTCTGGCGGCGTCCAGCTCTACATATCAATCTCCAAAGCGTTCTCGTTGATGTCAAAGATTTGCGATCAGCAGTCTTGCCCCTGGTCCACCTAAAGTACTCGTTGGCTCTCGAGTGTAGGCTCTCAGCCTCGCTTTAGAAGACAGGAACTGGCAGTGTCAGTGTCTGTCACAAGAAAGGGATGAACAGCAGCAGTGCCCCCCCCCCCTTCGAAGGAAGATGATGGACAGCATCCAGGACAAGCTTCCAGCAGGCCTGCGGGGTGAATTGCAGCTGGCAGCAGCAGCATCCTTCTAGCCGGACTTGTGGTGCCAAACGTGATCGAAAACAGCTAAGTGTGTCGAGGCCTCGAGGGGGCAGCTCCATGGCCCCCCCTCACACTCGATAGTTGCAGCTGACGCAAGGGTTGAGACTACTGTGGAGACATCGCTAATTGTGACCTATGTAAGAGGTTCTTTTCTGTTTTATTTCTTGCTTTCTTTCTTTTTTCGTAATTGTACATAAATTTTGTTTTATAATGAAATGAGTAACTGTTTGTTGAAAATAATAATATGCAAATGATATTATTTCCCTTTTGGACATTAGTAATTAGGTTTTCTTGTCTATTGAATATGTAAAATATTTTGATTCTTCTTTTATCATTAATTCCATTAAGTTTAATTGGAATGGCTTTGAAAAGTTAAATGTATACTGAGATATTGTACAAGCAGAGCGAGAGCGATCAGAATATCGATTGTGAGGTTCAGACAGCGTAAGCGCAGTGTTGCCAATTTAGCGACTTTGTCGCTAGAAATGGCGACTTTTGCCTTCGTCTTAGCGACAAAAAAAAAAAAAAAAAAAAAAAATAACATTTTAGCGACAAAAATTATTTAGCGACTTATCTGGCGACTTTTGGAGTACTGACGATTCAAAACTATTTTGGGCCAGTATTTTCATTAACAAAACTAAGATTTTAACTATACAAAATTGTCTGAGTCAAGTTTGTCTGAAGAAAATAAAGTTTATTTGAAGAAGAGATGCTTTCAGTTTAGCCTGAAACTCATAAAAGAAATTCAACAAAGACTGCCAAGTAAAGTTACGATCCTGAAAAAAATGTCAATGCTGAATGTTGAAGAAATACTAAAAGTGAATAAAAATAATGCTGTAGCGGATGTAGCCAAAGAACTGGGTTTTAGTAGCGATTTCATAGACGGTATGCTGCAAGAATGGCATAATATCAACTTCATTAGGTGGAATAACACTACTAACACTGTTTTATTTTGGAGTGAGGTTTTGCAGTATGAAAATACCGCAGGGGAGAATCCTTTTTCTTTGATTTCACAGCTAGCAATGACTGTTCTATGCCTACCGCATTAAAATGCAGAAATGGAAAGAATATTCAGTTCTATGAACATTATAAAAACTGAACAACGTAACAGATTATAGTTAAAGACAATTAATGCTTTGATCATATTGAGAGACCAGCTGAAGAAACAAAATAAAGATTGTGCATCTTTTGACATACCGTCAGACGTATTGGAGCTTTGCGACAAAACCATTCGAACTGCATCATTTGTTGAGCGACGTTCAACCCTCTACATCAACTACAGTTCTGTCAGAGCATGAAACAGAAGAGTTATTCGATCTTCTGAGTGACGACGATGAATAGCTGACATACCGGTATTTATATATTTTGTAACTTAATTTGTTTTCTTGCTTTCTTTTGTTAGAAATATAGTTGTATATTTCTAGTATATTTGACTACTGTGATTGAAACAACAATTTATGTGTTGCGTCAATTATGATAAGTTTAATTAAACGTTAGCGTATTTTATATATATGTTGTTGCAAGCGATGCGTCATTTAATTAAGACAATATAGCAATTACGTATGAGAGTTTTTATTAATATTTTATTCCCCCCCCCCCCCCCTCCCCCACTGGCTTATTGCACCATTCACAGCACGAAATTTTCAATACACCCCTAGTAAAATCAGTTTTAGCGACTTTCTAGCGACTTTTGATATTGAATCTAGCGACTCGGGTTTTTTAGAGTTGGCAACACTGCGTAAGCGTGTGTAGCACTAATGTTTGTACCGAGAAGGCGGAAGGAGGTGCTGACTAAGTCGTGTCGTGAAACAATCGGTGTGAAGGAAACTGATTATCGATGAGATACATTGCAAAAACGTTCGAAGTGGAGAGAGAAGTTGAACTACATAAAACCGCTAAATGAACTGTCTCGTGCAACTACGACAGTATAGCTTTGCAGTTACGGTGTTTTGGAAAGAACTTGTTCACTGTGACTGCACCGTGTGCATTTTAAATATTTTGTAATTTCAACGCTTATTCGCACTGTCGCTGACTACCGAGTGCATGAACCGTTAATTGTGCCATAGGATACAGAAACTGTTTATTATGAGTGCGCATGTTACCGCCATCAGAGGCGAGTTCGCGATCGCGTTATCGCGACTATGATTCCGTGATCGAAATAACTTTAAAACCCTCTACTGAACTGAGTTGCTTCAACGCTGTGCATGAGTGACATTACAGATCACTCGTGCAAACCTGAAAGTTCGCAACAATTGTAAGAGAGTCCAACTATCCTGTGGCCTATAATATGTCACTGATGAAATCGACGCTGAGTGGAAAGTAAAATTCCACATGAGATAATTCATATGCAGCAACTACACATCATGGAGCTGACTTCAACATACCATCTGCAACGACAAGCTGCCAATGACATTGCACCTCACTGCCTGCATCGTAACAGGTAATGATAGTTGCTTTAGATCTCGTCAAAGACTAAAACAACTATTCAAATTGTAAACTTCCTATCTGGAATTTGTTCAAAGAAACTAATCTTCAATTTGCTTCTTCTTTAAAGTAAATGTCAAGTCAGCGAAATTTTGTTCTTGATGTAGACATTGTTGAGCTGCATTAGTGTAGTTGTTTCCAATCCTATGGGTATTTCTTTCACTCATAATTTTAGGGCTGCTACCACTGCCTGATATTTTAAGTATCTTTTGTTGAATGTGAAACGTGTGCACCGTAATTTCTTTGAGTGAATTTAATGTGCAATTATTTAGGCATTGTATTCGTTCGAATTGTGACGTCCGCCATTAAGGTCAACGCAACAGCCAATGACAGCAGAGCTGCTTACACCCGATTACACCTGAGTACCTATTGCTGTGTTGTATCTAGCCTTTCTTACGACACTTTGCTTCATCATTAGTATGATGGTGTATCTCAGCTTCTATTATGTTGTTATGCTTCGCTTGCAGAGTTGTCCATTGAGTTGTTCCCCCATGCTGCGATAGCTTCCATGTTTGCCGTAACTCACTCAGCATTTCCCCCTAGTTGGCAGTCTATTGGTCATCAACGCAGGCAGTTCGCCTTCCAGGAGCTGCCAAGTTAGAACTTGGACGAATTTTTAGTGCCTCCAGGGGACACTACCCTATGGTCTAACACACCTACGAATTAAACAACCACAGGTCGTGATACATTTAAGGTGGTATGTGAATCCATTGAAGAAATGTATTTGCCATGGGATAGGCCTTACTCTGTGGCGACAGATGGAGCTCCACAGATGCTTGGGAGCAAACAATGGTTTGTGTCTCGTATGAAAGAAACAATCAAGACCACATCTGGGAAAGCCTTATCATATAAACAGTGTTTTATCCACTAGGAGGCCGTTTACATACAAAATGTGAAATATGGCGATGTCATGAAGGTAGTGGTACAATGTGTGAATGTTGTAAGGGGTCATGGTGTCAGTTACCAGTTCAAGGGATTTTTGCAAGACCTTGAAGAAGCAAATAGTGATGTGAGCAATCATTGTGTGGTGCAATGGCTTACTAGAAGCAAAGTCCTCAACATATTTTTTGCTATTCGAAAGAAGATCGCCCTATTTGTGGAAATGAAAGGACAGGCGCAGCCAGCACTCACTGATGACAAATGGGTTTACACTTGGCAGTTCTCACTGATATCACAGGTCACTTAAATTTGTCACTCCAGGAAAAGGATCTGCTTATTCCTAGCATATGGGACAAAATAAATGCATTCCTGGACAAACTATGTCTGCTTGAAAGTCAGCTCACTGCACAAAATATAACGTTTTTCTAAACCCTTTAGTCGCTACAATTACCTGCAAACACTTGTTTAAGGGCTTATTAACAAACTATTGTGCAACCTCATCAGTCTTTCCAGGCCAGGTTTAAAGGTCTACCAAGAAAATGATATCAGATTATTACAGACCCCATCTTCTGCTGCTCTGATACTTCGTTCTTCGAAATGCAGTTAGAAGTCATTGCTTTGCAAAATTGCACTCTGTTCATTGACAAATATTGCAGCACAACCAATATGTTGTGATTCTACTGTGATGTTCATGCAGAAGAGTTTCCAAAGCTAAGCAGAAGTGAAGCCAACATTATCTCTATGTTTGGCTCCAAATGTTGTTGTGAACAACTGTCTTCCCTTATGAAGAGGATAAAAACTCAGAAAAGATCCAGCTCTGTGAACCAACACTGAAGACTGTTCTGTGTCTTGCATCACTAAGGGGTGTTACTCCAAATATTTCGTCTCTTCTAGGAAAAAAGAAATCTCTTGTTCCACAGAGTTAATTAAATATTACTATTTTTCACTTAGACTGAATCTTTCTGTTACGCACACCTGCTGTAATGCATTACATGGTCATAGTCTCCTCATACCCAGTTTCACTATATACAGTGTTCACTATTTACACACTACCCATTTTTCAATCCCTGCTAGTGGGCTGCAGACTCCTTCCTTTAGTGCATATATGTGCACAGTTTGTAAGGCCTACAAGCCTGGGTCCACATCTGCCCAGTTGCCCACAAGTGGACACAACAGCTGGAACAGAGTTCAATGGAACATCACAGTTTGCAAAAAGTAAGAAATATGATCTTCAATTTATTAATTCGTGTATCTTCACCCTTCTGTTTTTGGGAAGTGGTAGCGTACGGACATATGCTTGGATCGTCGTACCAGCGTTGTTAAAAATGTATATTTTAACTGTTCATTTAAAGCATTATAAGAAACTACAAGAAAAAGAATACGTATTTGCACAGTTATAAGATCACCTCCTACCTGTTCATCATTTCACTCGCCGCCGAGATCCTGCATCAAGAGGTTCGGTGCAGACAAGAATAATTTATGCGGTATCCAGAGGAGCATTCCTGCATCGACACTGTCACGCTCAAGACTAAATAGACTTAACAGGAATCTATTGACCTTGATTTAATTATACTAAAAATATTGTGCTTCATGTGACAGATCGGCAGTTTCAATGGTTGCAGTGATTATTTGGTACCACACACTATTAGAAGCGGCAATACATAATGCAAATTATGTTTATTGACCTTGAATGTAATGATATTAAAGGTCTATTGATATTGGTATCAGTTAAAGTTCAACCAAAATTGTGCACAGAATCATAAATTACCTTCAAACTTTTTCCAAATATTCTTTCTAATCAATTTTTCCAATTATTCAAGCAATTATTAACCGATTACCATTCCCACATCACTATTCAATGGCGACCTTTTAAAGGACGGCGCTGAACGAAATATGAATAGATCTTTCGATCATTGAGATAAATTTTTTGGGATAAATGATTCATGTTATTGTTACAAGGAACTAATGAAAGTTTCATTGTATTTGTTACATGTCCATGAGACTGGGAATCATAAAAACCATTGAAGGAGCAAATTAAAATTAAATTCTGCCTACAAACAAGACAAGACAGGAATGCTGACTTCAGCAGTAATGGTTGGAAGCTGGTACACTGTATGCTTATATGGCCGTGCATGGTGCCATCTCTCTGGCAGTAGATAATCTCTTTTCCTCTAAATCAATATCCTTTACAGGAAGTGCATTTGTACAGAAAAGAGGAAAATTTGTACAAAGTCATCATTAAAGTTGTAAGATAAGTCATTAAATTCTATAAGACTGTGTCAGATAATAATCAGGTTCATTATTAAGTACACAGCCAAACCTACTTTAATTGAAAATACCGATACAGACGAAATTTCAATTTTGTAAAATTTCTCTCATAATTTTGTTAAAAACTATTAAGAATAGAGTCAAAGGAAACGGCCATTGTTGAAAATTCATTACAAAATGCAATGTCGGAAATCCGAGCTTGGAAACAGTTGAAGATAATGTACCAACTCGTGAACTGGCTGATGGCAACTAAAACAACGAGATTGGCGTCCCACTATCAATATATGATGTCTGTGGTAATATAACTAATTATGATGTCACTTTTATGACACTCAATGAGACAATTTCTCAGTTCTCACTGCGAAACATTTTTCAAGTAGTGAAACTGAACTGTGCGATAGCGAAAAATCCTTTGATCACTTGCTCACGTCATCACAAACACAAGAACAGGAAACAGTAAAACAATGTAAAAACTAGTGAGACACACAATTTGACACAACTCACACAACAAATAAAACAACTTACGAGTATGACACAGCAGTTCACAAAAATCAGGAAAAATAGGACAACAGTTTATACAGCAAATTCAGGCATTTAACGATTTCAAGAATAGTATTAGCCAACAGTTCAGTGAGGTGAGCAAAACTATATGCACTGAATTATCTGATGAATTATTGGTGAAGTTGACAGAGCTAGGTAAACAACTAAAACAAGAAATAATTACCAACATATAACACAATATAAATACGTTAATGGAAAAAGTATCATCTGTAGACGACAAACAGGAACAAGTTGCATGGGAGGTACAGAACCGTAGTGAAGCATTTTCTCAAATTCAGGAGACGCAAACCCAAGTGGATGGGCCAGTAAAAAAATGTGACAGATGCAGTCAGCGAGATGCAAGATGTGTGCAAAAACGTACCTACAGAAGTACAAAACTCAAGCCTAAGAGTGGACCAGTTAAATTTAGGGTCAAAATTTGCCAAAAAACAGAGAGATAAGGTACGTGCAGATGTAAAGGAAATAGCTGAAAAAGCTGAAGTCGAGATTCTGGATAAGGGCAGCACACTTGCTGAAAAGGTAGTGTCAGAGTGCAAGATTTATGTAGATACAGTAGAAGAAGCTCTAAAAGAGAAAGAAGTCAATTTCTAGTTAAAATAGACTCAGGTTAAAAGCAAGCAGAGGAAAGGTTACGGCTGGCGGGTGCGGCCGAGCGGTTCTAGGAGCTTCAGTCTGCAACTGAGCGACCGCTACGGTCGCAGGTTCGAATCCTGCTTCGGGCATGGATGTGTGTGATGTCCTTAGGTTAGTTATGTTTAAGTAGTTCTAAGTTCTAAGGGACTGATGACCTCAGATGTTGAGTCCCATAGTGCTCAGAGCCATTTGAACCATTTTTTGAAAGGTTATGAGGCAGTATTGCTAAAACTACTGACATTCCAAAACAACATTTGACAGAAAACAAACTCATGCTTTTAGAGAAGTTAGATACTTTCGCTAGTTACCCTCAATATGTGGCTAGCCCATCAAAGAAAAATAGCGAAGGTTGCAGAATGTAACAACACTTGCTGGCAGCTGTACCTGTCAAGCAAGCGCAGTTGCCATGCACTATGCCACAAGCGAACATAAACATGCCTGTCACTGACAGCACGGCATGTTTGTCACTATTATGCACAGTTTAAGAGATAAATCTTGGTCTGAGAGCGTACAAGAGAAGCTCAGACGTGAAGTATTCAACCCAGCTCCATTCAACAGCAAAGATGGAAGCTTAAGGGACTATTTTGAAAAAAAAAAACAGTATTTGAATAAAACCAGATACTGGACGAACTCGGTATCTAAAGTAGATGTGCTTAAAATTTTAAAGAGCTGTCTTCCTGCCCACGTTAGGGAAAAACTCATTACCATTCCGGAACATGACACCAAATACTTTCTATCTGTACTGGATTCAGTAGATATTATATCCAAAGAGAGGACAGTACAACACCAGCCTGTTAATACACAGATAGTGCCACAGAGATTTACGGACCAACAAGTGAAAAAAGGATTCGTAGTACAACACAGATGGCAACATTACCCTGCACAGATCTATAGTAACGGCAACAGTAATCACAACAGCAATGACAAAAGTCATAAATTCAAGGGCGGATATAAAAGAAATGGGCAAAAATTTAACAAAAACAAGTACAATTAGCAAGTAGCGTACAGCCAGCCTGTACAATACGTACAGACACAAGGTACTGGCAATAATCATCCAATCGCTTGGCAAACACAAAACAATACCAGACAGCCCAATAATCCACAGACAGTGGAATTCAACCAGCAAAGTAACGCACATATGCCGAATAACACGAAAGGCAAAGAGAATTTCAGTCGAGAGCCTCACAGTATATTAACTGGCGTAATCAAACACCAACTGCCCATATAGTAGAAGTTACTCCTGACCCAGACACTGATGCCACCACGACGCCGGTAAACTTGAACTGGTCACGGTAGGCCCCTGTTCTCTGACCTGTGAGGAGAGTGGGGTCACGAGCTTGATCGACACTTGTTTCATCAGATATGATCAAGGCAGTGATGTGAAATATGGACTGTATCAAAGTAAAGATGATACACAGGAAGGAATTTATGGCTGAATTTTATGTAGGACAAAAGGTGTTACTTAGAACACACCCCAAATCTACAAAAATTGGAGAACTGAACAATAATTAGCAACTACTATAGACTGGACCATACATAATTACTAAAAACCACTATCTAGGAGCATACAGATTGGTACACACAAACACAGGTAATGACAAGGCCCTTTACCCACACAAAGACTTGAAAACGTTTATATATTGAAGAAAAACTGTATAGCCTCTAACTCGTATATATGTGTAATAATGTCAGATTTGGCTGCTGGAAAGTCAAATTCCAAAATTGTTGTTGTTAAGGAAAATTTTTGTTTGTGCTTTTCCTTATATCAGATGTGTAAAGGATTTGATGAGTGGTTATAATAACGAAGAATTTCACTTTTATGTGTCTAGATATGATGATACAACACTTCGCCTTGCCCGTAGCCCAGTTGTAAACAAATAAATGTCCTTGTGAAACGAACAGTAGCGTGCAATGCAATACACAACTCGCCACAATGCAAGTGCAATCGGAGTGATGCAGTGCATGTGCATTGGGGAGCAAGCTAGTCAGCCAGACAAGCACAGCTGGAATGTTGGAGTGCCCAAAAGAAACAAACCTGATGAGCTACAGCCCGCTCTAGCATTTATAAAGCTTATTGAATAAGCACACATAGAAAATTAAGGGAGAGTTTACACTACAATTCCGACTATCTACACAATTCACACACACAAAGATAAGCTAAGGGATTATATACACAGGAAAGGGACACTAAACTACGAGATATTTACCGAAGTTAAAAATGGCTCAAAGCGCCATGGGACTTAACACCTGAGGTCATCAGTCACCTAGACTTAGAACTACTTAAACTTAACTAACCTAAAAACATCACACACATCCATGCCCGAGGCAGGATTCGAACCTGCGACCATAGTAGCAGTGCGGTTCCGGACTGAAGCGCCTAGAACCGCTCGGCCACAGAGACCTGCTGCTGAAGTTACGCTACTATATACATTATATTTATATTTTCACAAATTTAAGTATTGAAAGTACATGCACTAATCATAATTGAGGGACCAGAAAACTCTTGCTGCAGGTAAACAAGCGAATACAAACTGAATATGAGGTCGCATCATGCCTCTAATACACTTTATTTTTCAGATTTATGAGGTGAGTAGAGACACATGCATGACATTAAATAAGTTTTGTGATAGCGCGACTGCATACTGAATTGTACGAATACAAGGTTGAATATATGAAGAGAGTATTAGTAGCCATGAGCCACTATACACTTACCTGTGAAGATTTCGTTTTAAGTTAGTATTAAATTTTTTTCTTCCTAGGAACGATAAATCGACACATCCTAAAATGAAGAAAGATAAATCCTTGAAGAGTGTTAAGTACCATAAACATTAGAAAGGACCACACTACATGTAAACATCTTTGTAAGTTTATGATACGTCTGACTGTGATAGAGTGAAAGTATGTGAAGAAGAAAACAGTTACAGTATGTCACATATCACGATGCTGAACTAAGGTTGAGTACTACCAGATAATCAAAGGGTCGAAACCTAACTACTGTGAGTGTCGAAACCCATGAAAGCATCAAACACCTGATTACATTGAAATTTTTATGCACGTTTGTTTTATGCTCATTGGATGTAACATATCGCATTGATGATACTACTCTATAAAGCTCAGCACATGAAATGGTTATTCTTTATACAATGAACATAACAAGTAAATGCTGAGCTGCACTTTTAAGCACTGAATAAGTGTTTGATATGATTGGTATCGTCAGATTTGAGCTGTGCTTAGAAACAATAAATTATTTTCTTCTTGGGATCACAGGTAAGTCTATTAATGAAACGTAACTGAGCACATAAATGCCTGTCCATGGAATTTCCACAACCCTGTAGGTCGTAGATCCTTCCTGGAGAATGCTAGAGACTCGAGGCCATGTATAGTTATCTGAGCGGTGCGTAGTATCCATTGTAGCGACTATTATTCACTTCTTTGATTCTTTTTGAATTGATAAATATGATCCCACAAGAAGTCATTGTAAACTGAAATGAAATGTGTGTCCATTTATGCTATAAATGAAAGTAAAATCTGTTATTATGTGAATGTTATATGAAGTGTGTATAACCAAATGAGAGTAAAATGTGTATTTGCGTAATTGGAATCTGGAAAAATGTACTAAAAGCAATTGACAAGTAATGACCCTATAAAAAAAAGGGGAGGAAACATGTTACAGACTGTAATGTATATGAGCGACAATAATGGCATGTCGGCAAATGATTAGGATAAGTTGGGTTGTTTGGGGGAGGAGACCAGACAGCAAGGCCATGGGTCTCATAGGATTAGGGAAGGGTGGGGAAGGAAGTCAGCAATGCCCTTTCAAAGGAACCATTCCGGCATTTGCCTGGAGCGAGTTAGGGAATAGTATAAATGTATCTTGTAACTGTATTTTTATTTTATTACATTATGTGTACAGTATGTGTAAAGAACACTGTAGAAAGTTTATATAATGCAACTGTATGAAAGACACTCAAATACAAAGCGCAAAAAATACGAAACTGGGCTCCAAAGTGTTAAGTGTACATGTGTTAAAATAATACATGCGTGTATGCATGGTAAACTAAAAATGGCAATACTTCATGTAACATGAATTTTCAGTGCTCGACAACATGATAAAAGCAGCAAGGAACTTACCTTGTCGGTGGATGTTGGATGTACGGCTGGCCTCCACCACTGAATAAGTGAGAGGGATGAGCTAAAATAAATTCCTCGGGCCTTTGTTATGGAAACCTGTTGTCACTGCAACGAACATCTTGCAAAGGATCAAGCTACTAAAATCAGGCTTCACAAACTTGTGCAGTGAAAGCCACTGTAAATACACAACACGGACACACTGGCCTTGTACTGAACATGTGAGCGCAAACTGTGATGATATCGAACGTTGGGCTGCATGTGCATACTTCACAAGCTAAACGATGTGCAGATGTTGATTGACAATAATGAGACTATATCGTTACAGCATGCACTTTGTTAGGAGAGAAAACTTGCATATAAGTGTTAAAAGAAGATGATAAATTGATAATCGTCCAGGATAACTCCAATGGCTGAAAATAAAGGCTATGCCCATAACAGCCAGGATTATCAAACCTCAAAACGGAAATAAGCTCAGACACTATGCACTTCCATATGACGTCAGTGCACAGTGGGGGCAATTGTACTGAATCATATTATTTTTTCATTCTTTTCTTTTTTTACAGATATAAACGCTATATGTAAACTGAATGCGTTATAGACACCGTCAAAGGTAAATTAACGTGTTGTTTTGTGGCGAGGATAATGTTGTGATAAATTGTTAAATATCTGTATGAAACAAAGTAAGAAATATGCTCTTCAGTTTACTAATTCATGTATCACCCCCCTTATGTTTTTGGGGAGGTGGTGGCATGGGCAAAACGTTTATGTGATGGATCGGTACGTTATTATCTGACATATGATTTTGTGCCTGCCTGTTTGCCAGCCCTGAGCGTTGCCAGTGATATTTGGCAGTGTTTATCTTGGAGACGTTGGGGTTAACCCCACCTTCACCTCTCTTTTTATGGTTGTATTGCTCACTGCCATTCTTACTCAGTGAGTAAGTAGATCGTGAATATTGGTTTCCTTCCACAAGGTTAGGATGCCAATTACTGTTACTCGGTTGCTGGTTATGCCCCACCTGCCTTTTATTGTAAGCTTCACCATTGTTCTTTGTGAACCCATTCTTTCTGGGGCTGCTACTGTTCGACTGTCGTGATTTATTTTTGTTTTGATTGCTCCCCGCATTTCCATATTCGTTTTGATGTGCAGCTTCTTGGATTGAACCCAAGGAATCTAGTGTTGGCATCAATTGTTCTAAGTCCATATCTGGGACATGCACGAGTTTTTCTCGAGTGGCAATGGGTAGTTTTCCCTTAAGAATTCTCAATACATCTCTTGCCAACATCGGTTCATTCCAATAGTGTGTCTTATTAAGTTATTTCTCAAAATACTTTCTTAAATTCCCCTGGTGGGGGTTGAACAGTTCGTGGTTGTAGATCTGTTTTCTTAATCGTTTTTGTACAGACCAGGACCACTACCTTGCAAGAAATTTATTTTCAAAATCAGAAAATGACACACACTATTCGGCTGTTTACAGTGCCCACAGCGCTGCGTCTCATGTTATAAAGAATGTGACAAACAGAATCTTTCGCCTCTCTGTCCGTGAGAGAGGCAAAACGTTTTTAAAACTTCTTATAAACGTGACAGGATGTACAACTTTTTTCTCATTATTGTATATCTGAAACCGTGTATGTTTTATCAACGATTCCCCATGTTTTACTTGGACAATGGTTGGTAATATGCGTGAATGTGCGGCACCAACAATGCTCTTAAAAGTCTCTCGCAGGCAAATTTATCACCGTGGCGTATATTAACTGGAAAGTTGCAGTAATTGCTCTTTTTTTTCTCTAGCGTATCTACATTCACATGTTGCTCTCTGGCAACACGTGATGTGATTTTAACTGGCCCACCACCTCAGAGATATGCTTGCCAATGTGTTGGTCTAAGTTTTGTGTGAGGTCAACTGTCTGGCTGATAAGCTCTATTTGACCTTCGAACGGGCCATGGGTATTGTCTAGCTTATTTACTCTGTCATCAAGTTCACTGGTTTTTTCCGGAACATTTTTCGTTTTGTTCTACAAGTTTCGAAACTTGTCGTTTTATCAATTCCACCTCTTGCGATACATGTGAGATGATAGCCTTATCTCGTTCTTCTAAAAGGTCGTTTAATTTCTGAACAAGAAGGGGATTGCGCTCTTTCTCTCTTTTCTCCCTTGCCAGGGCTTCAGCCTTCTCTCTTTCTTCAAGAGCTTTGACTTGTACTTTTTCCCTTTCCTCACGTTCTGATTGTCTCACATGTATCTTACCTGACGTAAAGTGCTTGTTCCCATTTTATGCGTTCTTGCCTCTTTCGTTGCGTTCTCTGTCTCGGATATCTAATTGTGCCAACAACCTCGCAAGAAAATCTGGACTAGGAACTGCTGCTACTGATGCACCATCAGCTGATGCTGTGACATCATTCTTCGATTCTGGCCTAATCTCATGAACATGTGTGCTCGCTTCAACTTGTTCAGTATCTGCAGTAAAATCGTGAGATGTTGGTCCCAGTTCTGTTTCCTTTTTAAAAAATTTGTGAATGTGTATTCTCCAATGGGTCAATTATTTGGAACTCATGGGCATTATCGTCAATTTCCATCTGAGATATAGCCTCACTCTCTATATGTTTCTCCCTACGAGGCCTAGCCATGGTTATTCAATGACAATATACACAAGACACACACAAAACCACAAGAAATACAACACACACCTTAAGTGAAATTGTGTCATACCCCTAAAAAAACACACAAAAATAAGAAATTTCTACTGAAATTCACTTTCTTTTAGTTATGTCAGCCCATCATTAACTAAAATTCTTCCAAATTAACTCAATGCGCCTCTGTATATGAACTGAGCTAGTACACCTATAGAGAACTTTCTGCAACTGCCGTGCAAGATTTTAGCTGTACATAATTGTTAATTATCAAAAACACGACAAAATTATCTTCTGATCTATGCTCTGAAGTTATCTTTGTGCACACTTTAAATTACTTTACACTAGATCTGGCAAAAAATGTGTATGTTCTATGCACTGCACAATACGATCTATTTCAGACACTCAAATTGAACACTATCATTCACTGCTTTTAGTAAATGAATCGTTTTGACTTCACTGCAAATAACATGCAAATGTAAATTCACTAAAATGTGTCAACAATTTTAAATTTTTCACTGTGCAAAGTGCGTGGCCCCCTGCTTATTTATGCCTTGTCGTCAACCAGCCAGGAGCACTTGTATCTGCACTCTTACCTTTTGTAGTGTTTGGTTTATCGTTCTGGTTATTTGTATTTTTCTCAAAGCTACAGCCCTACAGCCTCTTCTCGCACATGGATAGGTTGCTTGTAGTATTTTGATGCAAGTGGTACATGAAACAGTTTATTTTTATACCACCTAGAATTTATATATACATTTACATCTAAGGTTTCGTTTGAGATTCTGAGTTTAACCAAAAACTAAATACAGCTATATATCTGTTAGCACATCTTTTCAGATATATTTATGTAAGCGGTTCAAGCTGCACACTTTGTGCTCCAGTTGTGGTGGTGCTTTATGTACCTCCACAACTGGTAATTTATGTAAATAGGTGGTTCATGCCCCACGATTTGGGCGCCATTGACATGATGCTTTATGTATTGGTCTTTATATATTATGAAAAGTTGAAGTTCACAACTGGAAAATTATTTACATCAGTGACTCAGTTGTGGTGCTTCTGGCACTTAATTTGCCCAACATGGTGTTTTTATATTAAAAGATGCCACCACAAACATATTATAATGTACTTAAAACAATACACACATTGCAATACAAAATGCAAATAAAAGAAAAAGTGAAAAGCCGGCAGCTCACGGCTTTCTGCACTTTTAGTTTTACGAGCCACTAACTCGGTATCAGAATGAAAATTTTTATAATGCATATGGCTTAATCATATGACTTTTTTCTATCTCTGGGCTGTAACCTTGTGGTCCAACATGCAAACAAAATTCCAGATATATGACTGTATTTGTTGTTAAAATTGATTTTTGTAAATTATTTTTACTTTTATGAAAATACAAGGCTAAGCAGATTCTCCCAATTTCGTTAAGTGAGAATTGAAAAAATTTACTGAATTCAGTTTACTCAAATATGATTCAATTTTTATTGTTGCAAAGTAAGGACCAATAATCAAGAGAAATCTCTTACATTTACATTTATTTTTACTTGTCAAAATTAGAGAATATTAAGATACCTATTACGACTCTGGGCTGTTATCATTCACAACGGTGGCGCTGACCTCTGGACCAATGTTCGCCTACAAAATTTGCATAGAGAAATTAATTTTGCCACTTCATGAATATAGGAGCTGGTGCATATAAAAATTGACAACACTTTTAAGTAATACTTGATTATATTTATGCTAAATATTGCATGATACTTACACGTTTTTGTTCACCGTCTCAAAACAGCTTCTTACACTAGACAAAAAGAGAAAAACAAAAGGGAAGAGGAGGAATCTTTCTGTAAAAAAAAAAAACAGAGATTGCAATTACATTCGCTGATCGTATTAACTGATTACAGAGTCTTTGTTATTTTTCTGAGAAGAGATAATATTTATATCTTTGAAAGTTCACACAAAAACATATTTCGTTACGACATCCTGTTTGGATATATTTGCGAAGTTATTTAACATTATTTTTATCACGTTATGAGGCGTATCGCCACAAACAGCCAAATGCTAGTGTCGTCTGGCCCAGGAGAGGTGTAAAGCTTCGTATAGTGCAGTCATCCAAGGTACACGAGTGGGCCTTCAGATCCAAATACCCACATCAATGATGTTTCGTTGAATGGTTCGCACGCTGACATTTGTTGATGGCGCAGAATTGAAATCTGCAGCAATTTGCAGAAGGGCTGCACTTCTGTCACATTGAACGATTCTCCTCAGTCGTCGTTGGTCCAATTCTTGCTGGATCTTCTTCTGGCTGCAGCGATGTCGGAGATTTGATGTTTTACCAGATTCCTGATATTCACAGTACAGTCGTGAAATGGTCATCTGGGAAAATCCCCACTTCAACTCTACCTCAGAAATACTGTGTCCTGTCGCTTGTACACCGACTATATAAGACCACATTCAAACTCGTTTAAATCTTGACAACCTACCATTGTAGCAGCAGTGACCGATCTAACAACTGCGCCAGACGTTTGTTGTCTTATATAGGCATTACCGACTGCAGCACTGTATTTTGCCTGTTTGCATATCTCTGTATTTGAATACAGATACCTATACCAGTTTCTTTGGGGCGTCAGTGTATTTCACTGGGTGGCATGACTGCCTGTGTATCAGAAAATCTGCCGTGGTCGGCTTTCAGTAAATACTGAAGCCAACATTTCCAATCTTTACGGTCAATTTGCCCAGCACGGCGATGTTCTGCTGTTACACCGATAAGACGTTGCCACCTGACACAGTCCACACAGTAATTTCCATAGTGCCGTGACTAATTATGTTACCAATGACAATTTTTTATCGCCAATCTGGTTCTTTGGAAAAAAATTTTAGCGTCCTTTCACGTTTCTGCTTTTCAGCTGTGGACAACTATTAAAACATGGCTCTGTAACTGTAAGTTCTACCTATCAGCAATTTGTCATAAATGAACGGAGAACATCTTTGTTGTCTTTCGTTTGTCATGGTATTGACAATATTCCCTGAATAGTAAATTTTAACTAAGTCTGATGGGTATGCCTATGACCTTTTAATGTTTTGAGTATATTTTAGACATTCCCTTATTAATTTTAATATGCACAAAGTGATGACACTGTGTATTGCTCTTTGTCATGTAGGTTGAACCTAATGATGAAGCGTTAGGCTTTCTAACATCATGCTCGCATTCGAACTCTTCTCTGTCAGTGTCATGAAAAGCTTAGTCGAGGTTTGCATTCATCATCATAAATACCCAGTGTTATCGCAGGTCTTAAGAAAGGGATATTTTTCGGCCAATTACTGGAGGTGTAGGAACATTTCTCGAATTTCAGCTGCTTCTCTGTCTAATGAAGAAAACATGTTTCTTTTTCAATCGTCTTCACGAGACAAGCCCGAATTACTTATTTCATCGCCAGAAATAGGCCTCATCCTGTTTCGTCTTGGAGGTTCAACAGAAATGTTAAGCTCTTCACGCAAGTTTTTAGCATAACTTAAAGCCTCGTCTACGACTTCTTAGGCACTTATCTCGTGAGGATACTGATCTACGTGAAGTCCTCCGTTTGCAAATAATTTTGGGCATCATTCACTATATGCAGCAGCAGTTGCCAGAGACTCAAGAAACATAGAAACGAAAAGACTGCATCACGACCAACAACAAAGTTTCTATGTCCGTTCGTTTGTTCAAAATTTCATCTATTTCTTTTTAACTTCTCTACGGTTTTCAATCACTTTGTAATCATTTTATGTCATGTTTACTGCATCGCCTCTTGCATTGTCTAGTAAATCCTCTTCAAACACTCAGGCAGGAGCCAGTCAATCTGTTACCATAGCATTGGCGAGAACATTTAATCTAAAACTTCAGATTAGAGATTTAAGCACCTAATAAGAAACCACTATAGAGTCTAGAGCACAAAAGCAGACATTCTGTGGAGTATGGGGAACAGATGTTTTTCCATTTTTCCAGCACTGATTTTCGAGAGTGAGTGATAACGTATTTAATTTGAGGAAATTTGGCGTAAAAGTGATCAAACTGTATCTGATCGTGATCAACCTAAACTTCTGCGTCAGCATAAAACTCCAAAATGTCTCGATAAAGGATCTAAGGAATATATCAAATTCAAAATGCTTCAAATTTTTTTCAGAAAATCGTATTTTGAAGTTTTTAAACGGTTGAGTGTGTCACACAAGAGCAGATTCGGCAATCATTCTGCAAAACTTTTTAAATTGTTGGAAAAATTTTCTTGTGGGCATGTTACAGTCGTCGATGGTAAAATTTTACAAATATGATTGTGATGCTGAGAACCCATAAACGATAGAGACATGGGTCTGCAACTTCTGAAGGCACACAATGAGTAGGAAAAGAACTTATTGGAAGTTGTGGAGTTCTTAAAAAAACATGAATGGACAAGAGGACTAATTCCAAGTGTCCAATTGCTTATTACATTTACTAATGAAAGAAGTTATTTTTTAAGTCCATTCATATCTTATTTAAGATCACGAAAGCAACATGATCGACTCAATCATATAGTTGTTTTACATATTTACTAAGAGAATACCAATAAAATAGATCCATGTTGTTGTTGTTGTGGTGGTCTTCAGTCCTGAGACTGGTTTGATGCAGCTCTCCATGCTAATCTATCCTGTGCAAGCTCCTTCATCTCCCAGTACCTACTGCAACCTACATCCTTCTGAATCTGCTTAGTGTATTCATCTCTTGGTCTCCCTCTACGATTTTTACCCTCCATACTGCCCTCCAATGCTAAATTTGTGATCCCTTGATGCCTCAGGACATGTCCTACCAACCGATCCCTTCTTCTAGTCATGTTGTGCCACAAACTTCTCTTCTCCCCAATCCTATTCAATACCTCCTCATTAGTTACGTGATCTACCCACCTAATCCTCAACATTCTTCTGTAACACCATATTTCGAAAGCTTCTATTCTCTTCTTGTCCAAACTATTTATCGTCCATGTTTCACTTCCATACATGGCTACACTCCATACAAATACTTTCAGAAATGACTTCCTGACACTTAAATCTTTACTCGATGTTAACAAATTTCTCTTCTTCAGAAACGCTTTCCTTGCCATGCCAGTCTACATTTTATATCCTCTCTACTTCGACCATCATCAGTTATTTTGCTCCCCAAATAGCAAAACTCCTTTACTACTTTAAGTGTCTCATTTCCTAATCTAATACCTTCAGCATCACCAGACTTAATTCGACTGCATTCCATTATCCTTGTTTTGCTTTTGTTGATATTCATCCTATATCCTCCTTTCAAGACACTGTCCATTCCGTTCAACTGCTCTTCCAAGTCCTTTGCTGTCTCTGACAGAATTACAATGTCATCTGCGAACCTCAAAGTTTTTATTTCTTCTCCCTGGTTTTTAATACCTACTCCAAACTTTTCCTTTGTTTCCTTAACTGGTTGCTCAATATACAGATTGAATAACATCGGGGAGAGGCTACAACCCTGTCTCACTCCCTTCCCAACCACTGCTTCCCTTTCATGCCCCCCGACTCTTATAACTGCCATATGCTTTCTGTACAAATTGTAAACAGCATTTCGCTCCCTGTATTTTACCCCTGCCACCTTTAGAACTTGAAAGAGAGTATTTCAGTCAACATTGTCAAAAGCTTTCTCTAACTCTACAAATGCTAGAAGCGTAGGTTTGTCTTTCCTCTATCTTTCTTCTAAGATAAGTTGTAAGGTCAGTATTGCCTCACGTGTTCCAACATTTCTACGGAAACCAAACTGATCTTCCCCGAGGTCGCCTTCTACCAGTTTTTCCATTCGTCTGTAAATAATTCGCGTTAGTAGTTTGTAGCTGTGACTTATTAAACTGATAGTTCGGTAATTTTCACATCTGTCAACACCTGCTTTCTTTGGGATTGGAATTATTATATTCTTCTTGAAGTCTGAGGGTATTTCGCCTGTCTCGTACATCTTGCTCACCAGATGGCAGAGTTTTATCAGGACTGGCTCTCCCAAGGCCGTCAATAGTTCTAATGAAATGTTGTCTACTCCCGGGGCCTTGTTTCGACTCAGGTCTTTCAGTGCTCTGTCAAACTCTTCATGCAGCATCGTATCTCTCATTTCATCTTCATCTGCATCCTCTTCCATTTCCATAATATTGTCCTCAAGTACATCGCCCTTGTATAGACCCTCTATATACTCCTTCCACCTTTCTGCTTTCCCCTCTTTGCTTAGAACTAGGTTTCCATTTGAGCTCTTGATATTCATACAAGTGGCTCTCTTTTCTCCAAAGGTCTCTTTAATTTTCCTGTAGGCTGTATCTATCCTACCCCTAGTGAGATAAGCCTCTACATCCTTACATTTGTCCTCTAGCCATGCCTGCTTAGCCATTTTGCACTTCCTGTCGATCTCATTGTGAGACGTTTGTATTCCTTTTTGCCTGCTTCACTTACTGAATTTTTGTATTTTCTCCTTTCATCAATTAAATTCAGTATCTCTTCGGTCACCCAAGGATTTCTACTAGCCTTCATCTTTTTACCTACTTGATCCTCTGCTGCCTTCAGTACTTCATTCCTCAGAGGTACCCATTCGTCTTCTAATGTATTTCTTTCCCCCATCCCTGTCAGTTGTTCCCTTATGCTGTCCCTGAAACTCTGTACAACCTCTGGTTTAGTCAGTTTATCCAGGTCCCATCTCCTTAATTTCCCACCTTTTTGCAGTTTCTTCAGTTTTAATCTCCAGTTCATAACCAATAGCTGGTGGTCAGAGTCCACATCTGCCCCTGGAAATGTCCTACAATTTAAAACCTGCTTCCTAAATCTGTGTCTTACCATTATATAATCTATCTGATACCTTTTAGGATCTCCAGGATTCTTCCATGTATACAACCTTCTTTTATGACTCTTGAACCAAGTGTTAGCTATGATTAAGTTATGCTCTGTGCAAAATTCTAACAGATGGCTCCCTCTTTCATTTCTTAGCCCCAATCCATATTCACCTGCTATGTTTCCTTCTCTCCCTTTTCCTACTGTCGAATTCCAGTCACCCATGACTATTAAATTTTCGTCTCCCTTCACTACCTGAATAATTTCTTTTATCTCATCATACATTTCTTCAATTTCTTCGTCATCTGCAGAGCTAGTTGGCATATAAACTTGTACTACTGTAGTAGGCATGGGCTTCGTATCTATCTTGGCCACTATAATACGTTCACTATGCTGTTTGTAGTAGCTTACTCGCACTCCTATTATTTTATCCATTATTAAACCTACTCCTGCATTACCCCTAATTGATTTTGTATTTATAACCCTGTATTCACCTGACCAGAAGTCTTGTTCCTCCTGCCACCGAACTTCACTGATTCCCGCTATATCTAACTTTAACCTATCCATTTCCCTTTTTAAATTTTCTAACCTACCTGCCCAATTAAGGGATCTGACATTCCACGCTCCGATCCGTAGAATGCAGTTTTCTTTCTCCTGATACCGACGTCCTCTTGAGTAGTCCCAGCCCGGAGATCCGAATGGGGGAGTATTTTACCTCTGGAATATTTTACTCAAGAGGAAGCCATCATCATTTAACCATACAGTAAAGCTGCATGCCCTCGGGAAAAATTACGGCTATAGTTTCCCCTTGTTTTCAGCCGTTCGCAGTACCACAACAGCAAGGCTGTTTTGGTTAATGTTACGGGGCCAGATCAATCAATCATCCACACTGTTGCCCCTGCAACTACTGATAAGGCTGCTGCCCCTCTTCAGGAACCACACGTTTGTTTGGCCTCTCAAGAGATATCCCTCCATTGTGGTTGCACCTATGGTACGGCTATCTGTATTGTTGAGGCACGCAAGCTCCCCACCATCGCCAAGGTCCATGGTTCATGGGGGGAGGAATAGATCCATATGATTTTTTAACTATGTTAATTTTGTGACACTCAAATCGCAGCATAGTTTTTGCGCCATGCAAATGAATTTTTGTACTGAATAGAATTGAATAAATTAAGTAATATTTTATGACTAATTTTGAGTTATATATTCATGTGAAGACCTTTTTTTGGGCAGCTGCTCTCTCTCACAAAGCGTGAACCTGCAGGCCTGATATGTTGTGTTTCAAAGTGAGTGTAAAGAAAACTTTCTTTACAAGTTTTGGAGATTTTGTTTTTGCAACAACGACTTCCGATTTGTAGAGCAGAATCTCCTTCGATTTTGGCCATTTCCAGACCATGCTGATGGACTTCATGCATTTGATTAGAGCACCATCGTTTTCTATTTGGTATTTATTCGAACACCCTTTAAATAAACTACATTTTACATAGAGCAGTCAAGTTTTCAAAATGAAAGTAATTTATGGCCAACTTGAACCCACAGTAATATCTAATTTCTTGGTCAGAAATGCGATTCAGGGTTACTTGAGCCCAGATCATACAACTAGGCTGACCAGATTTCAAAGGAAAAAGACCGAGACACTCGTGGTTATATTGGGCTCGTAACTTTTCGAGTCCGCAGCCATAGAAATCATGTGGTTTTGAGGTGAAGAACTTGTTGAGACATGTTTGGAGCGCATTTACATGCTGAAAGGAAGTTCCTTGAAGGTTATTTGATAGAGAAAGGAAAAGCTGAAAAGCTGAGGGAGTAAGGTAAGGTGAATAAGATTGGTGTGGAATAACTTCCTAGCCCAGCTCCTGTATAGTGTCTAACAGAATGCAGTCGGATGTTATCGTTGAATAGCATCACTCCAAGCAGACTTTTTGGTCATTTTTCTTGGACTGTGTCTGCAACACCTCTCAGTTGTTGACAGTAAATGTCACAATTGGTGGATACACTTGGAGGACGCAATTCATAGTACACCACAACATTGCTTTGCCAGCAGATGCATGAATTATGTTTTGTGGATGCGCTCAGGTCTTTGTACATGGATTTGCTTGGAATCAATCATTACGTTTTTTCCTATATTAGCTTAAGGGCACCATTCCTCATCACCAGTAACGACACAGGATGGTATAAATGGTCAGTGTTTTTCATAAGCCAATTGATTAGGTGCAAGCAGAGATGCACATATGGCCACCTGCTCGTTTTTGTGATTTTGGGTTAGAGCACGTGGTATCCATACACCCGATTTTTGAACCTTCAACATTGCATGTGAATGTTGAATAATACCAGTTGTCAAGTACACTGACTTGCATCATTGAAGATTGATGAGTTTAAACAAACTAAATCAAACTCCAAAGGTCTTCCTGAACTTCGAGAGTCACTAATGTCAAAACGCCCCCCTTAAAACGTGAAAGGCATTTTCTTACAGAGTTCTGCCCAATGGTATTATCCCCAAACATGGTAAAAATGTTTCTGAATGCCTCCGGTCCCATCAGCCCTCTATGGAATCAAATAGATGAATATGTCGGAAATACACTGATTTCTACTTTTGGCATTCCATTTTCTAGCTTCCACAGCTCCACTCACTATTTCCAAATGACAAAATACAGTATGGAAACTCAGACAGTAACCGTAAGCTACAAACAAAAAATGGCAGTCTATAAATTAATGCATAGCAACTCGAATACCAACATGAAAAACAAAAACGATATGAAATTATGCATCAACCTAATACGTACTTTATATATAACTTCATTACTACACTTGCATTTACCTTATGTTTTGAAATTGAGAGTAGGCCTACGATGATGCACCATTTGAAAAAGGAATGGAATTTGAAAAACACTTGGAAGACAATGGTTACACAATATCCAGAAGGACACTAATGGTTAATTTTACTGAAGAAATGTTTGGGAATAGAAAGCAATAAAATTTTTAGCTGTTGCTTGTTGGTTTTTATAGTATACATAAACAATACAAATTTCTTTTCCATTTATACTGTATAAATAATTCATAATCTTATCATTTAACTGGTTTATAAATGTGGGTTCATAATCATCAGGATAACATAGAGATAGGAAATATGAAAGTGTTAATTTTCACTCTCATCTTTTATGATACATATAGATATATACATTTATATCTATCATATTTTAAGTAATAAAAATTAAAAATTTAACATGATTTTTCCTGTTAAATGGAAGCAATTCCATGTACATCGAATGCTGAAGTATCTTTAATGAATATATTTCCGAATAAGAACAGGGTTATGTATAATAATAAAAATGTTCCTCTGATAATTGATAAAAATAATGATCAATGGTTTAAAGCTAAGAACATGGCTTAAATTTTGGAATTTAAGAAAACAAGAGAAACAATTTCATATCATGCGAGAGTAAAAGATAGAAAAAATTATAAACACTTAGAGGGTAGCAAATCGCTAGTTTATTTTTTTAGATATTTTTCTCTCAGATAATATATATTGCTTCTGTTATATTCTAAATTTTTCCGATTCCGTTATAAGTAATCCTGTAGCTATTCTGAAATATATTCATTAATGATACCTGAATATTAGATGTACTTTGAATTGATACCACTTAATAAAAAATCAATTTTTATTATTTTTTTATTTTAATGATAAAAATCTTATATGTATAAATGTGTCACACAATACAAATGGGAAAATTACTAATTTTATATTTTCTACCTCTATGTTAACCTGATGATGACATAATCATAGATCAATTAACCAATGAGAATTTGAATTATTTATACAATCTAAATCGATAAGAAATATGTATTGGTTATGTATATTATAAGAAACCGACAAGCAACAGCTAAAAATTTGTGTTCCACTCTATTCCCAGATATTTCATTAGAAAAATTAAACATTAGTGTGTTTTGGCTATTGTGCAACCACTGTCTTCCAACTGTTTTTCAAATTCCATTCCATTTATTTTATTCATGGCAAGATTGTATTTCATATAACCCACATCAGGGTAATACGATGAAAAATATTCTTTTGTTATTTGTTTCCATTCCTATTCAGTAAGGCTATCTCACACAGTTTTGTTAATTATCTGATTGCTTGGTTTATTTGTGAGATCTTGAGTGATGATCATGGGTTGAATGTATTCTGCTGATATTAGATATTGACATATAAGTTATTTTTAGTTACTTAGATCATGTCTGTGTAGTAATAAATTATTTTCTTACTCAGCAGTACTCTCTGACAATATTTTATGTTATCAAATTTCATGTTGTGTAGTTCCTTACCTTCTTCAACCCTGATGCGCTTAAAAACAGATTTAAAGATTTCTTTGATCAATTTCTAATTAATACATGCTGTAGAATACACATAATGAAATGATTCATCTGAATGCTCTGCTGAATTGTATGCATCAAATCTATATTTGATTACCTTGAATGCTGTTCTGCCAATTTCAAATAAATGATCCCTTTCTAGTGAAAAATTGCTGATGTTGCAGATAATGTTCAGTTCATTTTAGACGTTTTGTATTTTACCTTTCTCAGTTTCTTGTTTTTTTTCTGCTTATAATTGTATAGCAAGTTGTAGTTTTTGTTCTTCAATTATTTTTAGTTTATTTCAGAGATCTATGGCTTTTTGTTCAATAATTTTTGAGACTGAGTGGTTTTATATTCTGCCATATACCTCAAATAATGGAATGATAAGTTTTCTAAAATTAGGTATTATTTTATTACTCATTTACATTGTTTTGGGTAAGACACACAACTAATTCTTTAAAATCATTAACTGTTAATAAAATCTATTTCTTTTGAACATGATTATTTGGTATTAAGTTTTTAATTTCATTTTATATACATTGATATTCTAAAGGTAAAGAACTATCTTATTTTTGTGTATGGTATTTCGTTATAGTTCAGAAATTTGATATGATCTTTTTTTAATAATCTAAATTTTTCAGTGCATAAATTATTATCTACTGAAATATTATATAGAAATATTAAACTATCGTCAGTTACTATACATTTTTCTTTTTAAATGGAGCAATCCAACTATCTTTATCTCAGCAACCACTAAAGCAGTGTCTAGACTGAGTCAGAGTTCCTTAATTTAGCTGATAGCTGTTCTTCTAATAAATTCAAATGCTTTCATTATACATGATTCAGTATTAGATGCACTTGGAATTGGTTCCATTTAAAGAAAGTAATTTTCGTAAGGAAAATATAATTTTCAATATATTCATATTATAAAGCTTATGGATTATTATATTTTATTTGAATTTTTTCAACATTAGAAATATTTAAATAGTGAACTAAGTTTATTTTAATTTTTGAATAATTTTCAAACACTGACCTCACACTGCCTGAAATACAATAATGAATAAAATGTAAAATATCATTAGTAAGCAAAACATTCTTTTTCCCCAGATAGTAAATATATATTTTTCTTATAAAAATAAATATTATAAATGGTGACCCTAAAAAGTAGGTGATTTAAAATCTAGGGCAAAATAGCTAGGAATGAAAGGTTATTCTGAAATGAATAGATAGCAATTTATTGATCTTATTAAAAATAACAATAATAATGAGGTTAATAAACTAAAAGCTAAGAATGACAACTTATTCAAATGATTCATCTTATGTGTAAATTAAAATTTTGCACAATTCTATGTATTGTATTTAATAATGATACATACTGAACCATAAATGTTGATTATATTAAAAAGAAACATCCATTTATTAAACTTGATTGGACATTATATATACGACAAGATGCTACTCCAGGCAGGTTTAAAATGAATGTGCGCAATGGTAAGATTTGCCCCTGTCTGAGTAGGCTCTGTAGCAGACCTTAGGATCTTTTAATTCTATAAATTACGATAATCCTACTAAATGATAAACGTTGTTCCTGCTTATTTATTTATTGTAGATTAAAAAAACCTTTATATTACAAAATTTACATTTCCTAAGTAAAATTACTAATCAATTGCCCAACTCTGCCCCTTATTATGACTGTGTGGTCTAATATCATAACGAAAAATGACTGACCATCATCTACATACCAAACACTAGAAGACACTACTTTCAAAGATGATCTACGGTAGTGTGGGACCTCAGTGGAAATAAACTAACGTGATCACAGCTGTTTAGCTTCTTATAGCCATAATAAGCCGAAGCAATTTGCGATATCATCGTATGTACTACGTCCAGTGCGTCGAAGAATGGTTCTTGACTCTTCTGCGATGATGGAAAAACTCCAGCAACAAATAAACTCTTTCAGACACTAGGACAGCAGAAGGCAGTCCTCTGACTAATGTAGTCTTATACTGTCTTCTCCTCTCTGTGTTCTACAGACGAGAAAGGCGAACTCCCAGCCACAAGGATGGAGTTCAGATAGCTTCTCAACATAAGTATAGGCAGTAGGAGTGCCCTCAATTACTGAATGCTGTGTACTCAACGACGACTTCCAACCTGGACGTGAAGTCCAGAATCGTATAAGTTCGCATCAGTACAGTGCCTAACTGTTCTAACAGTAAACTCTCCTGAGAGCAAAGACAGCAAGTCCGTCTGTCTCAACAAAGTTGATATCAACTGACCGACACACACGGGCGCTCACAACGGAAGACGTAATCTCTCCACTGCTGCTTTCCCAGCAAGGCTCAGCTCCCCACCATCGTAATTCCGAAAACGAATCACATTCCCGAAACACGGAATATTCTCCGTCTCTACAGATTCTTCCGAATCCCGACCAACCATATTTTAGTCTTTTGTCGTCCAGCACGGGACGTTTGTGAGGGAAAACCTATATTTGTACAACGGTACGCTTATGAGTAAAAATCCTTGGATATAATCCAGCCTGCGTGGTTTCCAAGGTGCCGCTTCTTCGTTCCTATCACCTGCATCCAAGATTTTCGTAGTTTCCGAGTATAATCCTTTTGGTTCGGCTACAACACCAGCCATCTTGCTATTTCCTGTGTTTAAGCAGGACCAACACACCTGTGTGGGACTTCCACCCAGGATTTGAGTTCTGTCTGCCATTTCATTTCCACTGTCGTTCCAACCTCTACCAATATGATAATAAAGACACTTCATCACCTTTCATGCAATAAGCGTTAACAATTATTTACAAGGCATATGTGACAATGCCAGTCTCCTTTAAATATTCATATATACGATGTACTACTTATCAAATAATACCAAATGTGGTTGTAGATCATGGCAAAGTATGTGGATGAGTGTTCGTAAGGTGCGAAATTATAGCCACCTTACAATACATTGCACAAACAAAATTTTCCAGAAACAAAAGTTATCTCAAGATTTTATGATGCAACTTTAAAACAAATTAGATTGGTATAATATATCAAGGTATCAAATATCATCTGAATATTTTGCGAGAGAATTTCAGGACAAATTAAAATGGGGCAATATGTCAGTTGAACAAAACCTTACTGAAGATTTTAAAATGGAATTTAAAGGTGAAGTTAACTGGGAAAATCTATTAATCTGTCAAAATTTAACAGAATCATTCATATAAAAACTTAAAAAATACCTTATGAAATATTATCTACTACAGAAGAAGGCTGGTGCTGCCTGGAGGCTGCTTCAGCAACCGCTATTTCCATATGCTTAACTGATCAAAATCATCAGTTTGTAAAAACAGATTCTAATCATATATTTTATAAACAAATGGTTGATAAATGGTTAGCAGAACTTCAAAGGAAGAACAATATTTAACGAAAATTTTGTTGCTATTCATATGAATAAAACAAAAATTTCGCTTAATAAGACAATTTATACTGGAATGAGTATATTTGATTTATTTAACGAACTGATTATGATTTTCACTGAAATGTTATGAAACCAAAATATGGAGAATATATTGAACTTTGCTATCAAGTTACAGACTGACGATTTGTACGAAGATATGAAGTTGATGATTGATAAATTTGATACTAGTGACTATCAACAGATAATACATATTCAATATTACCTAAGCCGACAGAAAGTCCTAGGGAAATCAAAAGATTAAATTAATGGAAAAATAATTGAAGAATTTTGTAGTTTAAGAGCAACAATGTATGCCTACAAGATTGATGACAAAACAGAGAAAATACTAAAGGAGTTAAGAAACGTGTTATGAAAAAAAAACTTAACTAGACCATCAAAATTGTTTGTTTAATAAAAGAAAACAATAAAGAACTACGAATTTAATATGATGCATTAAACACGAAATTTATTCAGTCAAGTAAATAAAAAGGCACTTACCCCACATATCAATAAATTATATGTTTCAGACAATAACATAGATATGTTGCCATATATACATTACCTGATGAAACAACTTCTGTATTTTTCAGTGTGTAGTTTAAATCTTACTAACAAAAATTTTACTATATAAATGAAGGCTCTACTGAAGAAGCTCAACAGTGCTAACAGTTCTAATTTGTTTAAAAAGCTTAATGAGCTACAAGTAAATAATTTTTTCTATATTACTGGATGTTTGTTCGTTTTGTTTTAGGATGAAAAAACAATGGGTGTCATATGTGCCAAATTATTGGCTGTGAATACCAGAATACTAGACAGGGAGAAAAAATTTGTGTGAAGTTTGACGGAAAATTTATGATTATTTTACCAGACAGATACTTGAAATCAATTAGTGGCTGGGATTTTAAATTTTTTGAAGATGGAAATATTAAGCTATGATATAGAAGAATGCAAAAATTAGAAATAATGCTAGTGAATTTCATGACCTATAATTTCTAGTCTGATAAATTTTATAATCTTTAAAGGGACAACCTCCAGCTAAAGAAGTGTGGTAAATGTGTGAACAAAGGCAACTATCATAAAGATGTATATCATAATATGTGTAAGGAACATGTATCTTTTTACCATAAAATTAAAGGTAGATGTCAAAACATGAGTTAATAACAATTTTACACCTGCTAAAGATCAAAGAGTTGTGGAAGGTGTAGGACATATAAAAATATAATAAATGGAATTTATTTCCCTTATTTTCTTAAACTCGAATTTTTCTGAAAAGGGAAAAGTAAGAAAACAAATGCTTTAATTTTTTGTCTTAATTTTATACATATTTAATAATAAAATTTATATTTTTATAATATTTGGTGTAAACTTTATATTTAATACGAAAAAAGTGAGCTAGAAATTAAAATTGTTGATAGCAGAAGGTAACTGTCGGTTGTCTAAATTTTTTAAAAGTAAACTCAAACTCACTTTTAAAAAATTGGGTGCAAACCTACAATATCCGTCTATTTCCTCGACGTTTTTTGGAGCTAGCTGACCACATTCAAGAGGCAACAGAACTCACACAGGTCTGTGCAGCCCTGGCGCTGGATAGCTGTGCTACAACCATGTCAACAGTACCGTTAGCTGACCAGGACTCACTTATGGCAAAGATCGAAATGTTGCATGTCCAAGTTGTTGTACTATTGTCTCGCAACAGCAGAGGACGATACCAACGACATTCGAGATATAAGTCTGCCATCTGCACCATGACTCAATCGAGTGACCGGCAAGAGACTGCCAACACTCCAAGCTCCTGTTTGACTTTTGACAGAGGTTGATGCATGAAATTCTTAATAGATATTGGATCAGACCTGAGCATTCTGCCTCGAACATACTTACATTATTGTCAGAAATCCACTGCCTGTCATCTGACAGCCGCTAAAAGCTCCTCGATCATGATGTATGGCACTCAAATGGCTGAAGCTTAAACTTGGACTGCGCAACCATAAGAGTGGAATTTCACTACCGTTAACGTCACAGTGTTCATCATCAGAGCAGACCTCCTGGCACACTACTGGCTACTACCCGTCGTGGTGAATACCCGCATAGTGGACAGAGTCACCATCCTCAGTGTCACAGGCTTCCACCACAGTGTAGCAGTCCACAAAGATAAGTTGATGCAGGTTTCCAGTGGTGAGTACACTGCATCACTGAATAAACAACCGATTTGGACCCGGCCACCCAGTGCCGCAAAACCCATACTGCATGATACAGTGCACTATATTAAAACAATGGACGGGTGCCCTGTGGCATGCACGCCTGATGTTTGACTCTAGACCATTAGCAATTCCAAAGGACAAATTTGATTTGATGTTATGGGAAGACATAATATGGGTCTCTAAAATCCCATGGCCCTTGGCATTGCACTTGGTGCCAAAGAAAAGCAGAACCTGGCGCCCATATAGTGACTTCATGCATATATCTCACATACCGTTTCTGACAGGTTCCTTGTACTGCTGTTAAGGGACTTTAATTACGCCCTGCATTGTGACACCATTTTCACCGTCTTGGATTGCACAAAAGCTTACATCCAGATACCTG
Source organism: Schistocerca piceifrons (assembly GCF_021461385.2). Classification (NCBI taxonomy): domain Eukaryota; kingdom Metazoa; phylum Arthropoda; class Insecta; order Orthoptera; family Acrididae; genus Schistocerca; species Schistocerca piceifrons. Next base: position 267,564,563 of record NC_060139.1, on the reverse strand, counting down.
TAGCTGCAGAATAAATATCAAAGACCGCCATAATAACGCCTTCTGGCTTATAGGGGAGCATGTTTATGACCTTTGGCTTACGCATTGCAGCTCAAACGTGGCAGAGATTTATAGATTCCGTTCTTCAAGGACTACCGTTCTGCTTTGCATACCTAGACGATATCCTGTTGTTCTCTGCCGATCCAGAACAACAATTGCAGCAACTGTTTGATGTCTTTGGACGAGAAGAGCAATGTGTAGTCTTACTGAACGTAGCCATGTGTCTTTTATGGCAGCCAGAAGTGACGTTTTTTGTTCATAAGATCTCCTCTGCGGGCTCCCTTCCTCTGACTGAGAAGGTAGAAGCAGTTATACAGCTACACACGCCAGCTACATACAAGGAATTACGATGTTACTTGGGTATGCTTAATTTCTACAGGCGACAACTTCCCCATGCAGAAGAAGTACAGGAACCTTTGATGGCAGCATTGTCGAGTCCTAACGTTGATGGCAAGTCTCTTGTGCACTGGACATATATGTCTCGGCATTGGAGTCTGCAAAGAAGAGTATGGTTGACACAGCACTTTTAGTGCACCCAAAGCTTGATGCACTGCTAGCTGTTGTCGTGAATGTGAGCCAGACAGCCACTGGTGCGCCACTCCAACAGTGGGTGGACAACAACTGGTACCCACTGCTGTATTACTCCCACAAACGGTCGCCTTCACAAAGGAAATAGATTACATACGACTATCAGCTCCTGATTATGTGCCAGGCAGTCAGGTATTTTCGTCCACAAGTTAATGTTCAAGTCTTTACAATCTACACAGACTACAAGCCCCTAACATTTTCATTCAGGTGGAACAGTGCCAACTGCTCAACCAGGCAGTTTAATCATTTTGAAATTGTGGCTCAGATCACAACAGACATCAGACACGTATCTGGAATTAAGAATGGTATTGTGGAGTGTTTATCGCAGATCAGCATCATCTCGAATCCAATAGATTTTTTCTCACTTGCACAAGCGTAATGGAATACACGGTGCTGAGCACATACGTCAGCAAACTTGCATCAGAACTGAAGTTACAGCTCATAGATGCACCAGGAGGGGATACACATCTACACTGTGATATCTCAGTGACCGACCTCGTCTTTTCCTGCCGTCAGCGTTCAAAAGGCAAGAATTCTTTTAACATGTCCGTGAGTCGTACCATTCAGGTGTGCGACCAAACTTCTGTCTAGTATCTGAGCGCTATGTGTGGATGGGCATGCAGAAATACCATCATGATTGGGTCAAATCGTGTCTCAAGTGTCAGCAATGAAGATCTCTCGATATGTACACGGCTCAATTGGCGTTTTTCCAGATACCACCACGTTTCGCCCATTTGGGATTGAACATGGCTAACTCACTTCCTCCATCAGACAGACAGTGGTATTTCTTGGCCACGATTGATCGTTATACCAGATGGCCTGAAACAGTACTGACAGACAATATCACAATCGAGACATTACCTTCTGCTTTCGCATCGACATGATTGGAGAGATTTGGGTGCTTGCTACGTATCACTATTGACCACAGACGCCAATAGGAGTCAGAACTGTTCACACAGCTGGCCAAGTTTTGTGACACTCGTCGCAAGACCATGACCTACCACCCGGCCAACAATGGGATGATCAAATGCTGGCAACATTGTTTGATGTGTCATGACGAATCTTGAATATTGGCACTCATCGTAATATTGCCCAGCCTATGGACAACTTTCAATGGGATGTCAGTGTGTCAGCAGCAGAATTAGTGTATGATGATCTTGTGGACAAAGAAACAATGAAGACGACTCTGCAAGATCAACCAGAATTTTTACAGCATTTGAGACAGCATGTCTCCAAAATCCGGCCATCAAAGGCTTAACGGCATACTTCATCACACTCTTTTATATATAAAGACATCGAACATTGTTCTCATGTGATGTATCACCCAGATGGCGTAAAACTCTACTTCAAGCCCCATATTGCAACCTGTACAAGGTTCTCCAGAGACATGCACAAACAATAGGCATTCTGGTTAATGACAAAACTACAACTGCCTCATTGAATCGAGCAAAGCCAGCATACATATTACATGAGACGCCACTGCCAGTGGCACAGCGTAGACGACGACAAGGCTCTCATCAGGACTCCTCAACGCATCCACCTCCTCATACTGTGAAGCATCTGTCGATCAACGCGGTACCTACTCCAATGTGGATGGTCCGCTTTGGCTGCCGAGTTCGCTTCCCAGCGAGGCTCCTTGATACTGATGCTCTGCTTCCGCCAGGTAGGCTGATGTGGCGTCCTAAGCGTCAACCTATACGTGTTCACGCGAAGTGCAGTGTTGTGCAGTGATGGTGGAGTGTTGTTGTGCATAGCAAGTGAATCACTATCGAGTAGTTCCGCGCCTGGCCACTAGGAGCACTGCACTGCACTGGCGATTTATTTCTCCATGCGCACGTTTAATCTTCAATTTAAAATTTATTTTCTGCTGTTGTTCTTTTCGCCTACTCTTTAATACGATGCTACGAAGTTTTCCAGAGTTCTTTCTGAGTAAAAATTGTAATTCTGTAAGGAGGCTGACACTTCAATTGAATTATCTTCGGGTTACAAGTGGACAGTACCCTTACATGTTGGAATTAATAAAATATGTTCTTTGATTACCGAGTTTATTCCTCCTATGCATAGATCATGTCAAACAAGAGTCGTGAAGCATTTCCCCTGTAAGAACCGACAAAGTCTTTACATAGATCTTAATGCTAAAGCTAACTTCTCGTTTCGTTTCTTTGTACATGATGCGTACAGCATATTTGCTGAAAGTGGGTAACCAATAAGCCTTTTTCTCAAATATCAGTCTAAAGTGACTTTACTGAGCTGACAGTATTTGCGAATCATTCTTTGTACCAGTAAACTGCAAAGTTTTGTTACTATCACTCATCTGACACTTACTTTCAACACATTTTAAAATTTGCACAGTACTTTCATTGGAGTGGCCAAGTGATGATGGTAACTGGATTGAAATATTCTATACTCGTTGACTATCGAGTAAAATGGGACTTGAAAAACTTATTTATGGCATGCTATGTCGTTCTACATACAAGTGCAGCATTTTGTGTTTCATGTATCAGGGCAGACTGTTTTGCTTATGTACATTGTCATTAGTCATACCCTAAATTTTTAGGATTATGATGAATGATATTAACGAAACTTTGCAAATATTGTCAGCTCAGTTCAGTCACTTGAAACTGGTATTTAAGAAGAAAGCTCTTTGGTTACGTATTTTCAATAAAAATGCTGTACATATCATGTACATAGAAACGAAATGAGATGTTAACTTTCACATTATGAAGTGACTAATGACTTCCCTGATGTCTCAGAGCAAATATGTTAGACTGGCACCTGCCTTTCTCCATGGTCAAACTGGATATCTCAGAAATGTGACTAATAAACTACCAATAATAATAAACTTCAGACACATTGATACAGTTCTTCAATGATATGTGTAATTGGTTGACAATCTAGAGGATATTTGTCAAATTATGCTTTGGCTTTAGTGTTAATTTTATGAGCCGAATCATTTCTGAAGGGATACTCTAGCAAGCTGCTATGTGGACACCCTACCATACTGCTACTTGGAGGCAATTTTCACATAAAAAAATGAGCTCTCAAGAAATTCGAACATGGGACCTCTGTCATGATATAACAGCGTTTAACTGACAGTCACATAGACTCTGATTCCAAGATCGCCTGTTTTAGAATTTACACGTCGTATTGTGAGGTTTTTTTCCCTAAAAGTTGACAGACCAACACTTCCAAAGAAAAGTAAGACATAAGTAGCTCACAAAATTGCAGTGAATATATCACGTGAAGACAATGAGCTGCTACTTTAGTTCATGTGTAAGAATGGATTAAAGTATCTTGTGAAATGAAAAGGGAAAGGTATTTGTTAGCAAGCACAAGTAGAGATTCTGCAGTAGTTGCACACTACAAAAACTACTCAAAATTACAAACAAAAGTTGTTGAAAATTCAAGGAATATGAACATTATTTTAGAAATCAGTAAGTCTGGCAACAGACTTAAGGCTATATGGAATGTAGTGAAATAAGAGGCAAGAAAACCAGCCATAGAACAGGATAATATCACTGCTTAATAGATTGGAAGGTCTATAAATGATGAGTCATATGTAGCAAATATATTTCAGGATCATTTCTTAAATGTACTGAAAAGTATAGGGACAAACAGTTTAGAAAGAAAGTCACAGAAGTGTTTTGAAAAGACAGCTCTCACAGAATGCAATCAAATGAATATATCACCAACTTCTCATTGTAAAATTAAAAGAACTTGAAGCTCTCTCAAAAATAAAAGCTCATCTGGTTTTGATGGTGTTTCCAGTAGAGTATTAAAGATTTGTACACTTATAACAAGCCGTGTCTTACTTGAAATATGTAATACATCACTAATGCAAGGCATTTGTCCAGAGAGATTCAAATATACCATTGCAAAAACCCCTACTTAAGAAAGGTGATAGGAGAGAGCTTAATAACGACAGACCTGTTTCACTGCTGACATCACTTTCCGTTTTTGAAAAGATTATGTATTCTAAAATAGTACCTATATCACCTGAACAACAGTATTATCTTCAGCAAATAACAGTTTGGGTTTGAGAAGTGTTGTTCCACTGAGAATTCCATTCACATGTCCACTCACCAAATTTTACAAGCATTAAATCATAAAATAACACCGACTGGTATTTTCTATGACCTATCTAAAGCATTTAACTGTGTGAATCACAATAACCTCCTAAATAAATGGAATTTTTATTGGTTTGATGAAATAGTTGTAAAGGAACTTAATAAATTTTTTCTTTTTGAGAAATGTATAGATAATTATTCGACTATCACATCAAAGATCCACTTGGAAAGTCTCTATCACTGACTGACAAAAGAAACTTTATGCTCTTCGTTTATTAGTTACCTTTCGTTGTTCTCATTTCCTGGTGATAAGACGTGTTGTGTAATTTTAAAGTGGAATGGTGTTATACAATGAAAGCAATTTATGAAACAGAACGACTTTCTGATTTATGATACCATGGATCCCAGTTTCTGTACCTCTGTATGGTTATTATTATTTTAATTTTGTATGGAGAATTTAGATGGAGGCGACGATCTTCACGACGGTGCTGCTCAAAAACAGAGGTACGTAAATGTTTTCCTCTCTTTCCCTTCATGGCCACCAATGTCAGTTTCAGTATTTAGGTCATAGGCCTATTTGCCATGACATTCAGAACCCTTCAATCTTTCTTTTCGTTTAATTAGGGAGTCTGATAATTTTCTTTCTTAGATGAGTATAGGCATTAGCACAAATTTAAAGTTGAAATATTTAAGTAATTTTTTCCATCCATTATTGCGACTGTAACCAATTGTTTCTGTTACATGCTATGCCAACTGTGTACCAGATAAGAAAATTATTACCAAAATCAATCCATAAAATAGAAAAATACACTCCTGGAAATGGAAAAAAGAACACATTGACACCGGTGTGTCAGACCCACCATACTTGCTCCGGACACTGCGAGAGGGCTGTACAAGCAATGATCACACGCACGGCACAGCGGAACCGCGGTGTTGGCCGTCGAATGGCGCTAGCTGCGCAGCATTTGTGCACCGCCGCCGTCAGTGTCAGCCAGTTTGCCGTGGCATACGGAGCTCCATCGCAGTCTTTAACACTGGTAGCATGCCGCGACAGCGTGGACGTGAACCGTATGTGCAGTTGACGGACTTTGAGCGAGGGTGTATAGTGGGCATGCGGGAGGCCGGGTGGACGTACCGCCGAATTGCTCAACACGTGGGGCGTGAGGTCTCCACAGTACATCGACGTTGTCGCCAGTGGTCGGCGGAAGGTGCACGTGCCCGTCGACCTGGGACCGGACCGCAGCGACGCACGGATGCACTCCAAGACCGTAGGATCCTACGCAGTGCCGTAGGGGACCGCACCGCCACTTCCCAGCAAATTAGGGACACTGTTGCTCCTGGGGTATCGGCGAGGACCATTCGCAACCGTCTCCATGAAGCTGGGCTACGGTCCCGCACACCGTTAGGCCGTCTTCCGCTCACGCCCCAACATCGTGCAGCCCGCCTCCAGTGGTGTCGCGACAGGCGTGAATGGAGGGACGAATGGAGACGTGTCGTCTTCAGCGATGAGAGTCGCTTCTGCCTTGGTGCCAATGATGGTCGTATGCGTGTTTGGCGCCATGCAGGTGAGCGCCACAATCAGGACTGCATACGACCGAGGCACACAGGGCCAACACCCGGCATCATAGTGTGGGGAGCGATCTCCTACACTGGCCGTACACCACTGGTGATCGTCGAGGGGACACTGAATAGTGCACGGTACATCCAAACCGTCATCGAACCCATCGTTCTACCATTCCTAGACCGGCAAGGGAACTTGCTGTTCCAACAGGACAATGCACGTCCGCATGTATCCCGTGCCACCCAACGTGCTCTAGAAGGTGTAAGTCAACTACCCTGGCCAGCAAGATCTCCGGATCTGTCCCCCATTGAGCATGTTTGGGACTGGATGAAGCGTCGTCTCACGCGGTCTGCACGTCCAGCACGAACGCTGGTCCAACTGAGGCGCCAGGTGGAAATGGCATGGCAAGCCGTTCCACAGGACTACATCCAGCATCTCTACGATCGTCTCCATGGGAGAATAGCAGCCTGCATTGCTGCGAAAGGTGGATATACACTGTACTAGTGCCGACATTGTGCATGCTCTGTTGCCTGTGTCTATGTGCCTGTGGTTCTGTCAGCGTGATCATGTGATGTATCTGACCCCAGGAATGTGTCAATAAAGTTTCCCCTTCCTGGGACAATGAATTCACGGTGTTCTTATTTCAATTTCCAGGAGTGTATTTATCCATAAAAACTGGAAAAGGAACTTTTGGACTATTAAACGTTGTTAAACCTGCTACCAAGAAAACCGACCAGCAAAAGAAAATATGTAAGGGTAAGAGCAACAGCACTACTACACTTTTGGTTGATCGTAAATGTGGGAATGAATTGCATTTTTTCGACACCCACTGCATAGCACACACGTCTTTCAAAATTTCTTTTTTAGATAGTTTTGTAGATTATTGTAAATATATTATTTGTGAATGTATCACAAGATGGCGGATCATTTTTATTGATTGCGCACCTAGAAGTCATATATCAGTCTACTGTTTCACCAGAGACATATTTTACTACATTGAATTTCATGAACGAGCGTGACGTCATCCGTGATTTGTTTACGTGTAGTGCATGCCACAATAGTAGAGAAATTTGGCTGCACACGCGGCGTTGGGCGACAAAAGGCAGGTGACTGATGGCCCGTCCGGCCCGCTGGTTTACAGTTATATACGGCTATAGTGAAATTAATACCACAAACCAAAACTGTGGGTAATTCATCCGATGAGGAATCAGTTGCTCAACCTATACCTAACACAGAGGAAGAAAACATTGCAGACACTGATAATGCAATCACAACGACTAGTGGTACTCAGTCGCAAGTGGCAGACGATAATATATCAACTTTGGAAACTGTTCCAGATTCGGCAGTGGCGTCTCTGGCGCTGAGTGCCCTACCTTTGACACCTTCCTTCTTTGGACTAGTATGTTCTTGTGTGAACTTTCGGCACACAGATGTGTAACTGCCATTCTTTGTTATATGTACAAGCGACCAGTAAGTGTGTGTTCAATATTAAGTGTGTATTCAATCTCTTGACTAATCTTCAGTGATAACCACAGTGGTGACGACACCGTCGTCGTCTCATCCAGCGTTATTTGTGCTAGTTTTCGTCATTAACCCATATCGTGTGCCAGAGTGCATTGTTTCCTCCAGAATGGATCTACCAGTGTCTTTTGGCGCAAGTGTAATGGGCCCCATCAACTCTGCTGCTTGCGACCATGAGAGGACAAGTGTACCTCCTTCAAACTTGGTTAAAAGTGAGCAGTTATTTATACCTGTCCATGCCATCAGCCACCTAACTTTACCCAGTTCAACATGGCCGCGTGGCAGCACAACAATAGCCACAACATGGACAGTGCATGCTGCCTAACCACAAAAGGCAGGACCTTCCAGTTGAAGACATTGTGATTTATCCTTCATGGACATCGTTACATTTGGCATGGCTTGATGTGCCAGCAAAATTCCAGGACTGTGAATCGAACATTCCTATGCATGGGGTAACACATTCTCATTTACATGATGTCACAGCAACACCCCCACACCCAGTTTCGGCGACGCCGGTCGCCTTGACTGTGGCGGTTTGCACGACTGTCGCACCGTGGTTGCACCACGACTTCCCTCTGCTCACTTTCGTAATGGCGCTGGCCATTCCACCCACGCTGGTTACCAGGTCCACTGCTCCGTGGCTCCACCACAACCGCCCCCTCCCACTGTTACAATGGCACTGGCTGTCACACCCCCATCGTGTTCTTCATCACACTTGCCGATTGGACACACTTTGCCGGCTTATATGCCCACCCCTCCGTATCGTGTGCTGCATGTGGCCACAGCCCCACCTAGACTTTGGGTGATGCACCATTTACCACTACTGCACTTCCGGCGTCAGAGGCGTCCTGCTCTGCCCGCACCAATCTCCACCTGGCAGTGCTGCTGCAACATGGGTTACCAGGCAGGTTCCATAAGCTACCTGCATTGCAAAAACCCAACCCGAAAACTTGGTGTGCCTTAGTGGACCAACACCTGGGAATCCAAGCCATTTCCGACAACGGTGCACGTTCTGTTTGCTTGGTGAGCCATCTCCACACACATACAGACCTCAACAGCGACTTGCTTCTCTTACCACCCGTCTCGCACAAATATTTGACTGCCAAGTCACTGCTTATCGAGCGCCTTTCCCACCCTCCAGTGGAGGCTATCCATCACATTATTCACAAGGAGCATCTTGATGACCGCACCCCTTCGCAACTTTGGCAGCGCCTACGTGCATTAATTAACGACAAAGCGTCACCTGACACCGTCCTTTGGACATTGTGCATGGTCAAAATGCCTTTGGATTTGCAGCTTCATCTACTATCTCGTGTCGCTGACCCACTCAAGGTTCGATTATGCATGGCGGATCAGGCTTATACCATCATTTGTCATCGACACCACCTATCACGAATGACATCTCCATCGTCCTCAGTAGGCACACCTGCGCCTCTGGTTCCGTGCCCTGTCGACAGAGGCCAGCGCGCTTGCCTTGGCGCCTCAGCTGCCTGTCAGGAGTTGCCACCTAACGGCCTGCAGGATGTACTGCCAGTGGGCTCCCAACAGCCGCCGACCTCGCCTGAGCAGTGGCCCAGTCGTCTACTGGCCCTGTTGCACTCAGCTGCAATCCCTGCCTGCACTGTGCCGGCTCCCCAGCCGGCCTATCCACTGTGCTGGTTCCATGCTACTCATAGGTCGCCGCCCGCAACTACTGTGCACCCTGCATCTGTCCAAATGAGACTGGCAGGCACGTTTAGGAGCCACATCCCACCACATACCTACACAGGGCCTTTCTTCCGACTCTGCACCACCCGCTTCAGCGACACAATGCCTTATGCCACAAATATCTCGACCGGCATCCATTTTCTCGTCAACACTGGCGCCAATGTTAGCATCATCCCAGCCAAGCACACTGTCGAAGCACGATCCCGCTCTATCCTCGCCTTGATCACTGCCGACCTTTCTTCCATTGCGGTCCATGGCACCATCAAGATGTTGACTCATCTCTCACTGGTTCACACCTTCCCTCGGGCTTCCACACTGCCAACGTGGATGAACCTGTGATCGAGTTGGATTTTCTACACCATTTTGCCACATGTCCAGCTCTACAGTTCTGTACACAGCCGAACACCCGAGTTCAGGACGGCTTTGCTCTCCACCTCGTTAGCTAAGCTTTCCATGTGTGCTTCCCTGGTCGAGCGCATAACCACACAACTCTCTGATTTGTTGCATGTGCGTCCCAGATCGACGAACTCCACACCCAGGATGATGACTTACGCGTGCATCACCTCTGCCTCCACTGAATTGTCACATGCACAGCGTACCATACATCACCTACCTGCAGCCATGCAGGGAGACATCCCAGCACATGCCCCTACAGAGTCTTCTTGCCAACCTGCTCCAGTGTCGAGCACCCCACTGTCTGCTGTTTCTTTTGCTGCACTGCAGACGAATTTCCAATATGCACCTACATGTGCCTCTTCTGTCTCTTCATGCCGCTTCACTCCTGCATTGCGCCTTCTGTCACTGACTGCAGCCGACGCCCCACCTACATCATCCCAGTTCATCAAGGTCAGTGAACCAATGTCGCCTGTGAATACCTTCTTGATCCCTCATGCTGACTTCCCTACACAATTATCAGCCATCAGTAATGGCACTTGTCATAAGATTCGCACCACCAATGGCCCACCTGTTCATTGTAAGGCCAGGTGCCTTAACACTTCCAAACTTCTGTGCACCAAGGAGATTGCTCAGGATCTATTGGCTACATGCGTCCTCTACCCGTCCGATAGCAACTGATCTTCTGTGATACACCTTGTTCTCAAACAGGATGGCACCTTAAACATGTGCGGGGACTGCAAGCCCTTTAATGTCTGCACCATTATCGATAGCTACCCCATTCCACATATCCAAGATTTCATACAGTTGCTTCATGGTTCTACCTTTTTCTCTGTATTAGATTGTTCGAAAGTGTATCACCAGATTCCTATGCATCCACCAGATATTTCAAAGATGGCCACTATGATACCCTTCGGCCTATTTCAATACTGTTGCATGCCTTATAGATTGAAAAATGCTGCGCAGACATGGCAGTGGTTCATTGATTCCATTTTGATCCCTCTGCCTTTTGCCTATGCTTAAACGATATCCTTATCTTTTCTTGCTCCACTGAGGCGCATAAAGTTCACCTCGATGCAGTCCGTTTGGCCCTCGCCGCCAATGGCATGGTGATCAACCATGATAAATCTCGACTGAATTCCACATCCGTTACCTTCATCAGCCATTCTATCTCTGCCAATGGCCTCCAACCGACGAGTTCTAGTGTCGAAACCATACTTGAACTTGCTCTTCCTGTGGATTACGCTCAGTTCCGTCGTTTTCTGGTTATGGCAAACTATTACCGCCGCCATACTCCTCAAGCTGCCTCCGTCCAAATGGCCCTCGCCGACATTCTCTCTGGCAAGAAAATCACTGGAAAACGGAAGTTGGAGTGGACTCAACCCATGCTCGACACTTTTGGTAACCTTAAAACTGCCCTTGCCAAAGCTGTCACACTAGCCCACCCTGACGCTGAGGCCCATGTCTCGATCATGACTGATGCCAGTAACTCAGCTGTGGGCGCCATTTTACAGCACCACCCTGCCAGGACAACCCACCCCATCAGCTTCTTTTCCAAGAAACTAAGAGCCAGTGTAAGTGGTCAGCATTTGACTGTGAGCTGTTCACAGTGTACGAGACGATTAAGCATTTTTGTAGAGACCTCAAGGGGCAACCCTTCAGGCTACATACTGATCACAAGCCACTCGTGGATGCTATTCGCAGTCCTGTTAAAGACCTTCTGCCCAGGCATTTACACCATATGGACTACATCTGTCAGCACTCTTCCGACACATGCTACATCCACAGCGTGGAGAATGTTGTGGTAGATTACATTTTCCGACATCTGCATGCTAACTGCACCACTGGATCTGGAGGAACTTACCCGACTACAATCCAATGACAACAATATACAGCAACTAAGATCAGGAAACAGCTTATCGCTCTCTGTCCAGCCCCGTATACTACCTGGTTTGCAATGCACGTCCTTTGTGACACCTTTACAGGCATACTTCGCCGCCTGGTCCCCGCTACCCTCCGCCATAGGGTCTTTACTGCCTTGCATGGCTTAGCTCACCCTGGGACATGGGCCACGACATGGCTGGTTATGGAGTGCTTCATCTGGCCTGGTGTGAAGCACGACTGTAGCAGTTGGAGCCATGTGTATGTTCCGTGCCAGCGCAGCAAGGTTGGCAGGCATGCCCAACCTCATCTCGGCAAGTTTGACATCCTGAAGGGGCATTTCCGGCACATTGATATTGATGTTGTTGGTCTCCTTCCTCCATCCGAGGGCACAGATACATCTTATTGGTCATTGACTGTCTGACCCGGTGGGTCAAGGTGGTCGCCATTACTGATATCATGGCCGAGATCGTCGCCTGTTCCTTCATCTCGGTGTGGCTTACTCACTTTGGCAGTCCCCTATCTATAACCACTGACCAGGGACGCCAATTTGAGTCTGTCCTCTTCGCATGATTCTGCGAACTCTGTGGCATCACCAAGTTTCATACCACAGCTTACCACCTGCAGGCAAATGGCCTCATTGAGCAGTGGCACCACACACTCAAGGTCGCCCTAATGTGCCCTCCTGTGGGTCCTGCTGGGTATTCGCTTGGCTCATAAAGAAGATCTTAATGCCTTGCTTGCCAAGGTTCTGTATGACGAGCCTCTCCTTCTCCCCACTGAATTCGACATTCACGTTCTGCCACATCCGAGGATCTCCCCCCTCCCCCCCTGGTCGAGCATGTGCGCATGCAGATCGCACACCTCCGCACCACCCTGAACCTCCCCCACACAACCCTCCTGTGTTCATCCACAAGTACCTAGCTAAGTGCAACTTCGTTATGCTGCGGGACGACACTGTGTGGGCAGCCCTTAAGCCACCCTATTTGTGCCAACACCGTGTGCTACATCGCAATACCAACACGTTCGTCATCCATGTCCATAAACGGCCACAGGCAGTCTCAGTTACTAGACTTAAACCAGCGTGGTCCCTCAACGACGACCTTCCTCCCAACGCAGCAGTCCTACCTTCAGCTGATTCTTCTCTGCCCGCCATCAACTCTCCAGTGCAGCTGTTGGAACCACTGAGCTGCAGCGCCGCCGACACTGCCGCCCCCACTTCCCGCGCCAGCCGCCGCCTACAACAGCCGCGTTGGCACCAAGATTATAACTTCATCTCGACCCTTTTCACTGCTGTGCTTCGCACTACCAGGGTAGGGGAGGGGGGGGGGGGGGGGTTGGCGGGTCTCTGTGGTGTCTGTAGTGCAGAGTGCCCTATCTTTGGCACCTTCATTCTTTGAAATAGTATGTTCTTGTGTGAACTTTCGGTGCGCAGATGTGTAACAGCCATTCTTTGTTATATGCAAAAGTTACTAATAAATGTGTATTCAATATTAAGTGTGTTATCTCTCGACTAATCTTCCTTGATAACCACACTGCAAATGTACAAGGTCCAGTAGAGCCAGACATTAGGCAGATGTTTAAATTAATGCAGACAGATCTGATGTCACAATTTGTAACTCAGATAATAGCCCAAATCAATAGGGAATATAATAGTCCAAATGAATACACAGACAGGAAATGTCACAACACAGGTAGGGTATGTAACAACCCAAAGGAATACACATATAGGAAATGTCACAGCACAAATAAGCAATGTCACTACACAGGTAGACAATTTCACAAAACGGATAGGGAATGTAACCACTCAAATGAACAAGCTAGCCCGCATCTCGTGGTCGTGCGGTAGCGTTCTCGCTTCCCACGCACGGGTTCCCGGGTTCGATTCCCGGCGGGGTCAGGGATTTTCTCTGCCTCGTGATGGCTGGGTGTTGTGTGATGTCCTTAGGTTAGTTAGGTTTAAGTAGTTCTAAGTTCTAGGGGACTGATGACCACAGATGTTAAGTCCCATAGTGCTCAGAGCCATTTGAACCATTTTTGAACAAGCTAGACAGTGATGTAAAATACCTTACTGATATGCACAATAAACTGACAACACAACTGACACAACAAAAAGAGAGGTGGTGGATCATCTAATAGAAGTGGTGTGTAAAGATTTAAATTCCATGAATCAGGATATTGATAATTTGAAAACCACAGTTAAGGATGTGCCAGATCAGGTACGTAAGTTAACTAAAAATTTCAATGCCATGAGTGTATAGCAAACTGAGCTCAATACAAAAATGCAGGAAGGTGTAAATCAAGTTGAGGACATGACAAAACAGCAAAAACAGCTGTTTGAGGACTTTTTAGAAGAAAAAGACACACACATAAACCATACTCTAGAAACAGAGCTACAAAACTCGATAAGTAAACACAGTGGAACAAGTATACACTACACAAAACACATCTGTAGTTAAACTGAAAGCTGACACGGGCCAGACACAGAAAACTTTTAAACAGGACTTATGAGCCTGACAAAATCAAATAGCCAAGCAACTTAATAGGAAACAGTACAGTGAAAGAACGACACCAAGACGCAGAAGAGCTTGGCAACATACCCACAAATAAGAATGATAGTGCAATTAGTGACTATCCTACCCCGAATGTACATGTGTGTTCACCAAATTATGGGATGTGCGGTAACCAACGACACTGTGACGAAAGAAAGAAACAGCAAGTAACAGAACCCACGTTGTTATCAGCTTTGTTACAAGAGAGTCTTATAAACACCAGCAATTTCAAGTGTTCATCCCTGAAAAGAAGTCTGTGCATCCGGTAATTTTTATGAAGTCATTCAAAAATGTATTGCCGAAAATGTGGTCTGAATAGGGAAAGATACAACATGCTACGGGTTATATCCAAGGCGATGGAGCATTATGGGCGCTGTAAATGTCAGAAACTTGTCAGACATTAGAACAGTTTGAAAACGCATCCTTTCAGAGTACTGGTCACATGGCGTTGAAGAGAGATTAAGAAAAGCCCTATTCACCCTGAACAATATAATCCAAAATTTGGATCACTGCGAAAGTATTTTGAGAAATATTTAAATAAGACGAGGTTCTGGGATGAGCCAGTGACAAACACTGACGTCCTACGCATTCTGAAAGGAAAACTACCGCTTAATATTCGGGAAAAGGTAGTGCAGGTACCCGAAAGAAATCTGGAGTATTTTCTATGTGTCTCTGACTCTATTGACTTAATTAATGAAGATGCAATACAGAGCCACACCAACCAAAATAATTTTCTTAGTAGATTTGGCCACCAGCCTCCGCAGCGCCAGCCGCAGTACGACGTCAACAATGTAGCGTGCTCGGTTGAGTCACGACCGGCTTTTGTCGATCCCGTAGCAGCAGCGCATATGCCAGGCCCGAGTTCTGGAGGCAACTTTAGTAATAACTATTACGAAAGTTGTAACCCAGGGTATAAAAGGAAAAGAAAAAATGGTTACAGAAACTACTCTGGCTACTCTGGTAACCAGAAACGAAATTGGAATAGAAACGGTAACGGCAATCAGTGGGGTAACGCTTACAGTAATTTTCAGCCTCAGTTTAGCAACAACAACACGGCCGACCCACGAAATGTGCAGTGGCTGTACCCGATTAGTAATCAGCCTTATCAGTCCCAAGTGCGAAGTAACATTACACCTATAAACTCAGGGCAGAATCATGATCGGAATGCGCAACAGAGGAACAACACTTCGGGAGTGAACATTATTGAAGTTGTAAGGTAACAGGGGATAATATGGAACTCTTTCAAGTAATTTAAAATTTAAAGCACGGCAGCAGAGATAATATGCTGGGCAAAAATAGAGCGGAAAATATTTGTTTGTGTTTTGATGGACGTTGTAGTTCCGTTGGATAGTGTTTTGGTTTTCTTTTAATTGCAACGAATTATATAAGTGTGGTGATAATTTGTAAAATTATATAATGTATTTAGATTTAAGTATTTAAATATTATAAAATACTGTAAACGAATTGTGGCCATGTTTAGCAATTATTTTGACTACTGTGGTGTCATGTGACACGGCTCAGGACTGTGGATGTGAGCGGGAAAATCGTGGTCTTTTGTCGTTGGCCGTTGTGGTGGCGAGTTGGGAGCGGCAAAGTGCCGCGAGTGCAAGCATGGACGCCAGGGTATGCGAAGGAACAAAGTGAAAGTGTGTGGGTGTGAGACAAACAGTGTACGAATTGCACCGATTATTATTTGTGAACTTAAAAATGCATGGCCACAACGTTAAAGTGTTTCTTTTGAATAAATAAGTTTCAATCTGAACGTGTATAGTTCAATTCACTGCTCTTCAAAAGCCAGCCAATATCAGACTCAATAATAGGGGCGCAAATGCAACCGTTTACTACCAACCCCCTTTACAGATGAGCCGCGTGAAAAATAGGTAGTAAACGAGCCCGAGTTCAGTTGCAATTAGGGGCTCGTCCGGGATAGGACTTTTTTCCATATTGCATAGTATTTCGGAATCGAATGTCCGTCTGATGTTAGGCTTTTGAACAGTCAGTGTGGGGGCTCTGAGCTAAATCGGTGCATTAGCAGTACCGGAGTGTTTGTGCTGGACAAGATACGCGCTGCCCCGTGGTTACGCCGATATAAGGCCACCACGATTGTGAAGCAGTCAGTTACACAGTCTGATGAGTCGACCACGTGTTGCCGCGGGTAAAACCGCCGTGCTTGCCGTATCCACGTGTTGCCGCGGGTAAAACAGTCGTCCGTGCCGCGATACGTGCTGCCGCGAGAAGAAACCGTCGTCCGTGCCACGTCCATGTGTTGCTACGGGTAAAGCAGTCGAAGCTGTATCCACGTGCTGCCGACGATCAACGCCGTCGTCCGTGCCACCGACCAACACGACTACATGCTGCCAGGGGCCTACGCAACGTGTTCTCGCTCCTGATTGAGTTTGCTGTGTGTCCACGCCGCCGATTAAGATTCATTGCATAGCTGTGCTGCGGAGCTCACTGCAGACGTCGCGTCACACGAGGATTTAAAAGATAAGTACAGCCAGCAGCTACATTGCAAAATTGTGTCCTTTCATTAGCCATGGCCGATGAGACGCGTGAATCTCAAAGTGAAGGCGAATCAGTGGATGTTAGGAGTACCTGTAGTAGCCCTAGCATGCCAAAAGAAATAGGCTGGATACCAGGAAGTGACCTCAGCACATTTTTTGTAAAACTTACTAGTAAATTAGGAGAAATAGACTCGAAAATAGGGAATATAAAAACTGCAATAGTTGGAGAAATGGATTCGAAAATAGGGGATATGGAATTAAGGCTTAGTGATAAAATAAAGACAGTGAGTGAAAAATTTGATCAGCTAGATCTCAAATTCACTCAAATTACAGATAAAGTTGAAAACACGGTTAAAATTGTTGAGGGAATTATTGAGAGAGTTGATGAGGTTGAAAGAGGCTTAGTAGCCAAGGTGGACACTGTGCAAAGTAATCTTGTGGGGCAGATTCAGGTACAGGAACAGAAATGCACATTATTTCAAAGACAAACAGAGGCAGACATTGAATCCATTAAGACAGGAGCGCTGGATTGCCATAAGGGAATTACTGACAATAAGAAGGAATTAGAAGGGGAAATAAATGTTTTGAGGGAAACAGTTAATACTGTGGCAGCAGGGAATGAAAATTTATTGTTGGGATATCCTCTGGGGCATGGATTTCAGTCAAAACCTTTTAATGGGGAGAATAAATACCATGCAGTTGACTTTCTAGCTGCGTGTAAGGATAACTTTGTGACAGGGATGAGTGAGCAGGCAAAAATTAAATATGTTAAGAGGCAGTTGGAAGGGGGAGCTCAAACATGGGCAAACCAAAATGATGATAAATTTTGTGATTTTAAAACCTTTCGAAAACCTGTTCTTGAACAAATACTGGGGCCAAGCAAAACAATTAAGATTTCAAAACGATTTTTTGAATGGATCCAGTTACAAGAGTGGAAAGGAAAGTATGAGAGAGTTCTGTGTTAGAGAACTGAATAAATTAAATCATCTGGATAGGCCACTGGGCGTATTAACAGAAATATCTACACTAAAGAGAAGATTACCAGAGCATTTGCAATGGGATTTGATTCACAGTGCAACAGGTTCAGTGGAAGAATTTCTTAATTTTGTGGATAATATGGACAGGGCATTGTGTTACAGACCTAAATACATGGAACATAGGGAGAGTGGAAGGTATCATGAACGGGGAAACAGTATTAATTATGAATACAGTAATAACCATAACAGGTGGAGAGAAGATAGAAGTGATCAGAATAATCAGGATAGAGATTGGAGAAGCAAGCCACAAAGGTATAACAGAAATTTTGGAGGGAGAAGAGACAATTTTGATCAGATGAGGAGTGATAGAGAAGGTATGAGAGTAGGAATGCCAGATGCAAATGGACAGGGTAGGCAATCAAAAAACTAATTGATGCCTCACTTAAGGTCCGCAGGGGGGCTGGTAATTATGTAAAGAGGGCCAGACAAGGACATGATGGGATGAGTAATAAAGTCAGCAAGGAAAATAGGGAAATTGGGATATGTCATATGGATGCTGTCTTAGGAAATGAAAATCTATGGAGGGGTTTTAACAATTATAGAAATACAGATAAAAGGTATAAGAGGAAAAAAGGGAACAAGGCTAATATCAGCAATGAACAGTGGGAGTTTTACATTGATGACATGTTTAAAAGGGAAGAGAAATTACAAGCAGAGGAGGACAATATTGGTTTGTGTGCAGCAAAATTCATTGAAAGATCAGAGACAGAGGTAGTTTCATCAAAAGGGGGAACAGAAGTGGATATGGAATTAAGGGGCAATGTTCACAGTAATAATGGGTGTGATGAATGGGTAGAGATGTCTATTGGAAATAGTATGGAGAATTGTGGAAAAGGTGATGTGAGGGTTATTCAGTGTGATGTAAAGGCTAATATGAGTGGTGTATTTAACAATGTGGAAAATGCTGGTAAATCACCTACTGATAAGGTTACTGTGCTTGTGGGTGCAGGTGTTAACTGTGGTAGTGATAATGACTTCAGTGTGGATATGGAAATGTGTAATGATATGGAGAATGTTGCTGTAGGTTGCCCAGAAGATAAAATTGAAACCAATGTTTTCTTAACTGATGATGCAAGCCTCAAAGATGTTAATTGTGGATGGTTAGGAAAGGAGGAGGCTGATTATGATTTGAGTGATTGGGTGTCCTATGCAAAATTACATAAAGCTTTGATGCCTGAAGAATGGGGTAAAATAAAATTTAAAATTGCCAGAAAATTGGAAGAATTAAGTGAAGAAGAGAATGTTGAGTTTGCTATTAAGGATCTGTTTGAAGGGGATACTGATGTATGTTTTGGAGAAAGACCTAAAGATATTTGCATTATGCGAGAGGAAAGCAGGAGTGAAGTAGAAAGAGATTTATTACAGGAATCAGGGCTGAACAGAGTAGAAATAGAGGTGATACAGCCAATAATTGATATCAGTGTGGGAGGAGTTGCAGATATAGCATTATTAGACTCTGGCTCAAGTTTATCTGCAATCTCTGAATCTTTCTGGCAGCAAACTAAAGGTTTAGGATTAATAGAATTACCAGTTACAGGAGTCAAAATTAAGACAGCAACTGGGACATGTAGCAAGCCCATCAGCAGGGAAGTATTACTGGAATTTAATAGTAATGAGTATTGTTTTGATATTAGTTGCTTTGTGGTGAAGGGTTTGGCATTGAATGTAATTTTGGGTATGGACTTCTTGTACAAGTATGACTGTAGCATTTTTGTAGAGGACAGAATGGTAGAATTTGATGCTGGTGGAAATAGACGAAGAATAAAATTTAAAGGGGAATTAAAAGGAGGTGAGACTATTACTCATTTACAAAGGATAGAAGAGGTAGGTGATGAGATCTGCACTGAACAGCAGATACATGACAAAGTGAATGAAATGGGACATTTAAATGAGGAACAAAAGGTGCAGCTTACAGGTTTGTTGTGTAAGCATAAGCATGTGTTCTCTGACAGACCTGGAAAAGTCGTAGATTTCAGTTATGTTTTGAGGGTATTGCCACATGAAGTGATAAGGGCCAAACCTTATCCTATAGCAATAGCTAACAGAGAGGCTGTAAGGGCAAGGATACAGATGATGTTGAAGTGGGGCATACTGGAAATGGGGAGGAGTGAGTATTGTAATCCAATAGTAGTGGTGAAAAAGAGGGATGGTTCTATAAGAATAGTACTGGATGCAAGAAAGCTAAATAAAATAATAGTCAAAGAAAATGATCAGCCAGAGAACATGGATGAGCTGTTGCAAAAATTTTATAATGTTAAAATTCTGTCAAGTGTTGATTTGACTTCAGGGTTCTGGCAGGTGCAATTGGCTGAAGAGAGCAGAAAGTACACTGCTTTCTTATTTGAGGGCAGGACTTATATGTTTACAGTTGTGCCATTTGGTTTATCAATATCTGTAGCAGTTTTTGTAAGGGCTTTAAGTCATGTGTTGGGTGATGAACTAATGAGAAAATTGACCGTGTACGTAGATGACATTTTGATTACGAGTAGCAATTGGCAAGAGCACTGTCAGCTGTTGGAGGATGTATTCAAGGCTATATCTAAAGGGGGGATGACCCTTAAGTTAAGTAAGTGTGAATTTTTTCAAGCAGCATTACTCTTTCTCGGTCATCAGTTAACTCCTGATGGCATTCTGCCCAATAAAGAGAAAATCAAGGCTATTGTTGACTGCAAGGTGCCAACGAACAGGAAACAATTGAAATCATTTATAGGACTATGTTCATTCTATAGGAAGTACATAAGTGATTATAGCCTGAATTCACCTAACTTATGTAGACTATTAAAGAAAAGTGTAACCTGGTGCTGGACATCTGACTGTGACCGGGAATTTAAAGCCATCAAGAATAGCTTAAAAAACAGCAAAATTTTGTTCTATCCAGATTTGTCTTTGCCTTTCTGTATTGGGGCAGACAGCTCAGATTATGGGATAGGGGCAGTGCTATTTCAGGAGAGGGTAGTAGATGGGAAGACCGAGCACAGGGCAATCGCTTTTGCAAGCAGAATGCTATCCAAACATGAATTGATGTATGGTATCTCAGAGAAGGAACTTTTAGCCATAGTTTTTGGATTTCAGAAGTTCAGGATATATGTGGAATGTAGGAAAGTGATTGTTTACACAGACCATAAGGCTCTGAGCTATTTGCAAGAATGTAAGCTGTTAAATAATAGACTCATGAGATGGGCCATGTTTTTGCAGCAGTTTAACTGTGAGATAAGATATATTAAGGGCACAGACAACAATGTGGCTGATGCCTTATCAAGATTACCTTTCATTGGAGAAGAACATGAAGCAAATGGAGATGAGAAAGAACTACAGATATTGTATATGAAAGGAGTGGGTGGAGGGAAGGAAATCAGATCCATCTGTAAGGACATGAGGAGACTTCAGAATGGGGACCAAACCTTGAAGTTTATCAAAACAAACTTTGGAAGTAAAGAACATGAAAAAATAGCTAAATATTATAGAATTTATAAAGGTATTTTATTTAGACGAAGAAATTTGGACAAAGAGGAGTGGAAGGTATGTTTTCCAGATGAGCATGTGGAAAAATTAATAAATTACATCCACCTTAGCCATGGGCATTATGGGACTCAAAAAATGTTTGGAAATACTGCAGGACTATGTTAGTTTTAACAACATGGCCAGGAGAGTAAAGAGACAGTTGGCTTCTTGTGACAAATGTCAAAAAGTGAAGTATAATACTATTGCAGTACAAGGAGAGATGCAGAATATTGTTCCTAAAAGAAATGGTGAACTGCTGGCTATTGATTTATTTGGGAGGCTGCCAACAGGTCGAGGGGGTGTAAAGTATGTTTTTTTAGCTGTTGATGTATTCTCAAAGTTTGTAAGACTGTATCCACTGAAAAAGGCCACTAGCCAGAATATAATTAACAAGCTAGAGAAAGATTACTTTGTGAATGTTATAAAACCAGAGAATGTTCTGTCTGATAATGGAGCACAATTTGTATCTAGTGTGTGGGGGAAGTTTATGCAAAAATCTGGGATGAAGCATATAAGGATTTCAGTGTATCACCCTGCGGGAAACCCTGCTGAGAGGTATATGAGGGAGCTGGGTAGGCTATGTAGGACATATTGCAGTAAAAAGCATAGTACTTGGGCAGAATATATAACTGTGTTTGAGGATCTTATGAACACAGTGAAGAGTTGTGCAACAGGATTCTCACCCTATGAGCTCATGAAAGATATCAAGCCTGACAATCTAATAGCAGAACACATAGATTTTCCTCCATCTCAAGACTTGACAAGTCAAGAGAAGATGCAGGTGGCCAGACAGCAAATGTTAAAGAAAGGACATGAGAGACAGAGGAGGCATGGAGAAAGGTATAAGACAACAAAGTTCAAGGAGGGAGATAAGGTGCTGGTGAGGAACAAAAAAAAATCCAGTGACATTGATGGCGAAATCAAAAAGTTATTTGAATTATACCATGGACCCTTTGAGATAACGGGTTGTCCACACCCTAATGCATATAGGTTGGTATATCCAGTGTCCAAAAAGCCATTTGGACTGAGAAATGTAACAGAGTTGAAAAAATATGTGGTAAAAGAATAAAGGTTAAGGAAGTGAGATTTCCATGTACACTATTGTAGAGTTAAAAATTATTGGGGGCTGTGTATACGTGTATTTATAATTGGAGTATTATTTGTGTTACTGTGTATGTTGCGATGCGATTGTTGGTGGTCAACAAACTTCATTATACTGTATATATTTGCAATAAGGGAATCTGTTGTCCAATGGATTTGCACAACTGGTGTGGGTGTGATAGAAGCCTTGTTGAAAGTCATACAGGATCTGAAACCTACTGTACATATAGTCTATTTCTGTATAAATATGTGGAGAATATAGGAGGGAGGAAATCTGCAAATAGTTTGTAAAAAGAAATAGTTGAGATTTGATTAAAATTTCTAATGTATCTGTGGCACCTGGAGTTGATACTGGTGCGTGGGGGTAGAAGTGTTGGAGGTCCTGATCTGGGAACATTTGAAGGGTGAAATAGAATATATCTAACTATGCCATGTTTGTGTTTGATTTATGTGCGTGTTTGTCATTTGTACAAACCTCAATAAGAACTGATCAGTGAAAACAGGATGTTCCAGGGAGGATTTGGATAGCCTGATTCCTGGGAAATGTGGGTCTGCATGTCTAGGCAAGATTTATGAGGATTTGATTAAATTTTGATAGGATGGCTTGGCTAATGAGAGGAAGCACAGTGCTGTTGGCTGGCAAGTTTGGAAAGACTGTATTCCAATGCATAAACCTGTGAACAAAAGGATGTGGTTACAACAACTTCGTGCAACTTACAGAAACAACTGTGTAAAAAGTGGAAGTGTTAATGTGCAGTGGTGGGCAACCTACATATAGACTAACATGGGCATTTATTTTGCCTGCCCAGTCACTCAATAGGATACTATCTAATTGTATATTTGAGTTGGATACATTGTTGGATTATGTATGTATGTTTCCTAATGACAGTACATACACTGATTAACTCACCACTATAACACTGTTCTACGTGTTTTGGTCCCATTATAGTTATAATTAAAATGTTTAATATATAAAGTAATATGGGTTCACTCCATTTGGTGCTACTTCATGTTGCCGTTACTAAGGTAATGTCTCCATGAAGTGGGGGTATGTAAGGTAACAGGGGATAATATGGAACTCTTTCAAGTAATTTAAAATTTAAAGCACGGCAGCAGAGATAATATGCTGGGCAAAAATAGAGCGGAAAATATTTGTTTGTGTTTTGATGGACGTTGTAGTTCCGTTGGATAGTGTTTTGGTTTTCTTTTAATTGCAACGAATTATATAAGTGTGGTGATAATTTGTAAAATTATATAATGTATTTAGATTTAAGTATTTAAATATTATAAAATACTGTAAACGAATTGTGGCCATGTTTAGCAATTATTTTGACTACTGTGGTGTCATGTGACACGGCTCAGGACTGTGGATGTGAGCGGGAAAATCGTGGTCTTTTGTCGTTGGCCGTTGTGGTGGCGAGTTGGGAGCGGCAAAGTGCCGCGAGTGCAAGCATGGACGCCAGGGTATGCGAAGGAACAAAGTGAAAGTGTGTGGGTGTGAGACAAACAGTGTACGAATTGCACCGATTATTATTTGTGAACTTAAAAATGCATGGCCACAACGTTAAAGTGTTTCTTTTGAATAAATAAGTTTCAATCTGAACGTGTATAGTTCAATTCACTGCTCTTCAAAAGCCAGCCAATATCAGACTCAATAATAGGGGCGCAAATGCAACCGTTTACTACCAACCCCCTTTACAGATGAGCCACGTGAAAAATAGGTAGTAAACGAGCCCGAGTTCAGTTGCAAAGTGACAAACGAAACACCTACAAACAGTAAAAAACGGGCGTTAAACTAAATGTGGCCTCATTATACTCCCCAATGTTGGCCACAGATAGCTGCGGGGGCGATCCGAGGTAAGACAGGTATCGATCTCTATTACAGAACAAGCTCAACGACATAAGAAGCATTTTAACAAACAGCTACATGGTGTTACCACATTCGTGGTTAGAGAAAAAGTATTACTTAAGACCCATGTCAAATCTTCTCTGTTAGCCAAGAAAAACGCTAAGAGGCAAATAAGGTGTACTGGTTTGTACATTATTGTACATATTCTGCATGACGGATGTTATTTACTTGCATATCCTCACAATGGTAAAATCAAAGGACTCTAAGCACACAGAGACTGGAGGAAATTCCACCATGTTTAAGTATCACACTTCACATCTATCTATGCACGCGAGGGAAATAAGTAACCTATGGTAAAAAGAAAGAATACGAATTTTATGCAGCTACGTAAATCAGAGCATTTCACTACCTTTGTTTACATTTGTCAGCGACTGTGGACACAATACGTAAGCAAGCTAGGACATACACATCAGTTGATGACTAGCAATGTTAGCTGAGGAGTGTACTTGAAAGGTTAGACCGAATAGTTTATGATTACAGTGGTATTTTAGTTTTAAGTTTATGTACGAAAGATTCTGAAGCGAACCATTAGCACAGATCTCGGAACAAAGTAGCTGTAATTTTTTTATGCCACTTGTTCATCAAGGTTGTAAGGTACAGGGTAAGTGACAGAAAATATTGGACACCCTAACGTACATAAGTATATAGTCACGCAAGTACATGTCATGTTGCAGAGATAATTTTTTTTTTTATCTAGCCACACCACTAGGCATTATCTATGAATACATTGAGCAAAACGGTATTACGAGGGTCACTCCAAAAGAAATGCACACATATTTTTAGAACTCCATCTTTTATTCTACATGTTTGAAAGTTTTACAGTGTGTAGATACATCCTTTAGGAACAATATTTCCATTTCTCCACATAATTTCCATCCCTCTCAACTGCCTTACGCCATCTTGGAACCAGCGCCTGTATACCCGCATGGTAAAATTCTGGACCAACCTGTTGGAGACACTGTTTGGCAGCGTGCACAAGGGAATCATCATCTTCAAATGGCTCTGAGCACTATGGGACTTAACTTCTGAGGTCATCAGTCCCCTAGAACTTATAACTACTTAAACCTAACGACATCACACACATCCATGCCCGAGGTAGGATTCGAACCTGCGACCGTAGCGGTCGCGCGGTTCCAGACTGAAGCGCCTAGAACCGCTCGGCCACACCGGCCGGCCATCATCTTCAAACCTTGTACCACGAAGAGAGTCTTTCAGTTTCCCAAAGAGATGATAGTCACATGGAGCCAGGTCAGGACTGTAAGGCAGGTGTTTCAGTGTTGTCCATCCAAGTTTTGTGATCACTTCGATGGTTTTTTGACTGACATGTGGCCGTGCATTGTCGTGCAGCAGCAAAACATCCTGCCTTTGCTGATGTAGAACACGACGCAGTCGAGCTTGAAGTTTCTTCAGTGTCATCACAAATGCATCAGAATTTATGGTGGTTCCACTTGGCATTATGTCCACAAGCAAGAGTCCTTCGGAATCGAAAAACACCATAGCCATAACTCCTCCAGCAGAAAATGTGGTTTTGAATTTTTTTTCTTGGGTGAATTTGCATGATGCAACTCCACTGATTGCCTCTTCATCTCTGGTGAAAAATGATGGAGCCAAGTTTCATCACCTGTCACAGTTCTTCCAAGAAATTCATCTCCACCATTCCCGTACTTTTCCAAAAGTTCGCTGCATACCGTTTTTCTTGTTTCTTTGTGAGCCACTGTCAACATCCTGGGAACCCACATGGCACAAACCTTTTTTAACGCCAACACTTTCAGCATTCTGCAAACACTTCCTTCCCCTATCCCAACGTAGTGTGACAATTCGTTCACTGTGATGCATCAGTCAGCAGTCACCAATTCGTTAACTCTCTGCACACTGTCTGGAGTGTGTGAAATACGAGGCCTGCCGCTGCGAGGACAATCCTCAGTACTGCTGTGCCCGCTTTCATCACGTAACCTGCTTGCTCACCAACTAACTGTACTGCGTGACAGCAGCATCTCCATACGCCTTTTTCAACCTCTTGTGGATGTTTCCCACTGTCTAGTTTTCACAGCACAGGAATTCTATGACAGCACGTTGCTTCTGACGAACGTCAACTGTAGCAGCCATCTTGAAGACATGCTGTGACGGCGCCACTCACGGGAACAAGTTGAACTAAGTTTGAAAACAAGCGGGAAGGATGTATCTACACACTGTAAAGCTTTCACACACGCAGAATGAAAACTGTATTTTTACAAAAACAGTGTGCATTTCTTTTGGAGTGACCCTTGTATTTTTTTGTATGCTGCGATGATGAAATTTTTTCTGGCTGCAAATGAAAGTTCAGCATGGTATATACCATACACGTGACAACCTAATCTAAGTGAAATGCATCTAAAGATATAACCTATAAATAAAAACTAGTGCTATCTTACTGAAACACAAATAATTTTTCAAATTTATACGCACATTAGAGTGCAAATACACTGTTGAAGTACGGTTTGTAAACGTTATCGGAGGCAAACTTAACACCACCTCTTGCTAAAAAAGAAAAAAAGGGAAATATGTACGAGGTAAGTTACAGGAAAATGACAAGCAGAGAGATTAGGTAATACTGGAACAAAAACAATTCTTTAGAGCTGGCATTCAACGAGATGCTACGAGACATCAATCGGCGATGAGAAGCAACTAAGTTACACTATTGTCACTACGATTTACGATCTACGTTATAAAATATTTTCCAACATCACTGAGAAGTACACTACTTGACGCTCAGTAACACCATAGTATTTTAATAATTTGTCTCTTCTTCGGCATGGAAGTACTAAGAATCTATGTTGACTTTAGAGGAATACATACACAGATTTTCGCTTATGTTTATAATGTGTTATCCAATCTGAGCTGAAGATATTTGGTGGAAGAAGTAAAGTAAGGAGTGACTAAGGACACATTCGATTAAAGAAAAAGAAATTGTGTACATACCAGTGATACAACGATGAACACACGAACATGAAAACATGTACAAACACAGACAGAGACTTAGGAAGCAGTATAGCATACACCAACCAAGCTTCATTATCAATCTGTTGTTCATACTACCTAGCATTTTAATTTTCTATTTATTTGTGAATTTAAGTATAGTGATTAACTTATTTATATGTTTTCATTTTACTTGTTTCTGATGTGTGTACCATGTGTTGTTACAGTCTTCGGTGACGTAAAGATGAAATCTCCCCCCCCCCCCCCCCCCCCCCACAGTAACTCGCATGTAGTTTGCCTCATGTGGAGACAATTTCTATAAGCGCTTTTGGTGCGTTTATTTTTTTGAATTGTCGTTTCTATGTATAAGTGCATTTTTAGCATCTTAAGTTGAGGGAAGTGCTGTTGTTCTCGAAAACGTTTCTGCACTAGTATTAGTCGTAGTCATAGGAAAGGGGAATTTTGTTAATTCAGTAAAGGCATGGCTGGGCGATGAAGTCGGGGGCCGCTGGCAGCATGTGGTAATAGTCGGCAACCAGTAGACCAGGCAGAGTAAACATGGCGTGGAGCTGCAGCGGCGTATTGCACGTACAAGTTGTTTGGAATGAAGCAACAGCAAGGCAGGGAATTGGAGCGTTGCTTTAAGTTATGGCGATGTCCGGGGCAGGGCACTAGGCCAGAGCCAGGAGGGTGATGTGTAAGTGGCTGACATATGGGAATTAACCCCTGCCATAGTTTCTGTCTCTCTCTGACACTATGTCAGAAGCGAGGGGAAAAGCAATATAAATAATCAGGCACTTTTAGCTTGGGAGGTGTGCCAGGTCAGTCGAGAGTCAGGTCGGACCTGTGCTGGTCTACCCTTATAGGGGCCCGGCTAGCAGCGATGTTGTAAATATTCTCTGTAACCTGTTCTTTATTTTTGTGCACTTTTTTGGGCTGTATTCCGCCTCCAGGGACACAACACCAGGGTGGGACAGAACAGCAACCGGGTACTTGGAGATTGCATGGTCTGCCTGAAGGAGGGCAGTGACAGTGGTCTGTGGCGGGTCGCTTCCCACCTGGCATATCTGGGTCCGGGAGTGGCGTACACTGCGTGGGGTGCGGCAGCGCCAGAGGAGGCAGAGGGTGTTGCCATCCGGCAAGCAACACTACTACTAGTGGCAAGTTCAGGCACAGCATCTAGGATGGCGGGGGCTCAAGTCTGGTTCTGTCCTGGGAGCAGCAGCGGCCGAGGGCCACGGGTGACCAGTACAACCACCTTCGTCCCGTGAGCTACAAACAGCGTGCAGAATGGCCTGTAGGTGGCAGCACAGTGCAGATGCACACATAACGTCGCAGTATCAGTATAAAGATGGCCGCTCCACTTGCGAATTGCACCAGGGAAGAACAGCGTTCTGTTATTCGGGTTTTTGCGTAGTGAAGGTGTGAAACCTATCGAAATTCATCGACGAATAAAGGTTCAGTACAGTGATGCATGTTTGTCACATTGTCACAGCAGCATGTTTACGAATGGAGTAGGAAGTTCGAAAATGGTGTGACTTCAGTGGAAGATGTTCCTTGTACAGGTCAGGCACGACGAGTTGTGACTCCACAGAACATTGCAGCAGTAGAAGCCATAGTGAAGGAAAACCGCCGAGTGACACTGAATGACACTGCAGCATGCTTACAGATTAGTCATGGGTCAGCACACTACACTGTGCATGATGTGCTCCAGTTTCACAAAGTGTCTGCAAGATGGGTGCCACGGCAGCTGACTCCTGAAATGAGAGAACGACGTGTTGATGCTTATGAAGTACTTCTTCGGCGCTTTGAACGAGAAGGTTTTGGCTTCCTTGCAAGAATCGGTACTGGAGACGAAACCTGGGTTCACTTCCACCAACCGGAAACAAAAAGGGCGAGCAAGGAATGGCGCCATTTCTCATCACCAAAACCAAAGAAGTTTCAAACAGGATCATCAGCAGGGAATGTTATGCTGATTCTCTTTTGGGACGAAAGAGGCGACATTTTGGAGCATCACATGCCTAGAGGGACCACTGTCACCAGTGCATCGTACACAGATCTACTAATAAATCATCTGCGGGCTGCAATCAAATCAAAGCGACGTGGATTGCTGTCAGCAGGTGTCCTTTTGCAACATGACAATGCAAGGCCCCACACTGCCAGTACAACAGTTGCAACAAACACAGATCTGCATTCTGAGTGTCTTCCTCATCCACCATACTCACCAGACTTTGCCCCAAGTGATTTCCATATGTTTGGACCACTCAAAGACGCAATGGGAGGAAAGAAGTTTCGTTCTGATGAAGAGGTACGCCACGCGGTGCGTGAGGGGTTGCGCGGACTACAAAAAGAACTTTTTTCTAAAGGAATTTATGCACTTTGTAAGAGCTGGAGGACTCGCATTGAGCGTGGGGAAGATTATGCTGAAAATACAGCTTTGTACCATTTCTGCACAATAAATAATATTTAAAAAAATATTTAAGGTTTTCATTTGACTCATCCTGGTACTTAGAGGAGGTAGATTATGCGACGAAGCAAAGGGTGGAGCACAAAGTTCTGGCAGCGGAAAGTAAGTGTTTTGGTTGTGGCCAGTTAGGGCATATTAGAAGGCAGTGTCAGCGTCAGTTGTGGTATTACTCATGTGGGGAAATGGGTCACCAGGCAGTGAACTGCAGGGGGGACCTCGGCGACAGCAGCCGTCAAACGAGAATGGGACTGCTTCAACCGTCGGGGGAGGTCCCAGTGAAATGAGGTAATGCTCTTGTAGGAGCATAGACGGACTGCTGCTTATTAGGCTTGGTGAACGGAAGCGAACAGAGGTTTCTGGTTGACATGGGGGCACACGTGTCTGTTATTAGTCTAGACCTGGTTAGCAGGAGAAGGCTTGAGCCACCACGTTATAGGTTACGTGGGGTGGGGCATAATGAAGTGGAGTCATTGGGTACGACGGTACTTCAATTTGTGATCGCAGGAACTAAGTTTAGTGGGCAAGTAGAGGTGTTACCATGTGTGGGTGAGGGGTATTCGGTGATTCCCAGAGTTATGTGGACGGAGATTATAGGGTTCCTGTAAGTATAGATAACTTTGGCAGAGTGGATTTTAGCTTATCGAAAGGGTTGTTATTGGCCACATTGGGGGTTTTTGATGGAGATGGCCTCGATAGGGAGGATTTAGATGTTAGCCATAAGGAAAACGTCGATGCAGCGCAATTGAGGAGAAAATTACAGCATTTGCAGGGAGACGACAGGGTCGCATTGAAGGAACTGTTATTGACATTTAGCGATTTATTCGGAACGAAGGGTAGGTTACAGGCAACACCGATTACGAAGCATCGCATACCAACGGAGGATAATACACCAATGTTTAGGAAACCATGTAGGGTAGCACATCACATGCAACCGCTACTAGAGGTTTTTATAGAACAACAACTACGAGATGGAATCATAGAGCATAGCGATAGTCCGTATTCAAGTAATGTAGTTCTCGTACCTAAGAAGTCGGTGGATGGTACAAGGAAATATAGGTATTGTTGTGATTATATGTTTCTGAATGCGAAAACCATTTCGGACGCATATCCGATTCTGAATATTATGGACACATTGGACAATCTGGGACAATTTCAGTATTTTACGACGATGGATTTACGGAGTTAATACCACCAGTTGGAAGTAGCGCCAGAGGTTAGGGCAAAGACAGCTTTTACTGTTCCTGGGGGACACTATCAGTATACACGTATGCCGTTCGGGTTGAAGAATGCACAAGCAACTTTTCAGCGATTATTAGATGGGATTTTACGGGGATTAAAACCAAAAACATGTATGGTTTACCTAGATGACATTATAGTATTTTCGAAGGATATACCAGAACATGTATAAGGTTTAAGAGAAGTCCTTAGGAGATTGTGGTCAGCACGGTTAACAAAAAGTTAAGAAAAATGTAATTTTGCACAGACGCAGGTCAAATATTTAGGTCACATAAACAGTGAACAAGGGGTTCAAACCGATCCTCGGTTAACAAAGGCAGTTCAAAATTTTCCGACAGCACACACAACGAAGCAATTACAATCGAATATTGGGTTATGTTCATATTATCGTAAATTTGTAAAGGATTTTGCTAAAATAGCCGAGCCGTTAACAAAGCTGTTAAAGAAAAGGATTAAATTTCAGTGGACGGAGGAATGCCAGCAAGCTTTCGATGAATTAAAAATGAGATTAGTTTCTGGTCCGATGTTGGTGTTTCCGAATTTTGAAGACGACTTCATCTTTTCATGTGACGCAGTAGGATGTGTTTTGTGGCAAATGGTAAAGGGACAGGAGCTTCCGGTGGCATATACTTCCAGACAGTTAAAAAGGGCAGAGTGGAATTATACCACATCAGAAAAGGAGATGTTGGCTATAATATATGGCGTAACGTATTTTCGTTGTTACCTTTATGGTAGGAAGTTTAAGGTCGTGACAGATAATGCAGCGTTGAGATGGTTAATGGGACTCAAGGATCCTTCTAGTCAGTTAACACAGTGGGCTCTAAAATTAAGTGAGTTTGACTTTGAAGTAATTCGTAAGCCAGGGAGGAAACATGGGACTGCAGATGCATTAAGTTGCAAGTTTGACGCATTAGAAGTAATGGATAAGAGTGCCGCGGAGTGGCAAAGGGCACAAGCAGAGGATGAGGAGTGCCAGTGTTTTAGAACTCAACTGCATTTCATTGTGGAGGGAAATTTGTTGTGTAGAGTTACCAGGTTTGGACCACGGGTAGTGGTACCAAAGAGTTTGAGAGAGAAAGTCTTAAAGCAGGCCCATGATCATGTGCTTTCAGGGCATGGGGGTCGTCGAGCAACGGAAAGACGAGTAGTAGAACGATTTTGGTGGCGCACTCGGAGAAGGGATGTGGAACAACGCGCAAGAAATTGTGCACCGTGTGTGCAGCAAGTGGGTGTGACACGTGCAAGAATTCCATTGCAACGGTTACCAGAGGCTTTGAAACCTTTTGAGTTTGTCAGGTTAGATATCTGCGGGTCATATATAAAACGCCGGCCGGGAATCGTTACGTTTTGACTATAATTGATCACTTTTCGCGGTTTCTAGCCATGGTCGCAATACTAGACCAACAGGGAAGTACGGTAACACAAGTATTAGTCAATAGTGGTTATTGAAGTTTGGGGTGTCTGATACCATAATTACAGATCAGGGAACGAACTTCATGTCCGAATTAATGTCACAGTTGTGTCGTCTATTGAGGATTAAAAAATTACAGACCAGTCAATTTCATCCCCAGTCGAATGTGAGAACGGAGCGAGTATGTAAGACAATTTCAAAAATGCTAAGTTATAATGTGAATGAAAACCATGATAATTGGGACGTTTATCTTCTGTACGTGGTATCGAGTTATAACACCAAAATACATTCAGGGGTCGAAATGTCATCGTTTGAGGTGGTCTATGGAAGAAAGATGCCATCGCCGATTCACGTTCTATGTCCGAAACCTGGAGCTAAAGAGGACGCAGTGAGGAAATTTGTATGGACAATACGGGTAGACTGGAAGATGGTACAGAAGGCCAATACGAAAGCGTTGGAAATGCAGGAATAACAGAATAAGCGGTTGGGACCTTTACCACAGTACAGGGTACGTCAATGGGTACTGATCACGAATCCATATACACCTAAGGGAAAGACGAAAAAATTCTTGATGAAGTACCACAGACCATACCAGGTCGTGGAGATGACTTCGCCTGTAAATGTTAAAGTGCAGCTGCCAACAAAAAATCCATTATCCACATAAGTAGAGTAAAGCATTTTAAAGGAATGGTGGATGGATTGCCTCAATTACAAGGAAGTGACGCAATTGCAGAGGCTAGGAAAAGCAAACGGAAGAAGAAGGTCGCGGCAGAGGGACAACAGTGGACACATAACGTTCTGTATGCGTTACGGTCTCGGAGGGAGTAAATTATTATATGTGTAATATTGTATGGCTTGTTTACATTTTGTATATTTGTATCAAGGGATAATTTGCGTTTTTTGTGTTTTGGTGGGTCAGATAATAGTTGCGTTTTTCTTGATTGTTGTTTTAGTTTTGTCATGGGGGAGACTTCTTTTTTTTTTTTTTTTTTTTTTTTTTTTTTTTTTTTTTTTTTTTTTTTTTTGTTCAGAGAATTCGATAGGGGCAGAGTGAACTATCGGGAATTTTTGAGGATGTGGTACGATGTTGTAGTGATTTGTAGTGGGAAGGGGTTCTGGAGATATTGCCAATGCAGAATCTGACATATTTAAACTCTACGTTAAATCCAGCGTTTCTGGAAACGTTGCATTCCTTTATTAATGCACAGGAAGGATCTATCACAGTTAATAAAGTATTGGAACACATTCAAACGTTACAGCAGCATCGCACCGACAAAATAATGACAGTGAGCCTTTCAGCCATAGGATGTGGCGTTTTTCTATTTTTCTTGAGTAGAGCTTTGTGGAGAGTGTGGAAACGTGCACCAGTAGAGGAGGTGCCAACACCTCAGTTACCTACCGCATGGGTAACCAGTGCAAACAGTGTATAGGTGTAGAGTTCATGTTTTGATGTTCTCATTAGTCTTAGTCTGTAGAATGTAAGTTTTGTGAACAATGTATGTTTACGCAGCCACAGGCCAAGGCTGTTATATTTCGATTCGGGACGAATCTCGTTGAAAGGAGGGGAGGTGTGCTGCGCTAGTATTAGTCTTAGTCGTAGGAAAGGGGAATTTTGCTATAAATTCAACAAAGGCACGGTTGGGCGATGAAGTTTGGGGCCGCTGGGAGTGTGTGGTAATAGTCGGCAACCAGTAGGCCTGGCAGAGTAAACATTGCGTGGAGCTGCAGCGGTGTATTGCACGTACGATTTCGTTGTAATGAAGCAACAGCGAGGCAGGAAATTGGAGCGTTGCTTTAAGTTATTGCGATGTCTGAGGCGGGCCACTAGGCCAGAGCCAAGGGGGCGATGTGTAAGTGGCTGACATATGGGAATTTACCCCTGCCATAGTTTCTGTCTCTCTCTGACACTACATCAGAAGCGAGGGGAAAAGCAGTACAAATTGTCAGGCACTTTTAGCTTGGGAAGTGTGCCAAGTCAGTCGAGAGTCGGGTCAGATCTAGGCTGGTCTACGCTTATAGGGGCCCAAATAGCAGCGATGTTGTAAATATTCTGTGTAACCTGTTCTTTATTTCTATGTACTTGTTTGGGCTGTATTCCGCCTCCGGGGACACAACACCGGGACGAGACGGAATGGCAGCCAGGTACTTGGAGATTGCATGGTCTGCCTGAAAGAGGGCAGTGACAGCAGTCTGCAGAGGGTCCAGGACGGGCCATATTCGCTTCCCACCTGCTGTACTGGGGTCCGGACAAGGTGTATGCTGTGAGAGGCGCGGCAGCGCTGCAGTGGCGCCAGAGGCGGTGGCGGGTGTTGACATCCGGCAAGC
Organism: Schistocerca piceifrons; assembly: GCF_021461385.2. Lineage (NCBI taxonomy): Eukaryota > Metazoa > Arthropoda > Insecta > Orthoptera > Acrididae > Schistocerca > Schistocerca piceifrons. Next base: position 267,529,808 of record NC_060139.1, on the reverse strand, counting down.
ACCACAAGCGCTAAGTTGCGGCACAGCATTCAGGAGGGCGTGGGTTCGACTCCGGTTCTTTCCTGGGAGCAGCAGCGGCCGAGGGCCACGAGTGACCGGTACATCCACCTTTGTCCCATGGTCGGACAGAGCAGGCCAAATGGGGCAGAGGGTGGCAGGAACCAGGGATTGTAACAGTCTCTAGAATAGCGGGCAGCTACGCGATGCAAGACGTGACGTATCGGGCAGAGCGCAGCTGGCTTCTAGCTGAGTGGCCATGCAGATGACAGACCAGTGTCGGCATACCAGGAGTTGCTGAGCCAGCTGGACTCGTGGGACAACGCTGTGGATGGCACGCCGACACTATACTGCGGCCATCGTAGTACTGTAAATTATGTGAATAAAGGAATACTTCCGAATACCGCTATATCACTCTGCACTGCCCCTTGATGTTATTGAACTTACTCAGTCTCCTGACGAGAAGTGGTATGGTGGGTTCCGGCGTCAGCTCGGTCATCTGGAGTCTCGGGTTCGACCACCGACACCCTGCAACAACGTGTTCTGTTGTGCCCTGTGAGATGTAAGATAGTATCGTGACCGTGAACGGTAATACTAGAGGCACGTATTTTCCAAGAACACATTCACTTACCAACTTGTGTAAAGAAATATAATGAGCAATATGTAGACCAATAAAGTTTTGAAAGATAAGAGCAAATAATGTATGTGGGGATAAACTACTAAAAACTAACCAGTGTCTCATGAGCTACAGTTTTTTTTTTTTGTTTTTTTTTTTTTTTGAGTTGTAAACAGTGAATGGAACAGTGTACAGTTACCCAATGACAGTGAGTTACTCAGTGACAGTGTGAGTTATACGCATAGAGGCAAGTAAGAACAAGTTTTACACCACGTACCTTCTACTTTGAAACAAAGGAGACTTGATCAATCGAGGAAGCGTGCTACAGTACGGGTGTTTGTGCAAATTATAGGACAGTGTGCCATTGGCTAGTTAAATAATAAAGTGCAATACTTACCTTCGTGCAGGGAACGTAGGAGGTGCCTTGAGGTCCCTTCTCGTAGCCAAGGTGTACCATGAGTTGAAGCAGGTGCAGTAGTTTTGTAAACACTGTGACCGCTGCACAAAACACTTCATAAAGATGTATTAATCGACACACGCTGTATCGCTTCCCGATGGTGGGTGCATGGTTACTAGACTCCGAACGGTGCGCAGCGTCCTGCCAGACTTATTACTGTGTATGCGTTTCGTCACAGGGTTATTTGGTAAGCATGATAGCGTTACGGAGATGTTTAACAAACTCAAGTGGCAGACTCTGCAAGAGAGGCGCTCTGCATCGCGGTGTAGCTTTCTCGCCAGGTTTCGAGAGGGTGCGTTTCTGGATGAGGTATCGAATATATTGCTTCCCCCTACTTATACCTCCCGAGGAGATCACGTATGTAAAATCAGAGGGATTAGAGCGCGCACGGAGGCTTTCAGACAGTCGTTCTTCCCGCGAACCATACGCGACTGGAACAGGAAAGGGAGGTAATGACAGTGGCACGTAAAGTGCCCTCCGCCACACACCGTTGGGTGGCTTGCGGAGTATAAATGTAGATGTAGATGTAGATGTACTTGTAAGTGACGCAAGAGGACAATCTGAATGGGAAGCAAAATCTACCCCCAAATGGACGCTCACCATAGTGCAAAGAGATGTAGAGACACCATTTCCTGACACTTTAAATCAAGTCTTACCACTACAGCTCGTGATTTACGTCCCCCATTTCCTGACACACTAAATCAAGTCTTACCACTACAGCTCATGATTTATGTCCCATGTTATGAAATAAAAACGACACCCTTGTTCATTGAACAGCGCCTATGTTAATGTATATGCTAGCATTAAGTTAGACTGTAACCTCCCCCTCACTTATCGACCTTAATGACAGTAAACATTAAACGGCATGTACCTAATGGAAATTTGGGAAAAGCAATCGTCACTGAAGTTAATCTGTCAGTAAAGAGGGAGGAATGGTTACATCTAAATGAAAGGAAAGATGCAAGTGAAACTGGTGCAAATTAATTTTGAAAAGGGGTAAAGTTAATAAAGAAAGTGAATGTGCGGTCGTTACATTAACAATTAACTGGTGTTAATTAGATATTTGAGATTTGGGGAAAATTACGGTCGCCAGTCCTATGGACAACTACTATAATAACTGAAAAAGAAAGGTTATTGCACATATAATTAGCACTAAAAGCGTGGCAACTGAAGGTATTAAAATTCATAGAAAACATAGAAAATGGTTCAGCTATTCTAAATCAGCAAAATTCCTAACAGTATCAAGAAATGGAATAGTATTTACAAAATTAATCAGAGTACATGGTCATAAAAAACAGGTAGATCAAAATATGCAAATTAATAATTAATTACATAGAATACACATTTTTATATAACCTTTTCATAATTAATGTTCTCATCATGAGAGTCCACTTAACGCTAAACAAGAAAATAATATACAGCAGATCGAAAAAAAACATAAATATTGACAGCAGAATTCTTTCACATCAGCTGTCCGGGAAGAAAAACAACTCAGCCTTCCGTACCCGCAAGTACAAAGAATGCTGACAGCGGCACAAGAGCCGACAGTGGTTCCACCTTGCCAGTATTGTTGCGCCCGCCTGTGTGGCACGCTCGATTTCACTCGCCTGTGTAACGTCATTTCCAGAACATCTGTTCCACTGAATTCTTTCAGAAAATCTCATTCCCGAGTAATCTCAAGGAATCCATTAACACTATCACAGTGGATAACTCAACACTGTCCATCATCACACACATGTACTAGCCTGAAACAAAAAACAGAATCTAAGTGCATTGGCAATGACGAGTAAAACACATATTCATAAAATCGTACAGCTAGTTACAAAATCATATTTACATTCTTTAATCTATTGTGACTCAGCTGAAAACTTAAACTAGCAGCTTGGATTTTTCAATTGATCAATAATCAGTTACTCTTAAATCATTTATTCAAAATTTATTACTTATTTATTACAACTTCTTTAATGACTCTTGGTCAGCTAAAAGTATGGCAACATGGCAAATTCCTAAATCTTACACTCTATATTTACATATTGTACAAATTACCCATTCTTTGGTATTAATAAATCTTTGGTTTGTACAGTTTCAAGTCTACAATGTTCCGTATACCTAATAGTTTTCCAGAGCTTGGATACTCTAAGCAATAAGCATTTGTGTGAGGTATACCAATGACTTTATATGGTCCATTATAAACAAACTTAAATTTAGAGATTTCATTGTCTATCTCGCTCAATTTCTTATGAGCTTTTACAAGTACTAAGTCTCCGATTGCAAACTTAGCAAAACACGCTTCAGCATCATGACAACGTATGCGAGCATCGGCTTTCAGATTCATTATTCCTCACAAACGATCTTTTTTCACACCAATACCAATGTCAATCCATGTAGGGAATTTGATTATCTCTTCCACAAGTCCAGGTTTGTCTGAAAACACACTCTTATTCCTCATTATTACTTCATACAGGCCTCGTCTTTGTTCGTGTGTTAAGTTTGACACACCCTCTACAATACTTTCCAATTCACTTTCTACACTATTGACAATGCCGAGATACCTCACGTTACAGTAGTTCAAATTCATGCCTACGTCAATTCCATCTGGCCAATTAACAATGTGTATAGGCTGGTACTGCCTATACACATCGTCTCCTGCCTCATCAAAACTAACTACTATTGTTTTATTTTGTGACGTAAATGTCAAAGTTTTGCTTTCGCAATTAATCACTGTACGGTACTTTAATAGCCAATGTAACCCGATAGTTACTCCTGTAGTTAAGTCTGGCACAACGACAAACTTTTGTTCAAATCGCGCCCCACATACCTCGAAGTCGACAAAAATCTGTGTTGTGACCGTTTTACTGGTCTTCCCAGTAGCACCGATAATTTTCACTCCTCTTACTGGCATAACTACGATACCAGGTCTGTCCTTCAGTAACTCAAATACTTTCCCAGATACAGCACTCAATTCTACACCAGTGTCAATCAACATGTTTAGTTGTAGGTCGTACATATTAACAGACACTACTATCTGTCTACACTTGTCCTCGACTGTTTCTTTATTTTCCCACAATAAATCCTCATCTACATCCAGGTCATTCCAGAAAAAAACATCCGGCTTTGATCCTAAATCCGGCTTATCTGGCGGCTTTTTCAGCCTCTGTTCACACACAGTTTTAGTTTCAACACATTTGTCTGAGACTTAGTCTGTAGCTTCGCCTCCAATATCGAGACCTTCTCCCATAACCCGTCAACCAGTAAGTGTTGCTTTGCTATCACTTCACTAATTGTCACCTTAGTTGATTCCTCTTTGGCCAGATTGAATTTGTTCCGTCACCTTATTCTTGATGATCAGAGTAACTGCTTCTCCTACACTTTTCTCGATTCTGCTAATTTTGGAATCAAAACAAGTATTTGTGTTCGCAATTTCCGCCTGGACTCCTATCATTTCCTGTTTAAGATTACCGATTTCGGTGTTAATCACGACAATATCTTCTTTGATTTTATCAACTATTGTGATAACAACTCCAAGATTGTTGTTAACAACATTAATAGCTTTGTTCTGATTGTCTAGCTTCCTGTCAATTTTTCAGACTGAGCTTTAATTTCTGCCGATTGAGTTTCTATCTTGCTAGACGGAGCCTTGATTTCGTTAATCAAAACATTCACTAAATCAGTTAAATTCCCGTAACCTACCGATTTTACTTCCGTAGAGAGTTCCTCTATAGATGTCGCCCCGTATTCGTCATCAAGGGGTTTAGATTTGATTTTCGCTTCCGATTCCGAAACATTTTCTAAAGTTTGGAATTCCATTTCTGCTCTTTGTTGCGTTTCGGCAGTCGCGTATTACATGCTAGCCGCCTGCCCCTGAACAATGGGTTCCGCGGTGCGCATTTCCCACTGTTCGACCAATTGTTCCGTACCCAACTCTACCAAATACTGGTAATTGTTGCCTTCACTCATTTTACCAATTTTCAATATAATGCCAATTTCAAATCTAATTAGGATTCCTCCCCCTACTTAGTCTCGCTGATGTAACGACCTGTTCGTAACCAGTACTTTGTTACGAGATTTGTACAATGCAAAATTCATGTCCAGAACAACCTCAAATCCGAAGACTGTCCTGTCACCAAGTCACCACGCATAACCTCCCCTCACTTATCGACATTAATGACAGTAAACATTAAACCGTGTGTACCTAATGGAAATTTGGGAAAAGCAATCGTCACAGAAGTTAATCTGCCGGTAAAGAGGGAGGAAAGGGTTACATCTAAATGAAAGGAAAGATGCAAGTGAAACTGGTGGAAATTAATTTTGAAAAGGGGTAAAGTTAATAAAGAAAGTAAATGTGTGATCGTTACGTTAACAATTAACTGGTGTTAATTAGATATTTGAGATTTGGGGAAAATTACGGTCGCCAGTCCTATGGACAACTACTATAATAACTAAAAAAGAAAGGTTATTGCACATATAATTAGCACTGAAAGTGTGGCAACTGAAGGTTGACCCGTGTTGTGTGAAAACTGAATGTTTGTCAGAAGTAAAACATTTCGCTACACTCTGACTTAATTTAGCAAAAGAATTAATGAAACCAGAAAATTGAAAGTTAATTTAGTGACTGAAATTGATAGTGAACTTTGTTTCTGAAGCACTACGAAATTCAATAAAATAAGGTTAGTCTTGGGCTACCTCAACAATCATTTCAAAAGCTACTTGAATCTACGCAATTTAGAAATAAGAGATTTAACTTTGAACTTGAATTAAATGATTCTGAACAATTAACAATAGTAAAATTTAGTACGTACCAAGCTGAGCTGCAGTCATAGGTAAGCTGAAATATGGTAACAAAACTCACACTCTTAATTTGTGCTTGTGTAATCTAAATATTGTTGCCTGGTATGAATACCTTAACTGGACTTTGGAATTAATTCAGTGAAATCGAATGATATTACTTTAATGCTGGCGTTTGAATTTCAACGACACTCGAGTTCATTTCAGAAAAGGAAGGGACCCTGCTTGGTAATGCAATTGGGACAATGAGCAACGAAGATTCAAACTATGTTACTGTATTTTAGTGATGCTAATGGAATAGTTTGAAAAGCTGAGGTTTGCCATACATTTTAAAACTTTACGTGCTTTCAGTCTTCCTTGTTGGTTGATTGAAGGTTTGAAGTCGTCGATCGAGGAGGTGGCGACAATCCCTCATTGTCGGCCATAGCTGATGCAGAAGCTGGATGTTGGCACTCCTTCTTCTCAACACGGTCACCAGGCAAAACGGGCTCTTGATGTGTGCCTGCTAATGTTTCCCGTCTGCGACACCGTGCCAGAAACTATCATAGCAAGTCGAATGCAGTTACATGTTGCCAAACCCCGGAATCGCGGCAACTGGTGGGAGCGTCACTCAACACACCTGTTCCACCGCCCTACTCCAGCCAGACTCTGCTCTGCCCGCACTCCACGTGGCAGAGTTAACACTGCCAAAGATCCTAAACACTTTGGTTCTCCACACGTCCTATCGATGTAATCGTTCGATAGCATAGTTTTCCCTAGGCCAGACCCAGCGTAAAAATACAAATAATATTTATAAAACAAACAAATTATAAAATGACATAAATGCATATATATATATATATATATATATATATATATATATATATATATATGTGTACAGTAAAACAATTACAATACATAAAGACACAGAAATGTCATATTTTCAGGTAACAAAATAAGGAAAAAATTTATAGTACAATAGATGGAAATAGGAGGATATGCATTTCCAGCGTTACAAGGCAAAGTACCTCTGTAGTATCTCTGTAAATTTTATTTGTTAGTTGTTTATCTTTCCCATGAAAAGACAACTATAAAACCCAGAAAGGAGATATACTGGGACATTATCAAATAGATACTGATATAAAAGAGGGAAGCAGTGTGGAGCATAAGCAACTATAAGGAAGAATTTATCTCACTTACCACTCCAGTTCCCCTCGCTAAACCTACAGCATGGATCGACACACCAAAATATACAATGTTCTTGTGAAACTTTCTTATTTTCAGCAAAAATGTAATTGTAGAATATGAAATGTAATTTTGTTGTCAGCATGCTATTGGAAATGTTATTTTTACTCAGGACCAAAGACCCTCCAAACCATCATAAAGAATTGAAGTATGGACTTGTATAAAATGTAATGTGATATTCGTGTATTTGATGTAAGGGACCATGCAGGAATTTTGTGTGTAGTATGTAAGCTAATGTATATTTTGTGTAAGTATATGTTTTGTTTTCATTGCCAAGTGCCAGGGCAGGCACCAGAACTCAGTGAGCAAAGTGGTGACGAGAAATCCCGTAAAAGACACGAACAGTGCAATCCAAGTGCTTGTGTAAAGCAGTGAAAGAATTACCAGTGTGTAAAATGGTTGGGCTCATTGCCAAGAATTTGACATTTCTTTGGACAATTCGCTCAAGGGGGCAATGTAAAAGAACTTAATAATATTTTCTTATTGATAAATGTATAGATTATTATTCGACTCTCACACCAAAGATCCACTTGAAAAGTATTTATCACTGACAGACAAAAGAAGCTTTACACTCTTCATTTATTAGTTTTAATATTAGATAGCTTTTGTTATTCTCATGTCCTGGTGATAATATGTGTTGTGTAATTTTAAAGTGAAATGGTGTTATACAATGAAAGCAATTTATAAAACAGAATGACTTTCTCATTTACAATACCATGGATCCCAGCTCCTGTAATTCTGGAAGATTATTATTATTATTTAAATTTTGTATGGAGAATTTAGATGGAGGCGAGGATCTTCACGATGGCACTGCTCAACAACAGAGGTACATGAATGTGTTCATATCTATCTCATCGTGGCCACCAATGTCAGTTTCAATATTTAGGTAGTAGGCGTATTTGCCGCGACATTCAGAACCTGCAGTCTTTCTTTTCATTTAATTAGGTAGTCCGATAATTTTCTTTCTTAGATGAATAAGTGCCTTTTAACCACTATTCTTTTTACCCAGACAGCAGGGAATGATAATACTTAGAATTTATGTGCCTCTGTCCCGATCGTACATTCGCATACAACTGAGTGTGTACCGATGTAATTATACTTATGACCAACTTCCTTTATGATATTCATATTTTGAACCACTCTATCGTGAATGTATGTGCCCTCTTATTTTGTGTAGTCAGTAAAGTGTATTCCTAAATAACATTACTTTTAATATTCAGTGGCTTAGTTTCCACAATTGACCTTTCGCCTGTGTCACAATGGCACTTCATGCGAAATACTTATTATGCTACAATCATAATAACTCTCATTTCAAAATTATGATACCGGCTGACTAAGCTTCTAACAATTCAATAGGCCAGTTACATAGTCAACCACCGGATAATGGCATATCCATCCAAAAGAATACAGAAAGTTGTACTTAAAATTTTAGCCAATGTAGCCTCAGGGTCATTATTCTCACTGTTGGGAAATCATGTATGGTGTTCCCCCAAGCTCAGTCTTAGGTCCACGTTTGTTTCTCATCTATATAAATGATCATCTATATAATATACAAGCAGAATTATCTCTCTTTGCAGATGACACTGGTATTGTAATCAATCCAAGTGTATACAAAGAAACAGAGGAAATAGTAAATAATGTCTTTAAAAGTATGATTGACAGGTTTTCTGTGAATGGTCTCACTGCCAATTTTAGAAAGACATTAAATATTCAGTTTGCCCTCTAAGTGTACTACACCAATGTTAAGGGTTACACATGGTGAGCAATAATAAATAAGGTGGAAACATCAAAACTTTTAGGTGTTCATATTGATGAGAATTTAAACTGGAAAAAGCACTTTCTAGAACTCCTAAAACAACTTAATTCAGCCACATTTGCGCTTAGAATCATAGGAAATCTTGGGTGGAGACAAATCAGTAAATTCACATACTTTGCACATTTCGTTCAACAGTGTCACTTCCAATAAGGTTCTGGTGTAACTCATCTTTAAGGAAGAAAGTCTTTATTATTCAAAAACGTGCTGTAAGAGTAATATATGGTGCAAACCCATTATTATCTTGTAGACATATGTTTAAAGAGTGTTCATTCTGGCTAATGCTTCACGGTATACTTATTCCCTCATGACGGTTTTTGTAAATGAAACACGACAATTGAAAAAGAAGAATGGTGTGCAGAATTACAATAATAGAAGGAAAAGTCACATTCAGTACTCCACATTACGGTTGTCTTTAAGACAGAAAGAGATGTACAATACTGCAACAAAAATTTTGATGAGTTACTCAGAGATATAAAATATCTTACAGATAGCAAAATAAAATTTGAAAACAAGCTAAAAAAGTTTCTCCTTGACAACTCCTTCTATTCCATAGAAGAATTTGTATTAATTTAATGTAGGGAAGGTAGTGGACAGGTTTACTAACTCACATCTGTAGATATTAAAAAAAAGAGAGAAACATAAAAACTGCTTTATAAATCTTTAGCATATAGAGCGTATAGCCATATTTAAAAATTAAGTTGTGTTGTGTATGCAAAATGACTCATTTCACATTGTTACTGTTTATCTTGCAAACGATCCATAGAACATGAAACCAACTAACTGCCCAGCTACTGCATTTCATCTCAAACAATCACAAAAGTTGATACATGGTCTCTTTCGTCTTTGATATGGCGTGTACATGGCATAATGGTGTCACACATGATCCTGACAGAGTGATCTTAACGTCCTCTTCAGGCCAGAAGTCAAATGAAATGTAGATTCTAATGCTCTTTGGAATGTCTGGAGCCAGTGAAACGCCTGATTGTGTTGACGTTTCCGACCAGAAAGTGGCATCTCGTGATTAGTTGCTGTACGCACCTGGCTGCAGTGTCAGATGAACAGCACAAGTGGAATATAATTGTATACCTGCAGCTATAAAATTCGTGTAGTTTTCCTCAGTTTGACCCCTGAGTTATCCATTTGCACTAACCATATTAGCGAGTATACTAAAATGGCTGATTGCTACAAAAAGAAAAATATGGTGCTAATTACATTTCTGTTGTCCTTCAAGTTTTAGTCTGTCGGATAAGAAACATGTCACTGCGATTTTTGTAAAACACTTGTGATTCCATTGTAGAAGTAGACTCAAGATAAAAGACTAGTCAAAATTCTCAAGTTAATTATCATTGTACATTAGATACTGAGAAATGTATTGCGATATTGAAGCTTTTCTCGCAAAATTAATCCAGCAATAACATCCCATATACGACAGGCACACGAGGAATTACTTTAAATACATTTATACAGATATTTTAAATGTAATTATTATTCTGTGCTTATAAATTACTTTAATGTTGAATAATTGTTTGTCTAAACCAAATAAGAAACCTTCAAATTTCATAAATACTTCTCTGTTAGCACTCTGTGTATGATATGAAACTCTCATAATTTTCTGGGCATCTGCATCATAAGTAAATGTAATGTAGTTCATTGATATCTTCATCCTAGCGAAGTTAATAGTATCAATATTTATTCAGTCCAAAAGCGAAATCTAGATTACTACCATATTTAGGGTCAAGTCTGTGTACATTACATATTTGTAACAATGACTCACCCAACTTTTGTTGCTTTTGCAATAAGTCATTTCTTGACATACAATGTGCTGTGTAACCACCTGGCAGGGAAAAACAACTGTCGAAAAAAATAAATCAATTAAAGTAACGTGTTTACGAATACTGATTTTGAAGAAGATGGCTGAAATTAAAGTTCTTGAAGTCACAAGAGTGTAACTCAGATTGTTTAAAAAAATTGTTGGCTTTGGGTATAACTTCTCTTCGTTGCCCTGCTGCTGTTAATTGTTCCTGTAATTTATTGAACTCTGAATTTTGTTTATTTCTTGACTTGATCTTAGGTGATTCAGTGCAGTTCAAAATTTGGATAAATTCTAGTGTTCGATACCACACGTCAGCTTTGACCAATGACGTCATACATAAGGCGAAGATGCTGCAATGGACTATCTATGAATGGAACGGATCATACTAGTAAACAAACGAATGTAGCATGCCATAAAATAATACATTTAACGTGACTATTATTTACGTGCGAATTTCAGTTAATCGAGTTGAAGATGACTGAAATAAATAAGAACACAAGAGCAATTACGAGTGCATGTATCATATTACATTTTGCACATGTACTGCAGAAACGATCCAAATAATGAACCGTCCAACAGTTTGGATCGGTAACTACAACCATCCTATGTAGGAGATTATTTCTAGTTACCGATTCCAATATTACTGTTTGTTATGCAAAAATCTTATAACATATCAGGAATGTGCTGGAAAAATGATCTTGTTAGTGAACTAGAGAATACGACTAGACTTTCAAAAAATGAAAATCTTTACACACATTACTGCAACACTCAAAGAAATAAAACGCAAAAATGATCGAACCTTGCAACCGATAACTGTACTACACGAAAGTCACACCAGCTACAGTAGCTCCAAATAACACTCAGTAAAACCGATACACCAGGAGTGACAGTAAAAATAAGAGAAGTGTAGCAGAAACATCGGTAAGGAAAACATAAAAGTGGCTACATAAAAAGAAACTTACCGCATATGAACTTCCAAAGGAGTCAATGATCGAGGCTGACAAGTACGAAATAGGACATAACAAGAAATAATAACGTCAGAAGGTGAAACTGTAACGAAAGAAGCAAAATCCAGAATAACAAATGAAAAAAATAATAAGAAACACAAACTGTCAGGCACAAATGAGGTACCACCCAAATCAGTTGTTCCCTACCACCCGTCCTCAATCAGACGCAAATTTTTAAAATAATAAAACCACGAGTCAACCATATAAACGCTCTGGCAAAGACACAGCAATACCCGTCGGCCCACCATTGTAACCAGACAATATTCTAAGGCCAGAAAAACCTCCCTCCAGAGAAACAAAAAACGTAGCCCTCGCACAATACAGTAACATAAAAAAACGCAACGCAAAACAAGAAAAAAGTATCAGACCCACCAACACCTAACTAACAAAATGAAGCTTGTACATTTTGCTGACTACTTTCATAGATGCAAGAAATAAACAATAACCTTTAGGAATACTCTTTCTCCAACGGTATTCATCTGAATGGCCTTGCAAAACTGAAATACTTCTCTTTCCCCACCTGACATCAGATTATGCAGCCCCCCAATACCCCTTGATAAGTATTAGTACATGCCCCCATCTTATAATCTTTAAACTGAATATTGTGATTCACGACCAAGTGATGATAACCCCTTTCACCCAACCCCCTGTACGAATCAAACCCATCCAACATGACTACAGAACCTTCTTCCACACATTCTTCTATTAAATATGTCAAGACTTCCTTTGTCCGATTTGGTACAACTCTAAATACAGCATCAGCACAATCTCCTCCAGAAACTACTATTCCAAAACCCAAAGCCCAACAACCTCGTACCCCTTTTGTATTTTCTCTTTCCAAAATGTGACTCATCTACTTCAACTATAACCCCCCAACGACCCCCTATACTTTATAAATTCCCTGCAGACTTCTCTGCAAAACGAGAACCAGTCGAATACACTGCCACATGAAACCCCAGCATCGTGCATGACAGATCTGCAAGAATATTCATAGCAGAAATAGTAGGTTAGCATGACAATTACTTCTAAATTCAGCCTCGATCTTTCGAACAACGTCCCCCTGCGTATGGATCTCCATATGTTATTTTTTCTGCACCTTCACATGTATTCGTCGGAAGTTCGTGATGACGCAACCTTCGTCAAACCCATATAATTTACAGAGACACTGTACTTGCAAAATTCAGCAATGACGCCCAATGATTGCAAAATTTTATAGTTGATTTATGGTCACTCATTTTCTGAAGCAAAATTTTCGCAGTAAAAACAACTGACTCATCCATAACGAACAGCATGAGAAATCAAGACCTTATGAATCACGACTACTTAAACATCACGACTACTTTCATTAACAAAAGATGCCGAAAACAAATTACGAGACCAAAACAAAACAATCTACATCGAATTTTTAATACACGCGCGGAACGAGGAAATCCAGAGAAATCATTTAACGTTCATCGACAGCAATCTGCGGCACAAACAAAATAACATCACACATTACATCATTGGTCAAAGCCGACGGGTGGTATCGGACTCTAGAATTGACCCCAAAATCCCACTACAATTTATCACTGGTCATATACACACTCACTGACCATTGGAACATTCTTACATATTGTAATTCGATAATTACAATCACATAAGTTCTCCAAAATTACAGAAAAGTTATTATTTGGCGGTTACAATTGAAGTGCATGAAATAGGATACAAGGTCAAATGGGTATTTGTCGTTTTAATGGAAAAATCGGTGAAATGATTCACATAAACAATGCTAGTTCCATTTTCGTTAACTGCACTGAAATTGTACTGTATTATCCCAAGTATTCCTAACATGTTTACCTCTTCAAATATGAGCATATTATTTTTTTAGTGTAAACAGAATTTCAATATATAATCCAGCAGCCTAAATAAACACTTTGTTTATATTCTCAGTTTAGATTCATATTGTGAATTACACTAATTAAGACATAATTAGACGTTTTTATGTTAAACACCAGTGTAACAAGTCGAGAGTATGACAAAGAGAGTTGTTACAGTCACTAACATTACAAAATACAGAACATTTTGTGCTTTTTTTGTTACACAATTGTCTGTAAACAATAGTGATAACTACAATTCAACGAATAGACGATTCATGTTTCTACTAATAGATGAACGCACTATTAGCGAATACTTTGACATGAAGGTCTAGAAAATCACTTTCAGATCTCAAAAGGCGAAATTACATGTTTGTGTCCTGTCTAGTAACATAATAGTTAATCAAATGATACAAATCAGCTTTCAATTCGTTTGAAAACTGGGCTGCTAGATTTCAAATGTTAATACAATTAACGGTGTAAAGCACTGAGGCAGGTTGTCTAAATGATTGTCACATATTCAACACTGCTTTGATAGCTCTGGTTGTCTTTTGTTGCCACAAGAATAATGTTAGTGTGCAGTCTAGTGTTTACAGAGACCAATATAAAGAAGAAAACGTTAATAGATGAAACTGTAGCATGCAAGCAACTGTTCTTCACTTACAATGATTCCTAATTTGTGAAGGATGAAACCACTTTTAATAGGTTGCTGTATACCTACTGAGTGTGTGCCTACCATGTCAATTTGAGATCTAGGTGTATGACTAGGTGTCACTGAGTTTGTGATGGAAAATGTAAGTAAATAGCATCAGCTTTAATTTTATGTAAGATATGGATGACATGAGAAAAAAATTAAGGGCACCTATCACATCTATTTTCTTCACCACATTAAATATGGGTTCACAATCTGGGATAATTTGGCAGTAGCTAAGTTTTGAGAATACAGAAAAGGCCATTTGGATCACGAAGGATATAAACCTAGAAACTCCAATGAGCCCCTTTTTAAGCGTTCAGGTGTTCTACCTTTACAGTGTATTTACTTTATGGAGACTCTAGTTTCTTAAAACTAACGTTATCCGCAAGAAATGGCAGACTATTTGAACCAATTTGAACAGTGACAGTCATCACCATAACAATGTGCTTGTTGTTGTTGTTTTGATCTTCAGTACAAAGACTGGTTCGATGCAGCTCTCCGCATTATCAATTCAACCCTTTTCATCTCCGAATAACTTCTCCACTATTTTGAAACTGCTTCTGTATTCATCTCTTTAATAGTGCAAACTATATAAAAAACAAGTAAATTCCAGCATAAAATATAAAGCAACAGAAAGAAAAGATAACAAAGAATTTTTTCCTTTTTTATTGGCTTATGGCATACAATAACAATGAAATAAAGGGAAATGAGAATGAGCGAGTAATGTGGGAGTAGGCGAACGTAGCACACGTCTAAGCAATTACTTTCAGAACAGTAGAACACGCGCAGCCAGATATTGTCTGAAGCCGGGTGGGAATGGTCAAGAGTTTCCTATTATTGATCCGAAACGTCAGCGAAGCCAGACGCTCGACCTACTCTAGCTAAACTCTTTGGGCTCGCTGTACTATAACTTTGGCGTGTTTACATCGTGCGATGCACGTGTTTAGATGTGCGGTGTTGTTTACAGTGGCTTTGTAACAGTAATGTTTATGTGTCGTAGAGTTTTATGTCAAATGTGGTTATAATCAGACAATCAGTAAAAGCTACATTCTCCCTACATAACTGTGTATCAATTTCCAACAATAATGGATGAGAGCAAAGCAAGTGATATTGAATCCGAGAATGAAGTTTTGGATTTAGAGCATTCGAAACTTTTGTCAGCTGTTAGACAATTGGATGGGAAACAGCGGTAATTACGTAGTGTTATCGATTATTAAGTATCTTCTGTTATTATTGTGTACACAATTCTAATTTTTAAGCACTGAGCTGTATTTAACAGGCTGCATTTGTTTTTGTTTCTGAATTAGTGGCTTTACGATCAGTTTCGTTGTTTTACGGGAAACACGACTGGTTACTAGCCACGTGTTACTAACTGTCGCTGCCAACGATTTAGACACGTACTTCCCATTCGCAGTGTCTCATGTAAGAGTGAAAACCCTGTCATGCCGATGTGGATTATTTAAAAGTAGTCAGAGAACCCTGTAGCCATTTTTGCAGCGGCAGGACCTTCTCATGAAATTTCAATCAGAGAGTGAAAATATTTTGTTGGCACCCATCTACATAGGGGCAAATAATCATCGTAATAAAATAATGGAATCAGAGCTCGCATGGGAAGATTTAAGTGTTCGAGAGTGGAACAGTAGAGAAGTAGCTTAAAAGTGGTCCAATGAAGCCTCTGCTAGACACTTAATTGTGAATTGCAGAGTAATGATGTAGTTGTGGATACCACAACAGAAGAAGAGGGCTAAAAAATGAAGGTTATATAAAACTACATTGGATGTAACATTACAAAAACTTGGTAATTACCTATGGTAACAGATGTGCATGCATTGCCATTGATCTTGTCAGAAATTCATGCACTGTGCAAATATGTGCACAGTCATCATCTGAAATGTAAATTGTGTGGCATGGTAATGCATATAAGAATAGTAGTGTTACCACATTATTTAACTGCCGCATCCACTCAGCAGTGACAAGAAACCAAACCTTGCAATGTTTCCTACAAATGGCACTATATACACTGCTTCATGTAAGTGACACATGTGCATGATTGTGTGGGAAAATGTAACTGTCAGTCAGAAAATAAAAATGCGAGTATCTAACTGAAATATTGATTAGATTTCAGAGTATATCTCCGTGTTATACTAACCATTATATCGAGACTTGGGTACATACTATACATGATTGTCACACATTACCATCAGCACAAAAACTTTTAGTACAATTGTCAAAATGTATTTCATGAATAGAAGATAAATATTTATTCCATATATATTCAGTACAATACTGATGAGCTACATATATACTGTCGAATCTCAAAACCATCTTGGTACATGAAGTTGAAGAATGGGTGAAATTATAGGCCTACATACATCTTTATTGTAAAATGAAGCATTCACAACCACGTCAGAGGAAATGTGAAACAGCAGCAAAGTTCATCACAATGTAGAGAACATGCATCAGAAACTAGGTGTGGGCAAAACAAACCTTTTAGGCCTCATAAATAACTGATGCCCCTGCAGAGAATGATAAGATAAAAAAAAATAATGTAGCACACATGTGGCAGAGACAGAGGAGGTGGTTAGAGTTAAATGTGAGACAATCTGGTATAAGGTTACTACTGCCTACGTTTAAGTACATACATGATGCAATAAGCAGAGTTAAGTAGAATATTTTATTGTTATGATACAGTCATTTTCACATAATGCCACATATTTTTGAAGCAATGTGCCTGAAGGTCGCAATCACATGATTAACGCGTGCAGTGGCTCAGCCTGTGCCCTAACTATGCGTTACAAAAACTTTCGTATTTTACACTTACTATTGATTTTGGTTTATTCGCATTTTTATTCCCTTTTATGTAGATCGTTGTCTGCATTTTTATAGTTTTTTCTTATATCAGTGAAATCCAATATTTCTTGTGGTATCCAATGGTCTCTACTGAGCATCGTCTTTTTGCATTTTTGATCCTCTTCTATCTTCACTATTTCCTCTCACAAAGGTAACTATTCATCTTCTGTTGTATTCCTTCCCCTTATTTAGTCAATCATTGTGTAATGCTTCTTCTAAAATTTCCTACAATCAGTGTTTCTTTGTCTTTTTATCCATGTCCCGTCACCTCATTTTCCTCCCATTTTCCAATTTCTTCAGTTTTAATTTATAGTTCATAACCACAAAATTATGGTCTGTCCCCACATCTGAGCCTGGAAATGTTGTGCAGTTGAAAGTCTGGTTTCAGTCCAGTTTTCTCTATTCATTATTAGTGCTTTCCTCTGTTGCCCCTTCTCTTGTAGTGATATTTAATGTGCTGGTGGCTGGCATTCAACAATGTTAAGAGTCTTAATTAGAAATAAAACAATGTTCTTCATAAATGCCCTTTCTGACAAAAAAAAAGTGTAACATCCAAAAGACGTGATGGGTGACGTGTCCTAGGTGGTAGGCTGCATACAATAAACGATGAGTTCCCAAACAGCATGTGACACTTTGTTAACACAGCACAGAAAAAAACCTGTTTCAGTATTATTTAGATTCTGACTGATACAACTGAAATGGATCCTCCTGATACGTTATGAATATGGCAAAGCCAGACTCTGTTGTGACAGTGTTCTGTTGTGACAGTAGTCTGTTGTGGGGTAGGTGGTGATGGTAACTGCTGTGTACAGGCTCATGTAGAAGAATATCAGTTATGGTGACACCAAATCCAGGAAAGGCCAGCATCTTGAAGAGGTGAAAATTCCAAGGGTGATGGCTGGCAGATCAGTGGATGCTGTTGGGTATCTTCTGTGGATGGCAGCCGAGATACTGAGTCCAGGATAGACCCGTGTTAGAGGAAGTGAAGATTTCAAGTTCGCTGGCTGGCGGATCAGTTTGGCATGGCAGGCATAAGCCCTCACAGATGGACCACTAGGTGCAGACAGCATACATGGAGAAAGTGTTTGCACAGCAATCGCCGACATAGTGTAACTGAGGCAAAATAAGAGGAACCAGCCTGCATTCACTGAGGCAGATGGAAAACTGCCTTAAGAACGATCCACAGATTGGCTGGCCACTGGACCTTGACACTAATCTGCCAGGCAGATTTGTGCCGGGGACTGGCACGCCTTCCCACCTGGAAAGCAGTGTATTAGACCGCACAGCTAACTGGGCGGGCTTCCTGCACCATTTGTTGGATGCTAGCAGCAGTCAGACTAAGGGAATTATGGTACCCATGCATAGACTGCCATTAACACCACAACACAAATGCCTGCATTTTGAAATGGTGGTGTTACCTGGAAGCATGGACTGCTGTTGAATGGCATCCCATTGTGTCCAGTGATGAATTGTGGTTCTGCGTTATCCCAAATAGCCGTTGTAGGCAAGTAAGGTGGCAACTTGGCAGGCGGTCTCATTCTTCCAATGTTTTGGAGAGACAGAGTGATTTTATCCTGGCATCATGTTTTGGGGAGCCAGCGAGTATGACTTCAGGTCACAGGTAATTGTGACTGAGGGAACTGTGATGGCACAGTGGAAAGTAATGGATATCCTGCATCCCCATGTGTTAACTTTCATGTGACAGTGTCATGATGCCATTTTTCAACAGGACAGTGCTTGTCCACACACAGCAAATGTAGCTATGAACTGTCTGTGTAGTGCTGAGATACTCCTGTATCCAACAAGATCCCTAGCTCTGTCCTTGATAGAACATATGGAATCAGCTCAGACATCAACTATGTCCTGGTGCCAGTATCCAGTACGTCAAAGACCAATTACAACAGGTGTGCCGAGCTTAGCTCAGGGAGGAAAGAACTGCTTCAGACATCCTTCTTAACTAAATCAGTGGATGCTTCCAGGCCAAAGGGGTGCAATGTTTTACTAAGTGGGCTCATACTGCCAAGTTCTTTGTCATTTCCTTCTCTTGTTCTGGGTGGTTCTCTCTTCTCCTTCATGTTTTTTCCAGGCAGTGTATTTTTGGTGAGACCGGTTGTCAATGTGAGTTTTAGGAAATTCACAAGAAGCTGATATACCATCATAAGCCCTGAACATTAAACTGAGTTCACAAGGAATCTACCTATGTAGTTCATTAGGGATATGTTAATGTTATTGACCTCCTCTCACAAAGTAGTTTGTGCAAATGTATGTTTCACCCTGTCTTTGA
This sequence comes from Schistocerca piceifrons, assembly GCF_021461385.2. Lineage (NCBI taxonomy): Eukaryota > Metazoa > Arthropoda > Insecta > Orthoptera > Acrididae > Schistocerca > Schistocerca piceifrons. The sequence continues at coordinate 267,510,412 of NC_060139.1, read as the reverse complement.
CTACTTTGCCTGAAATAGTGTTTTATTGAAAACAAAGACCTAAGCGGTGAGAAAAGGAAATTTATTTTTCCCAGACCTTACCTTTGTACTGTCGTATTTGGCTATGAGTGATTGACAAACATTTAGAATCAATGCATATGTTATAACTATTAGGATGGTGAATAATTTCGTAGAAATTTTGTTTTTGCATGTTGATATTTTGATTGCTGGGGGTTTATTTATGGACTGTCATTTTTTATTTGTAGTTTACTGTTGCTATTTAAGTTTACTTATTATTATTTGGAGATAGTGAATGGAGCTGTGTACACTGGAAAACGGTGCGCGAAGTCGCGGAATCCAAACATCCAAACATTTACGACATCTTCTTCTGTTTGAGTTTAGTAGAACGCTGACAGCAGCAGAGGTGGCCAGGAACATTTGTGCTGTGCATGGGGACAATGCAGTTGGACAGAGCACAGAAAGAAAATGTTTTTATCGTTTTAAGGAGCGTCGTTTTGACATTAGTGATCCTCCAAGTTCTGGGAGACCTGTGGGGTCTGAAGAAGATTGTTTAAACACATTAATCCTCAGTGACTCATGTCATAGTACATGGTACTTGGCAGATGTGATGAACTGTGATCATTTCACCATTGTGGAACATTTCCATGCTGTGGGGAAGGTTCAAAATTTGGATGTATGGGTACCACAGGCTCTACGCCAAAATTACAGAAATCAGCAAGTAGCCACATGTGCGTCTCTGCTTGCTTGTCACCAGTTGGCTCACGAACAACACTAACCATTCCTGTCCTGTTTTATTGCTGGTGATGAGAAATGGTTTCTCTGTCCTCTCATAAGGAATATATTGGAATGGTTCACCCGAAACAAAGCTGTGTTTGTCCACAAAAGATAGTGATATGCATCTGTTGGAACAGCAACGATGTGGTATGCTACGAATTGCTTACCCAAGGTGTATCTATCACTGCTGACATTTATTATCAACAACTGAGATGTCTTGCTGATGCTATCCAAGAACAACGGCCAGGAAAATTATGTGAAGTGACCCTCCTCCATGATAATACCCACCCGCGTTCCGCTAGATTTCGAGTCAACACTATGGGGGGGGGGGGGGGGGGGAGTTGGAGTGTTAAGTCATTCTGCACCCACCGTATTCACCTGATCTTGTGCTCTTTATCAAACAACCCTAAATAAACTTCCTTTCTGGACGAAAATGCGCTCTGAACATGGCTCGACGAGTTCTTCACCTCAAAACCACAGGATTTCTAAAATTGCGAAATTTGAAAGTTACCCCGGCTGTGGCAGACTGTTGTGAATACTGATTGATAATATATTATTTATGACTGAATTCTCTGTTATGTGTACCTGTTTTGTTTATTAAACTTACAGAAAAATACTATGAACTAAAGCACCAATTTAATAAATAAATAAGTAAAATAAAGTAAAAGCAAGAAACGGAAATTACGTCGCAGTGGAAGAAATATGTATATCGAGAGATCAGTTAAAAGCAATTGAAAGGAGAAAATTATTATCAAGGCGTAACAGTTTCCTTAGACGTATTTTCAAGGGAAGATTTATTGAGGAGAAAGTAGGCGAAAAACCAAGCCAACTGAGAAGAAGAGAGAGAATGGAGAACCTTTACTGCCAAAGATACAGAGAGTTAAATTGAATGGTTGCAATGATAAGGCACAGGCATTTGTAAGTGATGATGTTTCTTGTGGATAGATACTTTACACCATACATTATGAAAACATTAACTTTTCTGTTGGTAAGCTACATGATATTGTATGATTTATGACTACACAAAACATCGTTTTCAAGCTTTTTCGCTTGAACGTTTTTACTGGTAAGTCCGTAGATCAAGGACAGTGCTGCTACTTACAATGTATGAAGCAACATTTGCAGCACTTGACAGAGGGCATACTGGAAACACAAAAGGTGGTGTTAACAGCTAGTTGAAAGTTTGAGAGACCAGTGGATAGATGGTGTGTTTAGTAGCAGTGAGAGGAAGCAATGTGAAATGAGCAGCATATTTGAAAATCACTGGTTGTAATCACACATATTTACCAAATAATCTCCGCAATGATAAAAATAAATTTGTGACACATGATACATTCAAAAATGGGTTGTTGTTGTTGTTGTGGTCTTCAGTCCTGAGACTGGTTTGATGCAGCTCTCCATGCTACTCTATCCTGTGCAAGCTTTTTCATCTCCCAGTACCTACTGCAACCTACATCCTTCTGAATCTGCTTAGTGTATTCATCTCTTGGTCTCCCTCTACGATTTTTACCCTCCACGCTGCCCTCCAATACTAAATTGGTGATCCCTTGATGCCTCAGAACATGTCCTACCAACCGATCCCTTCTTCTGGTCAAGTTGTGCCACAAACTTCTCTTCTCCCCAATCCTATTCAATACTTCCTCATTAGTTATGTGATCTACCCATCTAATCTTCAGCATTCTTCTGTAGCACCACATTTCGAAAGCTTCTATTCTCTTCTTGTCCAAACTATTTATCGTCCATGTTTCACTTCCATACATGGCTACACTCCATACGAATACTTTCAGAAATGACTTCCTGACACTTAAATCAATACTGGATGTTAACAAATTTCTCTTCTTCAGAAACGCTTTCCTTGCCATTGCCAGCCTACATTTTATATCCTCTCTACTTCGACCATTATCAGTTATTTTGCTCCCCAAATAGCAAAACTCCTTTACTACTTTAAGTGCCTCATTTCCTAATCTAATTCCCTCAGCATCACCCGACTTAATTAGGCTACATTCCATTATCCTTGTTTTGCTTTTGTTGATGTTCATCTTATATCCTCCTTTCAAGACACATTCCATTCAACTGCTCTTCCAAGTCCTTTGCTGTCTCTGACAGAATTACAATGTCATCGGCGAACCTCAAAGTTTTTATTTCTTCTCCATGAATTTTAATACCTACTCCGAATTTTTCTTTTGTTTCCTTTACTGCTTGCTCAATATACAGATTGAACAACATCGGGGAGAGGCTACAACCCTGTCTTACTCCCTTCCCAACCACTGCTTCCCTTTCATGTCCCTCGACTCTTATAACTGCCATCTGGTTTCTGTACAAGTTGTAAATAGCCTTTCGCTCCATGTATTTTACCCCTGCCACCTTTAGAATTTGAAAGAGAGTATTCCAGTCAACATTGTCAAAAGCTTTCTCTAAGTCTACAAATGCTATAAACGTAGGTTTGCCTTTCCTTAATCTTTCTTCTAAGATAAGTCGTAAGGTCAGTATTGCCTCACGTGTTCCAGTGTTTCTACGGAATCCAAACTGATCTTCCCCGAGGTTGGCTTCTACTAGTTTTTCCATTCGTCTGTAAAGAATTCGTGTTAGTATTTTGCAGCTGTGACTTATTAAGCTGATAGTTCGGTAATTTTCACATCTGTCAACACCTGCTTTCTTTGGGATTGGAATTATTATATTCTTCTTGAAGTCTGAGGGTATTTCGCCTGTCTCATACATCTTCCTCACCAGATGGTAGAGTTTTGTCAGGACTGGCTCTCCCACGGCCGTCAGTAGTTCCAATGGAATATTGTCTACTCCGGGGGCTTTGTTTCGACTCAGGTCTTTCAGTGCTCTGTCAAACTCTTCACGCAGTATCATATCTCCCATTTCATCTTCATCTACATCCTCTTCCATTTCCATAATATTGTCCTAAAGTACATCGCCCTTGTATAGACCCTCTGTATACTCCTTCCACCTTTCTGCTTTCCCTTCTTTGCTTAGAACTGGGTTTCCATCTGAGCTCTTGATATTCATACAAGTCGTTCTCTTATCTCCAAAGGTCTCTTTAATTTTCCTGTAGGCGATATCTATCTTACCCCTAGTGAGATAGGCCTCTACATCCTTACATTTGTCCTCTAGCCATCCCTGCTTAGCCATTTTGCACTTCCTGTCGATCTCATTTTTGAGACGTTTGTATTCCTTTTTGCCTGTTTCACTTACTGCATTTTTATATTTTCTCCTTTCATCAATTAAATTCAATATTTCTTCTGTTACCCAAGGATTTCTACTAGCCCTTGTCTTTTTACCTACTTGATCCTCTGCTGCCTTCACTACTTCATCCCTCAAAGCTACCCATTCTTCTTCTACTGTATTTATTTCCCCCATTCCTGTCAATTGCTCCCTTATGCTCTCCCTGAATCTCTGTACAACCTCTGGTTCTTTCAGTTTATCCAGGTCCCATCTCCTTAAATTCCCACCTTTTTGCAGTTTCTTCAGTTTTAATCTACAGGTCATAACCAATAGATTGTGGTCAGAGTCCACATCTGCCCCTGGAAATGTCTTACAATTTAAAACCTGGTTCCTAAATCTCTGTCTTACCATTATATAATCTATCTGATACCTTTTAGTATCTCCAGGGTTCTTCCATGTATACAACCTTCTTTCATGATTCTTAAACCAAGTGTTTGTTATGATTATGTTGTGCTCTGTGCAAAATTCTACCAGGCGGCTTCCTCTTTCATTTCTGTCCCCCAATCCATATTCACCTACTATGTTTCCTTCTCTTCCTTTTCCTACACTCGAATTCCAGTCACCCATGACTATTAAATTTTTGTTTCCCTTCACAATCTGAATAATTTCTTTTATTTCATCATACATTTCTTCAATGTCTTCGTCATCTGCAGAGCTAGTTGGCATATAAACTTGTACTACTGTAGTAGGTGTGGGCTTCGTATCTATCTTGGCCACAATAATGCGTTCACTATGCTGTTTGTAGTAGCTTACCCGCATTCCTATTTTCCTATTCATTATTAAACCTACTCCTGCATTACCCCTATTTGATTTTGTGTTTATAACCCTGTAGTCACCTGACCAGAAGTCTTGTTCCTCCTGCCACCGAACTTCACTAATTCCCACAATATCTAACTTCAACCTATCCATTTCCCTTTTTAAATTTTCTAACCTACCTGCCCGATTAAGGGATCTGACATTCCACGCTCCGATCCGTAGAACGCCAGTTTTCTTTCTCCTGATAACGACATCCTCTTGAGTAGTCCCCGCCCGGAGATCCGAATGGGGGACTATTTTACCTCCGGAATATTTTACCCAAGAGGACGCCATCATCATGTAATCATACAGTAAAGCTGCATGCCCTCGGGAAAAATTACGGCTGTAGTTTCCCCTTGCTTTCAGCCGTTCGCAGTACCGGCACGGCAAGGCCGTTTCGGTTATTGTTACAAGGCCAGATCAGTCAATCATCCAGACTGTTGCCCTTGCAACTACTGAAAAGGCTGCTGCCCCTCTTCAGGAACCACACGTTTGTCTGGCCTCTCAACAGATACCCCTCCGTTGTGGTTGCACCTACGGTACGGCTATCTGTATCGCTGAGGCACGCAAGCCTCCCCACCAACGGCAAGGTCCATGGTTCATGGGGGGGCAAAAATGGGTATGCAAATTAATATGAGACATCCACAAATTGTGGTTATGGACTGTTTTCTGAATAATATTTGAACTGTTCCGTTGATACATCTGCATTTTCTGGTGTGTGGTACCAGCTGTCTGCACAGACAAGCTTTTTAGGCTGTGTAAAAAGGCAATAAGGGTGGTAGATGAGGTAAACTAGAGACAGCCTTGTAGAGAAATTTTCAGAGATTATAAAATGCTTAGGCCTATCATCTCTCTATGTACAGCCTGCAGGCAATCATGTTTGTGAAAATAAACCCAGATCATAATCTAATACACAGTAATGTACATAACTACAGTGCACAGAGAAGGGAAAACATTCACAAAATTGTGGGCAATAAAAAAGTGGCAGACTGCAGTTCACATACAGTAAGGACAATTTTTTTACGATAGACTGCCTTCTGATGTCAAGATAGGTGATTAAAATACCTTAAAGACTAAACTGAATTTTTTATTAATAGAGAATTGCAGTTATTCAGTAGAAGAGAGCATCTGAATGAGACAGTGCAGTTCTTAAGAAGCTGAACTCATATTTGCCTATCCTGATTTAGGTTTTCTGTGATTTTCCTAAGTCACTTCAGGCAGATGCTAGGATGGTTGCTTCACCAAGGCTACGGTTGACACATGCTATTCTCTTAGTCTTATTACTGGTTCTGTGTGTGTGTTTATTTTTGAGCTAATATTTATTTTTATTGTACTGTGATGACAAATCCTGTATCATTATAAGATGATCCATGCATGAATGAATGAATAAATAAAATTAAGGTTTCACATTGTAGGGTCTCCCTGTAAAACTGTTAATGTATATAGCCATAAATTTGTTTTTGTAAACTTACTACAAACTTTCATCTTTATGTACACATGAACTAAATCTGTGACACTGTCTGTAGACTGGTTTTTATATGGACAGCAAATAAATAAATAAAAGAAAATGTTGCCAACTGCCTTGTAAATATAACATTTTTTGGCCTCAGCTCTCAACAAATTAATGCTTTTAAACTAACCTACATCTCAAGATGTCCCACAGAACAGTCTGTCATGACAACTTTCATTCCTAAAACTCAGTAAAAATGAATTTGTGGTGATAGCAAGTTCATTATCTTTCACATGCAAATGTAGTGACAATATTTTGCTGCGGAATATGATAAAAGAAGTGACAGTATTGTAATGATTCTTTATGAAATGGAAAAAGCAACAATGAAAGTGTTAGAAATGTTATTGTTTTGGATTTAAATGTAGGTGGCAGTCACATAAAAGTAGGCCTACCTGAGTAAGTCTGCCTTAGAGATTCAAGTAGATAACTGTCAAACTGTGTCCTGAATTGCATTGTGTCATGCAGCAATCTTCTAACACCTTCCTAAGTGTGCATTCAGTATTTGTGTGAGCATCTATTGCAGTATCTCAAACTCAGGTGATCGAAACCTTCATCATAGAGGCACCGATACAGTGGGAACAATCAGAAATAACAGCTGTGCAATACAAAATGTGATCTTTAATGGTATTGAGTTGTACAGCTTTTATCTAAAAGGGCACAAATCTGACACCTCCAAACACTTATTTCCTTCTCATTTTGTTGCCTGCTTCATATTACTTCCCACCAAATTGTAAATCACCAGCTTCTTTATTAAATCCCTCTCCTCATTGACCATCCTGTTTGACAGCAATGTCAACAAAAACGTCTCTACAGGAGTGACTCCCTCCAGTAGTGATTTGCTTGATAAAGCTATTTCATGATGTATGAATTCATTTTTGTACGTGTAAACATGTAGGATGGGAAACTAAAAAATGATTCGCAACTTCTTTTTGCTGCACGCAAATGACTATTCAGTTAAAAAAAAAAAAAAAAAAAAAAAAAGGCATTTGGAAAGATCTGCTCTTATTATATCTCTATATTAATACACCCGTGGATGAAATTTTCTTGTTCCCCTTGTACCAGCAAATGTATTCTTCTATCTCTGTTCTTTCAAATTTCAGTTTACAAATGCACTGTGGAGCTGTAGGCCTATGTCACTCCAAAATTCCATTTGATGGAATTCACTGCCTGGACTCCCAGGAAAACTACAAGCAAGAGAACAAAATAATACCAAACCATAAATTATGTGCAAAGAACATTAATTGGTTTTGCAGTCTTGAAATACATCACCTATTTTATCGCCTCACACTGAGTACTTAAAACTATCTCCCCGTTGCTTATGTTAAAATGATGCATTGCCATCCTTTCTGCCGTAGCGGAGAGACATCACAGATGGCACTGCACCTATTGTTTTAACCCTTTTTAGCTGTATTGTATCATGGAACTCTTCTGGGTCTGTTGTTGACATAATACATGGTTTTCTGCATTCCTACAAACCGCACTAGTGCTATAGTGTGTCAAGATGCCTTTGTATTACTTGATTTGTGGTGACTGTTGGTGTTTGCTTGTTTCTCAGACAACATTCTTCGGTAAGTAGCAATTTGTAAACATCAGATTGTAAGTATGGTTCTTAGCTTTTATCTTGTGGATGTTTTATCACACACACATAATTCCATAAAAACATCTTAGGATGACATATCCCAGTGTACAGATTAAAGTTAGTGACTACAGTAATGTATTTCATGAGATAGTGACATCTTTGTATGTGATGTACTTTGGAGTTGATGTCCATGTAACTTTAGTTGCACACGAAAAGTGTAATTTGACAATACAGAAGTGAAGAGTTATTGCTTTAAATGGTTAATAATGTCATCATCATCTTCTAAAGTTTGTTTAGTGGATAGTAAAAACAAAATAAGGGAATAGCTAAATGTAGTTTGATGTCTGGTTCGAGGGCATGCAACTGCTTTTATTCACTCTGTTGACATAATGTTTATATACCTTATTATGAGACCTGCATACCTGGTTTTGTTTCCTCGAAGCAACTGGCATTTGTTTCTGAGCCCAATGAGAATATAATATAAATTTTCAATATAAATTTAATAAGAAGGCACATATTTACAATGTTCTCTGCATGAAATTGCCTTGTTCCTCTTTTAACCAATACACACATTCTCAACACCGTTCTGTGATATTTCAGTGTTAAGGCACCAACCAGGAAAGAAACCAGTCGCCAAATATCTGAATTCAACTTGGGCAAACATCAGATAGAAAATGATACTGTTGGTGTTAATGAGTTAACCAAAGCTCTTGAGAAACGTGCGAGCCATGTGGAAATTGGACAGAAATTAAAAAATTTGAAACAAAAGGCAAAACCACTTAAACCTCCACTAGAAAAATTTGAAGCAGAAAAGGTGAGCACTTTTAATTTCATGTATTTATCAAAAGATCTGGTTTTGGTATTATGTTTAAGGGATGTGACTAGCACATCACATACAGGCGTAAGATTCGTGTGAGCTCGCTAACATGTTGAATGACAAAATCTCTCTGAAGTTCGTTTACCACCCTCCACCAATACATTGATAATATGCATGCGCCATGGATGAATGTGCCCGCTCAGGTACATTGAGGACAACCTCTCAGCTGTCAGTCAATAGTAACCCAATCTGTGACCATACAGGGTAGATTATAAAAACATTGAAGATTTGGAGATGGTGGTGGGGGAATAGACGATTCTCTTCACACATCTTCATTTTCAGTTGCTTTTAAGCAGATTCAGTCATTTGGCATAAGCACTTTAAGGAGACTTCATAAAATACTTCGCTTATTAACATTTCTTAGAATGAAATTTTGCAAAAACACATTATTACAAAGTTAAACTTTTATTGGGCCTGTGGAGAAATTATTCTAATGAATAAAATAGATTTGCTATTAAAAACGTGCAAGTTTAAAAGAAATTTGCTTGGCATACTGTGGGTGAATTTATTTATTTATGCATTTTGTCACCTGGGAAGATCCTGCATTTCAGGCACTCCTTCACATCCAATCAGGCATCCTTAGTCAGTCAACGCTACAGAATGCATTGTATACAAGCTGTAGATAACAGCAGCAGCAACAACAACAATGGATTTAGTAATGAATAGATTTCATAATTGCAAGACAGAGGTTTTGAAAACAAATTTAAACTGTAAAACATTCCCAGGGGAACTTTTTGACTCTAGCCATGATTTATTGGCTGTGAACTGTAGATTAAAACTGAGGAAACTGCAGAAAGTTAAAAATTAAGTAGGTAGTTTTGCCTACACATTTTTGCCTTCACAGTCATCATCAGTAACTGCACTTCTGTCAAAAGAGTGAAAAGTTGGTAGTGGGCATAATCTGTTGTCAGTAATGTAGTCCACACCATAAATTGAAGTTCAAACACTTCAATTGCCCTTGGTGTCTGAATAAACTAATGTTTATAGCCAATTTGAGTCATGCTGTTTTAATTACAGTACAGATAAATGGGGACTAGTGTAGCAGGGGATACAACCCGTCGGCTTTGGACAATGACGTCACAGGTCGCCAAACGAGAAGCGATTCTTCTTAGTGTTGTAGCTCCCTTCAGTAGCTGATAAGTGTTTTTTAACTTTTTTTTTTAAATCTCACGAGCTAGAATAAACAGATCCACTTTATTAAGCAATCAGTAAAAAAACGAAACTGAAACATAACAGCAAAAGCGAAAATGGTAAACTGCTCTCTGGCGACTTGTGACGTCGTTGTCCAAAGCCGACGGGTTGTATCCCCTGCTACATTAGACCCGATAAATGAGTAACCTCACACTAAACTTGACTGATGTCCTACAATATTGCTTGAGCGCAGTCACCTAACCATAATGTAATAAATCAAAACTGTTCACTTGTGGAAAATACATAATTAATGCAGTCACTGAATATAACTCGTAAGACACTGTGCTTCAGGTCTAACAATTGAGTCAATGCAGAAACGATGTGCACAGCCAGCTACTGTTGGGAGTAACACTGTTAAAATTGTGCTCTAGCCACTATTGAAGTTCCAACACTGTCAGTGAAAATAATTACAAGTTCGCAGTCAGTTATTAAAAACAATAACTGAATAAACTCCCAAACCGAAATTTAGATAATATATGGCACATTTCCCAACTTGAATTTGTACTAAATTGTATGCGGTGCATTATCCCTTTTTTTTTTTTTTTTGACATATAACTTGCTCATATCATAACTCACTGCAGATTGAACTAAAATGGCTTCCAGCATGTCTCTTTTGTAAGTTTACAATAATTAAACTGAAGTTGTGTATTTTTGCTTGCCTGATTTTCACAAATTGCAATTAAAGATTTACATTTCTTAGTAACTGAATAGTGGATGGAGATTCATTCAGACATGAACTTCCAGATACAGTAACAATTTCTATTGAATTATACTGGTTAGTTTGTGAAAATATATGATTATTTCAGTAACAATGTTTTATCTAAAATGGTTAATTACTTCAAAATCAGTAGAGTGCAGGTGTTGCTAACATATTTTTGTTGCTGTTTGTGTGAATACCTTACTTATTTCTACAGCTTCTTTAACTACTTTATCAGGGAGTCAGTAATTGGGTGTATGTTTACATATGAACAATGATAATGAAATCTGAACGTACTGTTACTTTGTAATTAACACAGATTTCAACCACACTGATCATACTAGTGGATTGAGAATAGCCAAAAGAAAGTAACACATAACAGTGTTAAGTTGAATCAGACCCAAGTCAATATTTTGAGTTTTTTAGCTACAGTGCACTTAATGGCTGTATTGAAGATTTAAAAAAATAATAATTTTGGAGGTAGGAAAAACAAAACAGATTGTCAGTAATCCACCTGCCTTCTCACATCACCCTCACATTGAGTTATATAGGCAGGTATTGCCAAATAGCTGACTATGTAAGCCAGTGTCTAGACATTTCCTACAAAATGTTTACAAAAAATGTCACACATTCAGCTTCAAAAATGTTTGGTTATCGAAACTGATCTTAAACCAACAATACATAGAAATACAAATTAGTTAAAATATATCCAAATGCAATATCATATACTATATAAGAAAACCATATTTCATTATTAACCAATCACATCTAATAAGCGACAGACATAAATTCGAAAGCATTGAACAGCTCATATTTCTGAGGGCAATAACAGATGAACAAAATCAGAGATACGTAGAAGTGAAAATGAGGCTGCAAATTGCTAATAGAGCCTATCACACAATACAAAAACTTCTAGGGTCTAAGCTACTGACAAGGAGAATAGAAATGAAACTATATAACACAATCGTCAGTCCATTCCTATCTGTGGAGCAGAAACATGGAGTGTAACTAAAAGGAAGAACACCAAGTACAAGTATTTGAAAACAGAGTTTACACGAAAATCTCTGGCTCATACAATGAAAATCAATCACAAAGCTGGAAGAGAAGACACAACACAAAAAAATCATGTGCTGCCGCAACAATAATGAGCATAATAAATTCCAGAAAACTTCAATGGGCAGGCCATCTGATGAGACTGGAAGAGGATCAAGTGGTTTCAGGAGTATTAATGGAGAAGTCAAGTGGTAAGAGATTTAATGGGAGACACAGGAGTTCATGGGTAAATTAAATTAAAATGGCATGCAACAATGTTGGTGTAAATATTTGGCAGGAAGTAGCATTGAAGGATTTGGTGGCAACATGGGATCAGAACGGGAGCTTCGAGTCCCTATAGAAGCCAAGGAGAAGAAGAAGATATTTCATTATTAAATGTCTGCTTACATTCAATGAGTGTTTGTTTCATTGTCCCTGAAAATCAGAAAATACACAGCAAGAAAAAACAGACTTAGAAATACAGTACACTTTTTACTCTTCACTGTATGCAGACACAAAGGGATGGAATTTCCCATCTTCCAGCCACTTTGCTACTTACTGATCACATATACACGTTTCACTGTTACACAGAGCTGCAAATGGGTCCAGACCTTTCACATGTCCAGATGTTTGTCCCATGTTCTCTAATTTCACCAGTATTCCTGTAGGTAGTTACCCTTCATTGTTGTACAAGGAGAGAGGGGAAAACAAACAAAACAACCTATCTTAGTACCCCAGTAGTTACCACAACTAAATCTATAAGAAAATGTTTCCTTTTTAAATTACGTACACACACACACACACACACACACACACACACACACACACACACACACACACACACACACACACATATTAATTTTTCAGGTATCTAACAAAATGTAAAAAGAATGGAATCTGCTTCCTGTTAGTATGTCCTTTAACCCAAATTACTATCTCACTTTACTGATCTCAAAAGTGAAGTTTCTAGTCAAATTTTCAGAATGCTGCTTAGTGTTTCTCTTAATTTCTATCTCTTTAATGTCAAATCTGCTCAGCATACCCAGGTCCCTGCCACTTTTTAATTATTGTCACTTAATTAGAAAAATCTGGTTTCTTTCTCATCATCATTCTGAGTCGGGACATAAATAGCAACTACTAACAGCAAGAAAACTGGATATGTGACAGTACATTATTAGTACCTCATCAAAATTTTACTCTCTTATTCAGTTTTTCATTTGCAGTGTCATACATTGCGTACAAAATAACTACTTGTTGTCTAACTCATAAAGATGTTCCACTATACAAATTATATGAAACTGTACACTGTTAGGTTTCCGTACTTACTTCTGCCTGTTAATCCCATTATTTACTTTCTCTATAAACACTTAGCTAGAGGAATGCATTCACCATAATCAATCTACTGCGAAGTCAGGCTTCCTACCCATTGGTCCATTACCTAACACATTTCTCGTCACTACTACATTATTACTTCACTGACTGTTGATGCATCATTATTCTTATACTCCACATTGTAATTACCCATTCATTATACTTTTATCATCTCATTGAACAACAGATATACAACTGCTTTGCTTAGTAGAAAATAACTCTAAAGAATAACACTCTGCAGTACTGCACCATAACCTTATAGACAGCCATATATTTAACAATATAACAAGACAAAATACGTATTAATGATTTCATTACTTTTACTTTATACCATCATATTACTCTGAAATGAGGCCTGAAGGGTAAAACCGGTACAAACCTTGCTTTATTACTTCAATTATTTCTATAAGCAACTTTATTTCAACTTTGCTTCTAGTTACAGAAACCTCAAAGGCTGAGGTATGACGCATTTTTTCACAGATATACATTTTCACAAATAGTTGTATTCAGCACCAAAACTTTTATATGTTGTCGCAAATAATTAGGTTCTTGCTGACGAAAATAACTCTTAAAGAGTTGCCCATTGCTATAAATACTCTTTTTTATTTTATTCCACTCTTCTAAATCACACTGACTTTACAATTTCCACATTCAGAAAAGCAATAATTACATTGTTGTTGACAAGCTTAGCAAAATGTGTGCTTTTCCATCAGAGGCATGCCCACCACTACTTAGATTTTGCAGTACTCACAATTTCCAAAGAGTTTACAAACTTTCTTGAGAGGAGGAAAATCTTTACCAAACTGTATCATTATTTCATAAATAAATCCAGAAACAAATTTAATAATTAGCATTAGGTTGCACAATTAATTATATGAATTTTAAGTATGCCAGAAATTTTGTAATTTCATATATTTTTTAAAAGAAGAGTAATTTTAACTGTTAGTACATATTGATGTAACAAATTAATTTCTTTTTTATACATTTTAGTCTGAAATATAATACAAAATTACATGAATTCACTTCATTAAACAGTTGAGATTATTTTAACCTATGCAAGATTCAAGATTATACATGGTATTAGTTGTCGTTGTTGTTGTTGTTGTTGTATGGTGGTGGTCTTCAGTCCAGAGACTGGTTTGATGCAGCTCTCTATGCTACTCTATCCTGTGCAAGCTTCTTTATCTCCCAGTACGTACTGCAATCTACATCCTTCTGAATCTGCTTAGTGTATTCATCTCTTGGTCTCCCTCTATAATTTTTACCCTCCATGCTGCCCTCCAATACTAAATTGGTGATCTCTTGATGCCTCAGAACATGTCCTATGTACTGATCCCTTCTTCTAGTCAAGTTGTGCCACAAATGTATCTTCTCCTTAATTCTATTCAATACCTCCTCATTAGTTATGTGATCTACCCATCTAATCTTCAGCATTCTTCTGTAGCACTACATTTCAAAAGCTTCTATTCTCTTCTTATCCAAACTATTTATTGCCCATGTTTCACTTCCATACATGGCTACACTCTATATGAATACTTTCAGAAACGACTTCCTGACACTTAAATCTATACTTGATGTTAACAAATTTCCCTTCGTTAGAAATGCTTTCCTTGCCATTGCCAATCTACATTTTACACCCTCTCTACTTTGACCATCATCAGTTATTTTGCTCCCCTAATAGCAAAACTCATTTAGTGACTCATTTTCTAATCTAAATCTCCAATTACATTCCATTATCCTCATTTTACTTTTCTTGATGTTCATCTTCTATCCTCCTTTCAAGACACTGTCCATTCCGTTCAACTGCTCTTCCAGGTCCTTTGCTGTCTCTGATAGAATTACAATGTCATCGGTGAACCTCAAAATTTTTATTTCTTCTCCATGGATTTTAATTCGTACTCCGAATTTTTCTTTTGTTTCCTTTACTGCTTGCTCAATATACAGATTGAATAACATTGGGGATAGGCTGCAACCCTGTCTCACTCCTTTCTCAACCACTGCTTTCCTTTCATGCCCCTTGACTCTTATAACTGCCATCTGGTTTCTGTACAAATTGTAAATAGTCTTATGCTCCCTGTATTTTACCCCTGCCACCTTCAGAATTTGAAAGAGAGTATTCCAGTCAACATTGTCAAAAGCTTTCTCTAAATCTACAAATGATTCTTGAAGTCTGAGGGTATTTCGTCTGTCTCATACATTTTGCTCACCAGATGGTAGAGTTTTGTCAGGGCTCTCTCTCCCAAGGCTGTCAGAAGTGTGCCGTAATGGAATGTTGTCTACTCCCAGGGCCTTGTTTCGTCTTAAGTCTTTCAGTGCTTTCAGTATCATATCTCCCATTTCATCTTCATCCTCTTCCATTTCCATAATATTGTCTTCAAGTACACCGCCATTGTATAGACCTTTTATATACTCCTTCCACCTTTCCGCTTTCCCTTCTTTGCTTAGAACTGGGTTTCCATCTGAGCTCTTGATATTAATACAAGTGGTTCTCTTTTCTCCAAAGGTCTCTCTAATTTTCCTGTAGGCAGTATCTATCTGACCCCTAGTGAGATATGCCTCTACATCTTTACATTTGTCCTCTAGCAATCCCTGCTTAGCCATTTTGCACTTATTGTATTCCTTTTTGCTTGCTTCATTTACTGCATTTTTAAATTTTCTCCTTTCATCAATTAAATTCAATATATCTTCTGTTACCCAAGGATTTCTACTAGCCCTCGTCTTTTTACATACTTGATCCTCTGCTGCCTTCACTACTTCATCCCTCAAAGCTACCCATTCTTCTTCTATTGTATTTCTTTTCCCCATTCCTGTCAGTCGTTCCCTAATGCTCTCCCTGAAACTCTCTGCAACCTCTAACCTCTGGTTCTGTTGGTTTATCCAGGTCCCATCTCCTCAAATTCCCACCTTTTTGCAGTTTCTTCAGTTTTAATCTACAGTTCATAACCAATAGATTGTGGTCAGAGTCCACATCTGCTCCTGGAAATGTCTTGCAATTTAAAACCTAGTTCCTAAATCTCTGTCTTACCATTATGTAATATATCTGAAACCTGTCAGTATCTCCAGGCCTCTTACATGTATACAGCCTTCTTTCACGATTCTTGAACCAAGTGTTAGCTATGATTAAGTTATGCTCTGTGCAAAATTCTACCAGGTGGCTTCCTCTTTCATTTCTTAACCCCATTCCATAGTCACCTACTACGTTTCCTTTTCTTCTTTTTCCTACTATCGAATTCCAGTCACCCATGACTCTTAAATTTTCGTCTCCCTTCACTATCTGAATAATATCTTTTATGTCATCATACATTTCATCAATCTCTTCATCATCTGCAGAGCTAGTTGGCATACAAACTTGTACTACTGTGGTAGGCGTGGGCTTCGTGTCTATTTTGGCCTCAATAATGCATTCACTCTGCTGTTTGTAGTAGGTTACCCACACTCCTATTTTTTATACATTATTAGACCTACTCCTCCATTACCCCTGTTTGATTTTGTATTTATAACCCTGTATTCACCTCACCAGAAGTCTTGTTCCTCCTGCCACCAAACTTCACTAATTCCCACTATATCTAACTTTAACCTATCCATTTCCCTTTTTAAATTTTCTAACCTACCTGCCCGATTAAGGGGTCTGACATTCCAGGCTCCGATCCGTAGAACGCCAGTTTTCTTTCTCCTGATAACGACGTCCTCCTGAGTAGTCCCCGCCCGGAGTTCCGAATGGGGGACAAATTTACCTCCGGACACGATCATCATTTAACCATACAGTAAAGTTGCATGCCCCCCACGAAAAAATTATGGCTGTAGTTTCCCCTTGCTTTCAGCCGTTCACTGTACCAGCACAGCAAGGCCGTTATGGTTAGTGTTACAAGGCCAGATCAGTCAATCATACGGACTGTTGCTGTTGCAACTACTGAAAAGGCTGCTGCCCTCTTCAGGAACCACACGTTTGTCTGGCCTCTCAACAGATACCCCTCCGTTGTGGTTGCACCTATGGTACGACTATCTGTATCACTGAGGCACGCAAGCTTCCCCACCAACAGCAAGGTCCATGGTTCATGGGGGAGGTGGTATCAGTTATCTCTATAAAAACGAAAATGTTAGAGGAGGATGATTCATTACAATATCTCCTTCACAAAATTTGGAAACAGGGTTTTTACAATATATTGTGACAGATTATAAGGTTTGCCAAATGGTGTACAAAATGATCACAGGATAGCAGATGGATGTATAGAAGTATCTGACACATAACATTTTATAGAGAACATAAGAAAAATATCTGCTATAAAAATCATAATCTGTACCTGTATCAGGATATGGCACTCAGATTTTCAGATCTGTGGAACATACTGTCACAAGACCAATAATGCTAGGTCAAAACTACTACATTACACCACTAAACTATAGAAATAATTACAGAAACAATGCAAATTACTAGAATTTATAAACTTTAAGCTATGATCTGTACAATCAAATCTTCAAAAGAGGAGAGAAAAAATTTCAGAGTCTAAGTGTACGAGGAGTGAGCAGACTCAAAAAAACACACTGATGGGTACAAACCAGAAGAATATACTCGACCATGAGTAGAAATTAGTCAGCCTTATAAACCATGGTATTCAAGGATATGTTGACTCAAGAAAGAACAAAATAATGGAAAAATATTAGGGCCTGAGTTTACGATGTGGGGCCAATCCATGAATCCAAACCACACCGGGTACAAACCATCAAAAAATATTTCAACACAACAAAATTAATAACACACAGTCATGATGACTAGGTGTACCCAAAACAGAGCTAAGCATGAGTCTGTCCACAACTCAAGATCCAGTTAGATACAATATTGCAATACTCAGGATATATTCGGGTAAACAGCCATAGTTAGCTTTGAATGATGACATGATCCAGTAGCTTGACAACCAAAATCAGAGTATGAAAGCAGACATGTGTACATACATCTTTTTATATTGTTCACACTAGTAAATGTCTTCCACAATGGCCTATGTACACAAAAGCCTAGAAAATTCATTTACAGTTTAAAAAAAATACATACTGATTTAAAGTTACATAATGATTGGAGAGTCAATCCCCCAGTTGAAAATAACCATGCATTTATGCTGAGAAACACTGTCTTTAGCAGTCTTGGTCAACAATTCACAAATATCAGGTACAACACACATTTCAGTCGACAGATGCTTGAATACATCACTCAGCACCCACGATCTCTTGCAAGATGACTGGTCCAGCAGGGTTCAGCCATACAGCAGTGTGGGGGATGGATCTACCCACATCTTTCAGATTCCTCCTTAGAGTTATCATCACATGCTCCAACATATATGTAACTTCCTGTCTAGCGTTCACATCAAATCCTGAAACATTATTTTGTGTACTAAATATGTTGTTCAATACCTCCTTCACATCACATGAGATATACTCTCCATCTTCATTTTACATAGTCAGTTATATGAGATGTACGTCAATTGAGATTAAAAAGTGTTCACATTAGAAAAATTAATAAACAAAGTTAAAATCAGTAAAAAAGAAATGAAATCACTAGGTGATACACACAGATATACTAAGGTACTGTTCCTAATTTTTGCAGTACAAATTATGATTACTGTCCCATTTCAAAACTGTAAAAGTATCTACTCATTTAGCCTCATGGCATCTATGTATTAAATTCTAAAGCACAAATCTGTTGCAGAACATAATTACATAGTGTATCATAGATTTTAACCCAGTCAATAGATAAGACAAAACTTTAAAAATCACAACATCTCACATATTAAATTCATGACAATGGAAAAAAGAACAAACAAACAAAATTTAGATACTGATGAATAATGTCTATGTGCTTTCAGGTAAGTGATATTGCGTAATCCAAACAACTTCTTAGCTTACACAAGTCTGTATGCACCAGGATGTGGATTTTCAAGAATTTCGAATGGTCCAATATAAATACTGAAAAAATTCTTTATCTCAGATGTCAACACTTTATATTTCTTTTTGACTTTCACCAACACAAGATCTCCTACTTCAAACCCAGAAAATCTACTTTTACCATCATGTCTCTGCTTTCTCCCGTCCCCCTGTTTTTTCATCATCTCCTTAACACACTCTTCCCTCTCTTGTGGTGATAGAATTTTACATGGTGGAAACTGAACATTTTTAGAAATAAAGTTAGCTGGTCTATGATGAAACATTATTTCAAATGGTGAAAAACCTGTTGAAGAAATTTGTTAGCTGTTCATAATATCCTCAAAGTCACTGACATGATCTATCCAACTGGTAAGATTCTTACTACAGTATGTTCTAAACAGACTTCCAATCTCTTTCATATATCTTTCTGCAGGGTTACTCAAAGGATGGTACACCGAGGTTAGACTATGCCTTATTTTTGTGTGATCAACAAAATCTTTCCAAGCTTGTGATGTAAACTGAGAACCATTATCAGATAAAATTATTTTAGGGATACCCACCTGATAAAAATACGTGTTTTCAAATGTAGAGATGATTTGCTTACTGATAGCTTTCTTGAGATGAAACAACTTTAAGAACTTCAAAAATACATAAACTGTGGTTTGATAACAAAATCCATTCTTAGACTTAGGTAAAGGTCTATAAACATCAACAGACACGAGATCAAGGTTTCCATTAGGCAATATGTTTTGCATTTGGCCTCTACTTGTTTGGTTACTTATCTTCACTCTTTGACATCTGTCACAGCTGGCAGTCTTCTTCTTGACTCTTCTTACTATGTTATAAAAATAGATGTTTTCCTGAATCTTTTGTGTGCATTTGGTTGTTCCACAATGACCAAAACTCTCATGTGTATAAGTAATTAAAGTATCAGTACACTGTATCGGTCAACATAGTTTGCAATCCTCTGAGTCAGTCTTATGTCTCCTGAATAAAATACTCTTGTGTACCCTTCTCCTCCTTTCTTACCAACAGGCTCTTAACCAATTTCCAATTTTGATCATGATTTTCATACTTAACGGAATTCTTTGCAAATTTTTTCCTCTTTCACACCTTTCAAGTACATAATTTTAAACTCGCCTTTCTCTTTCTCCAAAGTTGTTGGATAATTCACCTCCTAAAGGTAGCCTAGATAAAGCATCAGCAACTACATCATCTGTGCCCTTAATGTATCTGATTTCATAACTGAATTGCTGTAAAAACAAGGCCCAATGAGTAATTCTGTTGTGGTACAGCTTACACACCTGAAGATGACATAATGCTTTGTAATCAGTATTGATGATGACTTTGTGACATAGTAAATAATTTTTAAATTTGCTGAATGCCCAATACATAGCCAAAAGTTCTTTCTCAGTAACAGTGTATGTCTTTTCATGTTTCTGCAATACTCTACTAGCAAATGCAAGAGATCTTTGTTCAATAACACCATCAACTTCAACCTCCTGAAATAAATGAGCACCCAATCCAACATCACTACTGTTTGTTATAATACAAAAAGGAAAAGACAAATCTGGTCTGAACAGAATCTGACTTTGACACAGCTATTGTTTGATCTCATCGAAAGCATCTTGACACTCCAGATTCCAATCCCAAACAGTATTCTTCTTCAAAAGTTCACACAAGTATGGAGCATTCAAGGCTTGGCTGCTACAAAATTTTCTATAAAATCTAATTAACCCAAAAGAATGGTTTAAGCCCTTTTTTATTGCGAGGTGGAGGTAAATTAGTAATAGCGTCAAGTTTCTCTTTATCAGGTGCAATTCCTTTTTCAGATATAACATTTTCCAAAAATTTAACTTCTTCCACACCAAATTTACATTTACCTAATTTCAAAATCATCCCTCCTGATTGTAATTTTGAAAACACATCTCTTAACAGATTCAAATGTTGTTCCCAAGTCTTTTCTGTGACCAGAATCCAGAGGTCTTATGAATTCAGCTACACATACATTTAACCCAAATGGCACCATACAATATTGAAAATGCTTACCTCCATACAAAAATGCTGTATACTTTCTAAAATTAATTTCAAGTGGGATCTGGTGAAATCAGAGGTCAAGTCCAAACTACTCATGTATTTTACATAATCAAATTTGTGTAACAGCACGTACATGTTCTCAGGATGATCATTCCCTCTGATAAGAAATTTATTAAGATGTCTAGAGTTCAAAACAATTCTCACTCCACCATTTCTCTTACTTACCACAAAGTATTTGTATGGAGTGTAGCCATGTATGGAAGTGAAACATGGACGATAAATAGTTTGGACAAGAAGAGAATAGAAGCTTTCAAAATGTGATGCTACAGAAGAATGCTGAAGATTAGATGGGTAGTTCACATAACTAATGAGGAGATATTGAATAGAATAGGGGAGAAGAGGAGTTTGTGGCACAACTTGACAAGAAGAAGGGACCAGTTGGTAGGGCATGTTCTGAGGCATCAAGGGATCACAAATTTAGCGTTGGAGGGTAAAAATCGTAGAGAGAGACCAAGAGATGAATACACTAAGCAGATTCAGAAGGATGTAGGTTGCAGTAAGTACTGGGAGATGAAGAAGCTTGCACAGGATATAGCAGCATGGAGAGCTGCATCAAATCAGTCTCATGACTGAAGACCACAACAACAACAACAACAACAACAACTAAAGGATTATTGTAAACACTCCTACTTCTTTCTATTACATTCCATGTTGCCATTTTCAGAATTTCTTTCTCTACATCTTTCCTTTTGGAAATGGTATACTATATGGCTGGAGAAAGGAAGGTTGATTATCTTTAAAGTAAAGCATGTACTGATAGCCTTTCACTTTCCCTGGTTTTTCACTAAACAAATTTCCAAGTTGTTCCTCTTGTATATCATTAAGAGTCATAGCTTCCCTTGCTTAGAATCCACTACTTTTTCAAAATATGGATCCTCAGTCCCATCAAAATCTGTATCATCATCAAACACCTGGTACTCACGATGGTTCACAATGTTTAGCAAATAGTTACAATTTTCCCCACAGTTTAAGATATAGAAATTAGTTTCCACATAAGTATTACTTTTAGGTTCCAAAATAAGCAATTACTTTAGCATTCCATCCGAAAGAATCCACAACTTTCGCCATCCAACCCATACCGAGAATTATGTTCTCTTCCTGACTAGGGATCACTAAACATCCATGTTCAAAGATTTTACATTCTGTACTAAACGTTAAAAGTACTTGAGATTTTACCAATTTGCTTTGCTTACCTGAAGCTGCTTTTATCTTTACACCTACAATGGGCACTTCCACAAAATTCTTACTATACTGTATTTTGTGTCTAAATTGTGCAGCTGTACAACAAATTGGGCTACCTGTATCAATCAAACAGTTCCCTTCCCACTGATCAATCTTAATCCTAATGTGAGGACATCCAAAATCTGAATAATCATCTCTGTTATTAGACACTTCATGTAAGAGATCACTTTCAATTTCATCAAATGCTACATCTACACTGTTTTTGCAAGGTTTTATCAATTTTACTGGTATCATTGCATTACTTTGGTTACATGTGTTGACAGGTAAAGATTGAGCACACTGAATGGGTTCCATAGCACAACTAACGTCACTTACTACAGAAGGAACACAAAACACTTTACTGTCAAAATTACGTTTCATACTTAGATCCTCTTTCACTTCATTCCACCAATTTGGATACTGATTTTGACTAACCACAGTTAACTTATTCCAGAATGCAAATTTATCTATGTTATCAGCAATATGGTCCCACACAAATTTCAAAAAATTTTCTCCTTTATTCTCTAGGCTTACAGATAACTCATCGGTACTGCTTGGATCATTACTCTGCATGGCATTAATGAAATACTGCTTTGACTGGACTGGTATTCCATGACTCTCACTTACATCATCACAAACATCACTTACCTTACCTGTATTCGCAAATAACTCTGAAACTTCATTATTCTTAAATTTCACAAAAATCTTATCATTGTCATCATCATCATATTCTTCCAAAACTACTTCATCAATAACATCACTAACAACACAAGTCGTATCTCTATCAAAAAGTCACATACCACACCTACGTTCATTTGCAATAAGCTACCAGTCTCAGACCTACCAACCACAGTCATTTCACAGCTCTCATTCACATCTACATAAAAAATACCATCTAATTCAGGTCCAATACAGTTATTACCTGTTTTACATGCATCAATAACACTGTTTTCTGACCAAGAGAAGAAATCATTAGTACACACTACATCAAAATTCTCAGAAGATGGCATTCCCTCAGAATTATTAAGATCCATAGGAGAGCCAGCCATGACCAATCTATTCTACCTGATTTGCAAGATATATGAGACAGACAAACTGTCAGACTTCGGGAAGAATGTAATAATTCCAGTTCCAAAGAAAATATGCCGACAGGAGTGAACCAAACTATCAATTTAATAAGTTATGGTTGTAAATACTGACGCAAATTATTTATCAAAGAATGGAAAAACTAGAAGAAACCAGCCTTGGAGAATGTCATTTTTTTGCTCCAGAGAGAGAGATAGGAGCATGCAAGGCAATACTGATGTTATGACTTATCTTAGAAGATAAGCTGAAGAAAGGCAAACTCACATTCATAGCATTTGTAGACTTAGTGAAAGCTTTTGACGATACTGATTGGAAAACACCTTTTGAAACTGTGAAGATAGCAGAGATAAGATACAGGGAGCAAAGAATTATATGCAACTTATAGTGAAACCAGACTGCAGGTATAAAAATTTTGTAGATGAAAGGGAAGCAGTAATTGAGAATGGAGTGTGTCAGGATTGTATCCTGTCCCTGTTGTTATTCAGAATATACATTGAGCAAGCAGCAAAGGAAACAAAGGAGAAATTTGGGAAAGGAAAAACTCTGGGAGAATAAATAAAAACTTTGAGGCTTGCCAGTGGCATTGTAATTCTGTCAGAGACAGCAAAGGACTGGGAAGAGCAGTTGAATGGAATGGATAATGTCTTGAAGACAGGGTATAAAATATGCATCAATAAAATGAAAACAAGGATAATGGAATGAAGTCAGATTAAATCAAGCAGCACTGCTGGGATTAGATTAAATGAGGCACTGAAAGTGCCAGATGATAGTCAAAGTAGAGAGGCTATAAAAATAAGATCAA
Source organism: Schistocerca piceifrons (assembly GCF_021461385.2). Classification (NCBI taxonomy): domain Eukaryota; kingdom Metazoa; phylum Arthropoda; class Insecta; order Orthoptera; family Acrididae; genus Schistocerca; species Schistocerca piceifrons. The sequence goes on along the minus strand of NC_060139.1, from coordinate 267,486,236 downwards.
CTGTAGAAAGGAGAGCATTTCTTAAAAAGATGAAATTACTAACACTGAATATAAATGTAAGTGTTTGGAAGTCTTTTGTTTTGTTTGGAGCGTAGCCTTGTAAGGAACCACAACATGAACAATAAGCAATTCAGGCTAGAAGAGAATACAAGCTTCTCAAATGTGGTGCTATGGAAGAATTTTAACAGTTACATGGATAGACCATGTAACTAATGAGCGAGTACTGAATTGAAATGACACAGTTTGACTAAAAGAAAAGAGTGGTTGTTAGGACACATTCTGAGAAGTCAAGAAATTGTCAGTGTGATATTGGACAGAAGTGTGTGTGTGTGTGGGGGGGGGGGGGGGGGGGGCAGGAGGGGGGTTTAAAACTGTAGAGGAAGACCAAGGGATAATACAGTAAGCAGATTCATATGGGTGAAGGTTGATGTAGTTATTTTGAAGTGAAGAAGCTTACACAGGGTGGTTGAGTGTGGAGAACTGCATCAAAGCAGTCTTCGGACTGAAGACCACAACAACATTTGTGTCTTTTTTAAGCAGACCACAGTTTGGCTGTGAAGTCTCACATGAGAAAAGCTCAGGATAAAAAGCTCTTGGTTTACTTTGTTTCAAATTTGGATGAAAACCCAAGCTTTTGGTGAATGCCTCCATCGTCGTCATCAGAAGTAATTCAGACTTAGCCCCTGATGGCGATTATGGTGGCTGTCACTGAAAGCTTGAGATTTTATCTGGATTTGACACAGCAGGTTAACCGAGAATATTTTATCCAAGTCCAAAGTTGAAAAATGCAGTTTCTATTGTATTTTTAATTGCTCGATTCATAATCTAAATGTGCAATTTAATTTTTTGACTTTTTGACAGTTGTCTTGCCTTAAATATTACAAGCTTTTGTGTTTAATGAAGACAATATCATTCATATTCCATGAATATTATGTGTTAAACACTTAATATACTGTACTGTGAAATAAATTATATCATCTCAACATCAGCAATTGACCTAAGAGTTTTAAATAATTCACTTGTTGTATTTTGCAGATAAAACGAGTGGTTGGTTTCACGAATGTAAAGCAGCAGCTGAATCGCTGGAATGCAGTTGTTGACAGAAACAGAGTTGCAGAGAATTTAATATATCCACTTATTCCCAAAGGTTCCATAACCTTAGACACAACAAAAGACTTTGTTAAAAGATTTGAGGTGAATTGTATTACTGTACATTCTTGTTGTATTTGTTGTATATATACCCAAGGAGATAATATATAAGAGATTTATTAAAATTTGAAGTAGATAATAGATATTGAGAATTCCTTGAAGTGTTTATTAATGATTCCGTCCAACAGATGTAGTATTTATATTAGGTGACTAGTTTCAAACCTACCTCAATCTGAGTTTGATTTTGAGTTGGTAAGAGGCGTGTGTGGATTGTGGCATTCATTCTGCAAACATTTATAAAGGATGTGTTACCACTTTAATGTTTAATATTAAGATCAAGAACTGTCGGAGCAGCCTCAGTGGGCCAGGCTTGAAATGAACCTGTATGGTTGACAGAATCATTAATAAACACTTCAAGCAATTTAACAAAGTTGCTGGTTCTTTGTCAACAAAATGTTGAAACTGAAGATAATGATAAGATGCATAAAGAGTGAGACAGAAATAGAAATTCTGATTAACACACACATTTTTAAGTTATTTGCTTTGAGTGTGTTGCCTGCTAGGATACCATTGCCAACTGTTTGTGAAAATTACTATAACAGCTTTTGATTTTTTTAAAAAAATGTTGTGTCTCAAAAGTCTTTTTGTAGATTTATAATCTCATGACAACTGGTAAGTATCCAATAGTTACTTAACACATTTAAAAATGAGAAAAACAGATGGGAGTGATGAGGGTATTTTGACCAACTTTTATAATAGAAACATGTTCTGTAATTTCTAAGAAAAGAAAGTTAAAAAAATACAGACCAACTGCCTTTAAACCATGGTCCAAGGCATATTTCTCAGCCTAACATTTTATCTCTGAATGCTGGAGGCATCATCGGAGACGTTGTCAGACCACTGCCTATGATAATGACATCAGGTCAACATGTTTTATGTAGCTTGTAATGAGGTGGAGTTGAGCTGTTTACTTTATTGAGCACTAACTTGTTTAATTGCAGTCATTCTTCTCTCCTGTTAAGATTGTTTTTATGCGTGAATTGCTATAGCCTCTCTATAGGTTAACTAGGAGCTCTGCTCCCATACTCCCCCCCTCCCTCTTCCCTAGAGCAGTGCTCTGGAATGCATTGTTTCCCCACCCTCATTGGGCCAGCGTCATCGATATCCACTAGTGGCATCCTTGCAAGCTTCGTGCCCAAAAAAGACTAAGCTATGTACTGCACACACACAAATGTTCAGTCTCTGCCACGTCATCTTGACAAGTTCTGTTATGTATTTCAAAACATAGAAATCCTTGTAATTCATCTGTCGAAGACCTGGCTCAGTCCAAGGATTCCCACAAATTCAGTAAATCTAGATGGTTACATCTTTCTAAGACACGACGGATGTAACTGATAAGGGGGTGGAGTAGGGGCCTTCATACAACCTGATTTATCACCTAGTGTGCTACACACATCCAACAGTAATGAAGATAAGCAATTGGAACATATGTTCAGAGAGATCAAATGAAGTGCCTGTTTATGTCCTCTACAAAGCCTGCTGAGGTAAGCAGGTTTGTCTTTTTTAAACTGCTCTTTGAAATCACGAATTGACATATGAGCATATAATTATAGCTGATTTTCTATACAATAGTCCATCCAGAGCAGAATTTAAGCAGATCCTTTCTTCTTAAATGTGTCACTACTTCAGCTTGTTCCTACCCATCATACGAACAGTAGCCACACTCTTTTGGATATATTTGCAATGAAATCCTCAAACAGAGTAAGTCATACTCCTCAAATATCTGCACCTAGCATGTCCACCCATGACATAATTTTTGTGATGTACCCCACTAGAATGTCTGAGAAGGAAACCACAGTTGACTAAGTATTAAGACTTCAAACGCATTAACTTTTCTGAATTTGCATCTGAGGCGCAAAAAATAGCTTGGAAGATGTCTTATGTTACTTTCTCAGACATAAACCAAAAACTTAATGGGTTTACCAACACACTTACTCAACAGTGTGACGAGTATCCCCCCCTTCAAGACTGGAAAAGTAAGAAGGAAACATACACCTTGGTAATTGAAGAACTGAAACAGCTCATGATTCTCATAAACACTGCATACCAAGCATACAAATAGCACCAAGACTCCTGAAAATCATATTACTTACAAGCACAAGCGCAACAGAGTCAATCAAGGTTTGTGAAATGCAAAAATGAGGCATGCCCATACATCAACTGACAACAGAAATAGACCAACTGTCCTATGCAAAAACCTGTGTGGTTTTGGTATAGGCAAAGTCCTAGCCAATGAACTGAGCCAGTACTTCACATTACCTATGACAAAAACTGAACCACAAACAAAACAGAGAGCCATTGATTATTTAATGGGGGTAAATGACTTTAGCCACCAAAAATTCTACCTAAAGAATGTTATCTGCAACGCTGTCAAGAAAAAACCGTAACGCATTTCAAGTCAGAATGTACTGGACATGATGGCAGTACAGTACAAAAGATGAAGCTTATTATTGACCCACTACGGCCCACTGTAACAGATATCTTCAACCACTCCTTCACTACAACTGTTTTCCCTGAGGCCTGGAAACAGGGACTATTTAAGGGTTTACCTAAAAAGGGTGCTGCCACAGCCTTATCTGATTAATAACCTATTTGCATTCTTCCTGCACTGTCCAAAGCTTTAGAATATATAATCCACAACCAGCTAACAAACTACCTAACTACTAACAACCTACTAGACAAATACCAATTAGGTTTCTATAAACATCGCAATACATCATCTTTCTTAATAAACGTAACAGATGACCTGAAGCTAGGACGCACAAGAGGCAACTATCATCTGCTTCTTAGACTTCAGCTAAGTCTTTGACACCATTGACTATGACTTGCCAGACATAGCAGCATAAATTTCTCAATAAGTGCATTGCAATGGTTTCACTCATACCTGATGTCTCGCCAGCAATGTGTCATGTCTGGCACCATAAAGTCACAATGGAGGCAGGTAGTATGCAGCATCCCCTAGGGTTTAGTATTAGGTCCTACACTCTTGTCATTATACATAAATCATGTGTCATCAGTCTTGTCCTATTGCAGATACCACATGTACACTGATGACCTCCAGTTGTATCTAAGTGCAAAACCTATAAACATGCAGACAGCTATCGGGAATCTCAATACTGACCTGTGTGCACTATCAAAATGGGTACAGGATATAGGGTTAAAGCTCAACCTATCCATAACCCAATTGATACAAGTTGGTCATTCTAGGCCCTTTAGCTCAAAATATTGGGAATCTCTACCATCTTTTTAACCCTAAATGGAACATATATCAACTTCTGTCCTTCAGCAAAGAGCCTAGCAGTAATAAAAGATGAAAGTCTAAACTGGACTGTGACATAGTTGCAATATGCAAGAAGGCATCAGCAACTCTCCACACCCTACAGAAACATAAAAAGCTCTTCTGTCTTGACCTGAAAAAGAAACTTGTACAAACATTTATTCTTCCAATTATTGATCACAGCAATGTTATCCTGTAATGCCTTTCTCAGGAAAGCTCACAGCGCATAGAACTGGTTCTGACTGCCTGTGTTCATTATATCTGTCTAGCACATTTCACCATCATATGCATAGCTCTCCTGGCTGTGTGCAAACAAGCACAGAGATTTCCATACCCTTTGTCTTCTCTACTGAACACTGTCCCTCATCTCTCTCCTTGACCTTAACTCTCTTGTCTGAACAAAATGGCAGAACACACCCATTCCCACCAGAGAAAAATTCTCTCTGTCTCACTCCATCATTCAGCCACATTCTCAAAGTCTCATACATCCCTCTTTCCAATCTGATCTCCTTGTTTCACAGTATTCTTAGCTGATGTAATCTTCTTAAATTTTCTTGCAGTATAAATTGCTATATCAAAAAACATGTATTTTGTAGACCCATAATTTTTTCTTTTTTTTCTTTTATCTGCCACTACTAATATTATTAGAACAATTATTGTTATTGTTACTATTAGTGGCTGCATCTGTAGTAGTACAAGTAATGCTATTATTAATGCTTTGTTACTTCATAGTCAGTATAATTTACTCACACCACCACTGCAGACACTCAAATCGTTTTAGTGCTAGTTTTCATACTAAAATTGCTTAGGTAACTATGATGTATGTGTGAAACCCTGGGAGGGCCTGATGACCCTAAACAGATCAGTTTAAACAAATAAATAAATATACATTCTAATACAGTAATGATTAGATGCTGATAAAAATGTAGTATTGGAGAAATGAATTTGATGTATCCCTGACACCAGAGCACAACCTGCTGTAGTAACATGTACATTGCTACACAATCACTGCCACTACTGTGACACGTGTCACACAGTTTGAGCCGATAGCCAGGGGCCTTTAGTTTTCAAATGCTGTATGTATTGCCAAGTACCAACTCCGGCCAGTGGTCTATACTTGTGATCAAACTTTACGTGTCCTGTATTAGTCACTATGTGGTATTGTGCTACTTATGTTTACACTGCCACACCATGACCTAATAAATTGTGGATTTCTTGTAACCATGTCTTTTATCATATTCCGAGCCACAACATCATCTGCCGATTTATCCATGTTTCCCAGATGACAAGTGTTGTTGCATTCCTTAAGCAGTTTGACTTACCGAGGTTGTTTAAGTTTGATAGTGACTTCCAGATCGTTATAGCTTCCAGTGATGTCTCTAGTACTGAGAGATGAAACTTCAGGCAGAGAAATGAGTCTACACCTTATCTCAGTCAAAGCTGTTGAATGTTTTGTTTAATATTTCATATGGTGGTGGAAAATAACATATCCAGATTTCTCAGTTATGCCAAAAGCAAGTAATGCCTGGGTTTCTTTCATCCCTGCCCCATGCCCTTTCCTGGGATCTATTATCAGTGGACATGAAAAATGAAGTAGTGGACTGACCCATACTTTGTACTTACCACTTGCTCCTCTCTTATGTCCAGCACAATATAAAATGTGTGGCAGTTAAATAGCTGCATAGAGGGAGGTTGTTATTGAAGTGCGGCTTACCTTGAACCTTCAAGAGCAGCCGCTGTTCGTTTTGTCTTTCTGTCTGCTTTAGTTTGCTTTACAGCCTTGTTTGTAGAGGATGTTGTTTTGTAGTAGTGCCAAAAGCATGGTTAACCAAAAATTGAGCATCACATTAACCTCAAATTCCCTGTGTAATTAAAAAAACTCAGCAACAGAATGTTTTCATATGTTAAAAGAAGTGCTTAGTGATAACGTTATATCACATGTGTGAGTTTTTGAATAGCACAAATAGTTTTCAGAAGGCCAGGACGAGGCTGAAGATGATGAACATCACAGTCGATCTGTAAACTCAAAAACTGAAGCATACAGTCAGAAAATTAAATTAATGAAATTGTCTGGAATGACTGGCGTGTGAGCATTCGGGTGACCACAGACATTTTGACCATGAACAAAGAGACAGTAAGACAAGTTTCACATAATGATTGAAACATGACCAAAGTTTGTGCAAAACTCTCTCAAGAACAAAAGGACCAACAGAAAATATCTTGCTGTGATGACATGGAATGACTCAATGAGGAAATGGACTTGCTCACACGTCATCACATGTGGTAAAACATGGATACTCAAGTACAGCCCAGAAACAAAGCATTAATCGATGCACTGGAAGACTCCTGTTATAACCTTTAATCACTAATAAATTGCGTGGATACACCAAAGCAGAAACAATAGCGGGTTACATGCTACTAACTCCGTATCTGTCATTCGACTGCCGTGCCGTGACATGCGGCCGGCGCCGTTCATAGCCCGGTGGCGCTCCCGCGCTCGTGCGAGCTGCGGAGTGCCTCTATCGCCGTGTTCGCGTACTGACGTAGCGGCACTTTTAAATCTCGTGGCACTGTCACAACACTTTTCCCCCCTTTGAAAAAAAAACACTCACTTCCTTGGAGGCACAGACAGTGCGGAGACATCCATGGCCTCTTGGGATGCCCCGAGAAGATCCCGCGGAGAAACACGAGAGTATGGTCGAAAATGTCCAGGACGGAAGCTTGCGCGTGGAACGTGCCTCCTGGACAAGATGTTGGGTGAAAACCCCAGAGCAGCATCCATAGATGTCGAGGACCTGGGGGTGTGCTCCAGCGAGATGGGTCCCGGAGAAGGCGGCATCGCGACTGGGGCCGGTTCTGGCGTACTCGGAAGCGGTAGTGACGTCGGCTGCAGCAACACGCACGGAAGATCAGCAGCAGCGACAGGACTGGCTTCTCGGGCTGGTGGAGGCGAAAGAAGGGACAGTGGCACCGGCGTGGCCACCACTCGTGGGCGCATCTGGTCGTAATGGCGAACAACCATGCCGTCATCTGTACGTATTTCACAAAGACGGCGGCCGCGAAGAGCCTGGACCACCCCTGGAATCCATTTAGGGTGAGATCCATACCCTCGTGCCCACACGTCGGCACCCACCGAGTATTTTCCCACACGAGGGGACACAGTACAAGGCCTGACGGGGTGAAGCAGGTGCAGTAGAGAGCGCGGTTGGCGGCCATGCAAGAGTTCAGCAGGGCTGCGATCACCCAGAGGCGTGAAGCGATAAGAACTCAGAAATTGCAACAGAACGACATCTGTGGAAAAATCACTAAGGAATTTTTTCATCTGGCTTTTGAAAGTGCCGACAAGGCGCTCGACCTCCCCATTCGACTGCGGATGGAAGGGCGGTCCTGTAACATGATGAATCCCTTGTCCAGTACAAAAATCACGGAAGGCCTGCAAAGAGAACTGAGGGCCATTGTCCATGACAATTGTGGATGGGAGACCTTCTAGCGCAAAGATTTTGGACAAAGCCATCGAACAACAAACGGAAACTTCGAGAAGGCGTCAATCAACAGTAGCCAATAAGTGCAGAGGAAGGGGCCGGCAAAGTCAGCGTGCACCCGTTCCCACGGCTGCGCCGGATCAGGCCACGGAGAGGGCATTGTATGGGGTGCAGCCAGTTGTTGAGCACACTGACCACACGCAGCGACCATGTGGGCGATGTCCGAATCAATATCGGGCCAATAAACATGCCTGCGGGCCAGGAACTTAGTCCGAGAAATCCCCCAATGGCCTTCATGCAATAGTTTGAGAACATCTTTGCGAAGAGGGGCTGGCACCACGACCCGTGGAGATGCACCATCCGTGGCCAGAAGAACAACACCCTCATGAACAGACAGACGAAGGCGCGAGGCATGGTAGTTGCGAAGGGGATCCGATGCCCGGCCCTTGGTCCTGTCCGGCCAACCCCGTTGAACAAAACCGATCACCTGTCGCAGGACCGGGTCCCGCGCAGTAGCCGACGCGACCTTCGAACCTGTAAGTGGAAAACCCTCGACTGCACGATGTTCTTCCTCATCAATGTGGAAACAGTAGTTAATCTTGATCGAAAACCGGGTCGGGGCCCATCGGCAAACGCGACAACGCGTCAGCGTTGGCGTGCTGGGCTGTGGGGCGATAGTGGATCTCATAGTGAAAACGAGACAAGTATAAGGCCCAACGTTGCAGGCAGTGAGCTGCCTTATCCGGAAGCGACGCCGAGGGGCTGAACAGAGAGACCAGCAGCTTGTGGTCGGTGATGAGGTGAAACTTAGAACCATACAAAAAAACGCTGAAGTTTTTTAGAGCATAAATGATAGCGAGCGCCTCCTTTTCGATTTGAAAGTAACGCCGTTGGGCATCGTTGAGGGTCTTGGTAGCGTAGGCAATGGGTCGTTCCGACCCATCCTCGTACCGATGGGGAGAACAACCCCTAGGCCATACTGTGACGCATCAGTCACCAGAACCAAGTGCTGACCCGGACGGAATGTGGCAAGACAAGGCGCCGACTGCAAATGAGCCTTCAGGTGGACAAAAGCCTGCTCACACTCGTCGGACCAACAGAAAGGAACGTTTTTGCATAACAGCTGATGCAGAGGATGAGCCACCGCCGCCGCGGATGGAATGAATTTGTGATAATAAGCAATCTTGCCTAGAAACGCCTGAAGTTCTTTGACTGTAGACGGCCGGGGTAGAGCGATAATGGCTGCAACGTGCTGCCGTAGAGGACGTATACCCTCACGGGACAAGTGGAAACCAAGATACACAATGGAGGGTCGGAAGAACTTTGACTTGTCCAGATTGCACTTCAACCCAGCCGAATACAGAACCCGAAACAGTGAACGCAAATTGCGAAGGTGCTCCTCAGTGGAGGCCCCCGTGACAACAATGTCATCCAGATAGTTGATGCAGACGGGAACGGAAGCCGTGAGCTGTTCCAAAAACCACTGAAAAATGGCCGGCGCACTAGCGACGCCAAATGGTAACCGCTGGTACTGATACAACCCACAAGGAGTATTGATGACGAGAAATTCCTTGGAAGACGCATCCAACGGCAACTGATGGTACACCTCCGATAAGTCAAGTTTGGAAAAGAACTGGCCCCCAGCGAGCTTGGTAAATAACTCCTCAGGACGGGGAAGAGGATAAGTGTCAATGAGGCTCTGAGCGTTGACAGTGGCTTTAAAATCACCACACAATCGCAGACTCCCGTTTGGTTTAGAAACCACCACGATTGGCGATGCCCATTCGCTGGAGGTAACAGGAAAGAGAATCCCCGAAGCTGTCAACCTGTCTATCTCAGCTTTGACAGGTGCATGCAACGCCTTCGGAATAGAGCATGCCCGGAAAAACTTAGGGCGAGCTGTAGGTTTAAGAGTAATGTGGGCTTCAAAATCCTTGGCACGACCCAGACCAGCAGAGAACACGGACGAGAATTCAGAACACAATCCATCCAGCTGTTGATACGGAATATACTCAGATATGAGGTGCACATCATCAATGGAGAACTCGAATAACTGGAAAGCATCATAACCGAAAAGGTTTTCAGTGCCCGCATGATCCACCACATAAAACGTGAGGGGCCTAACAACAGACTTGTAGGCAGTGGAAGCATCAAACTGGCCAACGACAGGAATTTTCTGCTTATTATAAGTTCGTAGATTTCGCGTAACTAGAGACAAGGGAGGGGAGCCCAACACCAAATATGTGCGAGAATTAATGAGAGTTACTGCAGAGCCAGTGTCCACTTGCATGCGAATGTCTTTATCCAGAACACAAACAGTAACAAACAACTTATTTGTTTGAGAAAGCACACAGTTAACATCCATGTCCGATGCCTCGTCCTCGTCGACAGGAACTTTAGGGGACTGACACACAGAAGCAATGTGGCCTTTTTTCCTACATGAATTACACGTGGGCCAACGTTTTGGACACGCGGCCCTGTCATGCTGTACGAAACAACGTGGACAAGAAGGAAGTGCGGAACGAACCTGCTTCTGTGGTTGCTGTTTTCGCTGCGAGCGTGGCGGCCCAACGCGACGTTGTTGACGCGAGTGAACCGCCGCCACATCGTCGTTCGCCTGTGAAACAGGCAAATTGTCCGCGTCGAAAGTGGTCTCTACGGCGCCTACATCACACCACACGTCTATTTGCGCACCAACAGCGTGAGACACTTCAAAAGATTGAGCGATGCTGAGAACTTCCGACAACGACGGGTTTGGCAGTTGTAAGGCACGTTGCCGAACTTCTTTATCAGTAGCAAGCCGTAGAATAGCGTCCCGAACCATTGAATCAGCATAAGACTCATGATGAGAGTCCGTGACAAACTGACATTTCCTACTCAGACCGTGTAGTTCCGCCGCCCAAGCCCGGTAAGATTGATGGGGCTGTTTACGACACCGGTAGAACGCCACGCGGGCGGCCACGACGTGGGTGTTTTTTCGGTAATAGTTAGACAACAAGTCACACATTTCCTGGAAGGACAGAGAGGCAGGTTCCCGCAGAGGGGCTAACTGAGATAGCAGCTGATAGATCCGTGGGGAAATCCAAGATAGAAATAACGACTTACACATAGGAGCGTCAACAACGCCGAAAGCCAAGAAGTGTTGCCGCAAACGCTTCTCATAATCCTCCCAGTCTTCAGTGGCCTCATCGTTAGGAGGGAACGGAGGCAGAGAAGAGGAAGACAGATGATGAGTAAGCGACATCGACAACGCCTGAATAGCAGCCATCAGCTGTGTTTGTTGTTCAATGAGCACTTGCAGAATCTGTTCCATGTCTGCCCCGACACGAACACACAATCCCACAACGCAGGAAAAAAAATATCCGACCTCGTCGCCAAAAAGTGTTATAACCTTTAATCACTAATAAATTGCATGGATACACCAAAGTAGAAACAATAGCGGGTTACATGCTACTAATTCCGTATCTGTCATTCCACTGCCGTGCCGTGACATGCGGCCGGCGCCGTTCATAGCCAGGTGGCGCTCCTGCGCTCGGCCGAGCTGCGGAGCGCCTCTATCGCCGTGTTTGCGTACTGACGTAGCGGCACTTTTAAATCTCATGGCACTGTCACAACAACTCCCACATCACCAAGAATGAAAAAATTAGAAATGAGCAAATGAAAACTGAAGGCAATGCTGACTTTTTCTTCTGCTAGGGGTGTTATCACGACCAAACTGGCAATTGAGGGTCAAACCATTGGTCAGAAATACTACAAAGAAGTCGTAATGAAGCTGAGGGAAACTCCATATTCACCAGATCTGGCTCCCTGTGATATTTATCTCTTCCCAAAAGTGATAAGTCCATTGAAGGGAACACAGTTTCAGTCTGTTGAAGAAGTAAAAGCAAAAACAGCAGAGTTATTGAAGAAGATGACAGTGCATGACCTACAGCCTTGCTTTCAACAATGGAAGACATCTATGTAGATGCATGTAGATAGGGGAGGGCCATATGTTGAAGAGGATAAAAGTTAGTTGTAACTTTGTTTGTAATAAATCACATTTCTGACAGCAGTTTTGTTATTTACTTGCCACACCTCTTACTTCCATCAAAAGTGGAAAACACACACACACACACACACACACACACACACACACACATGCCCTTGTCACCACAATTATAAGGTGTGGTTACATCAATAATTTTGAAGGGAAGTGGCAAGGTGAAGCTTTCAGTCAGGTATGCTCCCTATGTGCAGCTGGTGGCACTTTGCATGCTAAAGGAATTCCCCAGATTTCATCCCCAGTCCAGCTTTCAGTTTTAACTTACCATCTACAGTCCACAGTCCAGTCCAATTATATTGATATAATTGTTCTAAATGCCCGTGTCCTCATTGATACATATTATCAAAAAACTAATCTTATGAAATCCGGATGAATGTGTCTGTATACACTTATCTCAGTTCTTTTGATGTTCTCTGATCTTATCATGTACTTATCAGTTCATTTACTGAATGGAAATGGAATCTGTCAGTTTAAAATAACTTTGGGTTAATTTTACTGTTATACGAGATTCTTTGGGAAGAATGACAGCTGAAATCCTGTCTATCGATCCAGATTAGATTTTCCTAAATCACTTGAGGAAAATACCAGAATGGTGTCTCTGAAAAGTATGTGACCAGTACCCTTCTCTCTCTTTCCTCAGCCTGAGTTTGTCTGCTTCTGTGATGACCTCACCAGCATGAAATCAAACCATAATCTTCCTTCCTCTTTGACAATATAAATGTAACTGGGTAGATAAAAAATCTACTCACCAAGCAGTGGCAAGAGAACACACGTATAAAAAAAGGTTCCACATATGCAAGCTTTCGGAGCCAGTGGCTCGTTGTCCTGGCATAAGGGTTGAAGGGGGTGGGAGAGGGGTGAAGGAAAAGGACTGGAGAGGTTTTAGGAAAAGGGATAGAGTACTAAGAAGTCACCCAGAACCATGGGGCAGGGGAGACTTACAGGACGAGATAAGAAGGAAAGACTGATTGTTGGGGACTGCACCAGATAGATTTGAAAACCCCAGAGCTTAAAGATGGAAGACAGGGTAAGATGCAAAACAGAGATTAGCACTAAAACGTTGTGCATGAATTAATAAGAGTGATAAGTACATTGTATGTGTAACTGAGGTGGGAGGTGGACGGCGAAAAATAGGCAGGTCAGAAAATGGAAGATGTAAAAAATTAAAACAGAATGAAGAAAGGAGCAGTTACTGTGAAGAAATGCTGAGATGGAAGAAATAAATGTAAATGAAGGCCAGGTGGATGGTGAGAACCAAGGACATGTAGCACTTGCAGAGTTATGAGAAACTGGTGTCTGGGAGGGAGAGTCCAAATGACATGTGTGGTGAAACAGGCACCAGGGTCACGACTGTCATGTTGTAGAGCATGCTCTGCAACAGGATATTGTGTGTTGCTTGTATACATCCTCTGCCTATGCCCATTCATCCTAACTTAAAACTTGGTGATAGTCATGCCAATGAAAAAGGCTGAACAGTGTCCACAGAACAGTTAGTACATGACTTGGGTCATTTCCAGGTGGCTCTCCCTCGGTAGTACATGTTTGGCCATTTACAGGGCTGTTACAGGTTGATGTAGGAGGGTGCATAGGGCAAGTCTTGCAGGGGGAGAGTCACAGGGGTACGAGCCATAGGGTAGGGAGATGGGTGCAGAAGGAGTGTAGGGCCTGACAAGGATATTGCAGAGACTGGGAAGGTGGCGAAAAGCTATTTTATGTGTGGTGGGCAAAATATCAGACAGAATGGATCTCATTTCAGGGCTTGATGACAAGTGATAAACTCTGAAGTTGTTTCTGGAGGGATCAGCACTACCAGGATTGGATGTGGTGGCCAAGGATATCTGTTTCTGAACTAGGTTGGTGGGGTAATTACATCCAGGGAAGGCTGAGGTGAGAATGGTGGTGTGTTGCTGTAAAGAGTCTGCATCCAAGCAGATATGTTTGCTTCGAATGCCAAGGCTGTATGGGATGGAATATTTGACATGGAAAGGATGGCAACTGTCAAAATGTAAGTACTGTTGTTTGTGAATCAGTTTTATGCGGACAGAATGTGTAGCTGACCTTCAGTGAGGATAAGATCAACATCAAGGAAAATGGCATGGGATTCAAAATAGGACCATGTGAGATTTAATTGGGAGAAGATATATAGAGATTCCAGCCTCACCATGAGTGAATATGGCAAAGATCTCATCAATGTATCTAAATCAAACCAGGGGCTTGAAGGCTTATGGATCCCAGGAAAGCCCCCTCCAAGTGACGTATGAAAAGGTTTGCATAAGAAGGAAACATCCTAGTTCCCATGACTGTATCCCTGATCTGTTTGTATGTCTGCTCGTCAAAGGTGAAGTATTTGGAAATTTGTGGTAAGGTCTTATGGGACAAAACTGCTAAGGTCATTGGTCCTTAATCTAACTTAAACTAACTTACGCTAAGGACGACACACACATCCATTCCCAAGGGAGGACTCGAACCTCTGACGGGGGGAGCCGTGCGGACCGTGAAACAACGGTTACCCCATGCGGTGTGAAAGTACGTGTTGGCAAGTACAAATTTGATTAAAGTGAGCAGGAAGGATGTTCTAGGCTTGGAATCAGGTGGGCGTAGACTGAGGAAATATTCAGCAGCAGACGGACCATGTCCGTGGGGAATGCTGATACAAAGGGAGATGTCATCATTGGTGAGAAGAGCAAGGTGTGTAGTCGGACTGGGATGGACACAGATTTCAGGTGATCTAGGAAATGGTTGGTGTCTTTAATGTAGGAGGGAAGTCTTTGTTCTCCGGCTGCCACTTGGTGAGTAGATTTTTTATGCATCCAATTACATTATATTGTCAAAAATTGATCATCTTGCTTCCTTTTGTAATATGTGAAGTCTGATGTGGAGTAAAGTGATTTCTGCATTGCACTGTGCCTTTACCATGTGAAAATTTTTATCTAACTCCATGACAGTGAAATGAAGTGTTTATTGGAGATGTGTATTTGCAGTCCTGTAAAGACAAAACTTGCCTCACAGGAAAGATCATTCAGAAAGTTTTTAAACATTGGCAGGAATAAAATCAGATGTGTGTGGAGGTGACCACCACTAATGTAATATATTTGATGAGTTGGCAAATTTTCTGCATCGGTTTCATTTCTTTTCAGTGAGAGCTTGTGCAAAACAATTTCCAGCAGAGTGCAAGAGAATGTTTGTACGAAATTGCTTATCCATTGGCACAAGTTGATAGTTAAGTTGAAATTTCTGACAGCATAAGGACACAGTTCAAATTTGAAATACGTGTTGCTACACTATTGCAATGGTTTCTTGGTGATGTAAGCAGTTTCATGTATTGTTTTGTCAGACTCCTACACACGGAGTAGAATGAAACATTCCAAATTCAAAATTAATTCAACACTTATGTACTACCAAATATTTCTTGAGCATGATAGTTGCCATCATAGCAACAGCAAAGAGAAGAAAATGTTGATAATAGACAGTGCCTCATTGACGTGACACTTTTATACCCTCTTTGAATATGTTCAACTATTGAGTGTACTTCTTTATGCCTGGAAAAAAAACCACTTAATTTGAGCTTCCTACCTGCTTGGTTACCAAAAATCCACTGAAAATGTATGTTAAAAGAATTTTTCCTATACTGAAGGATGGCATCTTGGTAAGTGAATGTTAAGAAAACCACCACATCTGTTATTTTAGGAGCATTTGTTAAGTCACAGCCCGTTTGATTCTGTGAACCATCCTCAGGTGACAAAGTGGCAGAAATTTGCCAGTTTCAGTATTTAAAGTGCTTCATCTCACAAAAAAACGTTAAAATGTACATCTAGAAAATGACAAGTACAGTGTTTCACTTTGTTGGCTGTGCTTTGTTACTCACAGCCAGCAATGTGTATTGAGCACAGACCAACAGGCAGTGCTATAGGGGGCTGGCCTGGCAGAGCCGCTCAAAAAGCCTTTTGTTTCAGTAACTCTAAGTAAGTACTACTGTCCCTCAATAAGTGGAAAATCCGGGATGAAATACCAATATAAAGGGGACAGATTGGTGCTCACTACACAAAGGAGGTGTTGAGTGTTAGGGAGGTGCTTTTAAAGAGGACTATCGGATATTATCAACTGTAAGACCAAGTCCTTCATCAGACATAGACAAAACACAACATGATTTCCCTAAATCACTTCTGATAAATGCCAGAATGGTTCCTGTGAAAGGGAACAGCCGACTGCCTTTCCCATCCTTCCTTAATCTGATGGGACTGATGATCTTGCTGTTTCTTCCCCTTCCCCCGAATCAACCAACCAACCAACCAATTGCAAAACACATACATTTACATATGGCACTGTCATCTCCGGGCGCTAGGCCCGACTGTGGCTGCATTTGAGGTGAGCAGTGATCTCGGCTAGGCAGCAGTCGAGATCACTTCCGAGCCACTGTGTATTAAAAGAAATGTACAGGCAGTATGCCTAGTAACTTTAACACACAGAGAGTACAAGACACCAAAGTCACCTTATAACTCTGAAGTAGCTTGTAGGGTAAAACTAACACCTAAATCATGCCGTTAAAGTTTTTATTGTTCTTATTTTACCTTAAACTTACTATGTGAGTGGTAGGCAATAAAATATTATACCATTTCAAGGATAAAGCTGTTGTTTGAAATTTTATGGTGTTATTTTCCCACAATGCAAAACAACTTTGTGTTAATGATATGCCATTCCAACTTGCTAATAATATCCATGACACACTTGCACTTACTTTGTGGTAATACAAAACAGACCACCCATCTTTGAAATTTTACACATTTCCTTTGTGATTATGGATACACATATATTTCATGCCAATAAGATACCACATTTGTCATTGATAACTGTCTTTCAATTTCCTTTTTACAGTCCCAGTCTGAATTGGAGGCCAAAGTAGCAGAAATCCTGAGTAGGAGTAAGGTTGTAAATGGAGATAAAGAGGTGAGTTCTTTGCCATTGTCTCTTTTATGTAACAAAAGTTAAGAATTTTGTGTACATGGCAACAGAAATTTTGCTTGATTTCTGTGAAGAATGTCCCAAGAATTTAATGGATGCTCTTCGACATTGTGGATAGTGTGCGTATTGCAGGTCTAGTAATATGTGAACTGTAATGTAAAGGGACTAAAAACTAAAACTAAACTCCTCCCGAGCAGGCCATGAAGGTCCAATGGTACTGACCGGCTGTTGTGTCATCCTCAGCTTATAGGCGTCACTGGATGCGGGGGCATGTGGTCAGCACACTGCTCTCCCAGCCATATGCCAGTTTCCAAGACCGGAGCTGCTACTTCTCGATCAAGTAGCTCCTCAGTTTACCTCACAAGGGCTGAGTGCACCCCGCTTGCCAGCAGCGCTTGGCAGACCGGATGGTCACCCGTCCAAGTGCTAGCCCAGCCCAACAGTGGTTAACTTCGGTGATCTGATGGGAACCAGCATTAACCGCTGTGGCAAGACCATTGGCAATCTAAAGGAACAGCTCTTATAAAAGTTGTCCCATCTTAATAGGACTTTCATTAAAAAGGATGTGTGACTGCAGGATTCCTCCAAACATTGTGCCATTTGAATAACATTATTAACGTAACTATGTAGTATGTGCAGGATATATCTGTTATTGCAAAACTGTGAGAAAATGTGTTATATAGGTTTATATATCTTATTAAAATAAGAATAGTGTTTTAAAAAGGCTACAATGCTATTCATCACATAGTTGAGGTGTTGAGTTGCAGACAGGCACAATGAAAAAGATTGCTAAAATATTTACTCGTAAGCTTTCAGACAGAGTCCTTCTTCTGAAGCAAAACACGCACACATACACACAAGCACAACTTACTCCAACTAAGCTAGTATTTGGTAACTTTTAACTGCCACAGTACATCATGGTGCTACTGGAAAACTGATAAAAATGGAGAAGAACTGGGCGACTGAATTGAACAGAGAGGACTGGTGTTAATTTATGACCCAAAGATGCCACCATTCTTCAACAGTGCTAGATGGGGTCATGGATATAACTAACCTAACATTTGGGTCAGTGAACACCTTGTCCAGGAAGTAAAGAAGAAAGTTGCTGAGCCAGTTCACATGAAGAAGAACATGGCTGAGCCAGTCCCACACACGCAGGATCAACTTATTATCTGTTCTGTTGCAGCAGTTATGAAACCAGAGATTGCCCATTTCAAAATACTATTTATCTTCAAGAAAGCACAATGGGAGAATTTCATACGAGAACATGATATGGAAGTCCTAAAACCATACCCATCTCCAGTGTATTCTGAATTTGCTAGATCAGTTCAAGTTAGCTCATGCAAATATATCCCAAAACAATCTTCTTCATATCTCAGGACATGAAGAAGATTGCAAGGCTCTCTTGGAGATATATGAACAATTATTTGACAATGAGCCATTCTCTGAGGAAACAATCCAAACAGGTGAAGATCTCCTGCATACTGTAACAGCTTCCAGAAGTAAAAAATGGTGTGACCTAGCAGCAAATCTATATTTGAAACAGAACAGCTGAAAATGTGAACATTATTGAAGAACCTTAACAATGACCCAGCCACTGCTCCTGATCTCTCAAAGATAACTCCGGACCAAATTGCCCCTCAAATCCTTCTGAATGGTAAGGCAAAAGGAAGATCTAAAAACTCCAAACCCCAAGGTACACAGTTGAGGAAGACTACCTTGGCACTCCTTTCATCTTAAAAGTCTATGAATAACAATAAAGCTGCAGACCTAGACAAACCATGGAAGAAACAAAATAAAATAAAATGTTTGGGCCTGCTACAAAACAGTGGATATTAAATCTTATAACACCTGTATTTCGGAATTGCAAATTCCCAAGATTTGATGCAAAACCAAAGTAATAGCACTTCTAAAGCCTGGGAAAGAGCCAACAGAACCAAAAACTTTCATCCAGTTTCATTTCCTCTGCTATTTGTGTGAGATACTGGAAAGACTGAATCTAAATCAAATATCAGAGTATGTCAACAATAACGTTGTAAAAGCCCGGGAAGGTCTTATTGTTGACAGATCCTTAATTTGGTCCAGCATATTGAGGATGTTTATGTAAGAGGTCAAGGCATTGGTGTGGCTTCTATTGACCTCACAGCAGCTTATGATCAACCACAAAAAGGTGGTTAGGAAAGTATATTCAGTCACAAAGGAGTATCTTGTGTTTGCTGCAAAGTAAGAAAAGTTGATGCAGGATTCAGAAAAATGGCCTCCCTCAGGCAAGTGTGATTGTTGTCCCTACTGTTACACAAACGACCAACCAATTAGCCCTGGAACTAGAGCATTTATTTATGCTGATGGTACAGAAATTGCTGTCCAAGGCAAAACTTTTAAGGAGGTGGAGATTGTTCCAGCGTAACCACAAGCGTACCACAAGCATTGTCATGAAGATGAAGAACGCAGGAGCAGAGAAGGCCATAAGATGATGTCAGCCACGACAGGAGTGGCCTCTACAAGAAGGGAATATAAGTGCTGCTCCTGCCAGCGTCGGCCACACAGTACTAAACCAGCACCAGGAAATCACTAAGATAGCAGTTATTAGTGATCCATATCCATTGCTTGTATGGACGTAGTATATAGAAAAAAAATTCATTGTTTGCCTGTTACCCATCGCTTGCGACACGTTCATGTAATACAAAGTTTAGTGTTGTCTATCTTTCTTATTGTAATAAAAACTATTAATGTGATTTGCTTGAATTGTTTTATAGCATTCTGAGAACACAGCGCCCTTTAGTCACCCTATACGAGACGAGTGGGCAGGACCCTCACAGAGATAAAGTTGACAAGATTTCAAAGAGCGGGGCAAGTATTATGATACTAACCATCTGAAGCCAAATCCTGAAAACACAAGTTTATGCACTCTATCTATGAAATATGGGAAGCTAAAAGAAAACTGAATGTCGCTTGGAGAGGAGAACAGCTATTCCACGGTAACACTACCAGATACCTTGGAGTAAAGATGGACTGCACCCTTACATTCAAAGCCCACTGTGAAGATGAAAAAAGCTCAAACAATCTGCTTGGAACAGTGTCATCTGTAAACTTACAGGAGCTACTTGCAGTGCTCAGCCAAAAGTGTTTTGAACATCTACCATGGCAATGTTTTTTCCCCCCAAAAGAATATTCTGCACAAGTTTGGCAAAATTCTGAACATGCCAAATACATTGATACAGCTTTAAGCAATACTGGACACATTGTGACAGATCTCAATGACCAACTCATGTCAGTAAACTTTACCAAGTAATGGGTATGGCACTACCAAGTATTTGCAGGAAAGCAGCTTGAGAAATGGAGAAGAAACAGGAAACTGATCCCAGACATCCAGTATTTGGAGAGTAGCCCCAACAACCAAGACTCAGTTCAAGAAAGAACTCCATGCAAGCAACTACAGCAATTCCGTCTCTCTCATAACTTGCTGAGAGAAACTTTGGCAAGATTCTTTGCCTGAGGCACACTGAGTGAATGTCAGAGGAACCAGCTCAAGGCTCACACCTGCCTTGTGAGACACGGAAGATGCCGAACAGGCTGAGAACTGGGGTGTCATGGTGTAAAGTCAACCTCAGGAAATGGATCTTCAGCTATTGTCATGAAATTTGCCAGTGTAATGTAGCACACTGCAGAATGAACAATATCTGCTAGTCTTTAGGAATCTGCCAGGTACCTTTAATAGTGGTCATCTTACTGCAACTAACCAAACAGCCGTCAAAACCACTGAATACTGGTTCTCCACAGAATATGTAGAGAATCACCTTACTGTCTGTCTGTTTTATTTCACCTTCTTGTCAGTATTTTATAAACTCTTATTTACATATTAGTCCTTGTATTTTTGTTGTTGTTATGAGGGACATTCTTTTAGTAATGCAACAAGTTTTTTCTGAAAACAGATTGGTTTTATTCAGAAATCCAGTACACCATATTATTCCCCACTCTTTTGGCTACAAAACCCTGTTTTTGAACATAACCTCCATTCAACGCAATGGCCTTACGTCAGATTACTGGGAGGTCTTGTATGGCTGCATGGTATGACTCTAATGTTCAACATTGGAACCAACATTTTGCTGCATCAGTAACCTCCACATCATCCATTTACTGCTTCCCGTGAAGTGCATCCTTTATTGGGCCAAACAGATGGAAGTAGGAAGATGCATAGATGGCGAGGAACCTAGTGGGCTTACACATTAGAGTACCCCCAACTGGTGGATGAGTGTGTCAGCATTTATTTACCAATAGAGATGCCCAATTGTGCAGCAAGGTGTTTGATAGTGATCCATCGATCACTTCAAATTAGTGTGTCCACATGCTCCAACATTGTAGGTTCAAATGGCTCTGAGCACTATGGGACTTGACATCTGAGGTCATCAGTCCCCTAGAACTTAGAACTACTTAAACCTAACTAACCTAAGGACATCACACACATCCATGCCCGAGGCAGGATTCGAACCTGCGACCGTAGTGGTCGCGCGCTTCCAGACTGATGCATCTAGAACCACTCGGCCATACCGGCTGGCCAACATTGTAAGAGTTACAGCTGTATGCAGCTGTCCAGCACGAGGGAGATTGGACAGGTTCACGCAACCTTGTTGTGATTATGACAGATGGCTTGCCTAATGTCTCACCATGCTTTTGTTCAGTGGCAGGTCACTGCAGACATTCTAGAAGTGCCTGTGAATATCTGAAATCATCTGGTTTTCTGCCAAATAATAATAATAATAATAATAATAATAATAATAATGTTGTTGTTGTTGTGGTCTTCAGTCCTGAGACTGGTTTGATGCAGCTCTCCATGCTACTCTATCCTGTGCAAGCTTCTTCATCTCCCAGTACCTACTGCAACCTACATCCTTCTGTATCTGTTTAGTGTATTCATGTCTTGGTCTCCCTCTGCGATTTTTACCCTCCACGCTGCCCTCCAATACTAAATTGGTGATCCCTTGGTGCCTCAGAACATGTCCTACCAACCGATCCCTTCTACTCACGTTGTGCCACAAACTTCTCTTCTCCCCAATCCTGTTGAATACCTCCTCATTAGTTATGTGATCTACCCATCTAATCTTCAGCATTCTTCTGTAGCACCACATTTCAAAAGCTTCTATTCTCTTCTTGTCCAAACTAGTCATCGTCCATATTTCACTTCCATACATGGCTACACTCCATACAAATACTTTCAGAAACGACTTCCAGACACTTAAATCTATACTCAATGTTAACAAATTTCTCTTCTTCAGAAACGCTTTCCTTGCCATTGCCAGTCTACATTTTATATCCTCCCTGCTTCGACCATCATCAGTTATTTTGCTCCCCAAATAGCAAAACTGCTTTACTACTTTAAGTGTCTCATTTCCTAATCTAATTCCCTCAGCATCACCCAACTTAATTCGACTACATTCCATTATCCTCGTTTTGCTTTTGTTGATGTTCATTTTAAATCCTCTTTCAAAACACTATCCATTCCGCTCAACTGCTCTTCTAAGTCCTTTGCTGTCTCTGACAGAATTACAATGTCATCGGCGAACCTCAAAGTTTTTGTTTCTTCTCCATGGATCTTAATACCTAATCTGAATTTTTCTTTTGTTTCCTTCACTGCTTGCTCAATATACAGATTGAATAACATTGGGGAGAGGCTACAACCCTGTCTCACTCCCTTCCCAATCACTGCTTCCCTTTCATGCCCCTCGACTCTTATAACTGCCATCTGCTTTCTGTAAAAATTGTAAATAGCCTTTCGCTCCCTGTATTTTACCCCTGCCACCTTCAGAATTTGAAAGAGAGTATTCCAGTCAACATTGTCAAAAGCTTTCTCTGTAAGTCTACAAATGCTAGAAACGAAGGTTTGCCCTTCCTTAATCTATCTTCTAAGATAAGTCGTAGAGTCAGTATTGCCTCACGTGTTCCAACATTTCTACGGAATCCAAACTGATTTTTGCCGAGGTCGACTTCTACCAGTTTTTCCATTCGTCTGTAAAGAATTCGCGTTAGTATTTTGCATCTGTGACTTATTAAACTGAAAGTTCAGTAATTTTCACATATGTCAACATCTGCTTTCTTTGGGGTTGGAATTATTATATTCTTTTTGAAGTCTGAGGGTATTTCGCCTGTCCCATACATCTTGCTCATCAGATGGTAGAGTTTTGTCATAACTGGTTCTCCCAAGGCTGTCAGTAGTTCTAATGGAATGTTGTCTATCCCGGGGCCTTGTTTCGACTCAGGTCTTTGAGTGCTCTGTCAAACTCTACACGCGGTATCGTATCTCCCATTTAATCTTCATCTACATCCTCTTCCATTTCCATAATATTGTCCTCAAGTACATCGCCCTTGTATAGACCCTCTATATACTCCTTCCAACTTTCTGCTTTCCCTTCTTTGCTTAGAACTAGGTTTCCGTCCGAGCTCTTGATATTCATACAAGTGGCTCTCTTTTCTCCAAAGGTCTCTTTGATTTTCCTGTAGGCAGTATCTATCTTACCCCTAGTGAGATGAGCCTCTACATCCTTACATTTTTCCTCTAGCCATCCCTGGTTAGCAGTTTTGCACTCCTGTCGATCTCATTTTTGAGACGTTTGTATTCCTTTTTGCCTGCTTCATTTACTGCATTTTTATATTTTCTCCTTTCATCAATTAAATTCAATATTTCTTCTGTTACCCAAGGATTTCTACCAGCCCTTGTCTTTTTACCTACTTGATCCTCTGCTGCCTTCACTACTTCATTCCTCAGAACTATCCATTCTTCTTCTACTGTATTTCTTTCCCCCATTCCTGTCAATTGTTCCCTTATGCTCTCCCTGAAACTCTGTACAACCTCTGGTTTAGTCAGTTTATCAAGGTCCCATCTCCTTAAATTCCCATCCTTTTGCAGTTTCTTCAGTTTTAATCTACAGTTCATAACCGATAGATTGTGGTCAGAGTCCACATCTGCCCCTGGAAATGTCTTGCAATTTAAAACCTAGTTCCTAAATCTCTGTCTTACCATTATATAATCTATCTGAAACCTGTCAGTATCTCCAGGCTTCTTCCATGTATACAACCTTCTTTTATGATTCTTGAACCAAGTGTTAGCTATGATTAAGTTGTGCTCTGTGCAAAATTCTATCAGACGGCTTCCTCTTTCATTTATTAGCTCCAATCCATATTCACTTACTACGTTTCCTTCTCTCCCTTTTCCTACTACCGAATTCCAGTCACCCATGACTATTAAATTTTCATCTCCCTTCACTATCTGAATAATTTCTTTTATTTCATCATACGTTTCTTCAATTTCTTCGTCATCTGCAGAGCTAGTTGCCATATAAACTTGCACTACTGTAGTAGGTGTGGGCTTCATGTCTATCTTGCCCACAATTAGGCATTAACTATGCTGTTTGTAGTAACTTACTTGCACTCCTATTTTTTATTGATTATTAAACTGACTCCTGCATTACCCCTATTTGATTTTGTATTTATAACCCTGTAATCGCCTGACCAAAAGTCTTGTTCCTCCTGCCACCGAACTTCACTAATTCCTACTATATCTAACTTTAACCTATCCATTTCCCTTTTTAAATTTTCTAACCTACCTGCTCGATTAAGGGCTCTGACATTCCACACTCCGATCCGTAATGATGATGATGATAATAATAATAATAATAATAATAATAATAATAGTAATAAAATAAATTTAAAAAAAACTAAATGACAACACACTACTTGGAAAGCACGTCCATTACAGATGCCAATTTGAAGGCTACATATTAGCGACGCCACCTATTGGAACTTAATGAAACTGTAGGAATATTTCACAATGTTCCACAACAAATTCTGCATTTTTTCAACCAAAATTGGCCAGGAAAAAATATGTTGCATTACTTATCAAACACCTGTCGTACCGTACTTTCTGTCTTTACTTCATTGAATTTTCTCTGAAATGGATAATTTTATGTAAGTAATCTTTTATGTTATTAATGCTCTACCAGTATTGTAATAAATTCATGTACTGGACATGTAAAATAAATAAAATAAACTCACTCCATCCTGGACATCCCATTACTTAGATAACAAGACAGCTGAATAGTAACCAAATGAAAAATTGTGTGTTCAATATGTTTATGAAGGTCAAATTTGTACACGAAGCCAAACACTTCTCATATTGGCAGTCTTGCGTTTTTCACTGTAGGAAGCATAAACAGTGTGCAGTCTTTGCTCTGTGGATGAGAACAAATAGATCAACCTTGAAAATGCAGTAAATGATTGGAGGGGGGGGGGGGGTGAAATGCTATATTATTAGATCTTTGGGCCAAATGTTTTGAACCCTCCAGTGTCAGAATTAAGTTTTGAAATAAACTAGGCTAAGCAACTGAAAATATTCAGCTGCAGTTTTTGGAATTCAAGTGACGACAGATCTGACATGAACACTAAGTAAATTAAAAATTAGATGTTATTCCCAATTCCTGTCTTGGGGTGGTACACCAGGCAACTTGGGGAATTTTTTGCAGGTGCTTCCTAACAATATTTTAGGTGATTGGTCATCCTCTGCTTCACAAAAATATAATGGGAATAGCTAAAAATAAAAATACACAAAACAGTAGTTCAGGGACATAGCACAGGCGAATACTTCTATTCACAAATGTAGGTTGGATTCTGGCATCATAAGAGACAAGTAATAATAGATACTAGTGCCAGATCCACTGTGTGCCAGTGTGTATTGAAAACTGACACATAAGGACCGATACCTGCACACACTGTCAAATCACCACAGGAGCCAGCAAACGGGCATGATTAATTCACACATAATGTAAGCGAGACAAATTTGTTAGGTGTAGCACCTCAGACACAAGATGCAACACCTGCAAAATGTTCTGAGGAGCAATGGGTACTCCAACAGTTGCACGAGAAGTGTCACAGAGTCAAACACCCAGCGAAGTAATGTTTCGGGGAAAAAAATGTCGGGTATGGCCTTTCTGCCATACATTCCCAAAGTGGCAGACAGAATCAGCTGTGCATTGCTCAAACACAGCATAAAGACTATTTATGAATCGACAAAGGAGATCAAAGAGCGTCTCAAATCAGTGAAGGAGGAAAGGGACCCACTTGCAATGCTGGGAATATACATGCTGAAACATTTGCATTGGAATGACTGGACAATCAATCAACACCATGATGACAGAACTTAGCGGCATTGCAGGTTAGCGCAAGTGGAGAAATTGGCCATGGCAGAGCACGTGCTGTGTGAGACTGACCACAGACACACAAGTTCTTGCTGTAGAGAAGAGCTGTCACATCCGCTTGTTGAGAGAAGCTATAGAACTACACAAATATGAGAATAGCTTCAACAAGAAAGAAGAAAGCCTCAAGGTGAGTGGATCCTGGATTCCCATACTACAGTGAATGACTGCTGCAGGTAGAATAGGAGAACCACACAAGAAATGACTGCAGAAAAGCCCTTGGATATTGGCGCGCCAGATACATATAATCTGCGGCTGCGAGCTCGAGTCCAGTCCATAACCAGCAATAGATGGTGAAGCTCTAACAATTCCAGCCACTCGTGCTGGCAGAAGTCAGAAAAATCATCGAACAAATGTCGGCCAAAGAGCCCAAGACAGACGCCAACAGGCAGTTTATTAATGAGTGGCCACAAAAGCCTTAACAGTTTTGTATATCTATAAAATATCGCACTTACTGGGTATCATAAGGATGAACACTAACTAAAAGTGTACAAAAATGAAATAGTAGGTACTGGCAGAAGTAAAGCTGTGAGTACCGGGCGTGAGTCATGCTTCGGTAGCTCAGTTGGTAGAGCACTTGCCCGCGAAAGGCAAAGGTCCCGAGTTCGAGTCTCGGTCGGGCACACAGTTTTAATCTGCCAGGAAGTTTCATATCAGCGCACACTCCGCTGCAGAGTGAAAATCTCATTCTGAAATAGTTTTGTTTATTTTGCTGGTTGATATTTTGAAATAGTTTAGTAATAATCAAGTAGTTCCATAGCTTTCCAGTCACAGTGACAATGTTAACCTAATGATAAAAATCTCTCAGAAAATGAAATGTTCATTTATTTTTGTCACAGGAAAATCTTGTCTCTCACAAAAGCTTTATAATTTCCTCAGGTTGAAAAGGAGGATGAAGAGGAGGAAGGGGAGGAGTTTCCCCTTAGCCTGGAGGAGATAATGGAGAGGCGCAAAGAGATGGCAAAGCTGAGGGCCCAGCAGTCTTACAGAGAAGCCAAGGCTGCCAGGCAGAAGAAGATAAAAAGTAAGAGGTAATTTGATTTGCCATTCTTCTGTAACTTAGATACCATTTTAATGTTGTTAAAAATCTTCAGACAAAGGGGTGTATTTAAGAGATAATGACAGAAATATGAAAAGTCACATTTATGCAATTGCTGAACTACAGTTAAAGGGATAAAACCTGTAACAGTTTCAATTTTTCCAGTTTGTTTTTATAAATGGTGTAAACATATGTATAAAATTCTACTTTTGATAGGAATAGTCACAAATACACAGTTGCTGGTATCTATTCAAAAAGTAAAAACCTAACACAGGGTGATCTTTTTCCAGTTTTTTTTACCCTCACATGGTTTGTTTCCTTTAAATGAATATTTTACTCTGTCCAGTCACATTAATGTGACCAGCTGTCAAAAGCCTGAATGGCCACCTCTTGCATCACGGACTGCTGCGAAAAATGCAGGAAGAGAGTCAGTTAGGTTCTGAAAGGTACTGACAGGGATTTGGATCCATGGCGACTGCAGTTCTGTGGTCAGCTGCGCTACATTTCTGTGGTGAGGATCAATGGTGCGAACACCCTGCACAGAGTCTTGATTGGGTTTAAATCTGAGCAGTTTGGTGGGCAGGGGAGTACAGCAAATTCATCCTAGTGTTCTTCTAACCATGCATGTACACTGTGAGCAGTGTGACACTTTGCATTGTCCTGTTGGTAGATGCCATTGTGCCGAGCAAGTCAAACTGCATGTAGTGGTGCACATGGTCACCAAGGATAGAAATATACTTGCATTGATCCATTGTGCCTTCCAGAATGACAAGATCACACAGGGAATGCCAGGAAAACATTCCCCAAGCAATAATGCTCCCTCCTGGCCACTTCCGACAGTTGTTCCAAGGTGTTTGCTTTCAGATTTCTCACACCATATACGCCCACTGCCATCTGGTTCATGGAGCACAAAACGGGATTTGTCTGAAAAGGCCACCTGTCACAACTCAGTGCATCTCGAGTTGAGGTACCAGCATGCAAATTTCAGCATTTGTCACCAATCACAGCAGTCTGCGCGTTTGCATGAACCAGGTGGCTTCTGTGGAGACTGTTCGCAGCTCGTGGTCTAGTGGCTAGCATTGCTGCCTCTGGATCACAGGGTCCTGGGTCCAATTTCCGGCTGGGTTGGGGATTTTCTCTGCCCGGGACTGGGTGTTTGTGTTGTCCTCATCATTTCTTCTTCATCATCATCATCATTATCATCATCATTCATGACAGTGAATAGATTGGACTGTGTACAAAATTGGACTGTGAAAAAATTGGGACTTTGTACGGGTGCTGATGACTGCACAGTTGAGCGCCTTACAAACATGCATCTCCGCAGTCACTGTTTACCCTTGTCATCTGTGGTCTGTGCAGCACCACAGTTGCCTCGGTGCCATTTTTAGATAGCACCATTTTGCTTCCACCCTTGATGCAAAAGCAATGGTCATTCCTTTTTGGACATAAGATAAATCACTCCGCTTCCACATTAGGACAACGACTGAAGTTATTTCTGCATCCCACAACATGTGTTATATGCACTCCGCTGCTAGTGCTGCACTTGCCATTTGTGAAGGATTGCCATATGATGATGAGACATAGTGCATTGGCAAGCAATCTACCAGTTTCAGTCCAGAGATATTCATGACAGTATTATGAAAAGGATAAATTGCTTTTCACTGTATAGAGGACACACAGGCAGAATGAAAAAAACATTTGAGCTTTTCCCAAAATGCTTTTTTCTAAACCAGAAAACACACACACACACACACACACACACACGACCACTGTCCCAGGCCACAGTACAGCCAACTGCACAACATGGGAAAAGCAGTCCATGGATGATGGAGCTAAGGAGGAGGCTGGGATGAAGAGGGATAGCAGGGTAGGGGTGGGGGAAGGTGAAGTGATGCTTGTGGAACCATGCAGAGATGTGGTTAGGGCAGAGTAATGCTGCTAGGTGCAGGGGGAGGGGGGTTGGGGGGGAGTGGAAAAAAAGTAGAGGGGGGGAAAGAATTTAGTGGGTGCATTGGTGGAATCAGATACAGTATAGTGCTGGAGTGATAGCAGAGAAGGTGACAAATGAATGAAGGAGAGGGACTATTGAAGGTTGAAGACAGGCAGGCTTTGGGTACTTAGAATATATTGCAGGGAGAGTTTCCACCTGAGCAGCTTATTAAAGTTAATGTTGGTATGGAGTCTCCAGATGGCACAAACTGTGAAGCAGTCATTAAAGTGAAGCACATTATGTTGGGCAGCATGTTACACAACAGGATGGACCAGCTGTCTCTTGGCCAGTTTGTCAGTGGCCATTCATGCAGACAGATGGTTGGTTGTCATGCCTATGTAGAAAGCAGCACAGTGGTTGCAGCTTAGTTTGAAAAACCACTCACCACTTCATTCCTCATACACCTAACCAACTACATCCTAATCCATAACTACTTCACCTTTGGAAGGGAGATATGCAAACAAATTCGTGGCACAGCCGTAGGAACCCCCATGGCACCCTCCTATGCCAACCTCTTCATGGGCCACCCAGAGCAAACATTCCTAGATTCCAAAACCCCTGGTCTGGTTCAGGTTTATTGATGGCATCTTTATAATCTCAACCCAAGGCCAGCACACGTTATCCTCATTCCTTCACAATCTCAACACCTTCTCTCCCATCCACTTCACCTGGTCCCCCTTCACCCATCATGCCACCTTCCTAGATGTTCATCTCCTCCTGTCAGATGGTTCAATCCACACCCCAGTCCTCATCAAACCCACCAAACCTGCACTTTGACAGCTGTCACCCCTTCCACATCAAAATATCCCTTCCATACGGCTTGGCCACCTGTGGTAGATGCATTGACAGTGATGAGAACTCCCTTGCTCAGTATGCTAAAGGTCTCACAAGAACCAATGACCATGAAGTGTCCCCCTTGTCACCCAGTGCCACTCAGGACTGGAACGACTGAACCACGTCCTGTGTCAAGGCTTTGATTATCTATCATTGTGCCCTGAAATAGGGACATCCTGCTCAAGATACATCCATCCCCTCCCAAAGTGGTGTTCTGCTGCTCACCCAACATCCTAGTCCATCCTTATGCCACTCCAACCCCCAGACCCCTGCCACAGGGATCATAGCCTTGTGGAAGACACAGATGCAAGACCTGCTGTATCCACCACCCAGCATGTCATACTCCAGTGCCATCACTGGCTTATCCTACCCCATCAGAGGCCAGCTCACCTGTGAAAGCAGGCATGTTGCATACCAGCTCTGCTGCAACCACTGCACAGCATTTTATATTGGTATGACAACCAACCAGCTATCAACCAGAATGATTGGGCACCATCAAACTGTTGCCAAAAAGAAGGGTGACCACCCAAAGGCACAACATGCAACAGAGCACAAATATGCGAAATTACAATGGCTGCTTCACAACCCGTTCCATCTGGATCCCCCCCACAACCACCACTTTTGTGTGTACTTGAGAAAGGAATTTCATTCTGAAAACTGGCAAAGCAAAGCTCTGTACCTTTTGTTTGTGTATCTACCGACAATGCAGCGCTTCTGCTTTTCAGTGAGTAGTCTTCTTTATTCCTCAATAATTTGTTATTCTCAACCAGAACTTTCCATTCATTATTATTCCTTTCCTGATTCCGTGCAGAACCTCCTCATTCCTTACCTTATCAGTCCACCTAATTTTCAACATTCGTCTGTAGCCCCACATCTCAGATACTTCGATTCTCTTCTGTTCCAGTTTTCCCACAGTCTATGTTTCACTACCATGCAACGCTGTGCACCAGACGTACATTCTCAGAAATTTCTTCCTCTAATTAAGTCCTGTGTTTGATGTTAGTAGAATTCTCTTTGCCAGGAGTGTCCTTTCTGCCTGTACTAGTCTGCTTTTGATGTCCTCCTGGTTCTGTCTGTCTGTGACAAAGCAAGCTATGGTATTTTTACTTTCCATCTTCTTTTGCCATCTGCCTCCTTAAAAGTCATTTTTTCAATTTTAGCTAATTACCATTAACATACGTGAATATTATCTGCATTTCCATAAAAGAGAAAGGTTGCCCCCTCAGTTTTAAAGAATATAACACCAAATCTAATTTTGTGCTTTGTTTTACGGATGTAATTGATTTTCTAAATCATTTTGACTATTACTAGGTAGTATCTTTCATTATAGGGCGAAATCAGTAATTGTTTCATAACTTAAATTCTATTAACATATAAACAAATATAAATTCTGTACTAATTATAAACATTTGGAAGATGAACTAGTAGTATTTTTAAAGTGTTTAATTTTCTCTATTCGAAAACATGTTAGCAAAGCCAGCCCTTAATTAATTCCAAAGTAATTTCCAGTCTCATCAGAAGTATTGTTTGTGTAACTACATATGTTAATTTCATCATTTAAACAAATAATTCAGCTTAACCCTTGTAGTAAAATAAACTGTTAAAAAGCGCCAATTTTTTGATGTATTCAGTTAATTTAATGAGTTAAGTTTTAATTTTAATTTCTGTAAATTTAACTTTGAACACTGTGTAGTTTCAGTACCTATTATTGTGATGATATATAAGGGCCCGATTTTTGGTCGAGAGACAGTCAGTCCACGCCCGAGTTTCAGACAAGGAACCTGTGTTGGTTAGAATGACAACAATGCGGCAAATTAACAATGAAATAAGTGTTACACCAATAGGTCATGTGTTACAGTAATGTCAGTGTCTGTTCCATACATGTGGGTTTAAATTGGAAAGACCACATGGATAGTATTGTGGGGAAGGTGAAACAAAGACTGCGCTTTGTTGGCAGAACACTTAGAAGATGCAACAAACCCACGAAAGACACAACCTACATTACACTTGTCTGTCATCTGCTGGAATGTTGCTGCGTGGTGTGGGATCCTTACCAGGTAGGATTGACGGAGGACATCGAAAAAGTGTAAAGAAGGGCAGCTCGTTTCGTGTTATCGCACCATGGAGGTGAGAGTGTCACTGGTGCGATACGTGAGTTGGGGTCGCAGTCACTGAAACAAAGGTGGTTTTCTTTGCGTTGAGATCTATTTATGAAATATCAATCACTAACTTTCTCTTCCAAATGGCATCATAGTAAAATAAGAGAAATCAGCTCGAACGGAAAGTTTTAGGTGTTCCTTTTTTCCCACGCACCATTCAAGAGTGGAATGGTAGAGAAGTAGTATGAAAATGGTTCGATGAACCCTCTGCCAGGTACTTAAGTGTGAATTGCAGAGTAACAATGTAGATGTAGATGTAGATCTGGTATATAACATGGCTGCTTTCGTAGGTGGCCTGGTGTGTGATCAGGTTGGATAAGCTTGTGACAGGACTGGAATAGGAGTTTCTTGGTGGGTGGATGGGGTAGTTCTTGTACCTGGGTCTTCCACAGGAATATGATTCCTGTGGCAAAGGTTTAGGAGTGCGAGTAGGATGGACTAGGATGTGGGGAAGTGGGAGGGGAGGGAGTGTTCATTGAGAAGCATGTCTGCCAGCAGCATCTCAGGCAAGCTCTATAGCATTTAGGTCTGGGAAGTATGCAGGGCATTCCATACGTTCCCTATCTTCACTTTCCAGTGTGTCTGATACCTCAGCAGTCCTGTATGAGCAGGTATTGTCAACCACAAACAAAAACTCGGGGTCTACTGCACCCCTAAACAGGATTCAGAATACCAGTAATCTCCCTGCACTATCACTGTGCTGTAATGGACATTGCACGAAGATAACCAACAGTGTTCGGCCATTGTGCTTAATGCTTGCCCACACCATAACGCATAGGCATGCACATTCTCTCTCTCTCTCTCTCTCTCTCTCTCTCTCTCTCTCTCTCTGTCTGTCTGTCTCCACAGTAACAGGTGGCTAGAATCGCTTTCCACAGTGAAGTGGGATTTGAATGGGATTTGTCGGAGAACATCACTCTGGATCACTGTTTTCCCCAGCCAAACTGCTCCCCATCCCAACAAACTTTTTTCAACAATGGTGTTGTTGAAGTGGGATGCATTTAACGTGCTTGTGTGCATACAAACTGATTCAGTTTTAATCGTCATGAAATGGTGCTGGTAGTGATAGTAAGGTCTGCAGCGATCTGCCTAGGAGAGAGATGTCTGTTCTTTTCGGCACTAGGTGTACATATCAATCCTCTTGCAGTGTGGTGGACTGTCTACGATCACCGGCATGCTTTTTTACAGCATTTTCACCTTCGGTAACCATTTTAATTGCAATATGGTGCTTTCGGACACACACATTACTGTGGCCACAGTAATGACACTTCCGAGCCATCCAGCTGCTCGTCCACAATCGTAAGCACTCAGATTATGTCTTGTAGTCATGTTGCCGTACTACTACACGAAATGTTGCACTAATTGGTTCCACAGCAATCTCTGTCAAACATTGTAATGTCGAATACATACAAATAGTTCATCCACAGACTTTGCTGTAGTTAACATATTTCGACCTGTACATTTCCTTCCAGTATTATTGGTTAAGTGTTCTGAAGCAGTAGTTGGCTGTTCCATATTAATTGTTGGTTGTTTTGTAGCAACTGGCAGTTGTTCCTTAGCAAGCATCAGCTGTTCCTTAGCAATTGCAAGAACTAGACTGGTTCTTGGTCCATGGCGCACAGTTACCATAGCAGGTTGCCTATCTTACCACTTCCTGGGGGCAACATAAATTTGGTTCTCAATATTTCAAATAATTGGTGACCAAATTTAAAATGTTGTCATAATTTACTAATGAAGAGATAAAGTGTTATACTAAAGATTTTAACATAGTAAGAGAAGTATTACAGCCAGAACCAGTGTATATGTCTTGAGGCAGTGTAACTTGCCACGTGGAAATACCCAGACTATAGTCATCCAGTATTTGGGAATTAGAGTACTTAGTGTCTTGCACCAAACTTTGTACACAATTTCAAACCTTTGTGAAACTTTTTCTCGGCTAGACCTCACAAAATGATAGGAAAAAAAAAGTTTTTCACGTACTACGTTTCCACAGGTCATGCAGTAAAACTTCTGCATTGGGCATGACTTTTTAATTTATTACTTCTTTACTTCTGACTCTATTTGCAACATGTCCTCATAAACCACTGAACACACCTGCAAAATTATGTCATTGTACGGCTCACAGTTCATGAGCTATAACAACGTAAACAGTGAGATGTGTAAAAAATTTGCTTTTGCTTAAAATGGAGCTGAAATTACCCAGGCTATAGTCTTCCGGTGTTTGATAATGAGAGCACTCAGTGACATCCCATAACCTTAACATAATCTCAAACCTTTTCTAAAATTTTTCTTGTTTATATGCTTAGCATCACATGCTTAACATTAACTCATTTGTAAAGTAATCAGAAGTTTGAGGCTGCTTGATACAAGGTAGTTCGATTTATAAAGAATGAGAGGTTTCTAATTGAGAACTAAGAGGAAAGGAGAGAAGGTGACAAGGGAGCAAAAGCAAATGCCTTTGAAGGAAAAAATAAATATATATAAAAAATAATATGAGTGAGTAAAGGGGGGAGGAGATTTATTAATGGATGTATTTATTTTTCTTTTGTTTGTAATATTTCATTGTTACTCTACATGGTACTTTTTACCTCTTTCTTTATGTTTTTTTGCCATTTCTCTCTCTCTCTCTCTCTCTCTCTCTCTCTCTCTCTCTCTCTCTCTCTCTCTCTCTGTAGTATCCTTTCTGCTTTCTTAGCCTTTAATAGCACTAATTGTTCCACTTCTCATTTCTCCCTCAGTACCTCCACCATATCTGGACTGATGCTGAGTACTTACTAATGTACAGTTCTTTATCTCCTACTGTGTCTGACACTTCCTTATTCATAATTGTCACCCCCTCATCCTCACAGCAGTTGAATCAGTCTCAAACAGGGGTCTGAGTGGCCTGTGACTCCTTCCCAACCTATCTGTCCTCGTCCCTGACAAAGGAACTAATAGATCCAAAAGCTAGAAAAGTTCTGTTCTTCTTGTAATAAGTCTATAAGCAGTATGGGAATTTATCCTCCTTATTGTAAGTACTGACTAGCAATTTCTCCCCCCCCCCCCCCCCCCCCCTCTCTCTCTCTCTCTCTCTCTCTCTCTCTCTCTCTCTCTCTCTCTCTCTCTCTCTCTCTCTCTTTCTGTTTCTCTCTCTGCCAAAATGGTTGGTTTGGTTTGAAAAGGATTCAGTCAATTTCCTTTCCTGTAATTGCACAGTCTGAGTTTGTATACTCTCTCTAATGACCTTGTCGTTTGATAATCGTGCACCAGTCATTTCAGTTAGCCTTTGTGGTATGTCTCAACACACAGACATGGTAAACATATGAACAACTAAATCTGTAAAATGTGTAAATTTATTTTTGAAAGACTGAATTTTTTTATGAATTTGTACTGTCAGTTGATTGTTCATTCGAAACTCAGTTGAAGATGTGCTGTTAAGGACTTTTCAAAGGTATTATTACAAAATTACTTTTTCTCGTACCAGTTATCATCGTACGCTGCGTCGTCAGAAAATCAAGCAACAGCTGAAAGATTTTGAAAACCTGCAAAAGACAGATCCTGAGGCTGCTCTGAAACAATTGGAGCAGATTGAGAGAGCAAGGGCTGAAGAAAGGATGACACTGAGGCATAGAAACACAGGGAAATGGGCACGCAGCCGTGCAGTACGTGCCAAATACAATGATCAGGTATTTAATTTTTGAAAGATCTTAACAGTAATACCAATTTTAACTAGCTTCACCTCTGTCATGTACCCGCCTCCGTGGCCTAGATCACTAACACACAATTGTAGGGTGGCGTTTGACCAGAATCTGACAGGGTTTGCATCAAGCCCTGGAGTTTTGTTCAGTTTTAATGATTTCAGCTTTTTGCCAGCAACACTGACACTAATACTTGTGTCATTCATATTTTCAGTGGTATGCTCATATATGAGATTGTACAGCTTAAGACGCAAAGTATTATATATGATACTTTCGTGTTAGACCCTTCTGACCATAATGAAAAATTTCTTCAACATTGTATCTCATTTCTTATATCTCTAAGGCAAGAGAAAACAATGTTTTGTTTTCATGTTATAGTGTGTGTTGCTCTGGCAGAAAATGCTTTGTTTGGTTGGAGACTTTCTGGATAAGGTTTAGAAAATATGCATGAAATTACTACTGTCCAAAGCCTGCAAATTGTTGTTATATGTAATGTATGTCTGATTTTGGATGTTATAATTTTGTATGTTTTTATGTTTTGGAAATGCCTAGGAATTAATAGTGGTGTAAACTTTTCACTTCCATCACTATTTATACGCAGTAGTGTCGCCATCCTTTCTTTACATTTTTTTTTTTTTTTTTTACCTCTGTCGCATTTTTTTCCCTTAACAGAATATGATTCTGCAGGAAGTAAATTATAAACAGTGTCAGTTTCATCAGCATTCAAAATGTACCTGGGATCATAACCGTGTGTCAGTCATGGCAATGTAATGTTCTTGCAATAGGCACACTTTCTGTGATCCGCACCTCACTTTCTTCACTTACATTTTGGAACAATATATTATAATGTTTTCTTAAAATGATTCAACCAGCCAATCGTTGCTCTGGAATTTTCAGTGCCAGCTTTGAGTGGTATTATGGGCAATCTCTTGCTTATATGCTTATACAGAAATTCTTCCACTTCTCTGTCCATGAAACTGTGAAACTACCTTAGAAGAATATTTTTCATCTCACTGAATGTAGGCATATGAATGTTCTTTTTTGGATCCATAGGAGTTGTTAGCTTCAGCATTTCATAACACTTCCTTATTTTAGAATTGCTGTACATGTAGATGGCGGCATTGTATTTCTTCGCCATGTTGGAAAGATTCACATTAAGACTGCCATCATCAGCTTTTGGTGAACTGTGAGCTTTCTATGTTTGCAGGGCATAACTCCACAGAAATAAAGTTGATAACTTCGATGTTTCAGTAACCAAAAGACTACACTTTTCGCAGTTTGTACTTTCATAGGCTCAGTGACTGTGACGTAAGGTCACATGACCTAAGTTGCACAGAAATCTATTTCTGATTCTTTCAGTCCATCTGTCAGTGTCGCTACAAGGGAAATCGAGTTATTGGCTATGCTCTAGGCACACATTAACTGATTGAGTTGATTACCATTTATTGTGCAACAGGACAAAAGTTATGACCTGTGTGAAATACAAAGAAATCAGAAGCTCACAGGAACATTTTAGTAATCATGTAACTGGATTTCAGTCTGCAGAATATTTCATGTCTATTGCTTAAAAGCAGACTTTTTCTTAAACTGGAGTTTGTTGAAAATGAGGAGAAGTAACATTGGTGTTATGGGAGTTTCGCCGGTACTGACGAAAGTATTCATTAAAAGTGGGATTTCCTTAAAAGCAGGTACATTAATTCAGTGTCAACTGTAGTTTTTACTTTATTATGTGAACTATAAAGCATTTATAATAATGTTAAATTGAATTCTAATCAGGCAAGGAAACAAGAAACTTGATTCAATCCAAATTGAAGCAATTAAGGAAAATCTGCCTGCAGAAATTACTTTATTTTGTGGCTATAAAATCAGAAAGATGGTTGGAAACCAATACATTCTAATGAAGAGGGGGAGAAAATATGGTTGCCAGGAAGCAGCAGACACACTAGAATAAAATTCATCAGTTTTTATTTGCTTGTTATGTCAAAGTTCTTTTTATTTTTTATTTCATTGTTGTTTTGTTTGTCATATCTCTTTCTTGAGTTATAAGACAATTGCTTAAGAACGAGAGCCAAAGTTGCAATTATTGTAATAAGTGAAGTTCTGAATTCATTTTTAATGTCAGCTTAGAGATATAGGAATCCTCTTCTAAAATTCTTGTTTGCAGTACTGGGTATAATTCATTCTTTTGTTGTAGACACGACAGGAGCTGGCGGAACAGCTAGCTATCAGCCGTGACCTCACTAAGAAGATACAAATTGAAGAGAGCAGTAGTGATGAAGCAGTTGAAGAAGATATAAATGTCAACAGCATGAGTAACTCAGATAATCCCTGGGTCACTGGGAAAACAGAATCAGAAGTCGAAAATTTCCTGAGAGGCTACAAAAGGTTCTGGGAACAAAAGAGTGTGAGAGAACAACAGGAGAACAAGGGTGAATCCAGCCCAGAGGAATCGAAGTCAAGTAACAAAGTGAATAGTTCTAAAGAAAATAAAGAATTAGTTCAGAATGAAAATCAAGGAATGAGTGAAGGGACGTCGTCAGATAACATTAACAAGGAAATTAATGTTAAGCATACTTCTGTTTTGGAAGAAGAAAACAGAAATCACCAGGATTCAGACAATTCAAAGGAAGTTATTGTAAGTAATGAAAAAGTCAAAAGGAAGAAACAGTCACCATCTAAAACAAAGAAGAAAAGAAAATTTGATGGTGACGATAAAATTGCCAACAATACAATAGAATTTATTAGTTCAAGTGGTAGTTGGCAAGTAACTCCATTGTGTGCGAGTGATGATGTAGGAGAGACTAAAGTAGAGGTGAGAGAGACAGAAGAGAGCAAAAACAAAGACAGTCCTGTGATCTCTGTTAATGGAGCTGGCAGTGGTGAAAGTGTTGAAGAACTATTTCAAAAGATGGAAGAAAAAATGAGAGCCTCTGTTAACAAGAGGATAGCAAAATATCAAAAAGAATTCTTAAGTAACGTGGAAGGACCGACTGCCAATGATGACAATAGTGATGGTGAAATGCCAGTATCATTGGAAATGAAGAAGCAGGTGAAACACCCAGAGCTAGATGAGGCATTGTCAGAAGGAGCAACTCAGCAAAGCTCGTCGCAGGAGATCAGTGAGCTGCAGAGGATGACCGACACCATCTCAGGAGTGCAGCAGGTGAACCGAGCAAAGACTGATATCGATCCCAAGAAGTTTATTGCTGTTAAAGCCAAGCCTTTAGACTCAGAATTACCAGATGTTGCAGATATGGAAGAAGCTCTCGATGATGAGGGTGACGAGAGTGCAAGACAACTAACAATTACGGAAGCTTTTGCAGATGATGACGTTGTGGAACAATTCAGGTGAGTACCTGTGTGCACTGTAGCTTTTTGTTATATTTTTGTAGATTATGATGGATGTAGAGTGCTATGAGGAAACTGTTGCTGAGTGTAGTACTTTAGAACTTAATCATCTGACACATGGGTAACCCAGAGATGCTAATCGAGCATTAGTGCTTAGTAAACACAGATGCAGAAGTTAGGTTTAAATTAGATGTTGCATTAGTTGTTTGTTTATTTTCATAACTAGACATTTTTTGTACAACTTCTGTTTGAACTGTTTAATTCCGCTTTATATTTTCTCACACTATATATTCCTAACACAGATCCATGAAATAAGTGAATTTCAAAACTCTCTGTAAGAGGGTCACAAAAGAAAAAAGCTAATTACAAGCAATTATGTTAGTGAAGAAAGATTGCTAGATATTATTGGATGAAGTCTTTGTTAGATGTAGACAAAGCAATTGTACACACACACTCACACTCGGCCTCTGTCATCTCCAGGTACTGTGCCTGATTGCGCCTGAGGTGAGAGTGATTTTTGTTGGACTGGTTAGTGCGAGCACACGTGAAGTGTAGGGTGGGGAGGGGGAGTGATAACAGGGTAGGGGTGGAGGAAGATGCTAGTTTTGCCTGTGGTGCGCTCAGGGAAATGGTGAAGACATGACAGTGCTACTAGCTGCAGCATCGGGAGGCTGTGTTGGCAGGAAAGGACAGAGGAGAGAAGTAAACAAAGGGAAAGGACTGTGCAGGTGTTGACAGGATATGTTGCAAGCATAGTTCCCACCTGTAGAGATCAGAAAAGCTTGTACTGATGGGAAGAACCGCAAAGGCAAAGGCCTTGAAGCAGTCATTGAAGTCAAGCAAATCATGTTGAGCAGCATATTCATTAACTGGATGATCCAGCTGTCTCTTGGCCACAGTTTGGTGGAGGCCATTGATGTGGACTCATGCCCACATAGAATGTCAAACAGTGGTGGGTATTAAGTTGGTAACTCACGAATTGGAGCAACTAATAACAGCACTATAAACCATCTACCACACACTTGACAATGGCTTGTGTGTGTGTGTGTGTGTGTGTGTGTGTGTGTGTGTGTGTGTCTCTGTCTGTCTGTCTGTAGATGTGGGTACAATTATTTGTAAGTATCCCCAATGCATCAGAATACAATCTCTCAACAACTACAGGAGACACAGAAAACAGTTGAAAGACTATGTCTCTGCATTTTTCCTCCTCTCCATAAAAACCCACTGTTGTGTAGTTCAAAACTTGGTTGCTAGTGTCTAGCAGAAATTTCGTACAAAATTTCTGGCAAGAGCTCTAAAAGACTAAAGAAATCACTTGTGGTGCAACAAACTAAAGTGAAGCATGTGTGAGAAACATTCTCCAGACACACAGATTGATCTACAAAACACACAAGCTATGAGCTGCAATGGGCTCATGCATTCTGTGGAAACATGTCCATGTCAAATCATATTGTGTGCTCATGCTGAATACCCTCTGTTATGAACCCCAGTTTATTTTTGCAGAGATGTCTACTGGTTGCAGTGGGGAGATGTTGGGCACAGATGTTAGTATCTAGTGGAAAACATAAGTTTCATGTGTCTAGTAAGATAAAACATTAAAATGAATGCCTTTAAGTCACAAATTACTCTCATGTGTCTGTGGGGACACATTTGTGATTCTCCTAAAGAGAATGTATTTGGTGTTATGTCCTCTACCAAAGTTTATGGGCCACTTTTCTCTTCAGATAACATTTATTACTATTTAGGCATGTTGCGGCAGTGGTTTGTGTATCTGATACCATATGATTTTGTATAGTTGCAATGACAGATTAGCAGTCGTGTAACAAAATCAAACAACTTACGAGCCTTCATAACCAGAGATTCCAACATCTCGAGAAAGGCAATGAAAGACAAGGAACTTTCAGTCAGCCAGAATGAGAGTCCATGAGAGATTATATGAGGCAGTGATGGCTTACCTGTCTCATTCTTAAAATGTGTGTCATCTACACACTTTCCCTCTTTTACAAAACAGACACCTTCCCACTTTTACAAAACAGATCTTGTAAATCTCCCATCTGTCTATGTGACTTAATATTGCCAATTGTGCAAATCTTAGGAAGAGACAAATCAGTAAGTTAACTTATTTTGCATATTTTCATTCAATAATGTATGGAATAATGTTCTGAGTTAACCTCTCTTGCGGTAAGAATGTTTTCATTGCTCAGAAATGTACTGTAAGAATAATATGTCGTGCTGACTCATTATCAACTTGTAGACATCTGTTTAAGGAGCTAGTGATTTTGACTACTGCTTCACAGCATAAATATTCACTCATAAAGTTCATTGTAAATAACGCATTACAGTTCGAAAGAAACAATGACGTACATAATTACAATATCAGGGGGGAAAATGACACTAATTATTCCACATTAGGACTACATTTAACCAAAAAGGGGGCGGGCATGCGCACAGCTGCCTCCAACATTTTTGATCAATTGTCCAGTGACATAAAATGTACGAAAGACAGCAATGTTAGATCTGAATACAAACTGAAAAATTTTCTCCTTGATGAGCACTGATCTGTATAAGAATTGCAGTATATGTGACTGTTGGTGGGTAGGAAGAATTACTAATCTGGATCTGTATTAAAAATCAACTTGCAAATGGCCAGTGTGTAGTTTTATTTACATATGATTCTGTAATAAGAGTGTAAAATTACTCATTTCACATCATTACAATTAAATGTACAAGTGATCCATGGGACATAAAACTAAACTAAAATAAATAAGTACTTGTTCTGTTTTTATTAGATTTTAATTTTATTTGCCTTACATAGATTATTAAATGTTTATATCTCTAAAAACAAAGATGATGTGACTTACCAAACAAAAGCACTGGCAGGTCGATAGACACACAAACATACACACAAAATTCAAGCTTTCGCAGCCCAAGGTTGCTTCGTCAGGAAAGAGGGAAGGAGAGGGAAAGACGAAAGGATGTGGTTTTTAAGGGAGAGGGTAAGGAGTCATTCCAATCCCGGGAGTGGAAAGACTTACCTCAGGGGTAAAAAAGGACAGGTATACGCAAAGATGTTGTTGAAAGACAGGTGAGGTATGAGCGGCGGCAACTTGAAATTAGTGGAGGTTGAGGCCTGGCTGATAACAAGAAGAGAGGATATACTGAAGGGCAAGTTCCCATCTCCAGAGTTCTGACAGGTTGGTGTTAGTGGGAAGTATCCAGATAACCCGGATGGTGTAACACTGTGCCAAGATGTGCTGGCCGTGCACCAAGGCATGTTTAGCCACAGGGTGATCCTCATTACCAACAAACACTGTCTGCCTGTGTCCATTCATGCGAATGGACAGTTTGTTGCTGGTCATTCCCACATAGAAAGCTTCACAGTGTAGGCAGGTCAGTTGGTAAATCACGTGGGTGCTTTCACACGTGGCTCTGCCTTTGATCGTGTACACCTTCCGGGTTACAGGACTGGAGTAGGTGGTGGTGGGAGGGTGCATGGGACAGGTTTTACACCAGGGGCGGTTACAAGGGTAGGAGCCAGAGGGTAGGGAAGGTGGTCTGGGGATTTCATAGGGATGAACTAAGAGGTTACGAAGGTTAGGTGGACGGCGGAAAGACGCTCTTGGTGGAGTGGAGAGGATTTCATGAAGGATGGATCTCATTTCAGGGCAGGATTTGAGGAAGTCGTATCCCTGCTGGAGAGCCACATTCAGAGTCTGATCCAGTCCTGGAAAGTATCCTGTCACAAGTGGGGCACTTTTGGGGTTCTTCTGTGGGAGGTTCTGGGTTTGAGGGGATGAGGAAGTGGCTCTGGTTATTTGCTTCTGTACCAGGTCGGGAGGGTAGTTGCGGGATGCGAAAGCTGTTTTCAGGTTGTTGGTGTAATGGTTCAGGGATTCCGGACTGGAGCAGATTCGTTTGCCACGAAGACCTAGGCTGTAGGGAAGGGACCGTTTGATGTGGAATGGGTGGCAGCTGTCATAATGGAGGTACTGTTGCTTGTTGGTGGGTTTGATGTGGACAGATGTGTGAAGCTGGCCATTGGACAGGTCAACGTCAAGGAAGGTGGCATGGGATTTGGAGTAGGACCAGGCGAATCTCATGGAACCAAAGGAGTTGAGGTTGGAGAGGAAATTCAGGAGTTCTTCTTCACTGTGAGTGCAGATCATGATGTCATCAATAAATCTGTACCAAACTTTGGGTTGGCAGGCCTGGGTAACCAAGAAGGCTTCCTCTAAGCGACCCATGAATAGGTTGGTGTACGAGGGGGCCATCCTGGTACCCATGGCTGTTCCCTTTAATTGTTGGTATGTCTGCCCTTCAAAAGTGAAGAAGTTGTGGGTCAGGATGAAGCTGGCTAAGGTAATGAGGAAAGAGGTTTTAGGTAGGGTGGCAGGTGATCGGCATGAAAGGAAGTGCTCCATCGCAGCGAGGCCCTGGACGTGCGGAATATTTGTGTATAAGGCCAGCACATCTTGGCACAGTGTTACACCGTCCGGGTTATCTGGATACTTCCCACTAACACCAACCTGTCAGAACTCCGGAGATGGGAAGTTGCCCTTCTCGTTATCCGCCAGGCCTCAACCTCCGCTAATTTCAAGTTGGCGCCGCTCATACCTCACCTGTCTTTCAACAACATCTTTGCCTCTTTACTTCCGCCTCGACTGACATCTCTGCCCAAACTCTTTGCCTTTACTAATGTCTGCTTGTGTCTGTGTATGTGCGGATGGATATGTGTGTGTGTGCGGGTGTATACCTGTCCTTTTTTCCCCCTAAGGTAAGTCTTTCCGCTCCCGGGATTGGAATGACTCCTTACCCTCTCCAATAAAACCCACATCCTTTCGTCTTTCCCTCTCCTTCCCTCTTTCCTGACGAAGCAACCTTGGGTTGTGAAAGCTTGAATTTTGTGTGTATGTTTGTGTGTGTTTGTGTGTCTATCGACCTGCCAGCACTTTTGTTTGGTAAGTCACATCATCTTTGTTTTTAGATATATTTTTCCCACGTGGAATGTTTCCCTCTATTATATTCATATTATTAAATGTTTAACTGTTTATAGGAAAGAGAAAGAAGAGGCTGTGAAGAAATCAGAGCCAGAAGACATAGACCTTTCCTTACCAGGTTGGGGGACTTGGGGAGGTAAAGGTATTCTGGCTAGTGTTCCAAAGAAGAAAAAGAAGCGATTTATAATTAAATTCCCAAAGCCACCTCCTCGAAAAGACT
The DNA here is from genome assembly GCF_021461385.2 of Schistocerca piceifrons. Lineage (NCBI taxonomy): Eukaryota > Metazoa > Arthropoda > Insecta > Orthoptera > Acrididae > Schistocerca > Schistocerca piceifrons. The sequence goes on along the minus strand of NC_060139.1, from coordinate 267,441,761 downwards.
CCAATAAAGGAGATGTGATAATAAATGAAGAAAAGGATGTTAAAATAAAAGAACATCAGGTAATGAAATGTCTTCAGTAACTCTGTGAAAATCATTTGTTTAATGTTTTGTGTTGCTGATGAAAATGTTTGTGTTTGATGATATAGCATTTTTTTTTTGTTATTTATGTCGTGTAATGGTGTATAGGAACATAATGTATTTTTTGATAGGTGAGCGAGGTGCCATTCCCATTTACAACAGTCAAAGATTATGAAGCAAGTGTCCGAGCTCCAATTGGTGCAACATGGGTAACACAGTCATCCCACAGAAAGCTTACAGCACCCAAGTATAAGACGTACCTTGGAAAGATAATAAAGCCTATCGATGAGGATCTTCTTTTGAAAAAGAAACCTGTTGCTAAACGGAAATAGCTCCGTGTTACATTGCTTTAACAGACAATATGTATTTATGATGTACTGCATTTTGGCTGGTGTAAAATAAATTTATATTTTCCTGTTGTTCTTGTCTCTCTTTTTAACTTTAGAGAGGGAATGAGTGATCCTCTCTTCTGAAGCTGTAACCACATTGGGTTGAATATGGAAAGAGGTGAGGGAAGGGGAAGGGCAGTAAGTGAGAGTAATCCATGAATGTAACATGACCTCTATTGCCTGCCTAAATTATTCCCAAGCCATAAACGTTCTCCTGGCTGCATATCCCTCTTTATTTTATCCCCTGCATAGACTCTACTCCACATTTATCTTATGCAGGATGAGCAGAATAAAGAGCAATTTTGAAAAGTGAAAAAAGTTACCTTTCTTATTTTTTGTTTATTGCCTTAATTTAGGTAAAAAGCCTTAAAGAATAGATAAGGAATGAGTTTTACTCTGGTAAGATGACGTTGGTGGAGATGTACACTATTTTCCAGCTGAGCCCTGAGAAATTACTTGTCACATTCTGCAACAATGCTGAACAACAACTTGTTGGAGCTGTTATTTCACCACTTTGGGTGTATGTGGCGTGTTATCATGATGCATTACTCTTCGAGTAAACCCAAGGGGAAAAAATTACAAAATGTGAAATCTGTTGAGTATGTGGGCCATACAGTGATCCTCATTCTGAGAAATCACTGGGTTTGAAAGTAAGCTGTTAACAATATTAACATTTACTACTAAAATGTGAGAAGGTACTCTGTCTTCCTGAAAATGTGTTTCCACACTTACTTCTTGCAGTGTAAGTTGTAGCCCAAAAATGTTTTGTATAAAGCATTGCCTGCTTTTGCAGATACTGTTTTTTTATGGCATACACACAGCTTTTGGCCTCCTGTACTTTTACATTGTTTTCATTGACATCTCTTCAAAGTTCCAACCAACTTTTTAATTGAACAAGCTCCATGATTTCAGTATAATCAGTGTCAAACTCCTGATGGCTGTCTGAAAAGTTCTCTGTCTGGTCTAGAGATTGCACCACTACATGTATGATCTCCCCCCTCCCTACCCCCCCCCCCCCCCCACCCACCCTACCATCGCCCCCACCCCCCTTTCGTTGGTACAATTGGTGGTAGACACCATGTAAAACGGCAAGTCATTTTGGGCAACAATTTTTACTATAGGCAGTCATTTGAAGCAGTTGTGGGTGGTGTTGAAAATGGAAAAAAATCGATTATTTTGCAATGATTAAAGTCTTAGTCAAAGAAGATTTAACACCAACTAAAATTCATATGGCAGTTCTTCACCTTCAGTTTCCAATGTGAAGTAATGGACTGCCAAGTTTAAATGTGGTCATAAAAGCATCCAAGATTGATGCTCACAAAGAATGTCCAAAAAGTGCGAGTACATCGGAAATTAGCTTTGTACAAGATCATGCCATTTGTGTTTACCGCAGATCACAACCATGTTCACATGACACTTTCCAAAAAGTGCTGGGTTGCTGTTTAGAGAAACGGAAGTGACTTTTTGCATCAGTTCGTGACAGTGTATGAAACATGGATTCAACACTACTCACCCAAATCTAAACAGCAGTCTATGCAGTGGATGGAAGCCAGTTCTTCAGCTCTAAGAAAGGGAAGGACAGTGCCATTGGCAGGAAAGATCATGGCATCAGTGTTTTGGGATGCGAAAGAAATTATTTTGATTGATTATACTGAACATGGTGAACTACAACCAGAGAATTCTACCCTCAACTTCTAACTAAACAGGATGCAAGCATTTGTGAAAACAGGCCCAGCTAAAAAAATTATAAAAAGTCATCTTCCGTCATGACACTGCACTTCCCCACAAAATTATCTTGGCAAAGGGGAGACTGAGGTGTTTGCATTATGAAGTGCTGGAACATCCACCCTATTCTCCAGATTTGGCTCCCTTGGACTTTCATCTATTCTCAAAACTGAAGAAATTCCTCACTGGTCAGTGGTGCAGCACTTCTGGAGGAATGCTGCAAAGAGGGGATAAAGGCACTGTATCGCCGCTGGAAATGTATTGATATTATATTATGTTGAAAAACAAAAGTTCTTTGAAAGCATAAATTGTTGTTTGCACTATCAGGCCAAGAACTTTTCAGACTGTCCTCGCATTTACAAAAATGTGAAATAGCTGCAAGAAACAACAGTAGTGCAAGTGATAAACAACTTGCTATTTCAAAGCAAAGATTTTTAGATAATAATATTTACTGTGTGTGATGTGTATACCAACAATAATTTCACAATCTTCAGGCGCAGAAGTTTGAAGTAACATATTATATCTGTCCAATAAGTTTTCAGAGCGGATTAATAAAAATTAAAAAAAAACATTATGATTGTGGTTTTAAAGCTTCAGATGTTCTGCATAGTCCCCAGCCACTTTGGCACATTGTGCAGAACAATTATACAACCATGCAAAATTGTCAGAAAAGACCTCTTTGGGAAGTTGTTTAACTTGCATGTCATGTTGGCTCAAATGTCTGTTATGTCGTCAAAGTATGGCTCTTCATGTGAGTTTTTACACTTTGTGATTTTGTTGAAAGTTTGTATTAATAACACAAGTCTGTCACCCTTGGTGATTTTTTCCAGAAAAGAACTGTTCACAGTTTGCATTTCAATCAAGTCACAGCAAATATCCATGTGGCATTGTTTTTGTTTGGAAGTCAACATGTGCAGGACAAACTTTGTGCATTCCTTTCTCTTCTTCAAAATATTGTGTAGAATATCTTGAACACATGATCTAGAGATGTTGCTCCATTCTAATTTACAACTCAACAGTGTTGACATACTACAGTTGTACATTCACTAATTAACAGTGCCTGCCCTCAACTGTGTGGTCAAATGCACATCTGTTGTTTATAGTTGTCAGATCTAGTAGCCAACATAGTTACTGAGTTAATGTTGCTTATAAGCCAGAACACCATACTTACCCAACTATAATACGAGGTTTTTCTCAAATCTGTCATTTAAAAAATACAAAGTCACCTTACATTCACAATTAAAACTATTGCTGCTGTCACATCCTTAGCTAAAAGACAAGTCATGTGAACAATATTAAGAAGAATAAAGATGGAATTTTGTGTGTGGCAGAAGTAGCCACAAGCGCCACACTTATTTAGCCACTGGAGCCATCTTGAGCGGCCTATTGCGAAAAAGTCACATGCTTGGGCTACACAAGCCAGGAGAGCAACTCAGGAGGCTTATGAGATAAGGGATAAGTAATTTGGTCAAATTAATGAGGCGAAGACCATAGATAGTTAAGGTCATTAGGTGACAGATTAATGAAGCGAGGTCCTTAAGCAGTAATTGTGAGACTGCAAACAAAGTTGTGTGAGAGGGAAAAAGAGAGGAGCTTGTGTTAGAGGCCACGATACATCAAGAGAAACCAATGGGAAACTTAGGATGAATTTGGTGGTCTTAAGGGAAAAGTTTCCTGACCCTCACACACAACATTTGAAAGATAGCTAAAGGATAACAAAGTAAGAGAGCCAATGAAGCAAACAGTGGAAAATCCAGTGTTGAGTAATGACAATATTATGAAAAAGATAGATTACTACTCACCATATAGAGGAGATGTTGAGTCGCAGACAGGCACAACAAAAAAAAACTGCTAAACAAGTAAGCTTTCAGCCAAAAGGCATTCTTCTGAATTAGACAGTTTACACACATACTTTCGTGCAAACACATCTCGCACACTCATGACCACTGTCTCTGGCTGCCATGCTAGGACCAGGGGTCCAGTGGGAGATTCATAGCACACAGTACAGTAGAGAAGCAGATAGCTCCGGTAGAGATAAGTGCAGGCATAGGCAGCCAGAGTGTTAGCCTGATTCTGCTGTGCCAGAATTAGATAGCTGTAAGGCTCTGTTGACCTTAGATTCAGACAAGGGTTTCAGTGAGTAGTTGGAACAGTGACAGACCTTCACTGTCTCTGTGAAATGCCTTGGCTTTAGTAAAGAGAGATGTCAGCTAGGAAGGTCAGTTTGTATTAAGATTCAAAATAAACTTCAATGTTAATTACTCGTTTCAAGTGCTTATTCTCCTCATCATCCTCCCAGTCTTTCATCCACATCAGGAAATTTATATCAGGCACTCATGTCTCCCTCTCATTTTGGTGAACTGACTGAATTCCCTCTAGCACAAACACCTGTCACAACACTGCTGAGGTCAACATTTGTACATAGAGTAATGCATTAAGATATGGGCCAACTTAAATTTACAGATTTACAGATGAAGCTTTCACAAATAAGGTCACTTGTTAAGGATTTGCGGGGGGGAGGGGGGGGGGGGGCTCAACCGTTTGCCAGCTTGGGCAAACAGTAGAGTGAATGCAGGGAGGGAAGCAGTGAGCAGGCAACAAATTTCGTTGTGCTGCTGACTGTGGGCTGGGCTTTTTAATGAGTTGCTAAAATCAGTATGGTACTATTGATGTTGGATGACAGTTGATTTGATTGTGGAGGCAAGCTGATGTGTAGCATAACCCCAGGGCTAGGTTGAAAGATGGTAATTTGGTTATGAATCAGCAAAACTAACAAATTTGAATGCCAAATAAAGGTTGTGGTAACAGGTTGACCTATAGTGTAGCCTAATATTTTGTTTGTGTCATATTTAATTGGCTGATTTTATCCAAATGTCAACTGTACCATATTTGTTTTAATTTTTTGTTGCCTTTTGCATTTAAACTGCCATCTTCTTGAATCCATTTGTAGTCGGACTTAAATTGACTTCAAATCAGAGAAATACTGAAGATAGTATACATTTCTACAGCAGAGAAATTAATGCTAAGGAAAATATGTTCACACAGAACACTTGAAATGCATCACAATAAATGAAACATGAGCCTCATCAACAGCAGCAAAAGCTGGTACTGATCTACAGCAAATGAATTTAAAGTCTGGCTACGGTGTTGATCTAAAGTGGTACGATTTCTGCTGCTTCAAGTGATGGGGGCTGAGAGGACAATGTAATGTTGTCATTTAATTTGCTTCTACAGTCGTGCTGTCAATTGTACAATAAATAACGAATTAAAATCACAGCCATACCTCTGTTGAGAAATGTGGGTGTATGAGTTCACAGCTCACAAGTGGTTCACTCAAACAATACAGTGCTGATTGTAAGGTAATGGTGATTCATAAAGTAGAGGTCACAAACAAGTGTGCAGCAGGAAAACATTTGGCGTCACAAAGGGGAACATATGTAGATTGAATCAGATAAAGATTAAAGTAAAGAACACCAGACATTCAGGAGCCTGAAGCAAGGAAGGTTTCACAAACAAATTCTGGAACATTCGCAATTTTGCACCAATGGTGTGTTGGGGTGAAATGCAGTTGGCATCCCAGCAAACACCTGTGTTTTATGTGTAACTGCCGGAAGTTGCATTTTTGTATATCTGTTACTGTTCAGCGCTGTATTGAGTAGAACATTGTGTCACACAGTTTGCAAATTTCGAGATGGCAGAGTTAGAGGAGCAACGTGTCTGCATTAAATTTTGTGTGAAACTAAAGAAAACCTTTACAAAGATGCACCAAATAGTGCCGGAAGCCTACAGTGATGAGTATTTAAGCCGTACTTTGTTACAAATGGTTCACATGGTTTAAAAATGGCTGACGGAAATTAAAGAAGACCCTCAGTCAGAATGCCCTCTGACATCTAGCGGTGATGTTCATGTCTGGAACATTAATGAAATTGTGCATGCCAATCAAATAGTGACTGTCCAAGAGATTTCAGAAGAATGTAACATTTCAGTTGGATCATGTCATGAAATCCTGGCACAGCATCTTGGAATGCATTGTGCTGCCATCTAGCTCGTCCTGCAGCTCATGAGTCAAGACTTCAAAACCCGTGAAGAGCTTTTCGGTAGCGCAAATGAGAACGAGATGTTGCTTAAGAGAATCATACCTGGTGATGAAATGTGGGTTTACGGATATACTGTTGAGACCAAGGTTCAGTCTTCACAGTGGGTTGACAAATGTTCTTTGAGACCAAAAAAAAGCTTGTCAGGTCAGTTCAAACATCAAAGCCATGCTGATAGTTTTCTTTCGCTTTGAAGGAATAGTTCATCATGACTTTGTGCCACAAGAATGAACTGTTAATTGATGGTACTATCAGAACGTATTATGACACCTGAGAGAAAATGTGAAAAGGAATTGGCTTGAAATGAGTGCAAGGCAATTCATGGCTCTTGCATCCCAATAACACACTTGCACAATCATACCAGTTGGTGCATGACTATTTCACAAAAAACAAAATCATTGTGTTGCCTCAACTCTGTACTCTCCAGACTTGGCCCCTGTGGACTTTTTTCTATTTCCAAAGTTGAAAACCCAGTTGAAAGAATGAAGATTTGCAATGATAGATGAGATAAAAGAAACTTCCTGGCACCATTGACAGGCAAGTGCTCTACCGTGAAAGGCAAAGGTCCCAAATTCAAGTCTCAATCTGGCACACAGTTTTAATCTGCCAGGATGTTTTATATCAGTGCACACTCAGCTGCAGAGTGAAAATCTCATTCTGGAAATAAAAGAAAATTTGCAGGCTGCACTTTGCATGATCCAGAACTGGAAACACCATTGGGAACAGTGCATGAATTGTAGAGGAGAGTATTTTTGTGGGAGACCAAGCACAATAAGTAAAAGGTAAATGTAGAAAAATTTTGTGGAGAAATTTCTGGAATTTCTTGAACAGTCCTTGTACAATGATGTAATTTTTCATGTATACCCAGTGGAAAATGTTGATATGGTATGCAAAAGTGTTGCAAACAAAGTTAGTACTAAAGAAGCAAAAAATTAAAATTTGATGTGTGATTTGCCAGTTTCACTGTATGAACCGTGAAAAAGGTAGAAAGTAGAAAACTTTTTTTTCCTTTCATTATTTTGTTGGGGTGTCAGCGAGAAAAGGTTTTGAAAATATTTGAAAATGCCACTTAAGTTTGTTTGAAGTTGTGTTCTCTCTCTCTCTCTCTCTCAAATACTGGACAAATATGACCTATGGATGAGCTGTGGTAAAAATTGCTGTTTTGAAAAGCGCGCCGCAGCGCGTAGTGTGAAGCAGTCGCCCTCCGTTTCTGGCGGTGGCACCGCTGTGGCAATCGCAACTTTGGTGTCTCCCTCTGCTGGGAAAGGGGAAAGGTTGCCTGTTCACGTGCATTTAAGGGGCGCTATGAGCTTGCTAGGTGGTGAGTCTGGTGAGTTGGTCAGCCGGGTCAGTGTGGGGCAGTCACTGTCTGACGGTCATTCGGAGTGCTAGTATGTCGGTCGTTTGGATCAAACTTTAAAGCCAGAAAATGAGAGTCTTGCCACTCGTCCAGTAACAGAACTCAGCTAGTGGTCGCCCGGTCGGGGCTGAGTTCTTGCATCTGAGTCTGTGTGTTAGGCCGCCAGTCTGCTCGAGTTGATCTGGCAGTAGTCATTGGTGACTGGATCGATCTGTTGGTCGGTCGCGCACTGAGACACAAGATGACTTGTCCGCCTTGAGCATCGGCGCATGTGAGGTCGCCATGTCAGTCCAGTGGCCCGTGCCATATAGCGAGGGGTAGTGGCTCTGCAGCCAACAGGAGTCAACCCACGACATCAGGATGGCCGGTGCGATCTGTGATGCAGTGAGACAGGAGATTGGTGCGCCTTCCTGCGTCCGTTGAAGCGGCTGGCAGTGGACAGTTCGGGAGAGCATTTCGGGGGTGCTACGCCAGGTCTTCAACAGACATCGCAGTTTATTAGAAGTTAAGTGATTCGCGATATGTTGTTTCATTTATTTGTTAAATTCTACTTGTTTTCTTGATCAGTCTCTCTTCACCAGCTTGCTAGTCTGTCTCTCGTCTGCATTTGTTAGGCAGTTAGTGTCTGTCTGTCGGTCTGCCGTCCGTTAATAGCTGCCTCTGTCATGTTTGTCGGATTCGGTGTTAACGAATTTATTGCTTGAAGTGTAACGGCCGAATTCCTGAAATATGTTTTTATCTTGCCTATCATCTTGAGAGGCGGTATATGTGTAATGTAGAGCATGTTTGTATATTTCCTGGGTTTTTATTTAAATGGTCATTTTAGTATATAAAGTTGCCACCCTTCCACTCTAAAAGTTTTTTTAAAATCAAGTTGCACCTTCGGTCACAAGTTAATTTTTTTAATGTTAGTGTTTTGTACCATTTCCATCCCTCCTACGGGGTACATAGTTTTTGTGCTTGTGTGAGTTGTTAAAATTTTTAGTTGAAAGTAATTTGGTGTTTTGCAGATTTGCACCAGTGTAGACTTTCAGAGGTTGTTGTGAGCGGTCATGACAACGGCCGTGTCAAAGGGAGCAGCAAGGTTCTCAGTCCGAAAGCTCATACTGTCAAAATTTCTTCTTTCTGCCTCTGAAGAAATTGTAATTTTAAATCTGTTTTTTTTTTTTTTTTTTTTTTTTTTTTTTTTTTAAAAAAAAAGGGCTTTTAGGTATAAAATTTCCATTTGTTGAAAGAAATTTAATTTGTTTTCATCAGTTACCCACTGGCAACTATTTCCATGCTCACATAGTGTGATTAAATGTGTTAATGTTCTTGATGAATCATTAGTAAATAAAGTAAATTCTTAAGAAAAGGTTTTGAAAGTAAATTCACAGTTCTATGGAATCTGTGAGCTGTGAGTTACACTGCCTTAAGATATATAAGCAGTTTCTATCTTTAATGCATGACTACTGTGTTAAACATTTAATGCAAGATAATATATCAGAAGGAGTAGATTATAATGGCATTTTAAATTGAGTCAGTAATTATATAAAGTACTGAAGATCAAATCTTTGTTGCCCCTGGAAGCCATCAGATAGGCAACCTGCCACTGGGAGTGGGTGAATATAGCCAGTTAGTCATACAGATCTAAGGAAAGCGCATGACAGATTGCTACACCTACCAGGCGCCTGATTGATATTTTACTGTCAATGGGAAGGATGTTAAAGTGTTCCTATGAGAAGTTCTGGCAATGGAAAGACCAGAATGAAATTAATGCTGGGTGCAGTAGCAGAAGGAAGTTACTCTTACATGTGATTCTTCACAGAAAAATGATACTGAAAGAAAATATGACTGCAGATACCAAGCAAAGGGATGGGATGACATGTGAGCCAATGCTAGATTGCTTGAAGGTTTTTTGGAACAGGATAACAGACTATTTCCCTAACAGGAGAAAAATATTGGTGCTGGGTTCTTTCCGAGGACATCTTACACAGAAAGTTGAGGATTGGATAGCAAAGGACAACATAGACCTGGTAATATTTCATGATGGCATGATCTCACAATTTCAAGTAATGGATGCTGTTATGAATAGAACTCTTAAGGCTCACCTGCAACAGCTTTACGGTGCTTGACTTATTCTAGTGATCATGCAAGGCCAATGTATCCTTACTGCCCACTGCAGAATCTCAAGTGAATCTATTGTGAAAGAATTCAAAAGATGCTGCGTAGCTGGCACTGTGAATGGCTCAGAAGATGACGTGCTATGGGAGGAGTGTCAGGAAGGAATAAATGCTGGTAGACTTACAGATGAAGATGACGATAACCTGCTAGGGTTGGGACATGGCCCCAGGGCAGCAGAAAGATCTGCCATTTGAAGATCAGGAGATGGTGCTGCTTTCTCACCAGGATGTGAGGTATAGCAGTGGTGGTGCCTGAAGCCACATGGCAAGCCATTAATGAAACAGCCCTGTTTACAGTAATACTTTATTCACTTTAGTACAGAGATGGGATTACATCAAGTGGGAGGCTACTGCCCCTTGACGATGTCAGTGGTCAGCAACTGCTGGCTCGAGAGGCAGCTCAGCACACCTTAGCAGCTACAGGCAGTGGCATCAATAAAGCTGTCCCCAAAGTCTCTTAAACACAAGTCCTTTCAGCCTGACTAATTTGTGATCAGAGTGTACCACACTCGGACATACAGTGTTCAGACCATTAAGGCCACCCCTCAGGAACTGGTGTACAGCAACAGGGAGACAAGATTTGCTCCTGGCCCAGGTTCAAACACACATCCCACGAGGGAGGTGGCCGCCAGCAGGAGGTAGAGTGCACACTGCCAGTAGATGCACAGTCAGCAGGCCACACGTGGTGAGAGCAGTAGTGTTGGGGATTGCGGGCAGGCACTGTAAGAGAAATGTCGAGAGCTGTAGGTGATATGCTGTTTTAAACTGAAGCTCTTCCATGCCTATAATTGCATGATCACCACCATTTTCTCTGCTTTGGTTAGTAGAAAGAAGGATCCTTTATTGTATGATTATATGATAGTGGAACAAACACTGGTAGCAGTTACTTCTGTAAAATATCTGGGAGTACGCGTGCGGAACGATTTGAAGTGGAATGATCATATAAAATTAATTGTTGGTAAGATGGGTACCAGGTTGAGATTCATTGGGAGAGTCCTTAGAAAATGTAGTCCATCAACAAAGGAGATGGCTTACAAAACATTCATTCGACCTATACTTGAGTATTGTTCATCAGTGTGGGATCCATACCAGGTCGGGTTGACAGAGGAGATAGAGAAGATCCAAAGAAGAGCGGCGCGTTTCGTCACAGGGTTATTTGGTAAGTGTGGTAGCATTACGGAGATGTTTAGCAAACTCAGGTGGCAGACTCTGCAAGACAGGCGCTCTGCATCGCGGAGTAGCTTGCTGTCCAGGTTTCAAGAGGGTACGTTTCTGGATGAGGTACCGAATTTATTGCTTCCCCCTACTTATACCTCCCGAGGAGATCTCAAATGTAAAATTAGAGAGATTCGGCGTACACGGAGGCTTTCCGGCAGTCGTTCTTCCCGCAAACCATACACGACTGGAACAGAAAAGGGAGGTAATGACAGTGGCACGTATAGTGCCCTCCGCCACTCACCGTTGGATGGCTTGCGGAGTGTAAATGTTGATGTAGATGTAGATCTAGAAAGAATTCTGAAAATGCAACAAAAGCAGCAGTTTATTTTCGCCTGGCTTGTTAACAATTTGTAACTTTCAGGGAAGCGTCATGGGTGGCGAATTTTTAGTAAAATCTACATTTCTCTTGTTGCCATGTTAAAATTTGCTTCTTTTGCGAAAACAGTGGTGTTTACACAATGTCTTCTCACTAATGTGCTGTGAAGGTGCAATTCTGAGAGAATTCTGAAATTGTGGTTTATTGAGGAACTGGGGAAAACAAAGGTCAATAGTTTATGAAAAAGCATATCCTTATTACAAAAATAAACATGTAATGCCTTCATTTGTGCTGTTCCAGAACTCACAGCATTTCTCATTTCACTACCTATTGATGACCCTCTAAAATTACATTCTTTCGTTGAAAATGTCTGTAACTACTGGAATAACATGGTAGATAATGAAGTTTTGTATAATAACCTTATGGCAAAATATGGAATAACACAGTAGATAACGAAGTTTTGCATAATAACCTTATGGCAAAATACTCTCCTCTTTGTGTGTTGTCATTTGCCAAAAACTGATTTCAATATCTCAAACCATTTATGAAATGTGAGGAATGTTGTGGATATTTCTTTCTAGCTTTATCACTGGTGCATGCGATCAGAAATGAGTGTGCTACATCAGATCAATTTTCTCAACATTGGTGACAGAAATGAGTGCGCTACATAAGATCAGTTTTCTCAACATTGGTGACAGACAGAGACCACTACAAAAGTCTAAAGAAAAATTCAATGTATTGGCTACACTTCGTATGCAGCAACATATGTAACATGCGCCAAATGTAAAATGATAGCAACCCATATTTTTCAATGTGAACGTTTTTGAATTTTGCATGATGTCTTACTTGCTCACAAATATCACAAAAACTATGACTATTAATGAAATGATGGGTGCATCATCATGAAGCTGACATATAAAGCTATAAGTAATATGGAAATGAAATTTTTTACCTAATAGTCTCTGTAATATAATTTGAGAAAGATTGAAGGATATGTGCCTCGATTCTGTCATTGCAGTGTTTGGCCAACCAGCCAAAAGTGGACAAATGATGTTGGCCTCCCTTCTGAACAAATGAATGAACTCACCTAGTGCTTTGGACAAAAATTGGTCACTGTGCATCACCACAGTATTCTGTGTGGAGTCTAGTCACCCAGCAATGCGAGACACCAAGTCATCTGCATAGCGTTCCCAGCTCAGGCAATTGCCTGTTGTTATCAGAGGCAAAGTCTTTGGTAGAAGACTGGATACTTCATCTAGCACTGCAGTAGCCTCCCCATTAACTCAGCAGCTGATGGAGACTGGACTGGCCATCATCACATATTCTCCATGATATGGTTGTGTACAGAGAATGTTGGTTGGCACCTGAGAGTGAATATTGCCATTGGCTGCCAATGGCTTCATTTGTTCAGCCAGTTCCTGCAGGAGCCTAGCTGGAGCTGTACTATTGCCCAACTTCACCATTTGGGGGCAAAGGCTAGCTTCTGCCATTTTGTCAGCTTCATGTACATGCAATCTTTCATTCTGAATATACCTTCTTGTGAAATGGTGTCTTGGCTGACACTTGCTTCCCTCTTTATGACGTCATTTTGCTGACTATCACAAGAGCAGATCATCATACCTGACGGAGTTATGGTGTAACATATCTGTGATGATCATTAATAATTGTGACACCACAGAGCACTGGTTTAGATAGTAAGCAAAAAGAGTACATGGTGATAAAAATTAATGGAAACCATTTCTTTTTCCTTATTTTACTTCTCCTTGTGTCATCAAAATGTATTGCATCAATAAATGGCACAAGGTTAGAATAGGTACGATGTTAACTTTCTTAGTCAGATACCTTATATCAGTAAACCTGTTTGTAATTTTGATTGGTCAGAGTGTATTAACAACAAAATTTTCTCAAGGAGGCACATAAAAATGGGGGATAATCATATAGTGGGTTATTACGGTAATAGTCCAATTGTGGAAGTAAATGTCTGTATGAAATTAGGAATGAGTTAACTAATAGGAACATGTATCATCAGTTATTGTTCTGCCTCCCACTTGTGTGTGGATACAGAATTTCGTGTTTAGAAGTACTGATACAATTTGTCTGGAATGTACACTCCTGGAAATGGAAAAAAGAACACATTGACACCGGTGTGTCAGACCCACCATACTTGCTCCGGACACTGCGAGAGGGCTGTACAAGCAATGATCACACGCACGGCACAGCAGACACACCAGGAACCGCGGTGTTGGCCGTCGAATGGCGCTAGCTGCGCAGCATTTGTGCACTGCCGCCGTCAGTGTCAGCCAGTTTGCCGTGGCATACGGAGCTCCATCGCAGTCTTTAACACTGGTAGCATGCCGCGACAGCGTGGACGTGAACCGTATGTGCAGTTGACGGACTTTGAGCGAGGGCGTATAGTGGGCATGCGGGAGGCCGGGTGGACATACCGCCGAATTGCTCAACACGTGGGGCGTGAGGTCTCCACAGTACATTGATGTTGTCGCCAGTGGTCGGCGGAAGGTGCACGTGCCCGTCGACCTGGGACCGGACCGCAGCGACGCACGGATGCACGCCAAGACCGTAGGATCCTACGCAGTGCCGTAGGGGACCGCACCGCCACTTCCCAGCAAATTAGGGACACTGTTGCTCCTGGGGTATCGGCGAGGACCATTCGCAACCGTCTCCATGAAGCTGGGCTACGGTCCCGCACACCGTTAGGCCGTCTTCCGCCAACGCCCCAACATCGTGCAGCCCGCCTCCAGTGGTGTCGCGACAGGCAAGAATGGAGGGACGAATGGAGACGTGTCGTCTTCAGCGATGAGAGTCGCTTGTGCCTTGGTGCCAATGATGGTCGTATGCGTGTTTGGCGCCGTGCAGGTGAGCGCCACAATCAGGACTGCATACGACCGAGGCACACAGGGCCAACACCCGGCATCATGGTGTGGGGAGCGATCTCCTACACTGGCCGTACACCACTGGTGATCGTCGAGGGGACACTGAATAGTGCACGGTACATCCAAACCGTCATCGAACCCATCGTTCTACCATTCCTAGACCGGCAAGGGAACTTGCTGTTCCAACAGGACAATGCACGTCCGCATGTATCCTGTGCCACCCAACGTGCTCTAGAAGGTGTACATCAACTTCCCTGGCCAGCAAGATCTCCGGATCTGTCCCCCATTGAGCATGTTTGGGACAGGATGAAGCGTCGTCTCACGCGGTCTGCACGTCCAGCACGAACGCTGGTCCAACTGAGGCGCCAGGTGGAAATGGCATGGCAAGCCGTTCCACAGGACTACATCCAGCATCACTACGATCGTCTCCGTGGGAGAATAGCAGCCTGCATTGCTGCGAAAGGTGGATATACACTGTACTAGTGCCGACATTGTGCATGCTCTGTTGCCTGTGTCTATGTGCCTGTGGTTCTGTCAGTGTGATCATGTGATGTATCTGACCCCAGGAATGTGTCAATAAAGTTTCCCCTTCCTGGGACAATGAATTCACGGTGTTCTTATTTCAATTTCCAGGAGTGTATTACGGTATGGTTTCCATCTAGTCCCATCAGCCTTCGCTTACTAGTGGTGTTGTTTGTATAATTTTAATGGATGGTAAATTTTAACTTCAGTGTGCTTTGTTATAAAAGGAAACCTAGTTTGGAGAGTGGTGTGATCAGATGTCGTTGCATATTGAACTTGTAGCATAGTAACAAACTATCTGTTCCAGCACTTTCCTTGTCATTATTTTCAGCAAACTCTGTGTCTGCATGTTGAGTGGCTATTTCCTTGTCGTTCCTTCTGAATTATTGTCAGTCATATGTAAAATATTTTTAAAAAATAAAAATATAATCCAGCATCTTATACATCACTTCCATAGGACCCATGAATACAAGGTTAGATTAATTACAACATGCACACAGGTATTCTCCCCATGTACTGTACATAAATAGAACAAGAAGAAACCTTAATATGTTCTGCAATGGTAAGTACCCTCTTCCATGCATTTAATGGTGGTTTTCAGAGTATAAATGTAGGTAAGCCATCACATTTATGAAATATCAACCTCTGGCTTTTAAAATTTATATCAGCTTTATGAAACTGCTATTTGTATATGCCACCGAAAATGAGGTTGCAATTTGCTTCATTGTACAGTTTGTGCTTTATCAACAATTTATAAATGGTAGCAGATAAAATCTGAATAAAAAAAACTTTAAAAAAGTAACTCCACCATAGGGCCCATAGGAACACATGACACCAACTGGCCACCATACCATCCTCTGTCACACGGCATCATTTGGATGGGGTATGGGAGGGAATAGTGTCAGGACCCCGCTCTCCTTGCCGTTGTCAGCATCACAGATCTTGAAGCTGCTACTTCTCATTCTAGTATGTCATCTCTTGGACTCACAAGGCTGAGTCCAACCCGTTTGTCATTCCACCAAAGGAGGCAGTACCAGAAATTGAACATGGATCCTCTGCATTATAGTTACCCTTGCTGACTGCTCAGCTACATGTTGGACATAGTTTGAAAACATACACTGTCTGACATAAAAAGTAAAGCACACAGAAGGGTGTGTAATAGGGCATCCTCCTCTAGCATTACTTTTCCTCAACAGTAGTTGTCGGTACCAGTATTATTTTTCAAAATTTGGACAGGTCATTATTATCTCAATTGCTTTTCTGAAAACTTTCATATAATTTTATACACAGTATGTTATATTTCAAGCTAAAATTTATGAAAATGAATTACTTTATAAAATGTATTAGTTGTGATGTTATAATCCATAAGTACAAGTTCTGAAAGTACAGTTACAATTATTTTTTTAAAAAAACATTTGAAATTATGAATTATTAGCACACCTAAATTTCTGTTATTAGTTATGCAATACTGTACTGGTTACTATGTTTATTTCTAGACTCATTTATGAAATAATAATCAAAAGTAAAAATCTAACAGAAACTTGTAAAAATCCATTTTTTACGAAAAATTTTAAACCTTTGGAATATAGTTATTTCCACAGAGTGTGATCAGACATATTTTTCTATTTTGTGTGAACAATGTAATTTCAGCTTTGTTAATGTGAAAAATCAAAAGACTCTATGATATACTAAAATGTGAAAAAATATGTTTACATGATAACAAAAATTCTGCAACAACAATCTTCACATTTATTTAGTAAATCCATCCATGAGGACCTAAAATATGACATTTTCACCTTCAAGAATCAGACCCCTAGATAAGAAGAACTGGAGCCAACCTAACATGAAAAGCTAAGTAAACTAGAAAGTTTATTGTAATCTTCACTCCTTTCAAATCTTCATATAAGACTAATGCAGACAACAGCTGCAGTTAGGAAGGAGGGGGAGATTACAGGTGGAAGGAAATGAAATGAAACTTCACTGGTCGAGAGAGTGTGAGATGTTATTTCAGTAATTACAAATCAAGCCAAATTTACAAAGAACTTGCAGGAAGAGTGGATGAGACCACTTATCAATATGATTTTGTGCATCCTCAGATCTGGCTGCATGTGCTAATTTGGTTAGCTACAGTGTCATAAAGCCATTGGTCTGTCTACTGAAGCATGGTGGCCCAGAACTGTTGCAACTGGTCCTTGATATCCTGGATACTGACACAGGGCCAGAGCTTATGTCCAAGCTGGTCCCACATAATTATGTTCTATCAAGGACAGATCTGGTGATCTTCCTGGCCATGAGAGTTCCTCAGTATCATGCAGACAGTTCATAGAGACACTTGCCTTGCATGGACAGGCAGTCTCCTGTTGAGAAATGGCACCAAAATACAGTTGCATGGCAGCTAAAATGTGAGGATGCAGGATATCTGTGGCATGATGCTGTGCTATCAGAACTCCTTTGTTATTGGATGGCAGGCACAGATGTGAAGGGTTTACAATGTGCTTGGTCCACAATATGATAGTCCTGTGTTGCAATGGTCAGCCAGAACCTTGATGACAAGTGTGCCTGCCTTCATGTTCCCATGTAGTCAAAAACTGGGCCACTGTCACATCCCAATGCCTCACAAATCTGCATATTGCATGATTTGACAAGCCAGCCAAATGGAGACCCACAATGAGGCCCCTGTCAAACTCTCAGATGCTGATAATTTTGTCTCTCATGGACATACAGCATCTCCATGGTATTCACAGTGATCACTCAACATCTGACACTGCTCACATTCAACAGGCCTGGTAACAGTAAAAGTATACAAGATGAAACATGTTGTCCAAATTTTTGTTGACCATATTGAGAACAGTAGGAAGGGTGTATAAGATGATGTCAGCCCACAGCCTTCATCCATCAAACAACACTGATGTGGCTGCTGAGCTTAATGTACTCATCTGATGCATGGATCACAATTGATAGTATTACATGCGCTCTCTCCATGTGGTGTTAAGGATAGGTTCAGAATTTAACACATGACATCAGTAGCAGTGTGCCATCTCTACCCCCGGTCAACCAAATAGAAGTGATGAAAGTATCTTCCATCACAATCAAATGAATCAGCTATCAGCTGCCACATTAACATGTGGTACCATTCAAATAGGTTGCACCTCAAATATTTTTTTTCCAAGATGTAAAGTCAGAAAAGAAAATGGCAATAAAATTTGGCTCCTGTAAGGGGCATAAGGCAATGAAACAATATTTTCTGTCTGAGAACGAAGTCTTTCATGATAGCACTGTTGTATAAAACATTCTTGGATGTCTTTCTGCGTCAGTTCAGGGTAAAACCTGGAGCTTTCAACAATTTCCATCATTTTCTTTGACAAGAGCAACCAACTGTCAAAATTTCTGCTGTGATGGCCTTAAATAGCTCAAAGGCAGCTCCTGATCGGTTGGTAGTTACATCATGCTGTTACAGATGGTGTCAATGTCTGCACTAGTGCCACCATCGCTCATGCTGCAGCGTAAACATTGGGACAAATACCTCTGGCACATCTCTGCATCACGAGAGCTCATTTCCATGCACCCCTAAGATTATATCCACATTTACAGTTGAAGGCTGAATGCATTGCAGAGAGATCAAGATCTTGTGGTACTTCCTGCTGACAAGGGAAATGCCACAGCTGTTTGTAATACCACCGAATATCACAATGAAGTGACATCCCTGTTGGAAGATAGCACATACAAATGCTTAAAATGAGACCAAACTCTGTCTCACAGCAGAAAAACAGTGGAGCTCCTGAGGAAGGCAGGTGTACCAGAGAATGTAATCAAAAATCGTAGAGCATGAGCTGCTAGCCCTCTCAGGCTGTACAGATTACCTACAGTCCACAAGGAAGGTAGCACCATTGGTTGTCCTACCTAGAGGCTGGCCAAATATTTAAGTACGTTGATGACTTCGATAGTTGGTCGCTGTGAACGTCACAGATGTTCACTGAGAAAATTAAACACATCAGTGTTGGTCTAAATGATGTTTTAGTCATCCTGGATGTGATATCACTATTTACAAAAGTTTCTGTGGAAGACAAATTGAAACTGTTGGCAGAGCATGTTACTCCTGAAACAATAATGTTGTTCTGATATGTTACGACAACCATCTACTTCTTGTACAGCATTTATGAAATGACAAACAGAATGACTATGGGTTCTCAGTTGTCACCAGCAATGGCCAAGATTTTTATGGAACATTTTGAGAAACATGCATTAAATTCAGCTCCCCTCCATCCATCTTCACTTTATTATTGTGTTGACAACATGTCTGTGGTTTGGCCACGTGGTGTAGAAGCTCTTGAGCACTTCCAGAAACATATGAACAGCATGCACCCAAACATCCAGTTCACTGGCAAGACAGAGAAAGAGGAAAGGCTGCTGTTTTTAGATGTTCTGGTACAACAAAAGTCTGATGAATGTCTCAGTCACTCAGTGTACCATGAGTCACACTGATTTCTACCCTAGTGCCCAGGGTTTTCACCATCCAGTCCAGAAGAGAGTAGCTTTAAACGCATTGGTATACAGAGCAAAAAATGACAAGGGCTGCTTGGATTCCAAAATTAATCATCTGAAGTACGTGTTTTGAATGTATAGCTATGGGTCATATCATAACAAGTCAGTGTTCTCCAAGTTAAGGAAAGGTGAAAACATTGAACATTCATGTGTTGAGTCACTGATTGCATTCCATCTGTTCTGCAGTACTATAGTCAGCAAAATAGGCAGAGTCCTGGGAAGACAAGTTATCAGATCTACTTTCTGACCTCCTAAGATAAAGCAGACACTATGCCTTGTTAACGACACTCTCAGCCTCAGGATTTCAAGGATTTTCTACATCCCACATGAATGTGGAAGCAGTTACATCAGTTAGTCCAGCCACATCATTTCTGACTGTTGTGCATAACTTCAGTGGCATATTAAAAATAGAGAACTGGAGAAATCTGCAGCTGCTGGGTACAGCCTCACAAACAAACATAAAATACTGTTTGATGAAACAAAAGTTTTGTCTCAGGCCACCGCATATTGGAACTCTAAAATTAAAGAGGCTGTAGAAATAAAAATGTAATGGCAGATATAGTTTTAGCTGTGCATGGAAACGAGCTGTCAATGCAAAGAAGAGCCAGAGATATTTGTCGGAATGTTTACTCAACATCAGGGGTGGTAGCAACACCAGCGCAGACACTGACACCATCTGCAACAGCATGACATAACTATCGACCAATCAGAAGCCGTCTTTGGACTATATAAGGCCACTACAGCAGCAATTTTGACTGTTGGTTGCTCCTGATGAAGATGATTGTAGAATTCATTGAAAGCTCAAGGTATTACCCTGAACTGACATGGCAAGAAGTCCGGGAATATTTTATACTTTCGTTTGCGTCAATAGCAAGAGCATATTAATTTGCAGTGTGAAAATAAAACATGCTTATATCACTTTATAGTTCTGTTGAATTCACTGCCTTTTAAGAGTAAAGTTCAATTGCAAGCACTGATTGGCGTATGGTCAACTGATTCCAGCTGAAAGCTCTTTGTGTCTTTTAACCTAATTTTTTTATGCATTCAAATTTGGTTCTAATGTACCATTCCACATTTGGGTACTACATAATATTGCCTGAACTTAAACTTTAGTATTCATACCAATGATTTTACTTATATTTATTATCTCTGTTATTACCACGTGAATCAAGTTTTGGCTTTTGGTCTGCCTCTTAACAACTGTGGCTAATGCTGCTAACATTTACCAAAAGCCAGAACCATCTTTTATTTGCAGTGAGATTATCTTTCTCTTTGGGGGGGGGGGGACAGAAGGGAGGTGGTAGGGCACAGAAATGTTGCCTATGGCAACATGGGCTGCTATGATGATGGAATCAGGGATGAGGCTGTGTCCACCTCCATAGGAAGTTCCTCATGCCAAAATGCAACATGGTCTGCTGCCGTGACCCTGGCTTCCGGCTGCATGCTGAATCTGTAAAAGGTAATGCACATTGTGAGGTTGGTTTGTCATGCAAGAGAAAGCAATGGGTGAGCTGGGTGTGACCAATGTGTAGACTGCATAAAACAGTGGAGTCCTTCCAAGAGGAGCAGAAGGAAGAGTGCCAAACTATAGTAGACTCCTTGATAATGCAGAGTTTATACTGTGAGCAGTAGTGCACCAGATGTCATTCCACTTTTGGGCAATGAGAGATTTGACATAGATCCGCTTTTCCACAGCTGGAATCCTGAAAGGGAATGGAGGATAAGTATCTGCTTCTTTAGCCAAACAGTCAGCCAGTTCATTCCTTGGGATGCCCACACGACTTGGGATCCAGAGAAAGACAACTGAGCAGGTGGCATTGCCAATGGCAGAGAAAAGGTCATGGATATCAGAGACCTAAGGGTGATGAGAGTAGCATCAGTCAACAGCCTGAAGGCTGCTCATTGAGTCAGTACAAATTATACAAATTAAAACACTGTGAAGGAAGGCCTGAGAAACAAAATGGAGGGCTCTGTGAATGGCTAAATGCTCTGCTGTGAACACACTACATGATCTCAGCAATAAATTGTGTTCTAAGCCAGTAGGAGACATGAAAGCATATCCCACCTTATCTATCGTCTTAGAACCATCAGTGTAGAAGATGGTGGCACCCTAGAACTCGGCAAAATGGCACATACAAGATGCCAGAAACCCATAGGGGTGATAGAGATCTTAGAACCCTGTAATAGGTCGGTCCTAAACCATGGTTTAGGCACCATCCAAAGGGGGATGTGGGAGGAAATACACGGAGCACATTCCAGCGAGTGGAGATGGAGATCCTGACGGGGGAACTGAGATGCATTCCATCGAAAATCCCACCTGTGGACAGTTGTCAGAAAGGAGTCATCCCTCATTTGCAGAGAGAACAGGGTACACAGGATGATCAGGCAATTGGTGAATGGTGACTGCATAAGAAACCAGTAGTTGGCTCTGTTGTATTTGTAGCGGGGGAATCCTCACTTCTGTGAGGAGACTGTCAATGGGACTAGTGCGAAAGGCACCAATAGCCAGACATACCCCACAATGGTGAACAGGGTCAAGTAGTTGCAAAGTGGAAGGAGCCGCTGAGCCATAAACCTACCATAATCTAGTCTGGACAAGACCAGAGCACAGTAAAGATGGAGAAGAGTGGCACATTCTGCACCCCAAGATGTGTGGGCCAGGAGACGGAGAGCACTAAGCTCTCTCAAGCATGTAGTCTTTAGGAGGCCAATATGGGGCAGCCATGTCAGCTTTTTATCAAAAATAAGGCCCAAGAAATGGGACTGTGCTACAATATCAAGGAGCTGCTTGCATAAACAATGTTCTGGATTGGGGCATACTGTGGGTTGACGACAAAAACACATAACCCACATTTTGGAGGAAGAAAACTGAAAGCCATGGGAGATGACCCATGCAGAGACCCCAGCGGATGGCACACCTTGAAGCCAGCTTTCAGCAGAAGCTACCAAGTGGGAGCTGCACCAGATGCAAAAATTGTCATCGTGCAACACTGGGGTAACCACAGGCTCAACAGAGATTACAAGCCCACTGATGGCTATGAGGAAGAGTGTGACACATAACACAGAATCCTATATGATACTGTTCTGCTGAATCTGCAGGGCACTGAGTGAAGTGCCAATTCAAACCCGGAAGACCCAGTGAGATAAAAACTACTGGATAAAAATCAGAAGGGGGCCACCAAACACCAGTCATGGAGGGTAACTAAAATGTGATGGCACCAAGCCATGTCATATGCCTTTGAGATTAAAGAAAGGTGCCGGTGATTAGTAAAAGCCTGTTGGATTGCCATTTCTAATCTGAGTTAATGGTCAGTTGGAAATTGTCCTTCCCGGAAACCACACTGATACTGAGACAAAAGGCCACGAGATTCAAGTAGCCAACATAATCTGAATCTAACCATTCTCTCAAGCAGTTTACAGAGTACATTCATTGGGCTAATCGGGCGGTAGCTGTTGAGAGATGGGTTCTTCCTGAGTGAAGGATGTGGATTATTACACTGTCTCACCATTGTGACTGGAAAGCAACCGTGAACCAAATGCAGTAGATGACCCTGAGGAGATGTTGCCTCTGGGTAATGTCCAAGTGTTGGACCATCTGGTTGTGGATGGAATCAGGGCCTGGGGCCATATCAAGTGAAGAGGTAAGAACCTGCAAGAATTCCCATTCACTGAAGGACTCAGTATACAGTTCAGTGTGGTGCAGGTTGAAACTGAGGGGGTCTGTTCAACTCCGCATTTCTGCTGGAGAAAGGCAGCAGAATTGGAAGAGGATGCCAATGCCATCGCAAAGTGTGTTGCATGGTGTTCTGCAATAACCGACGGATCAGGTTAAGAGCCTGTACAGTTGGCTGTCGCTGGTGGCCCAGAAGGCTATGGAGCTTGAATGAAACCTGTGATGAAGAGACACATGTCCCGAAGGAGGAAACATAGCGCTCCCAGAATTCATTTTTTACTCTGTTTAATAAGGTAATAACCCTTAGCATGGAGATGCTTAAAAGTAAGGAGGTTGGTTTGTGAAGTGGGTGTCATTTAAATTGCGGCAGTGCCTGTTAGCAGTCCTGCACAGTGACTGCTACATCCTTGGCCCAGCACGATACCGGTTGATGATGACGGGAACCTGTGGACGAGAGGGGGCAGCAGTACCATCAGCATGAAGAATACGGGCAGAGACGGCTTGCGCAAACGCATCAATGCACTTCAAGAGGGGGGTGTCGAAGTGCACAGCAGACATATATAAAGGCCAACTGACCCTGCAGAATACCCAATGTGGGTTGCTGTCTGCCTGGTGGCAGCAGGGGAGCAATAGAATCACCGAAAAGTGGTCATTGTCACAAAGATCATCATGGGATGTCCAGTGTGAGGAAGCCACAAGAACAGGGGAGGAGATCATGAGATCGATAACAGTAAAGGTGCCATGAGCAGCACTGAAGTACCCTTTGAAGTAGCATTCCCCCACAGTGGGTTGTGGGCATTGAAATCTCTGATGAGGAGAAATGGGAACGGGAGTTGCTGCATTAAGGTAGACAGTTCAACATAAGGAATTGGCCTACCTGGAGGGCGGTAGACATTGCAAACGGTGATAGACAGAGTTGTTTGCACTCTAACTACTGTTGCCTCCAGTTTGGTATGGAGGAGGATCCAATCACTAATGACAATGGAGTGAACTAAAGTGCAGACACTTCAAAATGCTACCCTAGGGCGGGCACACCTCTGACAGAATGCCCGATAACCACGAAATGTTGGAAAGTGGTCATCACAGAAGTGCGTTTTTTGAAGAGCAAGACACAGCACAGAATAGGAGGAAAGAAGACGTTGCATTTCCGGTAGGTGACTATAGTATCTGTTGCAATTTCACTGGATGATTGTGTGGTGAGAGGCCAGGTTAGACATAAAGAAGCCGAGAGGAGGTCATGTCACTCAGTGGTCGTCATCGACAAGAAAGGGGTGACATCCGTAAATAAGATGTCAGACTCAGGTTGCGAGGGAGGAGTGGCACCTCCGGGGGCACCAGGGTGGCCTTGTCTTGGAACTTAAGTTTCGTCTTCTAATCTTATGGAGCTGAAGGAGGGCAGGGTACAAAGAGAGTACAGGCGTCTGTAGCATCTGGAACCAAAACAGAGTGGGCGAATTTGGGGCACACAGATGGTGTGTCTCAGGGCCGAGTTGTGGTAAGAGGCTTCTGGCTTGAGAGTTGCCAGGAGGAGTGGTCCTGGGGGAGGGGGGGGGGGGGATGGAGCCCCATCACTGGCAGATACCAAAGAAGAGGAGCACTTCTTTGGCCAGGGAGAAGGGGATGGGACTGGGGAAGAGGTAGGAGGGGGAAAGGATGTAACAGAGACAAAAACTGAAGAAAGTGACACTGGATGGAGTGTGTCATATTTTTGGTGAGCCTCAGCATAAGACAGGTGATCCAGGGACTTGTACTCTTGGATCTTCTTTTTTCTCTTGTAAACTGAGTGACACACACAGGTGGCGGGACACAGGGACTTCCCTCATGGACTGGATATCCACAGTCACCACACAGAGGGTCCGCCATATGGAGGGAAACATATGCCCAAAATGCAAGCACCGAAAGCACCTCATGGGTGGCGGCACATAGGGCTTCATGTCACATCTGTGGCACATAACCTTGACCCCCTCAAAGACAGGATGAAGGCACTGGTATCGGTGCACTTGTCTTTGCGACCCTTCTGCACACTTTGAAAAAAATTAATGCTACAATTTAGCCTGGAGTTTCTCATCCATTTACAGGATGAGGTCCCTATGAAAAATCACTCCCTGGACCATATTCACGAATTGGTGAGGAGTAATACACACTGGGACATTGGCAAGATAATCACAAGCATGAAGAGCTGCAGATTGGGTGGCAGAAGAAGCTTTGATCAAAAGGGAGCCCAACTGCATCTTACTGAGAGACTCCATCAAACTTGTCCTCCACAAAAAACAATGGCTCTGTGGCGGTGAATATGTCCCCATCCTTGCTAGTACAGACTAGGTAGTGGGAAAAGTGTTTCATCCCAAGACAGTGAGCCTGGCCCTCCTTCCATGGTGTAGCCAAGAAAGGGAAGGCTGCCGGGTCATACAAAGCAGCATTCAATCATCCTTCACCATTCAAAGAGATGGCTGTTTGAGAACAGCCAGATTTTTGCAGCTTGATACGCTTCAAGCACCAAGCATCTGCCCTGATACCACCCACTCTGATCAGGGGCTCTCCCCATGGGCACCACCCACCCACAGCAAGGGCTGGAATGAGAGTAAATCGAATAAAGGCGAAAGTAATGAGAGGTAGCAGAAATGAGAACAGCGAGAAACTTAACATCAGGATTGATGATCACAAAGTTGATGAAGTTAAGGAATCCTATTACAAAGGAAGCAAAATAACCGATGATGGACAGAGCAAGGAGGACATCAAAAGCAGACTAGCAGTGGCAAAAAGGGCATTCCTGGCCAAGAGAAATCTACTTGTATCAAACATAGGTTATAATTTGAGGAAGGAATTTCTGAGAGCACGTTTGAAGCACAGCATTGTATCGTAGTTGGGTTGGGTTGTTTGGGGAAGGAGACCAGACAGCGAGGTCATCGGTCTCATCGTATTAGGGAAGGATGGGGAAGGAAGGCGGCCGGCATTTGCCTGGAGCGATTTAGGGAAATCACGGAAAACCTAAATCAGGATGGCCGGACGCAGGACTGAACCGTCGTCCTCCCGAATGAGAGTCCAGTGTCTAACCACTGTGCCACCTCGCTCGGTGTATGGTAGTGAAACATGGACTGTGGGAAAACCGGAACAGAAGAGAATCGAAGCATTTGAGACGTAGTGCTACAGGCGAATGTTGAAAATTAGGATGACTGATAAGGTAAGGAATGAGCAGGTTCTGTGCAGAATCGGAGAGGAAAGGAATATATGGAAAACACTGACAAGGAGAAGGTGCAGCATGATAGGACGTCTGTTAAGACATCAGGGAATGACTTCCACGGCACTAGAAGGAGCTGTAGAGGGCAAAAACTGTAGAGGAAAACAAGAGATTGGAATGTATCCAGCAAATAATTGAGGACATAGAGAAATTCGTGGCGGGGCGCATCAAACCAGTCAGAAGACTGATGACAACACCCCCCCCTCCCCCCCCCCCCCAAAAAAAGTAGATGTAGACTCTCCTCCCGCAACGTTAATTTGTTATCCTAGCTGCTAGGATACGCCACCAAGTATATAATTAATATTCATATTTCGGCAGCAAACATAATACTTTTGCTTCATTCACATATTTGTTTTGAGGATAAAAATTCGGAGGAAATGTCTTCTCATCAGCATAATTGCATTTTATATTTTTGTCGCTCGTAAATAAAGAACGTAGGGAATGCAGGCGCCGAAATACAGAATTTCTTTCTTGTAAGCGTTTCAAAAATACAACCTTGAAACTTCGGTACAAGATCCTTGTTCAAATAGGACCTGCTGCTACTGCTGGAATGCATTCCAGTAACCCTGCTTTGTACCAAACAACAGATCGTGGGATTGGCAGCTGTGATAGACGGCACGAAGTACAGCGGCTTCTACAGAGTTCAGCTTCAGTGTTTGAGCTCACGGTGGATTGGACAGACTGTTTTGGACCTGCTTTCTGTTCTTTTTATTTTCAAACCGCTGCGGTTCGATCGTGGTTCCCCCAAAATCGTCGTTTCTTGTCGGCTGTTTCATTTCTTGTTTCTTCCGTGTTATGAAAGTATGATTGACGTGAAGTGAGTCATTGTTATTTCGATAGCATGTTACAAACGGCTGAACATATATCTTGTAAAAAACTAAAACCAACGAAAGTAGTTTAGTTTAATAATTTGTATCAAAATATATCAATATTGTATGCAAGACTTCCGTCGCTTCAGGAACTATGATATAATTCAGGCTGAAATAAACAGCCACCAGTTGTGTCTGGCAAGGAATTTGTTTTGGCTGCTTTCGGTTAGCATAAACTATCTAGTTTCAAAAGTTGCATCGTAAATATTTCTGACATGTCTGTGTGTGGGCAGCATATCATACATAGAAGTCAGAACAGAAGTGTTATCAAAACCTAGCATTTCGTGTACATGATGAAGGACGAGGCTCTAGAAATAAAGGCATTTTTTTCTTTTTTTTTTATAGAAATAGTAAAACTACGGTCAAAGTATGATGCAGTGTTGAAAGAACACATCTTGAACTTGGAACATTGTAAATCTCAAAAAGTATCATATTTGTTGCCAGAAGTACAGAATGAATTTATAAATATTTTAGTCAAACACGTAAAATCTATGCTTGTCAACGAAATCAAGTCGTCTAAATGTTTTGGTATTATGTTTGACAACACAGCCGACATTTCACCTATTGATCAGATGTGCCAAAGTAATTAGTTTCGTGTAAACTGATAACAGAAAAGTGGAAGTAAAAGAAATATTCCTTGGATTTTTTGGTCTAAAAGAAAAAAAAACCGCTGATCTAAGTGACAAATTCTTAAGAAGTTTGAAATTGACGATTCAGACGTTATGATGTGTCGTTCCCAATGTTATGACAATGCAGCTGTTATGAGCGTCATGTAGTAGTAGTTTAAGCTATTATTAAAGCGAAATATAATAAAGCCATTTTTGTTGGATTTATTGCTCATTCAGTTAATTTACGAGGCTAACATTCCTCTGCGCGTAATGTATCTTGTGTAACATTTTTCGGAACAATAGACCATTTTTACATTTTTTCTGTTTCCAGTAGCCGCTGGGATGTTCTTATTAAACACAGCAAAGCATCTGTTAAAAGCTCTCAACAACGCGATGGAATGCTCATTATGCTGCAGAAAGAGCATTGGCAGAAAATTTTTGTGGGGTTGTCGCTACAGTTGTCGCATTATGAGATCAACAAAAAAATTTGGAAACCGGAGGTGCTGCATAAAATCTTATGCCTGCTGTATGTAATTTCGCATTTCTTTGATATCTTTACTTTTTGAATGATGTAGTGAGAGAAGTAAATTGTATTCAGTTGCAATTCAAAGTAAAAGCTTGAGTCTTTATCAGTTAGTTATAAAAATAGTGGCACTTCGTCTTTATACTGAACAAAAACGAGGTCATGTTGTAGAAGAGGCAATGCGTCCTGCTGTGAAAAAATCAGAGGAATACGACGTTCCAATAGAGCGACGAATTCGTCGTAAAAAAAACGAATGGCTGGTGAATTGGCCCCCGATGCGGGACTCACGCTGATAGAAGAGCTTCAAAAGGATTTACTGAAATATCTTGAACCGAATCAGTATTGAGCTCCGAACCAGATCGAAGTCCACTTAATGCGCCGCCTCATTCTTCCAGGTTGTGCAGCCAAATACTACACTTTTGGCAAACAATGAGGAGTTGAAATTAGCTGTTTCTAAATTCATTAGTTTTTATGGCCAAGTATCAGGAGAACTCCTCCATGAGATTCCAAGGCTGAGAAGACATTTCAAAGCTGCGAATGTTCGGTTTCTGTTTGGGCATATCTCGACTTTTTGAATTTCATCGTTGGATGGGATTTTAGAGACCCTCTTCAAATCCTTATGCTCGCTCTAAAGCTATATATGATGATTTGCATATCAGTTGCTTCATGTGAGAGTAGCTTTAGAAAATTAAAATTAATCAAAAATTACTTACGATCAACAATGAGCAGCACAAGGCTAAATAATCTTACCTTGTAAACTATGGAACACGAGGCAACACAAGCTATTAATTTTGAAGACGTGTTATCAGAGTTCGCGACTGTTAAAGCTAGAACGAAATTTTAAGTGTTTGTATCGCGCTTTGGCAAATAGTTTTCTGTCTATTAATGTATAGAGTATAATACTACATGTTACCGTACAAGGTATGTTGCTATATACTAATGTATAACCCAATAATAAAAGAATACTGTTACATATGGTAATTTGATGGTTAATGACTCGAGAGTCTTTATTTGTCTTGTATACCTGACACGCATACAGTTTTTTTTTTTTAATTTTAAGAGTTTTTATTAATGGGGTGACACCGTCGATATCCGCCCCGGGTACCACCCGTTGGTAGTATTTGAAAAAAATGTAATTATTGGTAACTCGTGTAATCCTTATTACAGTCTTACGAAATAATGATAATGGTAACTATTTTTAAAAATAATTAGTTTCCTGACCGAAAAACAACCGGACCCTTTTGTTTTTACCCTCATAAAATTTCTTTCTATTTCTCAGTGGGTAATTACCATCAGTTCGAGAACGACTGTTTTAAGAGTTTTGTCAATAAAACGTATTCTTTGGTTCGCCTTTCTCACAACATTTTCTATGTGTTGATGCGATTATTCCAAATTACGGAGTTTGTAATCTCCAGAATTTTAGTTGAATAGACAGCCATTAAATTGGTATGATTTATCGTGTTAACGAAATTTAACAGATTCCTTTTAATAGCCTTCAGTACTCACGTGGATGACCTAACACTTTCTACTGTTTACAGTCACTTGCCACCTTTCGCAGTACACAGATATGTCGTCTCAATCACTGACGGTAAACGACAGCACCAACTACAAAAATATATAAGGGCTACTGAGATTGTATCCTAAACCGTTTATGCAACTGCTAAATAAAGACAAATCGTTATTTAATGTTGTTACCAAAAATCTCGGAAAGTTCTTGACCGATTTACATCAAATTTTAAACAATAATCTAATAATCTTTCGGGCGGACACAAGCTAAATATATTTTTTTTTAATTTGTGGTACGTAAATTTGTGTTTAAAGCCTATACGACTAATTAAAGGCAAGTCGATGTTAAAAGTTGTTACCAAAAAACCATGAAAAGTTCTTGGGAGATTTATGTCAAATTTTTACGCGATATTCTAACAAACGGTCGGACGGATACGGGCTACACAATTTCGGAAACGTTGTTAGCAAAAATCTCTAAAAATCCTCAGCCGATTTAAATCAAATTTTTACACGATAGTCAGGGGAGCTGTTTCGTGTTTTGCTGCCTTAGGCGAGAATTGGAAAATGATACCCCATCTTTATTACTACCAGCGGTCTCCCCGGTATCACTACCCCCTCCACCACCATCAACATCCAACAGCACAACACTGAACACCTCCCACACTTTTCGTCATTTAACTAAGGTGATCAGGCAGCCTTGTTTTCTGGAGACAGCCCTCAGTTTTCATGCTTTGTCCTCAATTCCCTTAAAACTGATTGAGGACAACAAATGTCCTTAGTTTCTTATTTTTTGTCCCCAATTTTTGAAATTTCCGCAGAATAATTGGAACAGGAGGAACGTGCTAAGCATTTTAAACCAGAACTCAACTGCGTAAACCAGTGTAACCAAATTTAGCATCAATTAATTATTTTATTTGATTACAAGAAAATGGACTAATAAAGATGTGGAACTATTTTCTGGTGCAAATGAATTTTTCCTTGAATTTATAAATTATGCTATGTTGATGATGTTGATGGACGGCTGCCGAAGCATCAGGCTAGCTCATCTGGATAATCGCAGTATTATTTGGTGTCTGTTTTAATTGAAATAGTTTTAGAATGCGAAATAAATCTCACTTTTTCAGCATCCTCTTGCGATTAAATAAATAAATGATATCTTGTTTGGATTTTCTGTTGAATTTTACAATTTTTATGACCCGCCACAGTGGTGCAGTGTCCAAGCAAGTTGGCTTCGGATCATTCATCCGAGATGGAACCGGGTTCGAATCCCGGTGAGGCATAGATGTTGTGTTTGTCTAAAGACAGTGTTTCTTCACTTCCCTATAGGCTGTGGCCTTAAATTATGGACGGGCGACTGTTTATAGTCCATTGAGTTGATCACGGTGGTCGCTAAACCCTAAGTCGAAAGTTTCAATAGCGGCTGCTTTAGTTTTGAGTTAGGCAGAGGCAATTTGTTTACTTTTGTCAAAGTAAGTAAAGAATTATTAAGTAACTGTTCCGTATGCTTTTGAAAACAATTCTGTGCTTTGCTTTTTCTTCTTTTTCTGTTTTTCTCCCCATTTGCTCAATTTTTTCGCTGTCTGATTTGAAATGAATTATTTCCTCCATTTGCCGCCCCTAAAATTTTGCCGCCAGGTCTTGCCTAATGGTAGAAACGGCCCTGACGATAGATAGTCTGTTTTAACGATTTGCTTCAGATATTTACACGATACCCTAATCAACGTTGGGACATAGGTTATATTTTTTAATATGTATATGAGGGGAGACATGGTTATCAAAAACCATGAAAAGTTCTTGACCGATATCTTAATAAACATTCCTACAGACATAGGCCATATATTTTTTAAACAACAATGTACCGGTACAGCTTTTCTTTTGAAGCCGGCTGAGAGGAAGAAAATGTTGTGCTGCGAAAATGAACGGTTTTGTTTACTTTATCATCTGATTTAACTACGATAGCAGAAAAATTGTTTCTCCCACATACAGGATATTCTTTCTCCTTGTATATAATTTTAAACAACAATTGCATATAAAATATGAGCTGCCCTTCTTTCTTTTCCCTCGCAGTCGGTTTTAACAGAAAACAGAAAGTTTTATTTACGGCTTACTGGCTTATGATCGGAATACTGTTACGGAATCTGAATCGTCCGAAACTTAGTAATGCTACACGTTCGCAGATTAAAAGTACGCGAAATGTTGTCATTGAAGCTACTGTCCTCAGAGAAACAGCAGCTCGAGAAGTCTCTCAGCTCGTATACCAATGATCCCGGCCGATTTGCCCATTTGTTTTAAGCGACTTCAATTCTCACTCAAGGTTTCATTGGCAATGAGAACAGAGAAGACCCAAGGTCAGCGAGAGGGGGAAGAGCAAATGAACAGAGAGGGAAGGAGGAAATGAGAGGGAGAAGGAGGAGATGGACAGAGAGAGGGGAGAGGAGAAGCATAACGAAAGAGAAAAGGAGGAGACCTACAGAAAGAGAGAAGGAGGTCAGGACTACGTATATGCAATTCCAATACGTTTTCAGCAATTGCGTAGTGTTGCCGGGTTCGCTAGTATAGATTAAGAACAGCAAAGCGCCTGTAATTCATCATTACGGAACCCTACATACAACTTCAACTTCAGTAGGCGACCACCTGTCAGTTACTAAACTGACTTCCCTAATAGGAAACTCTGACTCCAGCCGCATAGCCACAGGCACGCAATTTGATTTCAAGTTGCTTGTGAAAGATGGTGTCAAACCCTTCCTGGAAATCTTAAGATATGGGATCAGCTTGAAATCTCCTATCGATAGCTCTCATCACGTAGTAAGGAAAGAGCAAGCTGTGTTTTACAAAAACGATATTTTCTGAATTCATGCCGGTTACGCACTGGACAGAGCCAAAGAAACTTGTTGTTGTTATGGTCTTCAGTCCAGAGACTGGTTTGAGACAGCTCTCCATGCTACTCTATCCGGTGCAAACTGCTTCATCTCCCAGTACCTACTGCAACCTACATCCTTCTGAATCTGCTTAGTGTATTCATCTCTTGATCTCCCTCTACAATTTTTACCCTCCACGCTGCCCTCCAATACAAAATTGGTGATCCCTTCATGCCTCAGAACATGTCCTACCAACCGATGCCTTCTTCTAGTCAAGTTGTGCCACAAATTTCTCTTCTCCCCAATTCTGTTCAGTACCTCCTCATTAGTTATGTGATCTGCCCATTTAATCTTCAGCATTCTTCTGTAGCACCACATTTTGAAAGTTTCTATTCTCGTCTTGTCCAAACTATTTATCGTCCATGTTTCACTTCCATATATGGTTACACTCCATACAAATACTTTCAGAAATGACGTACTGACACTTAAATCTATACTCGATGTTAACAAATTTCTCTTCTTCAGAAAAGCTTTCCTTGCCATTGCCAGCATACATTTTATATCCCCTCTACTTCGACCATCATTAGTTATTTTGCTCCCCAAATAGCAAAACTCATTTACTACTTTAAGTGTCTCATTTCCTAATCTAATTCCCTCAGCATCACCCGAGTTAACTCGACTACATTCCATTATTCTCGTTTTGCTTTTGTTGATGTTCATCTTACATCCTCCTTTCAAGATACTGTCCATTCCATTCAACTGCTCTTCCAGGTCCTTTGCTGTACGCTGGTACGCTGGTACACCTGCATAATATCGAGTAGGGCCCCTGCGAACACGCAGTAGTCCCGCGACACGACGTGGCATGAATTCGAATTATGTCTG
Organism: Schistocerca piceifrons; assembly: GCF_021461385.2. Taxonomy (NCBI): domain Eukaryota; kingdom Metazoa; phylum Arthropoda; class Insecta; order Orthoptera; family Acrididae; genus Schistocerca; species Schistocerca piceifrons. The sequence continues at coordinate 267,408,307 of NC_060139.1, read as the reverse complement.
AAGTAGTGCTGGAGGGAATCGACACCATGAATCCTGCAGAGCTGTCCATGAATCCGCAAGAGTACGAGGGGGTGGAGATCTCTTCTGAACAACACGTTGCAAGGCATCCCAGATAAGCTCAATAATGTTCTTGTCTGGGGAGTTTGGTGGTCAGCGGAAGTGTTTAAACTCAGAAGAGGTGCTCCTGGAGCCACTCTGTAGCAATTATGGACGTGTGGTGTGTCGCATTGTCCTGTTGGAGTTTCCCAAGTCCGTCGGAATGCACAATGGACATGAATGGATGCACGTGATCAGAAAGGATGCTTACGTACGTGTCACCTGTGAGAGTCGTATCAAAACGTACCATGGATCCCATATCACTTCAACTGCACACACCCCACACCTTTACAGAGCCTCCACCAGCTTGAACAGTCCCCCACTGACATGCAGCGTCCATGGATTCATGAGGTTGTGTCCATACTCGCACACCTCCGTCCGCTCGATACAATACGAAACGAGACTCGTCCGATCAGGCAACATGTTTTCAGCCATCAACAGTCAAATGTCGGTGTTTATGGGTCCAGGCGAGGCATAAAGCTTTGTGTCGTGCAGTCATCAAGGGTACACGAATGGGCCTTCAGTTCATAAAGCCCATATCGATGATGTTTCATTGAATGGTTCGCACGCTGACACTTGTTAATGGCCCAGCGGTGAAATCTGCTGCAATTTGCGGATGGGTTGCACTTATGTCACGTTGAACGATTCTCTTCAGTCGTCTTTGGTCCCGTGCTTGTAGGATGCTTTTCCGGCCGCAGCGATGTCGGAGATTTGATGTTTTACCGGATACCTGATATTCATGGTACACTCGTGCAATGATCATATGGGAAAATTCCCACTTCATCGCTATCTCGGAGATTCTACGTCCCATCGCTCGTGCGCCGACCGGAACACCACGTTCAAACTCACTTAAATGTTGATAACCTGCCTTTGTAGCAGCAATAACCGATCTAACAACTGCTCCAGACACTTGTTGTTTTATATAGGCGTTGCCTGCTTGTTTGCACCTCTGTATTTGAATACGCATGCCTATACCAATTTCTCTTCCGCTTCAGTGTATATCAATAGGTCGTTTTCTTCGAGGTATGTCATTACGTTGAAACTCAGTATATGTTTCAAAATTCTAGTGCAAGTCATTGTCAATGATACAGGTATATACGTGCAATGTAGAGGCACTTCGACTCTCAAGGTATCAATAGTAAATTGCGAAAGAATTCGCAAGACGAGTAATGCTCCTGAATTTAACGCCCTCCAGGAAAGCTAATGCGCTTAAATTGTACTTTGGACCAAGAGGTGGATGAAACTCGAAGTAGAAAGTTCCGAGAAATATAGCGAGGCGTGCGACGTATATCGAAAGGACAGGTTAGACATCATAGGAGGGAAACTGTTCATCGCAGTCGACGAAAATATTATATCTATCGATGTCGAATTTGAGTCTGATTCCGAAGTGTTCTGGACGCGAGTAACCGATCTAGGTGGACACAAATTAACTATCGGATGTTATTAGTGCCCATCCGATTCCGTTGTAACAGCTGTAGAATCATTCAAAGAAAATCTGCTATACGCTTAGTAGCGCAGGAATACCCTGATCATGCAATATTAGCTGAAGGCGACTTTAGCCTACTGAGTATAGATTGGGCATCCTTGAATTTGTTGCAGGTGGTACGAGCGGAATCTTACGAAAACTTCTGAATGCTTTGTCTGAAAACTGTCTTGAAAAACTAGTGCAAAAAGCCACACATACTGAAGACACCTTAAACCTCGTAGTTACAAACAGGGAGACAGGGATTAGTGATCACCATGTCATCATAGCCACAATGGTTACTCAAGTTAATAAATCCGTCAAGAAGGCCAGAAGATTTCTATGCTAGAAAGAGCAGACAAGCAATTCTAAGCATCCAGCTTAGACATCGAATGGATGTTATTTTGTTCCAATATGGTGGGTGTAGGCCAATTAGGGCAAAGTTTAAAACCGTAAATCGCGCACTGGAGGAGTACGTGCCGAGTTAAGTGGTTAACGCTGGAAAGCATCCAACGTGGTTCAGTAACAAAATGTTGAGAAAACAGAGATTGTTGCTCTCGTGGTTCAAAAAAGAAGGCAGAGGCGTAGACGAGCAAAAGTTAACATTAATTTGTCCATTTTACTGGGCTCCGTGGCTGTGGAATGTATTATTTTATTTCTTAAAACAAAAAGACAAAAATTAGTAGACAATCACCTCAGTGACGCAGACCGTGATTAATATAGCTCCTGCTGTTGGACTTATCGAAGACTGAACGTCATCACATACAATGCAGAAATCAAGTACAGTCATCCACTATTCTTGATAGTGATAGCGCTTGCACATTATACATATCTATAAACAGTGGGTGTTGTGACTGATAACACGTAAATAGAAGCAAGTGCAAACTGAGATTTGCGAGGAGCGTCGGCAACTTTTAACAGGGTATGCCAACGTCTGTACAATTTATCTTTTTTTTCGTGATGAAACCTACCTTCATCACTATAATTCCAAAAGTAGACCTATAAACTAAACTCACTACGGAAATCATCCAATTCGTTAGTATCAAAGGAAACTTATCTTATCCAGTCTTTAAAAAAAGTAGTGCATGTTTATGTTTTAATAGTCGTGGAGTAGTTAACGAAAATGCACTGAGATGCAGACATCTGATTGCTGCCTTTATTTCTAAATTATCAGGTTTTTGAGTGATGTAGTTCCAACCTCTATATCGTCCCTATATTTTACCAATATTTTCATTTTTGCTTGTCTATTACAACCAACATCCTCACCGAACTATTTCATTTGTTGCAATTTTTGTTTGCTGCCACCATTTTGCCCTGTACTTCTGTCTTCAGTGCCAAATTTCGAATTGCTGTGTGCTGTTGACGTGTTCTGCTAATCTCAACTTACTGTGCCTAAGATTCTCGATACACTTCTCCTTGCTCATGTCCTTTTCCCAACATTTTGTTATTCTCAGTACAATTAGATTTGTGCATCTGTGTATAGTGAATCTGTCTCTCAGCTTCAGCCTCATTGTTTAATGTGAATTTTTAGTCATCTAGGCATTTCTCCTGGTCTGAGAGCAAGAAGTGCTAATAATGGATGGGAGCCAAATAATAGCAGATATGGAAGCACATTGAAGCACAATATTTCCAGAATTGCAGCAGTTGTCCAAGGCCTATGTGATAGGGCATCTTGGTGATATAAATAAATTTGATTGTTTGTGATGTGTGTGTGTGTTTAACCTGGACAATATCTTACAGTTCGCCGCTCCCCAGTAATGTGTAGGAACAATCTGCGATCATCATGCATTCTTTCATTCGCTCACACATTATGTTGCATAAACCCCATCATGAACGAGAGCATTCAGATGTGAGGTATTCAAACTATACACGAAGACAGGCTGTATCTTTAAACACGGGTGTCAACGTTGGCAACGGAATTGCAAGTTTCTGCTAGGCATCGATAGTGGTTCCGCGGGTTCCAGCAGACCCAATGGAGCCCACGCCTTCAGAACATCCCGGATCACTGTGTAACATTCTGGAACATTCCAGAATGTTGCGGAATGCTCTAGAATGCTCTGGAATGTTCTCGAATACTCTAGAATGTTCTAGAAATTTCTAGAGGACGAAACTTCCCAGGAAGCTCTTCAGATAAAAACGAGAACCTTGTTGATGGGCGGGGGATATAGGGATACAACACCATATAACTCCCTTCATCATACCACGTCTCATTTCTGAGTTTTAGCGGCGTGCATATTGTACAGTTAGTTTTATAATATACGAGGGTAATCCCAAAAGTAAGGTCTCCTATTTTTTTTTTATAAGTACAAAGACCTGTTTATTTCTACAATGGTTTACATCAGTTTACAGCTTGAACATTTAGCTATTTTTCGGCATAATCACCATTTCTGTCGATGCATTTTTGTAGACGCTGTGGCAGTTTTTGTATGCCCATGTCATACCAGCTCGCCGCCATGCTGTTCAGAAAGTTATGAACGTCTTCTTTCACCTCGTCGTCGGAGCTGAATCGCTGGGACAATTAACGCTGACAGGTACTGTGAGATTCTGAAAAAACTCAAATGGGCAATTCAGAACGGGAGAGTAGGAACGTTGAGCAAGGGCATACACATTCTCCACGACAACGCTCGCCCACACATCGCTCGACAAATTGTTGCTCTCCTGCAACTGTTTCAGTGGAACATAATCAGCCACCCACCCGACAGTCCTGACTTGGAGCCCAGTGACTATCACCTGTTCCCTACGTGAAAAGAAAATTTGCCTGGAAAGCGATTCAGCTCCGAAGACGAGGTGAAAGAAGAGGTTCATGACTTTCTGAACAGCATGGCGGCGAGCTGGTATGACATTGGAATACAAAAACCGCCACAGCATCTACAAAAATGCATCGAGAGACATGGTGATTATGTCGAAAAATAGCTAAACGTTCAAGCTGTAAACTGATGTAAACCATTGTAGAAATAAACAGATCTATGTACTTATAAAAAAATAGGAGACCTTACTTTTGGGATTACCCTCGTAATATATGTACTGATGAGTCTTAGTATGCTTGGAGAAGTATAAGTAAATCTTATGTTTATTTTAATAGCTTGTTCAGTAATCATTTCTCCTCCCGTGCAGTTTTCCTACAACGACAGTTGCCATACCACTCTGTAGCCCACATATGCTTACCATTGTGTGCGAAGTCATACCAACAGTGTGTGCTGACAACCAATTGCTAGTGCTAGTATCTTTAGGAAAATTCACTAGGATTTTAAAACATATGAATAATTGTAATCTTGACTAAAATGTGTGAAAAACACCAGAAGTATGTTTACACCAGTCTAAGCACTCCTAAATAATGCACATTATAACGTTCTATGCATTGTTTTACTCATCTAGCTGGTAATCTGTCGGAGCAGAAGTCCTGGAAAACAGCAACTGTAGGTTTTTACTATAAAGTAAAAACAATATTTAATCAAGTACAGCGTTTCATCTGAATATTTATTACAATCTCAAAGTAAATAAAAGCATCTTGACAAATCTGAAATAAGTTGTAACATACTTACAATAATGAAATAAATCATGGTCAACAAGCTACATGCATTCTGTCCAAATACACCCAAAGTACACCTTTGCCAACATAGCTGTAACTATTTATACTTTCTTAACAATCCCGAACAATCCTCGGCATTATTTAGAATCATTTTTGATTAATTAACAATTATAATTGACATATAAAAACTGAAAATACACATATAAATGTATGTTTACTCCAGAACAGCTAGTACACTACAATAGTAGTACATGTCTGTTATTTTGTTCGAGAATAACTTCTCGAATATGCATTTACAATAATACATTTACATTTTTTTTATTAATTACTAGAGACTTCCTTCATGGGAATTGGCCGGCCGGAGTGGCCGTGCGGTTCTGGGCGCTACAGTCCGGAGCCGAGCGACCGCTACGATCGCAGGTTCGAATCCTGCCTCGGGCATGGATGTGTGTGATGTCCTTAGGTTAGTTAGGTTTAATTAGTTCTAAGTTCTAGTCGACTGATGACCTCAGACGTTAAGTCGCATAGTGCTCAGAGCCATTTGAACCATTATTTACTTGAACCATGGGAATTGTTTCCTTCATTTACAGAGCTTCTACACATTAGTGTAATTAAGTTTCCATAATTATTTTCTTCGTATTTTTTCCACAAGTACATATTTCCATACACCTCTACGTCAGCTATTACTATTTATGGTTAAAATTTACGTGTTTAAATGGGTTTCAATAAGACTGTTACGTTTCAACATTCAACAAGGTTCTAGCCTTCTGTGACAATTTCATCTTTCGAAAAAGTAAAAGCACTGGTGCGCAAAGCGTAAGGAAGAAAAGCAACTTTCACATTTGTATCATTACCAAGTAACATAGCTCGATGAAACTTGAACCATACATAAAAAGAACTATTACAGCATAGTTCAGAAAGTAACTAAAAACATTACGCAATGAGACGAACATTAGTTACTTCCATTCAAAGCCAGCAATTACACTGAAGTGACCGCGATTCATGATGGTGGCCCAGACATGACAAACGGTAGGTAGGACATGGTTCTCAGTTGGGTGTGTGATCATCAAAGACGGTAATGCATGCTCTGCAACGAACTCCCGTGATGACCACAAGGTTCTTGTGGTAGGACTTTCCATATTTCCACCTGTGCAGTTGACAACTGCTGGATCGTCATTGCTGTACATGTACAATACGTCTCCCCAAGGCATCTCTCATATGGTTGATGGGATTTAAGCAAGTGGGACAGGCAGGCCAGTCCATTTGTCGAATATTCTCTCGTTCCAAGAGCTCCTCCACCTGTGCTGTTCGATGCGGTCTTGCACTGTCGTCCATAAAAATGACGCCAGGACCAAATGCAGCCATGAAAAGACGCATATGAGGAAGGAGTACCGTCTCACAATAACGTTGACCGGTGGTGTACCGTGTTCAAAGATCCGGAGGTCAGTACATGCACTACTGGCCATTAAAATTGCTACACCACGAAGATGACATGCTACAGACGCGAAATTTAAGCGACAGGAAGAAGATGCTGTGATGTGCAAATGATTAGCTTTTCAAAGCATTCACACAAGGTTGGCGCCGGTGGCGACAACTACAACGTGCTGACATAACGAAAGTTTCCAACCGATTCCTCATACACAAACAGCAGTTGACTGGCGTTGCCTGGTGAAACGTTGTTGTGATGCCTTGTGTAAGGAGGAGAAATGCGTACCATCACGTTTCCGACTTTGATAAAGGTCGGATTGTAGCCTATCGCGAGTGCGGTTTATCGTATCGCGACATTGCTGCTCGCGTTGGTCGAGATCCAATGGCTGTTAGCAGAATACGGAATCGGTGTGTTCAGGATGGTAATACGGAACGCCGTGCTGGATTCCAACGGCCTCGTACCACTAGCAGTCGAGAAGACAGGCATCTTATCCGCATGGCTGTAACGGATCGTGCAGCCACGCCTCGATCCCTGAGTCGACAAATGGGGACGTTTACAAGACAATAACCATCTGCACGAACAGTTCGATGACGTTTGCAGCAGCATGGACTATCAGCTCGGAGACCATGGCTGCGGTTACCCTTGACGCTGCATCACAGACAGGAGCGCCTGCGATGGTGTACTCAACGACGAACCTGGGTGCACGAATGACAAAACGTCATTTTTTCGGACGATTCCAGGTTCTGTTTACAGCATCATGATGGTCGCATCCGTGTTTGGCGTCATCGCGGTGAACGCACGTTGGAAGCGTGTATCCGTCCTCGCCATACTGGCGTATCGCCCGGCGTGATGGTATGGGGTGCCATTGGTCACACGTCTCGGTCACCTCTTGTTCGCATTGACGGTACTTTGAACAGTGGACGTTACATTTTGGCTGTGTTACGACCCGTGGTTCTACCCTTCATTCCATCCCTGCGAAACCCTACATGTCAGCAGGATAATGCACGACCGCATGTTGCAGGTCCTGCACGGGCCTTTCTGGATACAGAAAATGTTCGAGTGCTGCCCTGGGCAGCCCATTCTCCAGATCTCTCATCAACTGAAAAGGTCTGGTCAATGGTGGCCGAGCAACTGGCTCGTCACAATTTGCCAGTCACTACTCTTGATGAACTGTGGTATCGTGTTAAAGCTGCAAGGGCAGCTGTACCTGTACACGCCATCCAAGCTCTGTTTGACTCAATGCCCAGGCGTATCAAGGCGTATCAAGGTGGTTGTTCTGGGTACTGATTTCTCTGAATTTATGCACCCAAATTGCCTGAAAATGTAATCACATGTCAGTTCTAGTATAATATTTTTGTCCAATGAATATCCTTTTATCATCTGCATTTCTTCTTGGTGTAGCAATTTTAATGGCCAGTAGTGTACATGCAACATTAGCCTCCCCACCATGTGTTCGACTGTGTTCTTGGGTGCATTAAGTACCCTCATATGCCGAGGGGTAGCAACATATAATGCACCCAGAAATGTAGTTGACCTTGATCGTTCCGGTGGTCCAGGTATAGTGTTTGAAGGCGTAATGTTGCATGGGTGTACTGTCATCCAAATCTTTGAATATGGCACACTCACCAGTCAATGTAATTGTGACACGGTACTCCTTCTCCATGGGCGTCTTTTCAGGGGTGAATTCGGCCCTGACTTCATTTTTATGGATGACAATGCATGGCTGCATCTAATAGCGCAGGTGGAGGATATCTTGGAACGATACGATATTCGCAAATGGACTGGCCTGCCCCTTTCCCTTACTTAAAACCCGTCAAGCACGTGTGCATGCCTTGGTGAGATGTCTCACAATGACGTTGACCAGTGGTGTACCGTGTTCAAAGATCCGAATGTCAGTACACACATGCAACATTAGCCTCCCCACCATCACAAGTGGACCACAAAAATGATCTTGTTCGACAGTGGTCCTGAGTGCATTAAGTATCCTCATGATACGAGATGTAGTGTGGGGCGGCGGATTTGAATTATTATAGATGATGGTTGTATTATTACGCCGTCTTTTTCACGCGAGTCTGGCAACCAATTTTGTGGTCAGCCAGAAAGCGAAGGAAAACATACTGACGTTAGTTTCCAGTCTGCACGGCCACATTCTGGTCCAGCCCACTGACAGAAATGTTTTTATTCTCCTTCTACTTAGCGGGATCAGGACTATGATTTTAAATGAAAGTATAAAGTTCTAGTTCATACATATATTGAGTAAAGTCTCTCACGTACAACACTTTGAAATTCACTATGTTTAACTGACAGTAAATCATTGTATTCCAAACAGCACAACTAGCAGTTCAGGGGCGACTTCTACAGTACGTTCCTACGAGATTGTCACTCGTCCTGACTAATAATACTCAAATAGAGTTTGAAATAAATGCTCACCATAAAAGTGGAAATAATATTCACCACTTGCCTTGCGGGTTTGTAATTATCACAGACGGCACATTAACAGTTACTTTAGCGAAATCTAAGCGATCCAGAACGGTGTACAGTCCTCGCGAGTCCACTACCAGTTTTTACCGCAAATAAGCGATTTGTCACAGTCCGCCTCTGACGTCATCCGAGGCAGAGCGCAATCCGACGCTTTTAACAGACATGGATCTGCAGTAGCTGAGTGCGAAGTGAACCTTTTTCCTGCTACGCTACGCAAATTCACGGAGCTTCGTACTCCGGTGTGTTGTAGGGTGAGCGGATCGCGCCTTTCCTACTTCTTCCTGGGGTGTTGGAAGTTGTCTTCTCGTCTGAATCTTCCTCACTGATTGCGTTGCTTCTTTTAGTTCATCTGGCTCACGTTGCGGCGTGCCTTTACTCCAGTAACAGGTCTGTACACCTTGTGGTCGGGTGCCAGTGCACTTGGTTGCCCAAGTTGCGGACGAGGTCGTTCTCTGACATCCGGGCGGCCGTATAAAAACGATGTGCCGCCTGCCGGAATCGGTGTTTGAGCAGCGGTACTCCCGCTACTCTGTGGAGTTCTCCGGTGCTGAAGTCTCGTGGCAGGTGAAGCGCTAACCTAAGCGCCTTGTTCTGAACCGTCTGCAGCTTTGCGATGGACGAGTCGGCCGCGTTGCCCCACACCACAGCAGCGTACTCTAACACTGGCCTGATTAGCGTCAGGTACAGAGCTATGCCGCAGTGTGGGGGCAGGGCCGTCGCTGGGTTGAGTAAGGGGGACAACAAGCGCAATCTGCCACGCGCTTTACCCCTTACTTCCCTGATGTGCGCCTTCCACGTCAGGCGCCGGTCCAGAGTGACGCCTAGGTAGCGTCCGGTGTTCCACCATGGGGTGGGGCCTCCCATGATGCTGAGTGGCTGGAGGCGGCAGGAATATTCTTCCTAGTGAAGATCGCCGCCTGACTTTTGGCTGCGTTAAACTTGAGCCGCCATTTGGTGGCCCGAGCTCCCAGGACGTCGCAAGCCGATTGCAGGCGGTGACGCATAAGCTTCGCGTTGATGCTTCTGCCGTAGAGCGCCGTATCGTCCGTGTAGAGCGCAACATGCACCCCCTGCCTCCTCGGAACGTCGACGGTGTACAGTGAGTAGAGCAAGGGGCCGATGACGGACCCTTTCGGCACTCCAGCTGCGATGGGACGCGCTGTCGACGTCCCGTCGTCAGAGCGCACGTGGAAGGAGCGCCCAGTCAGGTAGGGTTTGAGCAGGCAGGCGTGCGGCGCCGGTAACCCTTGTGTAAGTAGTTTATACACAAGACCGTCGTGCCACACGCTGTCGAAGGCCCTGGAAACGTCCAGGAGTACCGCCTCAAGATACTCGCGACGTTCCAGCGCCACCATCGCCATCTACCAGTCGAAGTAGCTGCTTCTGTGTGGAGTGGCCCCTTCTGAAGCCGAACTGTTCGTCGTGGAGCAGGGCCTTCCTCCCCGACGTGTCGCCACAGCCTCCTGACATACAGCCTCTCGAAAACATTCGAGACTGTGGGCAACAGGCTGATGGGCCTGTGGTTTTGCGGCAGCCGCAGGTCTTTTCCGGCCTTGGGGACCGCTACAGCTTCCGCATGTTTCCATGCAGATGGGAAGCTGCAAGTCCCGAGCACAGAGTTGAAGATCTTCTTTAGTTGCCGCACAGCGCCCGGCGGCAGCATCTTCAGCAGCGGTCGCATCCTGCCTTCCTTGTCTGCAGGCGAGCGAGTTGTTCCGCGAACTCATCCTCCGTCACTTCTGCGATGACGTCGTCCACCTCTCTGTGCGCCAGGTACACAGGCAGGCGCCGCTCTACCAACCGGACGTGTTCTTCGTCCACGACGTCCTCCACCGGCGTGAAATTGGCGGCGAATGCGTCGGCTAACGCGCCAACTTTGGCGTCAGGCTCGGTGATGACGTCACCTCAGACCTGGAGCGGCGGGATTCTCTGGCGCCGCGCGGGATTAGCCGAGCGGTCTAGCGCTGCAGTCACGGACTATGCGGCTGGTAACGGCCGAGGTTCGAGTCCTCCCTCGGGCATGGGTGTGTGTGTTTGTCCTTAGGATAATTTAGTTTAAGTAGTGTGTAAGCTTAGGGACTGATCACCTTAGCAGTTAAGTCCCAAAAGATTTCACACACATTTGAACATTTGACTCGCTGGCGTTGTTGCAGGAAGCTTTTGGTCATCCTTCAGGCTGTTCCGTCCTCTATCCTGAGAGTAGCAAATCTGCTGGCCCAGTCGCGGTTGCGGTGGTTTGCGATCGCGTACTTAATTTCGCGACGCATGCGGTTTATTGTGGCGTTCGTTGCCGGCTGTCGCGTAATCTGCCACTCTCGGAACAGACGGTTCTTCTTCCGGATGGCCTGGAGAATGTCTGCTGGGAGGTGCTTCGAGTGTTCCCGTGGACGTCTTCGTTTACGCAGTGTGGCTGCTACTGCTGCCGCTTCATGTGTCAGACGCGTGAATGCGACAAGAGCCGCTACGGCGCCCTCGGCCTCTGGGTCAGGCATGGCGGCGACTGTCTCTTCCAGGTGATGCCGTAAGTGGTCCTATTCGACGTTGCGGTACTTCTTGCGGCTCTCCAGTGCTGCGACTCCGTCAGTGGCGATATCGGCGATAGCGCCAGGCGTGTGGTCGCGATGGCGTCGTGTGCGGCACCCTTGATGATAGCGACGTCCAAGACGCCGGCGCGTCCGCGTTTGGGATAGAGTGTGGGGTCAAAAGGCCTCACCACTATCGCGTCGTGTTGTTTGGCCGCTCGCAGCAGCCTCCTCCCGCTGGTGGTCGTCACCCGGGAGTTCCAATCCGGGTGTTTGGCGTTGAAGTCGCCGCCGATGAACAAGTTGCCACGCATCGACAACAGCGAGTGGAAGTCTCGCGTTTGCAGCAGCCGTCCTGGTTGTCGATACGCGGCCACAAACTTCACCTAACCCGCTGAGGTGGTGACCACAACACCAGTGGCGTCGACTGTGGCCAGTGCAGGCAGCTGGAACGGATGGTGGCGCAGCGATGTCTTCACATACCACCGCCGTTCCGCCTCCCGCCGTCTCACGGTCGGTGCGGTCGCACCGGAAGTTCGGCGCCCGCACCTGCACACCTGGTTTCAGCCAGGTTTCGGTGACGAGGCAGACGTCCACGGTCTCGTCACGCAGAAACTGCCGAAACTCGCCAGCTTGGTCACGAATGCTGTTCGCATTCCAAATGCAAACGTTGACCCTTTTTTCCTGCCTCTCGGGCTCTATTTATATACAGTAGATACGCAGCGGACGGCCGAGGGAACATCTGATGTCTACTGTCTTAACACACGGCAGCAGCCTCAGAACGACCACTTTCTCGGTCACATAATATTTAATAACATAGTCATGAATTATTTCAGAATCTTCTTAATTTTTACATGTATTTAGGTAAGTTGTTTGAAACCACAGAAAAAGCTTCAGCTCGCTTGAATAAAAACTTTACCTTCTAGAATTTTTGTAGTGGAACTAATGGTAGACCGTTGCCTCTGAACCATACCTTTACTAGAACTTGTATTGGCTGTTATTAATACTACAACTCTAAAATTTGGTATAACTCTATTATTTAGTAGGTTTTATCATCTGTTTTAACCAAAATTTTCTATCGTTAAAATTACAAGTACTTAATCTACTATAATTTTAGTTACAAAATTGGTTTTCACTTAATTACTCAAAAACTATAAGAGGCAGCTTCATGTGGTCTCTCAGTTATTATTTTTAGGGTGAACTGAAGCATGAAACAAACTTTTACGTTTCTAAGTCCTATTTTTAGCGCTCTCCATTTTTCTTACAAAAGTGGATTCCAGTCGTAATTATCGTTTTTTAGATTTGAAACTTGCACCAGTTATTTATGAGCTCCTTTGGCACATTCTGACCAAATTCTGGATTTCTAGCTTTATTATTTAGCGCCACTTATTTTTCTCTTAAAACGGCATTTTTTCGGAAACTATCAAGTCTAGGCACATAAAGCCTTGATATATCTGAAACGTTATTACAATAAAGTATATGTTAACAAAGTTTTTAACGTAAATTTTAACTTTTAATTTTATATTTTACTTGTGGTGCAATACTCGCTCGCTATGCGCAGACGCGTTAAGTGACGTGGCGCTAGTAGTAGTGAACTGTGATAAGTCCCGGTACACACGCTCCCCTCTGTATCCCACACACGATACAGCGCTTGTTTTTCTTCAGTAGGAACGTGTAATTCACCCAGAACCGTCGTTGACCGTGCCCGTTCTGGTGGTCCAGGTAAAGTGTTTACACATTCATATGTACCAATGACCATCCAGCAGTTGTCCATTGCACAGGAGCAGGAATTTAACGCCCTATCACAAGAACTCCTTGTCAACCTTGTGGCCAGCATGGGAGCACGTCGCAGAACATGCATTACCGACTTTGATGATCACACACCCTATGAGGAACCATTTCCAGCGTTTTGTAATGTCCAGGTGACCATCACGAATCGCGGTTACTTCGCTGTAGCTATTGTCTTTGAATAAGAGTGTCACATCTGCTCATCTCATTCTGTATTTCTTTCAGTTACGTTCTTCCTATATATGTTTGAAGTTTCATCGAGCTATGTTACTTGACAGTAACAAATCATGTGAAACTTATTTTAGTTCTTAAGATTCGCACCCCAGCGAATTTCCAGAACTGACCTAGTTTTCTTCAGTCATTCGAAGCAGTAGTAGTACCTGTGCCATGGTCTGCATTAGCCAGCCGTTAAGTGTGTCATCCATCGAAGTTACAAAACAGGGTGGTAATTGTGATAGCGGTAATTCACATCTTCAGTGTCCATCTCCACAGATCTGAGACTACTGGCTACTTATGAGGGTTATTCATAAAGTTTTAACTAACAACTCGAAAAAATGAAGTTATGCAATTAATTTTTTTCTGTTTGCAGACAGGTGTCAGCAATTCTGGTAGAACTGAACTTACTTGTGCACAGTGCGTTAGCACACCAACAGAGGAGCCACAGTAAAACGACGCAGCCCATTGGTACTGTGCTGTCTCTTCCAGTAATTCGTTTTCTGCATTTGAAGGGGAACAACATTGTGGTGAAACGAGACTGAATAATTACGATTTTAGTCTCTGAAGAACCGGGAGCAACGGAGTAACAGAAGAAGTTGAGGTCCCATTGCTCGAAGACCGACGAATTACAGTCGAAGCGAAGGTGAAAAAAAAATAAACATCAGTCGCGGATCAGTTTTCAGTATCTTGTATGACACTTTGAACATGACACAGGTCGCCCCCTGCTGGGACCTGAGACTGCTCACACACACTCAAGAAACTCGCCGAACCGAGACTGTCGCGGAAATGTTTCACTCGTATGAGATCGATCGAGATGAGTCCTTCTGCCAGCTACCCACCGTCGACGAATACATGGATTGTCGCCACCACCCTCAGAAAAAGGAGCAAAGGAAGCAGTGGAAGCGAGGATTAACTGCCGCTAGAGTTCATTGGACAAGGTGATGCTGAGCGTTTTATTTGGGGCTGCCATGGTGTGGTACTAATGGATTGTGCTCCTGAGGGGCAAACCGTCACAGGATTGTACCACCAAAATCTCCTGACAACGTTATGGGAGTGTGAAGGCAAAACATGTCGGAAAACTGTCCAAATCAGTACGTTGCTGCTGCGCAGGACACAGCTGCACACGTTATACGCATCTACAAGGGGGAGTCAGATGAAAATCTTAAAAGTGTAATCAAAAATCGATATATTGCGCGACAGCCAAGTTGGCAAGAGTGTTACCAATGGTGCAAGGAATGTCCTACAGGTGGCAGCATACTAGAGACAAGCGAACAAGGCCACAATACCAATTCAAAATGGTTGCTCCACTTGCGACATTCACCAGGGATGAACAGTGTTCTGTCGTATGTTAGTTCAAATGTTCAAATGTGTGTGAAATCTTATGAGACTTAACTGCTAAGGTCATTAGTTCCTAAGCTTACACACTAAGTAACCTAAATTATCCTAAGGACAAACACATACACCCATGCCCGAGGGAGGACTCGAACCTCCGCCGGCACCAGCCGCACAGTCCATGACTGCAGCGCCTGAGACTGCTCGGCTAATCCCGCGCAACTGTCGTATGTTTCCTTAGCAGTGAATGTATGAAACCTACTGAAATCCATCGGCGAATGAAGATTCAGTATGGTGATGCAGTAAGTGTACGAGTGGCTTAGGAAGTTTGAAAATGGCGTAACTTCAGTGAGACATGCTCAGGTCTCGTGTCAGGTACACTGCGTTACGACACCAGAGTCTACTGCAGCAGTTGTGATGGAGAATCGCCATCTGGCGTTAGATGAAATAGCCGCTGATCTGAACACTAGTAATGGCTCAGGACGTCACATCATTCATGAAGGGCTTACGTTTCACGAAGTGTCCACAAGATGGGTGCCCTGGCAGCTCATTCCAGAACTGAAAGAGCGACACCTTTATGTCTGTGACAAACGTTCGTGGCTCTTTGTAACAGAACATGTGGCTTCTTTGCAAGAATCGTTACAGGAGAAGAAACCTGATTACACTACCAACAACCCGAAACAAAGACAGCAAGCGAGGAATTGCGTAATTCCTCATCACCAAAACCAGCAAGTTCCGGACACACCCATCTGGAGGGGAGGTTGTGCTAACTGTCTTGTGGGATCAACAGGGTGTTGTGCTGAAAGCTATACAACTAGGGAAACATCATCACAGCCGGCCGGAGTGGCCGAGCGGTTCTAGGCGCTTCAGGCTGGAAACGCGCGACCGCTACGGTCGCAGGTTCGAATCCTGCCTCAGGTATGGATGTGTGTGATGTCCTTAGGTTAGTTAGGTTTAAGTAGATCTAAGTTATAGAGGACTGATGACATCAGATGTTAAGTCCCATGGTGCTCAGAGCCATTTGATCCATTTTTGAAACATCATCACAAAAATTCAAATGGTGCAAATGGCTACGAGCACTATGAGACTTAACATGTGAGGTCATCAGTCTCCTAGACTTAGAACTACTTAAACCTACCTACCCTAAGGACATGACACACATCCATGCCCGAGGCAGGATTAGAACCTGCGACCGTAGCAGCAGTGCGGTTCCGGACTGAAGCGCCTAGAACCGCTAGGCCACAACGGCCGGCTCAGACATCATCACTAGTGCATCATATTCCTGTACGTGAAAAGAATCAGCTTTGGCCTGCAATAAGATCAAAGTGTCATGAACCTCTGACTAAATGTGTCATTCTACAACATGAAGATGCTCGCCCTCATACTGCCGGTGCAACACTTGCATCCATGGATGACCGACACTTTGGTACTCCGCCACATCTGCCATACTCAGCAGACCTCGCACTGAGTGATTACCACGTATCTGGACCACTCAAGGAGGCGAAGAGAGGAAAGAAATTTCTTTCTGGTGAAGAGATGCAGCAGGCAGAGCAAGAGTGACTGTGCACACGACCAAAAGTTTTTTTTTTTTCCCAGAGGAATCTGCGTACTTTCTACGTACTGGAGGAAGTGTGTTGAATGACAGGGAGACTATGAGGAAAAATGACACACTGAGTTCCAGTTTCGTTCAATAAAAAAATTCAAAAAGATATTTAAGGTTTTCAGTTGAGTCCCCCTCGTATATTCTTAAGCGACAAGCCCCGAAGAGAGTGGCAGTTGCAGGTTGCCTATCTAACCGCTTCCAGGGGCAATAGAAATTTTATTTTGAGTATTTCGCGTGATTATTGACCGAATTTAAAAATTTAAAATGCTGTCGTAATCTACTAATTAAGAGGTAAAGACAGGTTAAGGTTAGAAAGTTTTTTTTTTTTTTCGCCTTGAGACAGTTTAACTGACGGCGCGCAAGTGCCTGGACTTGATTCATCCAGTATTCTAGAATGAGAACACACAGCAATTTCCAACAAACTTCTCACATTATTTCAAACCTCTACGAAACTCGGTCTAGCTGACACCGCCCACAAACAGATGAAAGGAAAAAAAATGTCGCTTACTCCCTTTTCGCTGTTCATGCAATAAAATCTGAGCGTCAGACATGACGTTTTAATTTATTACTTCTTTACTACCGCCTGTACTCGCAACACGGTTTGCAGGCGGTATCCACATACGCCACTGAATCTCCAAATTATGTTTCTGTGTGACACGTAGTTCAGGAGATATGTCATAAATACTGAGACGCGTAAAAAAATCTGTTTTTGCTTAAAATGGAAACGCAAATTACCAGACTATGTCCATTCAGTGTTTCGTAGAGCACTTAGCGGCTACTAATGAACTTTAAGCATGATTTCAAGTATTTTATGAACTTCTCTCACTTACATGTTTACCATCAAATGCTTAACGCTTTAAGTGACTTGTGATGTAATCATACGCTTGAAATTGTTCTATACACGGGAGTCCGATTCTGTAAAGAATCGGCGGTTTATTGGTATTCTCCTAATTTTACACCCAGGGACGCCTTTCTCTTCCTCGGACGAAGAAACTACTGTGGGGCAGGCATTCCCATAATGACGACAGGGTGATTTTCGAGGCGGAGCGTTTCCTGAACAGCGAAAATACAGACTCTTACAACCAATGTCTCCATCAACTTATCCATCGTTGCTGAAAATGATTCGCATTGATGGGTGAATGCGTAGGGAAGGAGTAAAATTATCACTAAGTTGGGGAAGGTGCATTTACGGCTTATCGGCTTTTGATGAGAATACTACTACGGAATGTGAATCGTCCGAAACTTCGTAATCCTACCCATAGGCAGAAGAAAACTGCGAGAAACAGTCATTGAAGCCACTACGCTCTTAGGTCCAGCAGATGGAGAGGTCTCTCTTTGTACACCGTATGCCAACGATCCAAATCGATTTACCAACTCATTTTAGGCGACTTCAATTCCCAATGTAGCTTTAGTTTGCAATAGCATAAACAAGGTTCAGCATCAGAGAGAGGTGTAAGAGGACAGTTGGGAGGAGGGGAAGGGGGAGGAATTGGGCAAACAGAGGGAAAGTGGGAGATGGACAAAGAGAGGGGAGAGGAAGACATGGACAGAGAGGGGGAGGGGGGCGGGGGAGGGAGAGTTTAGGACGTACATCCAGTTCACACCCATATTTAGTAATTGCGAAGCATTGCCGAGTTCGCTAGTCACTTAATAAAGGCAAATCTTCCGGACCGGGTAGTATATCAGTTAGGGTCCTTTCAATGTATGCTGATACAGTAGCTACATACTTAGCAGTCATACACAACCGGTCGCTCGACGTAAGATTCGTAGCAAAATACTGGATATTTGCACAAGCCACATCAGTACTCAAGAAAGGAAATTGAAGTATTCCGCTGAATTACAGATGCATGTCACTGACGTCGATTTGCAGTAGGATTTAGGAACATATACTGTGTTGGAACATTATGAATTACCTCGAAGGCAACGTCTATTTCCAGTAATCACGGATTCAGAAAATGTTCTTTTCAAATACAAGTAGCTCTTTATTCACATGAAGTAATGAGTGCTATCGACAAGGGCTCTCAAATTGATTCCATATTTATAGATTTCCCGGAGGCTTTTGACACCGTTCTTCACAAGCGATTTCTAATCAGATTCCGAGCCTATGGAGTATCGCTCCAGTTGTGCGACTGGATTTGTGAATTTCCTGTCAGTAAGGTCACAGCACGGAAAATCATCGAGTAAAACACAAATTATATCTGGCGTTCCTCAAGAAAGTGTTATAGGCACCCTATTGTTACTGATCTGTATAAACGATTTAGGTGACAATCTGGGCAGCCAGTCCCAGGTTGTTTGCAGATGATGCTATCATTTACTGTCTAGTAAAGTCATCAGTAGATCGAATCCTATTACAAAATGATTTAGACAAGAGATCTGTATGGTGCGAACGAAGGTGCGAAGAGTGGCAATTGTCCCTGAATAAGGAAAAGTATGTGGTATCCACATGAGTAGTAAAAGGAATCCATTAAATATCGGTTAGACGATAAATCACACAAATCTAAAAGCTGTCAATTCAACTAAAACTTAAATTTGAACCATCACGTAGATAATGTTGTGGGGAAGGCGAACCAAAGACTGTGTATTACTGTCAGAAGACGCGACAAATGCGCTAAACAGACTGCCTTCACTAAGCTTGTCCCTCCTCTGCTAGGCTATTGGTGTGCTGTGTGGGATCCTTGTCAGATAGGATTGATGGAGGGCATGGAAAAAGATCAAGGAAGGTAGCTGGTTTTGTACTGTCGTGAAATAGGCGAGAGAGTCTCACGGATATGATACGCGAGTTGTTGTGGCAAAGGTGTTTTTCGTTGCGGCGAGACCTTTTCGAGAAAATTGAGACTTTCTCCTCCGAAAGCGAAAATATATTATTGACCCCAACCTACATAAGAAGAAATGATCATCGTAATAAAATAAGAGAAATCGGAACTCGCACAGAGAGATTTCATTCTTCGTTTTTCCCAGTCGCAGTTCGAGAGTGGAACGGTAGACAAATAGTGAGAAAGTGGTTTGATGAACCCTCTACAAGGAACGTAAGTGTGCACACCAGAGCATTCATGTAGCTGCAGATGTAGGCTAAGCCCAGAAGTCTACTTTAGGTGTTTAGACTATAAATGCAGACAAGTAATGGAAAATATGATGTCACTTGATAGTTTTCAACAGGCAGTAGACCCCAGTTCTAAGAAAGCACTAAAAAATCTGCTGTCAGCCTTCGTGTGCCCGAGCGCACACCGCAGTCGACAATAGCAGGGGACGGGTGCAGGCTGCACTACCGAGAAGCGTGAATGATGGCGCCACAGGAGCTGACCTGGCGGTTCTGGGAACACAGAAACCACAGACGGGGACTCCCTCTGCGTGCTTACGAGCGCAAACCGCAATCGCCAGGCGCAGCGCAAACTGGTTCTGCAGTCGAGGCAGAAACGAGATTGCGTGTCTCGCCTCGTGGTGGGGTTGGTTGCGAAATTACTTTGCTGGCATTCACGACGTAGCTGACATCTGGTGCCCTGCAACACATGCTGTCGCGCGCGTGCTGTAATAGTCATTTATTCGTCTCATAACATGCACTTATTAGTCCGTTCAGACTATAGTCCGATCCATGAATGACGGCAGTTCGCGCATGTCGAGGCACGGGCGGGAATGGCATTGTTGACGATTGCAAAGCGACAGTTGCGGTACGCGCATGCGCATGGCCTCCGCTTGAAGGAAGCGCATAGCCTGCGCTTGCTTATGCCGAATTTATCACTTACCAACACCATCAGCGATGACAACGCGCAACAACATAAATTCACTAAACAACTCCCTACGATCATGTTTAATGCTCGCGTTAGTTACGGGATTCACAGCAGAGCGCTCAGAACGCTACTGAAAGCTCATTGGCTGTCAAGAGTATGATGCGTGACGTAGATGCGCAGAACAAGCCTAAACTCGACCGCCATCGTTCGTGACTCCAACTTCAGACATCACCGGAACGGAACGTCACTGTCAAAAGGTGGTGCGTTCGAACTTGGCGGAACGTCACCTCGCTTAGTCTAGTACGGAACGGTGAATGTGAAATATGAGGTGATGTGATAACAAAATGTCAGCAACTAGTAGTGATAAAGTTTATTAATGGCCTCAGCCAAGTTAGTAACTGAGGTGCTGGATGAATTTTTTTGTGATAAGCACTGAGAACCGAAACAACATTCAAAATATCGACATTTATTTAGTAGTGTAACAGTCCTGAGATCACAGTGTGGTGGTCACTTCTTTGCAAGCTGAGATCCAGTATATACAAAATCCCGCTCGTGGCACTTTTTCCTGATGTCTATGCAGGAAGCAGCTGTGCATACTCGGAATCGAGTTGCAGCCGACGTCGAAGATATTACGTACAAACCACATCGAACAATATTTACGAGGGAACTCATTGAACCAAGTCGTCACAGAACCTGTGCAATGTGTCTCGTAAACAAAGCAAATTACTATTATAACATGACTAATTAATACAAAGAGCATTTAATAACAACATTGTGCTGTATTTCTGTTATCTTCTGCCAAACCTCTCTATTCAGGGCATCCTCCTTGAATACACTGCGATGATTCATTTTTTTATGCGGTCTTTCCAAGAACGTCGTGGTCTGCCGCATTTACATCTGCCAGGTGGTTTCCATCAAAAAACTTTCTTCTTTCTTCCGGCATTGTCAACATACGCTCGTTCCATATCAATGATTTTCTTTCAATTCTGTCTGTCACAGTCTCACTTTCCCTCATTCCAGCTCTTACTTCGTTGTTAGTTGTTTTTTTTTCGATTTTTGACATTCTGGCGTTTACGTCTGCCAGGTGGTTTCCATTACAAACATTTCTTCTTTCTTCTGGCATTGTCAACATATACCTATTCCACATTAATGATTTTGTCCTCATTCTAGCTCTTACTTCGTCATTAGTTTGTTTCTCGATTCTTGATTTCTCCCGCTTCATCGTAAATAATCAATTTCTACAGCTATTAGTCTTCTTTTGAGGTCAGCATTTAAAATCCATAGTTCTGATCCGTAACATAGCCTAGTCACTCTTTTCTTATTGTTGTTTGAAATGTTCTTGTCCCATCAAAAAGAATGCATAAACTGTATTACGTTTCAGCTTTGTTGTATTGTGCACCTTACCTCTGTATCACCTAATCCACTTTTGTCAATATATTGTAAGATGCCTACTCGCTCATTCGTATCTATCACGGCCAAGTTTCTCTCTAAAACCACGTGTGTTGATATAACCACGGCGATCTGACCAATGTTTATGCTTATGCTTAGACAATCTTACTCCCAAGGAATATGCACTTGAAGATTAAAAATGGGATCGTGCGCCTACAGGTAATGCCCTATCAAAAGCAATACACTTGCCATTAAAAATCTTCGCACTCAGTCCTAATAGTTCTGAAAAGGATTCGAAAGGAGACACTGACTTCATAGAACTGAAAGGTTTATTATCTCTAGTACGTGGCACGGTACACGTTTCTAACGTTTCTA
This sequence comes from Schistocerca piceifrons, assembly GCF_021461385.2. Taxonomy (NCBI): domain Eukaryota; kingdom Metazoa; phylum Arthropoda; class Insecta; order Orthoptera; family Acrididae; genus Schistocerca; species Schistocerca piceifrons. Next base: position 267,386,360 of record NC_060139.1, on the reverse strand, counting down.
CGCACATGTACTGACGTTCACTCTTAGTTCGGCTTTTTATTTTTCCGAGGTATCCATTGCTTTTGGCCGGCCGGGTGGCCGAGCGGTTCTAGGCGCTACAGTCTGGAACTGCGCGACCGCTACGGTCGCAGGTTCGAATCCTGCCTCGGGCATGGATGTGTGTGATGTCCTTAGGTTAGTTAGGTTTAAGTAGTTCTAAGTTCTAGGGGACTGATGACCTTAGAAGTTAAGTCCCATAGTGCTCAGAGCCATTTGAACCATTGCTTTTGCCGAACTTCGCTAATGACTCGATTCTAATATTGATGAATTCTCAATCCCGTCCACGAACACGGCAACAGTTAATGGATTTATCGAACTTCTCACGGCACGCGGCCATGCGTCGTCCAACCAGGTCTGACCTCCAGCCATTTCTTCCCACTACTCGTACTCCTTGTCTTCCGGGCTGCCAGTAACGGCTGGCGCCAAACCGAGCTTCTCGATCACTGGGTGTTCGTTCCCCTGGCGTCAGTACTGTTGTGCTAGGACGCTACGTGTACGGTACACATACCGATACTCAAAGAATAACTATATCTGTAACTTACAATATTCCTCTAGACACTTAAATTTTTCTACCTGTCTCATAACTGATTCGTTAGTGATGTGAACTTCAAATCTAGTGTCACTATTCACTACAGGTTTATCGTTTTTGTTAGGCTCGTCTGTGGTCCCCATGTGTCGTATCCTAATATAAACGTTGTAACATGAACTCAAGATCGTATTCATCTTGTGATAGAATGGCTTGATCATCAGCAAAACTAACGAAGACACCTGCACATTATTAACAATGATTCCCATTCCTCCACATCTGCCGACCGTTGTGACCGAGCGGTTCTAGGCGCTTCAGTCTGGAACCGCACGACCGCTACGGTCGCAGGTTCGAATCCCGCCTCGGGCATGGATGTGTGTGATGTCCTTAGGTTAGTTAGGTTTTCGCAGTTCTAAGTTCTAGGGGATTGATGACCTCCGATGTTAAGTCCCATAGTACTCAGAGCCATTTGAACCTCCACAGCTGTTCTTCCATCCTCGGAGATCCACTTCTAGGTAAAAACGGGGCAAACGGAGAAACTTATAACAACGAGGAAGCAGCTACACATTACCTTTGTAGATTTAGTTATGTCATATTTCCTACAGCAAAACTGTGCGAAGCTGTCAAACGTATATATCTGGATGACAATCTGTTATAGACTATTACTGAAATGTACAGAGATAATAAGGCACAGATTAAAAAACGGTCAAAATAATCAAAGCCTATTAATGTCACATAAGGGCCGGGACAAGGTTCAACAAAGTGAAATATAGAGCAGCAAAATGCGAAAGCATAAAATCTACTGTCGTTAACAGGAGTGACCGCGGCGGAAATAGGTTGCCTCCCTATAGTAGCAGATGACAAAACATTTCCCTCAACAACGATGACATCAAAACTTTCTTCCCGAGAGACTTTCTCGTTTCGTTCTGTTTTCTTGGCGGACTATGTGAACGCCGCTATTTCCGACGCATTGTGGAATGTTGTGACGTTCTGTACCGTCAAGTGTTGATCGTCTGAGGTATATAAGGCACGTCAAAACTTAGTAACGTAATTCATGTATTTAAAATTATAGCTAGTGAGAAGGAGCTCCAAAAACTCTCTATCTCAACGTGCTCGAAGAGATTGAAATATACGCTAATCAAAGAAAAAACCAAGATCTACTACTTAATGAGCAAAGTGATTTTATGCACAGGAGTTATTATGAGATTTTTAAAGACCTGTTTTAGGCTTACTCTTGAATGCAACAGCACGCCCCAGTAAGAACCAGCTGCAGCGGAACGGCCCTCAGCGTACTGGCGGCGAGGTGAACTGGGCGCGGCGGAAGAGGACTCGGCGTGGCGTTGTATACGTTCTGACGTAGGGAAATCCTCTCCGCCACCAATCAAAACAAAGAAGAGGAAACGCACATTTTCGAAAGAAATCTACATTTTAATTATATTTTTAAGTTTCTTTCTAAAGAATGTTTACATTTGTGTAAATTATATCGGTTCATGGCCCACTCATAAAAATTGTTGTATTAAAAAGTATATTCGCCATTAATATGTACGGTGAAAAAATAACATATGCACAATTCTTATAGGTAGAGGGCACTTTTTACTGTTTCGAATCAGGTTTCGCCAAAACTGCGATATAAGCTTTTAACAGATTAAAATTTACTTTAGTTATGACAGTGAACCGATAGTTCTGTACTGAGAAGTTACTCTGTAACTGCAATATATGGTATGTTGGCATTTAATACATTCCAAAATTTCTTCTTTTTGTAAACTACGACATTTTTATCGGTAAATGTATCTCTCTAGTTAATTATATTTTTAACTTTGTCTAACAGATCTGAAGATGGGCAGCTAGCCTGAAACCGGTCATTGAAAATAAAAAATAGCGATCAATGTCTGAAATGCCATATTTTTATACAACTACAGCCACCGGCGATAATAATAACAACATCAATAATAATAATAATAATAATAAGATGCTTAAGTTATCTGACAAAAGAAGGAACTCTTTTGTGGAATGTTGTTTTGTACGTAATTAAGTACAATTTAGGGCAATTAACAAATAATGTGTAAGCTTTCGTAACTCTCCATTTCGCATTTTTGTGTAAGTGGGAGTTATCTTTCTTTTCCATTTTTTCGGACGAATGTACAAGATCCCTAAGACAAGCTGAAAATCAGACATTCTTATGCTGCACAGCAGCTTGTGCTAACTGTACAATTTCCTTGTTAAATGTTCGCTTGTAGTCAAGTTTATTTGATTTCGTCACTCCCCAACCAAAGGATCTGTTCTCGGAGGTCCTACTTCCTTGGCGGCCAGTGTTTCCAGGAAATTTACTTTTCTGTTCCCAGAATAAGATTTTCACTCTGCATCGGAGTGTGCGCTGATATGAAACTTCCTGGCAGATTAAAGCTGTGTGCCGGACCGGGACTCGAACTCGGAACCTTTGCCTTTCGTGGGCAAGTTCTCTACAGACTGAGCTACCGAAGCACGACTGCCAAGCCGTCCTCACAGCTTTACTTTTCTGTTGGCTTTTCGTGAATTTTCATATATGCAATGTGGGCCTACAACAGAGGTAAACCTGCCACACCGTAAGACCAACAGATTTCAGAAGCATGAATAAATGCTACAATCTCACAATCGACGGTGATGTGCTTTAAGCCCTCATGATCCTCACAAGCGAAACTCCACATCGCACCCCTCTCAGATTTAGTGGTAAAGTGGCCCAGTAAATAGCCTGTCGAAAACTGAATATAGATCAAGCATAAAACCAGGAAGAAATTGTACGGAACTGTGAAATAAAGCAAAATAGGAAAAGTGAACGGTACAAGCTTAACAAGTGCAATATTGAGCGAAAGTGAACAGCTTATGGTACTGTTATTTGCCATAAAATGCAACAAACAATTACGAACAAAATGAAATTTAAAAAAAGTAGTCACGGCGATAGACTGTTACGCGGGCGAGCCGTGTTCATAACTCCCTCGTAGCACAGAATTTCATTTTTTTTTCCACAACATTGTGAACTGTCTGTCCGGTCATTGAAATGTTTGTTCTCTTTCTGTACTCTTGGCAGGTGCCATACTATACATTGGTTATAAAAAAATGTTCAAATGTGTGTGAAATCTTATGGGACTTAGCCGCTAAGGTCATCAGTCCCTACGCTGACACACTACTTAACCTAAATTATCCTAAGGACAAACAGACACACCCATGCCCGAGAGAGGACGCGAACCTCCGCCGGCTTCCGCCGGGACCAGCCACACAGACCATGACTGCAGCGCCCCAGACCGCTCGGCTAATCCCGCGCGGCTACATTGGTTATAGAATACGTGTCAAGTGGTAAGAGTATGTTGCCGTCGCAAGTAAACGAGATGAATTGTGAGAGCAGGTGAGATCCCGCACACACGTCTCACAAAAATGAAAACAACAAGTAAACTGGTCTGAAGTACGTCACAACAAAGGAATTCAAGACTCAAAACTTCCAAAATGGAACGCAACTTAAAAAACGTTAAAATCCTGTTTCCACAGAGCACAGAGAAACTGTGTGATTGTGAAACTGTTGCGTTCATTTATTGCAGCTTATGTGACAAACTATTATGTTTTCATCATTTCCTTGGAAGTGATTACATTCACACTCATACGAACGCCTAAATCGGGTAAGGAGGCATATCTCACTCACTTACCAAGCTACAACTTAGGTGCAACGGTAATAGATTCCTATCATATGACACACATACGTCACTAATGCCGTGTATGACACAGAGGTGTTTTCCTTCTCATGAAACGCTTGTAGTTCCCATTTGAAAGCAGGGACGCCGACTTACAAAAAATATTGGGGGGCCCATACTGGGGGTCTTGCCCTGGGAAATTTTCTAAATTTTAGATGAAAAATAGTGAGTTTTAAAGTTTTTTAAGCATTTTAGTGTCATATGATCAACATTAGAACCCCGAAAACTAGACTCTCGATAACTCGATACTCCGGGAAACTCGACAAGCCTGACACATTTTTTGGCTTTGAAAAAAGAAACAAAACATAAACACGCACGGTATTTTTGTAAAAAGCTAATATAATTTACAGTAATAATCATGCTTATAGACTAACACAGAGCAGTGAATATATAGCTCTGAAAAGACTGGAATTATATTTAAAAAAACACTAAACTACCATTAAAAGAATAAAACATAAAATATTGCTGTCACACAGTAATAGCACTTTGATTAATAAGGCTCAGGGTTCATTAGATAAAAACAATATCTCAAAGTTAATGCTTTTATACAGTTAATAAAGTTAATGCAGTGTGCTTAATACTTTCGGTCAAAACATGTTACATAGTGCGTTTTAGTTGGGTCTTACACCATAAAAATGTTTAAGTATTTGAAAATAACTAATAAATACCGTACTAAACTAGTACACTACTGGCCATTAAAATTGCTACACCACGAAGATGACGTGCTACAGACGCGAAATTTAACCGACAGGAAGAAGATGCTGTGATACGCAAATGAGTAGCTTTTCAGAGCATTCACACAAGGTTGGCGCCGGTGGCGACACCTACAACGTGCTGACATGAGGAAAGTTTCCATCCGATTTCTCATACACAAACAGAAGTTGAGCAGCGTTGCCTAGTGAAACGTTGTTGTGATGCATCGTGTAAGGTGGAAAAATGCATACCCACACTGCTGCTCGCGTTGGTCGAGATCCAATGACTGTTAGCAGAATATGGAATCGGTGGGGTCAGGAAGGTAGTATGGAACGCCGTGCTGTTTACAGCATCATGGTGGTGGCATCCGTGTTTGGCGACATCGCGGCGACCGCACATTGGAAGGGTGTATTCGTCATCTCCATACTGGCGTATCACCCGGCGTGATGGTATGGGGTGCCATTGGTCACACGTCTCGGTCACCTCTTGTTCGCACTGACGGCACTTTGAACAGTGGACGCTACATTTCAGATGTGTTACGACCCGTGGCTCTACCCTTCATTCGATCCCTGCGAAACCCTACATTTCAGCAGGATAATGCATGACCGCATGTTGCAGGTCCTGTACGGGCCTTTCTGGATACAGAAAATGTTCGACTGCTGCCCTGGCCAGCACATTCTCCAGATCTCTCACCAATTGAAAACGTCTGGTCAATGGTGGCCGAGCAACTGGCTTGTCACAATACACCAGTCACTACTCATGATGAACTGTGGTATCGTGTTGAAGCTGCATGGGCAGCTGTTCCTTTACACGCCATCCAAGCTCTGTTTGACTCAATGCCCAGGCGTATCAAGGCTGTTATTACGGCCATAGGTGGTTGTTCTGGGTACTGATTTCTCAGGATCTATGCACCCAAATTGCGTGAAAATGTAATCACATGTCAGTTCTAGTATAATATATTTGTCCAATGAATACCCTTTTATCATCTGCATTTCTTCTTGGTGTAGCAATTTTAATGGCTAGTAGTGTACTAATATTTCAAAACTGAAAATGTATGTATGTATTTAATTCTCTATTTTATAATTTTTTTTAATATTGCTCTAAATGCCTTTATTAGGGCTAGAGTGTCATTAGAAAAGTGCAAATGTTGACCTTGTGACTGGATTACTGAATATGAAGTCGTTTATGACTGGCCGGATATCCAATTCATCCAAAACATCTCGGTGATCATGAAGAACAGCCAAGTTGTTCAATCGCTTCTGTCCCATTGTTGATCGGAGATATGACCTCAGACGTCTAAGGGCACTGAATGACCGTTCTGCTGTTGCTGTCGGGATTTGAACTACTTGGAGAAGCTCAATGCACGTCACTACTTCACATAACATTCCTCCAACTTCAGGCTCTTGTGTAATGTACTTTCTTACATCACGCATGTTTTTTAAGACCAGTTGTTTTTTATTAGCGATATCGGCTAACATATTCAAGTGTAAGCGCAGTCTCTCAATGTTTAGGTCATTTTTGAAAAACAGTTGATTTTTCCAAATTTGTTTCACCTGTCTTTACTAAAAGCAAGCACTCTTGTTCAACTGCAATGACCTGTGTTAGTCCAGTTGAAGCAAACCGCTCAGTAATGCAAGATTGCACCATTTCACACACTTCAATGAAATAGCTTTGTAGTATTCCTTTGGGACGTAGAACTAACTTTGGATGTGTCCCAGAGAAGTGTGTTGGGACTCTTCGTGATCGTGTTGTATATTACTGACCTTGCAGACAATATAAATAGTAAAATCAGACTTTTTGCAGATTCAGGTATCTATAATGAAGTGCTGTCTGAAAGAAGCTACATAAATATTGAGTCAGATCTTCAAAGTGGTGCAAAGATTGGCAACTTGCTTTAAATGTACAGAAATGTAAAACTGCTCACTTCACAAAACGAAGAAACATAGTATCCTATGAGAATAGTAACACTGAGTCACAGATGGAACCTGTTATCCTGCAAATACACTCCTGGAAATTGAAATAAGAACACCGTGCATTCATTATCTCAGGAAGGGGAAACTTTATTGACACATTCCTGGGGTCAGATACATCACATGATCACACTGACAGAACCACAGGCACATAGACACAGGCAACAGAGCATGCACAATGTCGGCACTAGTACAGTGTATATCCACCTTTCGCAGCAATGCAGGCTGCTATTCTCCCATGGAGACGATCGTAGAGATGCTGGATGTAGTCCTGTGGAACGGCTTGCCATGCCATTTCCACCTGGCGCCTCAGTTGGACCAGCGTTCGTGCTGGACGTGCAGACCGCGTGAGACGACGCTTCATCCAGTCCCAAACATGCTCAATGGGGGACAGATCCGGAGATCTTGCTGGCCAGGGTAGTTGACTTACACCTTCTAGAGCACGTTGGGTGGCACGGGATACATGCGGACGTGCATTGTCCTGTTGGAACAGCAAGTTCCCTTGCCGGTCTAGGAATGGTAGAACGATGGGTTCGATGACGGTTTGGATGTACCGTGCACTATTCAGTGTCCCCTCGACGATCACCAGTGGTGTACGGCCAGTGTAGGAGATCGCTCCCCACACCATGATGCCGGGTGTTGGCCCTGTGTGCCTCGGTCGTACGCAGTCCTGACTGTGGCGCTCACCTGCACGGCGCCAAACACGCATACGACCATCATTGGTACCAAGGCAGAAGCGACTCTCATCGCTGAAGACGACACGTCTCCATTCGTCCCTCCATTCACGCCTGTCGCGACACCACTGGAGGCGGGCTGCACGATGTTGGGGCGTGAGAGGAAGACGGCCTAACGGTGTGCGGGACCGTAGCCCAGCTTCATGGAGACGGTTGCGAATGGTCCTCGCCGATACCCCAGGAGCAACAGTGTCCCTAATTTGCTGGGAAGTGGCGGTGCGGTCCCCTACGGCACTACGTAGGATCCTACGGTCTTGGCGTGCATCCGTGCATCGCTGCGGTCCTGTCCCAGGTCGACGGGCACGTGCACCTTCCGCCGACCACTGGCGACAACATCGATGTACTGTGGAGACCTCACGCCCCACGTGTTGAGCAATTCGGCGGTACGTCCACCCGGCCTCCCGCATGCCCACTATACGCCCTCGCTAAAAGTCCGTCAACTGCACATACGGTTCACGTCCACGCTGTCGCGGCATGCTACCAGTGTTAAAGACTGCGATGGAGCTCCGTATGCCACGGCAAACTGGCTGACACTGACGGCGGCGGTGCACAAATGCTGCGCAGCTAGCGCCATTCGACGGCCAACACCGCGGTTCCTGGTGTGTCCGCTGTGCCGTGCGTGTGATCATTGCTTGTACAGCGCTCTCGCAGTGTCCGGAGCAAGTATGGTGGGTCTGACACACCGGTGTCAATGTGTTCTTTTTTCCATTTCCAGGAGTGTAGCTCGTGTGGCCCATCCTAGAGAATTGCTCAAGTGTGAGCCCTGGCACCGAATCGGACCAACAGTTGATAGTAACATCACACACATCCATGCTCGAGGCAGGATTCGAACCTGCGACCGTAGCAGCAGCGCGGTTCGGGACTGAAGCGCCTAGAACCGCTCGGCCACAACGGCCGGCAATCATGAGGATAGGATTAGAATAATTACAGCAGGCACAGAGGCATTTAAACAATTATTCTTCCCGCGCTCCAAACGTGAATGAAAAGGGAAGAAACCCCAATAACTGCTACAATCGGACGTACCCTCTGCCATGCACTTTACCGTCGTTTGCAGAGTATAGATGTACATTAGGTGAGTAGGAGAGGGGGGGAGGGGGACTCATTTTAGTTTCGCGGTGAATGCGGAAGTAATTTCGAGATTTCACGATAAATGATTCTGGGTGCACTTGCTACTAGTCCAGTTTACACGTTCCGTCTTTCTTCACACTGACAACGTCTACTTGTGTGACGGGGCAGGATTCAACTTTGGTTTCTGAAGATCAATTTTCCTAGGAGAGATAGAGTGCTGCTCTCTCCCTGACATCTGACACTCCGCCCCCTTCCATGAAATAACATTTTTTTTTTTTTTTTTTTGCCATTTAATACTACACTCTCCCGACTTCTCTCTTCTTCCAGTTCCTCGCCCTACGTAAACTCCCTCCCTTCCATACCTCTTCCTTCCACCTCACCTTCTACCTCTTTACCCAACAAATTTTACTAATTTTCCTCTATAGTAAGAATTGATTGTAATAACACGTCGTGCATCAGTAGAAACGGTTAACAGGGATTTGAAGCTAGTGTGTTTGAATTGCTTTATTATGCAACTTCAGGCCGATAACTTTTGTCTAGAAGAATTTGTCCGATGAGAATGGTTATCCAGCGGCTGATGCTAGTATGTTAGCATTTCTTTATTGTGTAACTCCAGGCCGATAACTTTTTTCTAAAAGATTTTGAGCAATCATTAACTGCGAAAACTCAGCAACTTTCAGAGTCTACAGTTTCGTATTGTTTCCTCCTTTCGTTAGTCCTTTGTACTTACGGGTACTTCTTTTTATTTTTTAGATCTGAAGATGACTGTTATGCATCATTGAAACTAGTCGTCATTTATTTATGTCATGCAACACAGACAGTAGAAATAAACTTTTCTCATATGAGAATGCCGTTTGATGACTTTCTGTGTTATGCCTACGTGACTTCAAACCAAATCCATGACACGGACCGCCGCAATCAGGTCTCTATACTGGCTTTCAAGAGGGGCAGGAGCCAAAGAGGCAGCTTTTCTGGGGTTTTCTGCAGTTTTCGCGGACTACTTGAGCCGGGTCTCGGAATGGTTTCAAAGCCCCCAGCGATTTCCCGTCCTATACATTCCCGTGCTCCGTCCCTAGTAATTGGGTGTCGACGAGCCCTAGAACTTTGAACTGTCTATAGAACTGGGTCTGTCGTTCATTGGTACCGACTTCTACAAAACACTTTTACGTCATCCTTAGATTTATAATTGACGGTATTTTAGTACAGTGCCGAATCCAGAAAATAAACGTGTTGTTCAGAAAGGAATTTCTCCACGTCCTGAACAAGATTTCATTGAGAGTTGCAGCACTGAAATATAGCCAGCTGAACACTCTTTGCAACTTCCTAGACGTGCCGATTGCCATTTGGTACATTATCACTGGTAGTTGATATACTTTCTATTTATTTATTTATTTATCGTATTGCTTCCTTCGGACCACTTCTCTCTATTTATGTAACAGGTCATGTTTGTAACATTTTTTGGAGTTTTTAATTGATTACCGAGTTTTGCCTTACCCTGACAATAATAATAATGACAATAATAGCAATAATAATAATAAGAGTAATAATGATAAAGTTAGGAAGAGGACGCAAAAATATAAAAAAAATGGCCTTGCACTTGCAGATGATTTTGCTATACTTTCCGAAAATGTGGCATCTATTATAACACAAATAAATCTCCTGGAAGAAATAGCCAGCAGAACTGGCTTAAGAATTTCTGCAGAAGAAACAAAATTCGTAACAAACTTTAACGATGCTCCAAAATTCCTGAAAACAAGTATTGAACAAACAGAGAGGATAAAAAAATTCTAATACGTAGGGGAGATAATACAAGAAAATGCTTGGACAAATCTGCGATGGAGGAAAGATTGCATAAAATGGGGAGAGCATATGGTATTATCAAAGACTTTTACAATAAAAAGTGCCTATCCAAAAATGCAAAAATAAGGCATTACAATACTGCAGTAAAACCAGAATGCCTATATGCAAGCGAATGCCTAGCATTAAACTATAATTTAGATGAATTAGAAGTACTAGAAATGCGAATTATAAGGAAAATATTATGAGCAGAAAACACAGCAGAAGGTTGGAAATTACGAAGTAATGCTGAAATATACCATAAGATAGAAAATATTTCAAACGTAATGAGGAAAAGAAGATTCATGTTTTTCGGACATTTATTTCGAATGCAAGACAGTAGATTAACTAAGAAGACTCTCAAATATTTGTGGCGTGAGACTTCCACAAGTTGGGTCAACGAAGTAAAAAAGGAATTAGAAAGAAACAATATAAAAACAGAAGATGTAAACAATAGAGAAGCCTTTCGGAAAAAAGTACTGAAAATGGAAGGATTCCAAGGCAGGGTAGCTAAAATGACTGGTTCAGAATGGTCTGAAGACAGGAAGAAGAAACATAGTGAACAGATGAAAGCATACTGGACGAAAAGAACAAAGAACGGAAAAATGGAAATTGGGACGTGGTCCTTACATGGCCTATTCGCAGTTAAAAAAAAGTATATGATAAAAAAGATACGCATAGAAGATGTTCCACCTAAGAGTCGTCAGGGGAATTTTCTCTCGTGTTTCGGCAGATATTTACAGCTTCGTTTTTCCGATGTGTAGCTGAAGTCACACCAAACAAATAGTGCTCATCATGTCTTTCATGCGACGCCCATGGTCGAAGGAAATCGTCAGTTTGTTTCCCGTTACAAACAAAAGTGTTTTTATAGTGGGTATTTTGATATTCATTCCATAGAGCGGTCCCAGATTAGTCTAGTGGAATATTCCGTTTACCTATATGTATTAACAGGAATAGTAAAACACGAAGAATAACTGTTACTCGAGCAGCGACTGAGCAGAACTTTTGCACAGTGGCAGCAATCAGTGCCGGTCATGGCGGTGCTGTGGCTACTGGAGTAATGGTTATTCTTTGAGTTTCACTGTTCCTGTTAACACATATCGACAAAAAAAATATTGCACTAGATTAATGTGGGATCGCTGTATGGGATGAACATCAAAATCCATTTTTTTAAATACTTTTGTTTGTAATGGCAAACAAACTGACGATTTCCTTCGACCACGGGCGTCGCAGGAAAGACATGATGAGCACTATCTGTTTGATCTGACTTCAGCTACACATCGGAAAAACGAAGCTGCAAATATCTGCCGAAACACGAGAGAAAATTCCCCTGACGACTATTAGGAGGGACACTTCTTCTTTTTCGGGTATCTTTGCCACGCATCGGTGGAGATTCGTTCTTGTAACAGATTTGTAACAAAATGGTTCGAATGGCTCTGAGCGCTATAGGACTTTAACTTCTGAGGTCATCAGTCCCCTAGAATTTAGAACTACTTAAACCTAACTAACCAAAGGACATCACACACATCCATGCCCGCGGCAGGATTCGAACCTGCGACCGTAGCGGTCGCGCGGTGCCGTACTGTAGCGCCTAGAACGGCTCGGCCACCCCATTGGTAACATATTTGGTGTGGTTAATTTAAGGGGTCACCAGATGCCCTTCCCGTCGCCACTAAGTTATGGAATATGTGTATCCCAAGTGTCTACGTGTACTGTTATTCATGTGAAAGTGAGCGAAAATTTTCTAGATGTATGAGGGGTTACCCAAACAATCCGGAATTATTTTTTTAAAGCTACATATTTTCAAATTGTTTAGAAAACAACATTATCCCCTTCAAAATACTCTCCATTACAGCTAATACGAGGGCCGTTCAGAAAGTAACCTCCGGTTGATTTAAAAAAATACACCAAGTTAAATAAAAATATTTTAATATATACATCTTACAACTACATCTTTGCACTATTTTTCTACATAGTCTCCATAGCGATTGAGGCACTTATCGTATCTCTTCACAAGCTTTGAAATTCCTTCTGCATAAAAATCACCCGCTTGTGCCTGGAGCCAGCCTGTGACCGCATCTTTGAGCTCTTCGTCGTCATCAAACCGCTGTGACCCGAGCCATTTCTTCAAATGCGTGAAGAGGTGATAATCACTTGGCGCCAGGTCTGGGCTGTAAGGTGGATGGTTGATAACGTCCCACTTGAAGGACTCAAGAAGGGCCGTTGTTCTGCGAGCAGTGAGGACGGGCGTTATCGTGCAAAAAAACGATACCGGAAGTCAGCATACCACTGCGTTTGTTCTGTATAGCCCGTCGTAACTTTTTTATTGTTTCACAGTACACGTCTTGATTAATGGTCGTACCACGTTCCATGAATTCAACCAACAACACCCCTTTGGCATCCCAAAACACCGTTGCCATCAGTTTTCTGGCAGAAAAATCTTGCGAGGCTTTTCTTGGTTTGGTAGGCGAATTTGAATGTGCCCACATCTTTGATTGTTCTTTTGTCTCAGGGTTCACGTACTTAATCCGGGTTTCGTCACCGGTTACGATTCTGTTTAACAATGGTTCTCCTTCGTCCTCATAACGTGACAGAAAGTCTAATGCAGAGGCCATTCTTTGAGTTTTGTGGTGGTCGGTAATAATTTTGGGCACCCATCGTGCACAGAACTTACGGTAACCCAATCTTGCTGTCACTATCTCGTACAAGAGAGTCTTAGAAATCTGTGGAAAACCAGTAGACAACTCCGACATTGAGAAACGTCGATTGTCACGAACTTTTGCGGCCGGCCGGAGTGGCCGTGCGGTTCTAGGCGCTACAGTCTGGAACCGGTTCGAATCCTGCCTCGGGCATGGATGTGTGTGATGCCCTTAGGTTAGTTAGGTTTAATTAATTCTAAGATCTAGGCGACTAATGACCTCAGAAGTTAAGTCGCATAGTGCTCAGCGCCATTTGAACCATTTTGAACTTTTGCATCAACTGTCTGAACGAGTTCATCAGTCACCAATGATGGTCTACCACTCCTCTCTTCATCATGAACGTTTTCTCGTCCACTTTTAAATAAACGTACCCATTCACGGACTACTCCTTGACTCATAACTCTTTGTCCGTACACGGCACAAAGCTCACGATGAATAGCTGCTGCAGAATATCCTTTGGCTGTAAAAAACCTTATGACAGCACGCACTTCACATTTGGCGGGGTTTTCTATTGCAGCACACATTTCAAACTGCCACAAAAACTAAACTAGCGCAGGTACGACGTTCACTCGACCACGGCTTGATGCCGACTGACCTGTTGAGTGCGTGAACGCACAGATGGCGTCGCTACTCCCCCCATAACCCGCACTGTGACCAATCGGAGGTTACTTTCTGAACCGCCCTCGTACATTTGTTCGACCAGTGCTTCCACTGTTTGAAACATTTTTTGTAGTCATTTTTAGAAATAGCTGAAAGCTCCTCCTTCGTTTTTTTTCTAACTTCCTCAATGTTGTCAAATCGGTGTCCTTTCAAGCCCCTTTTCATGCTTGGATATAAGAAAAAAACGCACGGAGCCAGATCAGGCGAGTAAGGTGCGTGGAGCAGCGGACCTATATCATTTTTAACCAAAAACTGTCTAACAGAGACGGCTGTTTTGCGTTGTCATGGTAGAAGAAATAGTCTCCTGTCTGCCACAAATTCGCTGAACCGAGCCCCGAGATAAGCCACTAATCACTGACAGTTGATCAACTGTCTTTGTCTGTCGACGGTTTGTAGGCTCTCGACTTTTTCCAATATTTTCATCGATTCGAGCACTTGATGGACGTCCAGACCGAGGTTTGCCATCAATCGACATGTTGCCATTGTTAAGTCGTGCAAACCACTCGTACACTTGAGTTTTTTCCATAGCGTCTTCTTGCTAAGCCGTTTTCAACACTAAAACAGTTTCAGCAGCATTTGTACCGAGTAGAACGAAACAAGAACAAAACAGTGCTAGCAAAAACAATCACTGCAGATGAACAAGACAAGCTAGCTCGACCACACAGGCGGCACTGAACTGGCAATGAGTTGTGCTGTAGCAGCAAAAATGCGTACGACACAAGCTCCGCCCACGGCAACGTTATTCCGTCTTTTGTTTTCTCTTTTGGGCGTCCGCTCATATTCGAATCGTGTAACTGAGACGAGACTTTGGTAACAGCCCAGTATTCACCTCGTAGGATGCGGGAAGCTGCCTAAAAACCACATCCAGGCTGGCCGACTCACCGACCCTAGGGTTAATCCGCTTGGCGGATTCAATCGGGGACAAACGCGCTTCCCAGTTTAACGCGCACTGCAATCCGGGCGGGTGAACTCTTAGGAGACAGGTATAGGGAATCCCTCCAAAGAGTCGTCAGGCGCATTTTTCTCTTGTGTTTCGGCAGATATATGTAGGATGAACCAGAACTCCACTGGCAGAACTTCGGAGGTAGTTCAGGGATACTTTCCGAATACTTTGGTATACCGAACTCGTCGCCTCCGGTGTGGGTCGTTAGAGAGTAATTATATTCCGATTGATTTCTTTCTCACTCCTTGCGTCGGTATCGCATTGAAAATATCTGCACAACAGTGCAAATGCCGACGGTACGCCCTGTGTGTCTTGATTGGAAACGAACTTGTTGCATTCACTCACGGTATTCGCTGTTGACAACAGTGAGACCTGCTTTACTCTTGGTCCTCAAGCTTGCACTCACTACTGCTCGGCCCTGTCCCGTCTCGAGTTGGTTTTTTATTCGTCAGTGTTAGTTGTACGTCAACAGTGATACACATCTACTGTATGTGGACAGGTTCACTGATGAAGAATCGTCCGATAGGCATCTCGCCTACGGGCTCACTGAATCCAGTGGAAAAGTGGCACGATGACGATGTGCTCAGTTGTTGCCGCAAGGACGGCAACCATGTGACAGTAGTTTTGCATCTGTTCACAGGTGCCCAGGAATAACAGCATCCTTTACGTTACTACGTTTTGGAGCTTGCGTAGTTACGGGTTATTCACTGTTACAGAAACCAAGATAATTCTGGCAACAAACCCGTATAAATCATAATTACATTATTACCACAGTCTAACTTGTCAGTCGCGACACTGCGTCTCGTTTTTTGGTACCCACGACGATAGCAGCGCTCCAGTCGGCCAGCAAACGACACACCTGAATACGATGTTGGATGAGCGCGAATACTAATGTTTATATTGATATGTAACATAGTTTTTACAATAGCGAGTGCATGTAGTGCCACAAAAATCGATAATAATTATACAATGACACCACATTCGTCGTCTTTTAGTTTCCTAAGCACCTGGGAGGTATGAAACGGCACATTACAGGACAGTTTATATACGATTCTCTTGTAACTTACAGATATTTACTGAATAACGTCGTTTACCTTAAATGGTTCAAACGATTCAAATGACTCTGAGCACTATGGGGCTTAACATCTGAGGTCATCAGTCCCCTAGAACTTAGAACTACTTAAACCTAATTAACCCAAGGACATCACACACATCAATGCCCGAGGCAGGATTCGAACCTGCGACCGTAGCAGTCGCGCGGTTCCGGACTGAGGCGCCTAGAACCGCTCGGCCACCGCAGCCGGCTCGTTTACCTTCAATAACAAGAAAGACCTGACTTTTTGCCGAGACAGTCGTATATATCCCCAACAAAGCGGAGTGTTTTTTTTTCGCTACACTTTCAACCAAATCAGTGAATTTGGAACGTAGGAAACCTATATGGGATGTATTACCTACATTATTTAAAATACAAATAACCTACCGCATATGCGGCTTAAGAGGAAACCACACAGATGTGATAAAAAACCATCAAAAGCAATAAAACTGTTTCCCAACACAGGAGAAACCAACTGGATAATTATTGCTAAATCGCAGCATGAACGGCACGAATCTTCAACACATTAGCTTTTGAAGCAAAAATAATTTCATTTAGAAAAATATCCCTGTATTGGACAGTCGAGTGAAGTGTAATATGGGGGAATCATTAGGCTCTTTTAAGCGTCAAGAAAAGTGCCTATGATAATACGAAGGTAATCCCAAATGTAAGGTCTCCTATTTTTTTATAAGTACAGAACTCCCTTTGTGTGGCAGTTGGTCACACTGTTATGAAGAGTGCTTCATGCGCTGTGTGTATACATGCGCACGCCGCGCTGAGGCGCTCAGTCTTGGCTTGGCAGCCGTTGAGACGGGACTTCCCTTTGGATGTTACCACCAAGTGCGAATTGCGCGCAGTTATTCGGTTTTTGAACGCAAATGGCAGTGCGCCGATTGAAATCCATCGCCAACTGACGGAAGTGTATGGTGAGTCGTGCATGGATGTCAAAAATGTTCGTAAGTGGTGTAGAGAGTTTGCAGCTGGTCGGACCGATATTCACGACGAACAAACGAGCGGGAGACCGTCAATTTCTGAGGAGACAGTATTGAAGGTTGAGCAAAGCATACGTGAAGATCGGCGGATCACCCTGGATGATCTCTGCACGTTGGTTCCTGAGTTTCCCGAAGCACCGCTCACAGAATTTTAACGGAAACATTAAACTACCGGAAGGTGTGCGCAAGATGGGGTGACACGCATGCTGACTGAGGACCACGCGCGGCAACGAGTTTATGCTTCCCGCGCATTTCTTCACCGCCTTGCAGCCGAACAGGACAACTTTCTGGAATAAATTTTCACGAGTGACGAAGCCTGGGCGTACCACTTTACACCTGAGACTAAGCAACAATCACGGCAGTGGCGGCATCCTTCTTCGCCAAAGCCGCGGAAATTCAAACAAACACAGTCTGCCCATAAAGTCATGACAACCGTTTTTTGGGATCGGAAAGGGATATTGTTGGTCGACTTTTTGCCCACTGGGACCACAATTAACGCTGACAGGTACTGTGAGACTCTGAAAAAACTCAAACGGGCAATTAAGAACGGAGAAGAGGAATGTTGAGGAAGGGCGTACACATTCTCCATTACAACGCTCGCCCACACATCGCTCGGCAAACCGTTGCTCTCCTGCAACAGTTTCAGTGGAACATAATCACCCACCCACCGTATAGTCCTGACTTGGCGCCCAGTGACTATCACCTGTTCCCTAGGTTAAAAGAACATTTGGCCGGGAAGTGATTCAGCTCCGACGACGAGGTGGAAGAAGAGGTTCATTACTTTCTGAACAGCATGGCGGCGAGCTGGTATGATATGGGCATACAAAAACTGCCACAGCGTCTACAAAAATGCATCGACAGAAATGGTGATTATGTCGAAAAATAGCTAAATGTTCAAGCTGTAAACTGATGTAAACCATTGTAGAAATAACAGGTGTATGTACTTGTAAAAAAATAGGAGACCTTACTTCTGGGATTACCCTCGTAACAAAAGAAATTTATTGTTTTCATGCAAGAAATGTGTTTATATTCTCTTCCTTTCTACGGAGTAAGCTGTAAATACACACACACATTCGAAAGAATTTCCTCATGAATAAGTAGTAGCTTACGTCATTTAATCTGTATGGTTCGGCTGTTTTCACTTGTATTTCACTATACTTCATACCTCTTGGTAATTTACTAATACATGGGACACAAAAATATAACTGCTACTTCGTTAATTTGCTAGGAAATAATAGAAACAAACATTATCCTTACGACATATGGGACTGACTGCCTGCTTTCTCAACGCTTGGAGCGCCAGTGTCGCTCCAGCTGTCAAACGACGATAACCAGAGTGTCCTGAATGTATGTATTAGACCGTTGTTATTACTGTGTTACGAGCCACCGGAAACCACAGGTCCCTTGTACCAAAATACTCAGAAAATATCCCTGGACAAACTCCGAAATTTCGTCTGCGAAGTTCTAGTTCACCCAGCATATACAACGTGTCCTAGAAAAATGGTCACCTTTCAGGCATGTGACAGGAATTCACATCTTAAAAACTGTACACAGCTCGTTAGATACTGTGAAACAAATCTCATCTACTTTAACCTCTCTGCTTTCCATAGTTTCAGAGGTGATGGTATTGACCGAAACAAGAAAAAATGTTCGGTAAACATGGTCTCTGAAATGCATATCTTAAGATCTATGGACAGTTGCTTAGTAGAAGAGGTGTGTTCCACAGTAGCGAAGATGAAGAAGTGCTCATAGTACTTAAGGTAGCCCATTTTTACTGGACTTTTTTTCTTGTTTTGGCTGATACTACCACCTCTCAAAAAATGGAAAGCAAAGAAGCAGTAGAAGAGATTTGTTTCAGAGTACCTAAGATGAAGAAGCCCTCATTGCTCTGAAGGTATTCATTTTAGAGATTCTGTTTACCAGACTGTTTTGCTTAGAATGCTCCTTCGAGACACATAGTTAATAGTAAGAGCCTTCTACAGAGAGCCCTACGGACAGTTTGAGAGAATACTGTCACCAGAAAAAATTATGAGTGCAGTTATATACAGTTATTTAAACTGACAAGCAATAAGCATGTTTTACTATGGTAGAGGGCGTAATCGCTCTGAGCACTCGCGCAATTGCGCTTAACATGGGGACGAATCAGACGGATGAAAGAAACGTCTTTCGTGAGCAATTTTTAATCCATTTCACCTACAGCTTTTGCAACAGCCTGGAACCAGATGATTATCCACTTAGATCACAGTTTCCGGAGTGGCATCTTCAACAGCGTCAAATGCGTCCTACGTTTCCATTCTCTCTGCTGTTTACAGATGAAGCAACATTCGGGCCTGAAGGGGTCTTCAACATCCACAGTTAGTATGTTTCGAGTGAAGTTAATCCGCATGCCACATTTACTCGCGCCAATCAATTGCGGTTATACGTGAATGTGTGGGCCTTATATCCCACCTAGGCCATTGAATCACAAGTATTATTAAAATTTCCTCGCCATAGCATTGCCAGAAATGACGTGCCGTTCGTTAAAAGACAGTGCTTGTGGTTCCAGCATGAAGGGGCTTCGGCACATTTCACTCGTCCTGAGCGTCGGTTCTTGAACCGACAGTTTCCAGAAACGTGGATTCGCAGTGGTGGTCTTGTACCACGGCTTTAGAGATCGCCTTATTTGACGGCTCTGGACCTTTTTGTGTGGGTGGAGATAAGGAACCTTGTTTACAAAACTCCTGTTGAATCAGAAGCGAACTTGGATGCCCGGATAGTAGCAGCATCAGTCGAAATTATGAACACTCCTGCAGTTTTTGGCCGTGTTAGACACAGGATGTCCCACCTGTGTAACCCCTGTTTACAAGTCAGTCTTCTCCATCGTATTAAGGCCTGTGAGATAGACCGATTCTGTCGGTGAACGTGAGTGAGGTGGGAGTGAATGAATGAGTGTAATTTTACAAGTTTGCTTCTCGCTGTGTGACAACAATTTTAGTCATTTTATCCACATTTCTTTTTTTTAACATGTGTGTGGGTCCTGATAACGTCGAAATCGAGCGCCCATAAAATCCAGACACACACATATACACAAACACACACACACACACACACCACAAGCCAATGGAGGCAAGTTTGAACCTCTGATTGAAGTAATTGTGTTGTGTTAATGTTGTTGGCTCTTGCTGATGAAGAATTAAAACTTGTTTCTATTATTTTTTGTCCTCACAGGAAAATGTATTAGAAAAAGTGTTTTCATTGTCCCATGTACCTCCCCCAAAGTCTGCTAACTTAATTAATTTTCATCCAGAGAAACGGTTTCAAAAAAACATCTCTGTGGAAAACATGACTTCAGAGAAAAATCTACATCTACATCTACATCCACACTCCGCAAGCCACCTGACGGTGTGTGGCGAAGGGTTCGGTTCTCCCTTCTAGTCCACTCTCGTATTGTTCGTGGAAAAAAAGATTGTCGGTATGGCTCTGTGTGGGCTCTAATCGCTCTGATTTTATCTTCATGGTCTCTTCGCGAGATATACGTAGGAGGATATTTGTTTCGAGGACCCTTTCATCCTCTCAGAGTTTGTCGGTTCAAGTAATTTTCAAACTGTGTAAATGACGTTACTCTTCTATGTCTGTCGTACGAATCAAGTTTTTTTGTGTTTGAAAACAGAGCAAGGGAACTGTTTACCACTGTACTGCACGGCACCGTCGCCGAGGTGACTTGGGCCTGACGCGATACTGAGGGGTCCCCGTTCAAATGGCGCCGTCTGTCATCTGGGTTGCGTGCGGACGTTCTACGACGCAACACTGCCATTCGCCTTTCCCAACACTGTGATGCACTCGCTTGCGCTCCCGTTATTCACGCTCAAGCTTCTGTGGTGAGGTTGTGAGGGATGGGAGGGATTCTGTAATTGCCGTAGCCTTACAAATTTTCGTATATCCATAATTGAAACGGGCGACTTGGGAAATCAGCTAGTATAATATATGTTAAAAAATGACGAAGTTCCTCCAGCTGCATTAAGGTGTTGGTTTTATTGGCAACTAGTTTCGATGTTGTTACAACATCATCTTCAGGCCCTACTTATTGACAGTAACCGTATGTGTTGATCAGTTACTACCAGCCTTCCGCAAGAAACACGCCTATCTCACCACTGACTACTAGTGTTAGACACATACGGTTACTTTCAACAAGTATGGGCCTGAAGATGATGTTGTAACAACATCAAAACTAGTTGCCAATAAAACCAACACCTTAATACAGCTGGAGGAGTTTTGTCATTTTTTAACATACCTTACAAATTTGTCTTTTTCTTGACGGGAAATGATGTTAGCAATAGTAAAAGTTCTTACAGGTGGCTTCTGTCTCGGGTTCTTCGACCGACGTTTGTCTGATGATTTTTCTGACGTGTCGCCAGCACGACTGGTTGACACTGTCAAACTTTCAAAAGGTTCAAATGGCTTTGAGCACTATGGGACTTAACATCTGAAGTCATCAGTCCCCTGGAACTTAGAACTACTTAAACCTAACGAAAGTAAGGACATCACACACATCCAGCATGCGAACGTGCGACCGTAGCGGTCGCGCGGTTCCAGACTGTAGCGTCTAGAACCGCTCGCCCACAACGGCCGGCTGTCAAAGTTGCACCCACCATTCGCTGGCGATGGATTGGAGTCGAGTTCGCGGCCGCAGAGTATCTGATTATGTGTACCTGGCGTGCAAACGTCCAAGGGCTCCTCCGTGGTCATTACCGCTGTGGTTCTTGCCTTGCTACCTGCAATGGTCGTTCGCTGCAGCACGGGAATCCAGGATCCATTCATCTCGAGGGTTTCTTCTTTCTTGTTGAAGCTGTTGTCGTGTTTGTGTATTTCTCTGAATAAGCGGGTGTGGTAGCTCTTCTCTACTGCCAGAAACTTCCGTGTTTTTCCTTACTCAGTTCACTGTGGTTTGCAAGTTATATCCGTTTCATCCTACTTCATTCTCTTAAAGTTGGCCGTGAAATTTCGAAACTGATATAAGTTAAAATATAGACGCTTCAGCAAAAATGTTGTTTGGGGGAGGGCGGGATGGACACCACAACCCCTGTGATCGGCCCCTCCCCCTTTTGGAGCTGCGCATCGTTGCACTCAAGACTGGTAGTGGTCCACGCATTCGTCGAATTCACGTTTCGTTAAAAAAAATTGAAAGACAAACTGAACGTGTTGAGCAAGGGACTGCATCAGACACTTGCTGTTCAAATTAGTTGACGTTTGGCAGCGAGCGGCCTGCTTCCGCCAGCGACGCCCCAGCGGCAAGTGGGGTGTACACTACTGCCACTGTCAGCTCTTTCTCTCTCTCTCTCTCTCTCTCTCTCTCTCTGTGTGTGTGAGTGTGTGTTTGTGTGTGTGTGTGTGTTTTGCCACTTCTTCTGCGCAACGCATTGTGCCTGCCAGTTTTCAGCTACAAAACTTTCCCTGATGCGGAAAATTCTAAGAAAAACAAAACTCCGCTCCTAATTAAGATTAGCAACACCTTTTCATATTCCATTCATTGACTGTTCCGTGGTTCTGGGTAGAATATTTCATATATTACAAATGAAAACACACACGATACTGCTGTATAATTCTACAATATTTGCTCTTTATTTCAAAAACTGGTTTTCGGCTATTACATCGTCACCAGGTACAAAGATAACTATGTGGTGCAGTAAAATTTTTGTAGGGTCAAAGGTTTGAAACTGGTGCATCTAATGCGTTTACCGAGTATCTTGGCTTCCAAAGATGAAAACTGCTAACGTTTGATTTAGTACTAAAACAGGAGAAATTATTTAAGTAGAAACGCGATTCAGGATTATATATATGACACATTAACAGATCAGCTGCATAACAAATTACAACAACTGAACAATAAACTTTTATAATATGTTCCAAGACAGTGGCTGTACAAAATAATCTTTTTGGATAAAATAACTTTAGGTATCGGACCACGTCAATATAAACTACTAAAGCTACAATCTGCTGACGTTTAGACCTACTTGTTGCCGTCCTCTTCACGGCAGTTCAGTCTTATCCTTAACAGGTCCTAAGTCGGAAACAGATAAGACATATACTAGTGAGATGAAACAGGTAAGTGACGTAGTAAGTGAAGTAGAAAAAATCTTTAGCAGGGTAATAAAGGAAAAATATGGAGCATGTGACTATTTGAATGGACATAGACTAAGAATATATATATATATATATATATATATATATATATATATATATATATATGGCCTGGATGGGCCACTTCTAACTGCAGATACTACTAAGTTGTAAATTTCCCATTTTACTCACATGCTCTATTTCTTCCTTGCTCCCCTGTTAAAAATTTTCACTTCGCATAATCACAGCTGCTTCACTTACCTGCTTAATCTCACTAGTACATCTTATCTGTTTGTAATTTAGGGCCTGTTAAACACATTATTTTGTTCAGCTACTTTCTTGGAACATGTTACCAAACTTTATTGTTCAATTTATTTTCTTCTCAGGACGACTGTTGTAATTTTTTATTTAGTTCATTAGGTAATGTGTCACATACACTCCTGGAAATTGAAATAAGAACACCGTGAATTCATTGTCCCAGGAAGGGGAAACTTTATTGACACATTCCTGGGGTCAGATACATCACATGATCACACTGACAGACCCACAGGCACATAGACACAGGCAACAGAGCATGCACAATGTCGGCACTAGTACAGTGTATATCCACGTTTCGCAGCAATGCAGGCTGCTATTCTCCCATGGAGACGATCGTAGAGATGCTGGATGTAGTCCTGTGGAACGGCTTGCCATGCCATTTCCACCTGGCGCCTCAGTTGGACCAGCGTTCGTGCTGGACGTGCAGACCGCGTGAGACGACGCTTCATCCAGTCCCAAACATGCTCAATGGGGGACAGATCCGGAGATCTTGCTGGCCAGGGTAGTTGACTTACACCTTCTAGAGCACGTTGGGTGGCACGGGATACATGCGGACGTGCATTGTCCTGTTGGAACAGCAAGTTCCCTGGCCGGTCTAGGAATGGTAGAACGATGGGTTCGATGACGGTTTGGATGTACCGTGCACTATTCAGTGTCCCCTCGACGATCACCAGTGGTGTAAGGCCAGTGTAGGAGATCGCTCCCCACACCATGATGCCGGGTGTTGGCCCTGTGTGCCTCGGTCGTATGCAGTCCTGATTGTGGCGCTCACCTGCACGGCGCCAAACACGCATACGACCATCATTGGCACCAAGGCAGAAGCGACTCTCATCGCTGAAGACGACTCGTCTCCATTCGTCCCTCCATTCACGCCTGTCGCGACACCACTGGAGGCGGGCTGCACGATGTTGGGGCGTGAGCGGAAGACGGCCTAACGGTGTGCGGGACCGTAGCCCAGCTTCATGGAGACGGTTGCGAATGGTCCTCGCCGATACCCCAGGAGCAACAGTGTCCCTAATTTGCTGGGAAGTGGCGTTGCGGTCCCCTACGGCACTGCGTAGGATCCTACGGTCTTGGCGTGCATCCGTGCGTCGCTGCGGTCCGGTCCCAGGTCGACGGGCACGTGCACCTTCCGCCGACCACTGGCGACAACATCGATGTACTGTGGAGACCTCACGCCCCACGTGTTGAGCAATTCGGCGGTACGTCCACCCGGCCTCCCCCATGCCCACTATACGCCCTCGCTCAAAGTCCGTCAACTGCACATACGGTTCACGTCCACGCTGTCGCGGCATGCTACCAGTGTTAAAGACTGCGATGGAGCTCCGTATGCCACGGCAAACTGGCTGACACTGACGCCGGCGGTGCACAAATGCTGGTGTGTCCGCTGTGCCGTGCGTGTGATCATTGCTTGAACAGCCCTCTCGCAGTGTCCGGAGCAAGTATGGTGGGTCTGACACACCGGTGTCAATGTGTTCTTTTTTCCATTTCCAGGAGTGTATTTCATTTAAGTTAAGTAATCTTACATCGTATTTTCACTCAAATAATTATTCTCGTTTTAAACTTAAAATATTAACAATTGTCATCTATGGAAACCGAGATACTCTGTAGATGTACTAGTTGGATCTTTGATTCAACAAAAATTTCTCTATACCTCACTGTTATCTTCGTACCTGATAATGGCACGGCAGCCGAAAACCAGTTTGTGAAATAAATAACAAATATTGTACAATATTACAACCAGTATCGTGTGTCTTTTCATTCATAAGAATTTTTTATGCTTCGGACATTATATGGATCAATACCGGCGAGCCAAAACATTATGGCCAACTGCTTAACAACGCGTTGTTCCACCACTGGAACATACTATCAGGGATTCTGCATGGTATGCGTTCGGCACGTGATCGGTAGGTTTCCGGATATACATGGTGTCAGATATAGGTCACGCTATTCCCGTAAATTACAGGCCTGTGACGAATGAGCGCCGAGCCCAGCGTGATACTGTGTTGTGGATGGTAGTCGACGAAAAAAAAGTATTTCAGTGAATTCAATAGGTTTCCTGATATGATGTGATGAGCCGTTTCCCAGTCGGGAAAATGTTCATTTCTAAAACCATTAACTTAGCTCCGGCCTTAATTGAACGGCTTAATTCAATAGTGGTACAAATTCATTACCTCCACTTTTCTGTCTATAATGCTTCTGACATTAATGGTCCAAACAAACAGAAAGAAAGGTTCATCTCTAGCAAGAAGCCATATGCTTGAATATTTCTAGTATCTCAACTACAGATTTTTCAGCGCTTATTTAACTTTAGGACTCTGTATCTCACAATGAACAAAAATGGACTTGTACCGCTATTGAAATAAACCCTCCAATTAAAATTAAGAATAAATTTTTCAAATGCTTGCAGACACTGTAGATGTCTATACCATACAAGAAATTCAGTTTTATTTCGTGGTTTTTGTAGGAGAGAGAGAGCCTTAAGAGCTGTTTTCTACCGCGGTGGAGAGTGGATCTCTATGGTCGCTCCCTGCAGACAGTATTTGTCGCGACGACGTTCCAATGTCGAACCTTAACATTAGATAATAACCAATTTAAATCATCCCTTTTATATTGTGAAGGTTGGTTAAAGTCCTGAGAGCCTACAAAACACTCGCAATGATGCTATTGTTGATGCAGTATGCCATGCGATAGTGAAGAAATTGACGTTAAGGGAGATTGCTAAAGAGTTTGGGATCATCAAAGATACTGAAGAATAAGCAATTTCCGTAAGAACTTACAAACACACAAAGTGTTGCGAAATTTCAAGCCAAATTGGTGTAGAGAATAGATGGAAGAGAGACAATTCTTTCTTGACGTTTCGCGGAGCATACTAGACATTATCAGTTCTGATCTGGAGTGTCTTAACAGCGTGGTAGGTGTAGATGAATGACGGGTGTATGAGTACAAAAGCAGGGACTTACGACTGCTCATCTTCACCCACTCCCTCTTTTATTTTCATAATATCTTCAAGGTTCTTTCCTTTATATTAGCCTTTGCCCTTCTATATATTCCTACCTTCAGTCTTCTCTTCTTTTCTTTGCTTTGCTTTGTCCTGGCTTGCCATCGGAACTCTTGATATTCATATACATATTATATAAACACAAATGCATTTAGCAGTTTCGAAGGATGGACCACAATGCCTGCGTCAGTTTCCTGACGTCCTACTTCGCAACAGTAATCCGAAATCCAGTATCATAAGTGAATTGTACGTAACAGATCGACCGCTAGCGTGAGTAACCTTCGGTGAGAGACCAGCTGTTAGCTATCACATGGCCATTCATTCAGACCGGAGCTGTGATAAAGGTTATCATCAACGTGGCCGAACTTTAAACACGTTACGTAAATAGAGATGCGGTTGAAGTACTTCGAAAGGCTTTTAATGCTGAAACGCCCGCTAAGTCACGCAGGGCTAACAGGTAATTAGGATTGTGGAAAGGGCCAAGGGAGTTGCGGTTGGATTCATTTCACAATTGTAATTTATTATCATTTAGTTCACAAATACACTTTTGAAAGAAATTTGCTTCGCAGCTGAAGGCCTCCAAACAGATGCTTTAGAACAAGTTCAATTTTGAAAAGACATAACACACGGTTAAATTTACGGATAAGATAAATCGTATACATATATGAGATCAGCATGCGGAGCGGCTGAAGGCCGCCGGATTAAATCTTCAAAATTCCAAATATACTATGATGATTACTAAAGGCAGAAGGCTATAATACTCCTGTCTGCTACTGCTATACCATAACCTAGAAACTGGAGGCAGTTTGCAAAACAGAATTATTTTGTTAAAGCAAGTTATGGTATAAAGCAACAGAGCAGTGTCACCCTCAGAGGAATTTTGTTATGTTGACCGTGTTGTACCTAACGGAGGTGGCCTATCGGAAGTGAAAGTCAGAATTACGTAAATATTTGAACAGTAACAAACAAATTTTGCCTATCTGCACTGTTTGACTGATAAAGAAAACGGTCGCCAACCTAACTAGGCAAGAGAATGATTAACATTCTCGTTCAAGAAAATAGTTATTAGTAACTTTAATAGATAAACACAACCTATACTTTGTCACACGCGAGTGCAGTGAACTCTGACACATACAGATGTTTACGGTAAGATTGAAACTAACAGTTAGAGCAGCACCAACTATTTGCAAAATTATAACAGATACCGAAACACACTATTTCTTTCAGGGCTTACACAAACTGAGTGGTCTTTATAACACTACCATTAACATTCCCTCCAGGATCATGAATTGGACATAGTTTTAGGTTAAGTCTCTCTCAGTTAAATACTTTACTATTTAAAATGAAAGTTAGTTGAAATTCACTGACAGGTTACTTATCACTGTCTTTCTAATAAATAGATTATGGTTTTCATAAATAGAGATCTTTCCGTTATTTGTTACCTAGCATTAGCACAATAGACAGACTGTATCTTGTTATACTATTAATATGCACTTCCAATACACAAGAGAGACACACTTAGCAATCATGAACATATAATTTTCTACTATTGCAGTTTCCCACTTTTACTACAGCGAAACACAATGTTGACAAAATTGCAAGAAACTGACTCACCTTTCAGAATTTACTACAGACAACAATGTGATCATTTACTTTACAAGCCTCAGTCTTAAGAACTTTTAATTTTGAAGTTGGCAACAGCACTTTAATAAGCAGTTTTAATAGGAATATTTTCAGCAAACAACATTTACTTTAACTCATTCTCTTGCCACATTAACTTTAACTTTCTTTTTACTATGTTGAAGAGTCATTAATGAGCAAAATATTGGGCTTTAATGTTCTTTTAGTAAGGACACTCGGATACCACTTTAGCTCAAACGGTGAGGAACCTGAGAGGTGTTATGATGAGGAGAAAAATCAGGGTAGGTACATAAATTCAGATATAAATTACTTTATATTTGAGCACATTAGCACATCCATTAAGCTGATCCTTCACTGTACATCATTATGGTATTACGATACAATGATTGCGCAACGTGGCGGCGACTGCATGTTGGTAGGTGGATTCGCAGACAGAATTGCTGGACTGTCATTTCTTGGTGGCGACGACAGATACAAATTCCAGAATAGTTCCAGCTATTTATCCATCCATCCGAGGCATTGGAAAGCGGCAGGAAAAGCCTCTCTCGGAACCAGCACGATATGCGACATTTACATGACAGTGCACAGTTTGGTAGCTCGTCCCCGACTGGTTATCAGTTCCACCTTTTCTATGTAGGCCAACCACAATTTGCGCGCGCTACACAGTTCCGTTCCCGAGGGGAACCATTACACCGTTTACATACAAACTAAGAACCCTAAGTGAGGATCAGCAATTTACATAACAGTAGCCAAATGCATTAAATAAAACAAAACATTTACACATGTTGACGTCTCTACAAAAAATTATTCACACAAAATTACAATTATATACAGTAAGTTTTGTTCCCTCCAAATGGGACAGAGTTTAAATGAAAGATACGCTACACAGCATAGAACCAAACCATGACATCAAAGTTTGTATAACGAAAGCAGTATTCAATTTTATGTTATCGATTCAATCACACACATTTACAGAAGCACAGCAATGTAACATTAAATGAAACAAAAGCAAAATAAATCAGTACAGCATTAGAGCTATGGTGTTACAAGGCCACAATGTTTTAAGATGCTAATAGGGCTGATGGTCCACAAGGTGCACATAAAGAGGTAAACGCAATAAGATGGCTGAAGGCCGCAAAGTTAAATTCTGTAAATTAAGGAAATATATATTGCAACAATCAATAAAACAATACATTCAGTTTAAAATTTTCCTTTTTGCAACACCAACGGCGGAAGGCCCACAATAACTTGTAAAATCTTTCAGAGGAAATTACAATAACCTTTCAAGAGCAGAAGGCGATAATGTTTGGACTTGAAGGAAACTCGTAGAACATGTTTCCAGGGCTGAAGGCCCACAACTAACCTTGCCAAATTAAAAATATAAAATACAGTTAAATTACAACAACATTAAGACTGCCAAAAGGATGATTAAGAGAACGGCACTCAGGAGCCTCCAGTGGATCGGTCTGCCGTCGTTCACTTAGGCGAGACAGGTGGTGAGTCCAGCTACACTTAATTCGTGCAAACCCAACCAAGGGACATTCACGGACCGACCGACCAACCGCTTGCTTGCCACGACGGAGTTCAAAATGGTTCAAATGGCTCTGAGCACTATGGGACTTAACTGCTGAGGTCATCAGTCCCCCTAGAACTTAGAACTACTTAAACCTAACTAACCTAAGGACATCACACACATCCAGGCCCGAGGCAGGATTCGAACCTGCGACCGTAGCAGCAGCGCGGTTCCGGACTGTAGCGCCTAGACTCACTCGGCCACCCCGGCCGGCCACGACGGAGTACACGAGAATTCAGTCCCCCAAAAAATTACAAATATCACTATCCCCAAAGAAACGCGTATGTGAACTGTGCTGCCAAAACTACACACCATGTTGGGCAGCAACATCAGGTGAGGAAAAGACACTGCCTAAAACTACGTTAGCGGGCAGGGAATTTAACCAGAACACTAACGGCCACAAGGCAGAAAATTCCGCTGGTGCACTTGACTGTGGATAAATTAATTTGATCAATTCCACCTGAGGGCGGCTATCTCTAACACTACCCTCGTTGTTGCTCACAGGAAAAGCTCCACAACAGCAACGTCGGAACCGACAACGTAATGCTCGAAACCACTCAACCTTCACGTCCTGGGTCGGCGAGCGACGATGCTCGTACCGATCGGACAGCTCCAGGTCCAGACAGACTCCGACACTGTGCAGAGACCGCCAGCGGCCCCGTCGACTACGCCGCACGGAGATGTCCTCGGACCAACCGAAAGACCAACAATCCACCAAAAGTGATGTGTGGCGGCAACGGGTGGCCGGGCGATGTCCACGCAGGGCTCACTGCTGCTGCAAGCCAGCGACTGGCTGGCCCGGGCTGCGCTCCAGACGCGTTGCAACTGACTGCCAGAGCCCAACTCACGACCCGAACTGCCGCCGTGAACACTCCTCCTCGCACGTTCCGACAGACTCCACGACAGAATGCCGACAACATCTAAAATAGTCGTCAGTGGAAATAACGCCCACTACACACACAACCTGACAAACACGTGCACGAAGACAAATCGGGAGTCGATGCACGCGCACACAAACACAGCCGACTCACGAACGATAGGAGAGCCAAAACGCGTCGTCCGGTAGGACGACCAACCGACGATCCACCAAGTCCGTGGCCCGGCTCAAGTGATGCGTGGCGGCAATGCTGCTCCAACCCGACTGCACTAATGTCGCATTGCAACTCCCCGACTGGCAGGTCAGGACTGCGCTCCAGACGCGTTCTGACTGGCA
This sequence comes from Schistocerca piceifrons, assembly GCF_021461385.2. Classification (NCBI taxonomy): domain Eukaryota; kingdom Metazoa; phylum Arthropoda; class Insecta; order Orthoptera; family Acrididae; genus Schistocerca; species Schistocerca piceifrons. Next base: position 267,355,546 of record NC_060139.1, on the reverse strand, counting down.
TACCCGAACTCGCAACCAGAACTTCCTTACGACAGACAACGACCGGGAAGTAATAGCAGTCGAGGAAAGATACTACGAGAGGGGATATATCGATGCGCGCTGCTAACGCCGCTCACGGTCAGGCTAAGCAGCAACTCAGTGACAGTAGTAATTTATATTAACGTAGTGAGATGGAAGTACGTTAAAAACAGGGTGTAAAATACATGATGGCGGGAACATGAGCCTCGCACGGCTCAGATGCAACAGCCTTCTTTCATCTCATGGGGGAGGATTACAGTGCTATCACATACAAAATGTCATAAACGTACTTGTTCACTGGCAAACTTTTTTACTTTTGTGCCGAGCACACAAGTAAGACACTGCTCTCTGAGGTGCTAAACAAGGAGTTATAAGGCATCAGTCACATGAAAAACGGCGTGTGCCAATCGTGCACGGTATTCGGAAACAACTGAAAGTGAGAAACATGCAGAATCAACATTCTTAGTTTTCAATTAAGGCGTTCGACGCTGCACTAGGATGTTTACCACAAATGTACGAAATGTATGGCGAAGCTTCACATATATGTGACTACCCCTAAGATTTCATAAGAATGGGTTCAGACTGTTTTCCGTGAACTCATATTCTTCATAGTTTTCTTGGCAAACGTGTTTCGGAATCTCAGTGCTGTCACCGGCAGGTCTTTACTTACAGTGCGTATCGAGAAACACTGTCACATTACTTATCAATACCACTCTACTGGCGTTTCACAGTTGGCAGCGGAATTGCAAGTTTCCGTCCGACGCCGACAGCAGTCACCCGGGATCTGGAGGAGCCAATGGGGCGCTCATACTGGGCCACGCCTCCAGCGGCTCTGTAACATGAGCGCCCTCTGCTTCGGCGATGTAGGATGACCGGCGGCAGCGACAGTACGCCTCATTCTAGCTGTTGTTGTATGAGCTGGACCTTAATTCTTACTGCATTTATAATGAGTCTTCATATGATTGGAGAATGACACATTAAATAAATCTTCTGTTTGCTGTGTCACTTGTTTGCTCGTCATAGTTATATATATATATATGTCCTGTCCAGCTTTCCCACAACGACCATTGCCACACCAACCTGAAACCCATTTCTCCTCAACATTGCCAAGCGGCGTAGCCGCGCGGTCTTGGGCGCCTTGTCACGGCTCGCGCGGCTCCCCCCTGTCAGAGGTTCGAGTCCTCCCTCAGGCATGAATGTGTGTGTTGTCCTTAGGGTAAGTTAGTTTAAGTTATATTAAGCAGTGTGTAAGCTTAGGGACCGATGAGCGCAGTAGTTTGGTTCCATTGAGCTTACCACAAATTTCCATTTTTATTCCCTCAACATTGTGTGTGAATTCATACACAACATACAGTAATATTTTGCAGCAGTGGATGGTGAAAAATTAGGCTTAAACATTTTGTTGTATATATTATGGCGTTTTTGCCTCATTTACTAGTTCATTAGTTTTGGAAAATCTTAATTAATGGTTGCGAAGCCCGTAGCTACAATGATACGCTGTTTTTACAACAATATACATACATTTAATGAAAATAACTTCCACTTTAACATACTGACCACTTACGGTTCTTTGTTCTAGGTTCCTAACCTCATGTCCAGTTTCGTCGCGTCAAGAAGATGGAGGCATAAAAAAAGTTTACGTGCCCATTTTATTAATTATTATTTCTCTCATAAAAACATACACACACAAAATCTGTATAATATATATATATATATATATATATATATATATATATATATATGTGTGTGTGTGTGTGTGTGTGTGTGTGTGTGTGTGTGTGTGATTTTGTCCATTTATGTGGTCTTTTCTGTGTAATTATTTCAATGCCATGAATAGTGTTATTTTGCATTACGCGGTATTATCAATTAAAATACTTGTAGCTTCTGCTATTTCTTTTGATATGTGGAAATTTCCTTCAAGGGCATGTTTTTTCAGAGAGGCTGTGGCGTTCCATACTATTGAGTCTGTTACGATTTATGTTGGGTAGTTCAGAACGTCTCGTTTTAAAGTTCTTGCGCGTCTGGGCCACATGAAACGACTGACAAGAATCGTACGTTTGTTGATGTATGCATGTTTTATTGGATTTGGCAGAGGTATGTCGTGTGTAGTTTTTTCTGTGTCGTGTTGTCTGTTTGGTGTTATCGTTTTTTCTTTAATATGTTGCCTTCTTTGTGGACCACTTTGTTGTTTTAGGTGTGTTTCACATCATTTTGTAGGGCGATTCTGTTTCGTTGCGTCCTACGGTCTGCCGTTGTCTGTGTGCCGAGTTCTTACGCATCGACGCATGGAGTCTAGCGTCCAGTATGCTACACTGAGTGAGGAGTACCAATTAACAACAAAAGCCATGTTTGGAATGTCTCGAAGGAAGCGAAATATACTGTTAACCATTAAAAGTGCAACATCAAGAAAGCTGGCAGATAATGAAATTTTACTTATTTTTCGTGTTCAGAATTGCAGGAAGCATACAATGCTAAATTTGTAGGAGATCTGAGGGCATGTAGTATGCGAAATTTAGCACACACAACTGCTGCCTCTGGCAACAACAGCGGCCAGATCCCTGCTGGGGCCGGCCGCGGTGGTCTAGCGGTTCTAGGCGCGCAGTCCGGAACCGCGCGACTGCTACGGTCGCAGGTTCGAATCCTGCCTCGGGCATGGATGTGTGTGATGTCCTTAGGTTAGTTAGGTTTAAGTACTTCTAAGTTCTAGAGGATTGATGACCACAGATGTTGTCCCATAGTGCTCAGAGCCAACCAACCCTGCTGGGTACCGAGTCGAGCTCCGCTTTGATGATAGGAACGTGTACATTATTCTATGCTGCTCCAACTCTGTTCCACGGTTCACCAAATTTGGCGGATGGCGAATGGTAGCGTTCCAGTCTCTCGGTAACCAGACGTTCTCAATGGGTGCTGGCCAAGGCAGCACTCCGTGTTGAGGTGGGTCAGGACAACACGGGCAAGGAGAGGTCTTGTGTTGTCTTGTTGAAAGATTATGTCACGGACACCTCGACAGTGCCACCAACCTTAACATCTCAGAACTGTAATGGCTGCTTTCCAAACGATCGGTTATGCGCACCAGAGTTAGTTACTTAGTTACCAAGTAACACGTTCCATCGATAATTTTGCACAATAGATCGTAATGATGTGGAACGAGCCATTTTACAATCTCACCGCAAATTAATTTGTACATACCGTTACATTCTGAACATTTCTATTTTTTTTTACAAAAAGGGAAAAAGATATACAGGTGTGAGTTAGTAGTTCCTACTCACCACCTTTTACACATAACAATAATAGAAATTCTTTCGCAGTATAGAAGGAGTTGCCAAGGAGAAACTTTCTCGTTCTGTTATTGAGCTTTACTTTCCTCTCTGTCAGACATTTTATATCACTAGGTAAATGATCAAAAATCTTAATTGTAGCACTGTGCACCCCTTTTTGTGCTAAAGACAACCATAATATGGAGTAATGAATGTTATTTTTCCTTCTGTATTGTAATTATGTACCTCATTGTTCCTCTTGAAATGTGGTGGATTATTTACAACAAACTTCACGAGGGAATAAATATACTGCGAAGCAGTAGTCAGAACGCCCAACTCCTTAAACAGATGTCTACAAGACGAACCTGAATGAAAATATGCAGGATTTCTCAACTTACTGATTCGTCTCTCCTCAAGTTTGGCAATAATTGTAAGCGCAAATGCGGCTGAACTAAGATGTTTTAGGAGTTCCAAAATGTGTTTTTCCGATTTAAATTCTCATCAGTAAAAATCCCTAAGAATTTTGAAGTTTCCACCCCTTTTGTTATTTCCTTGGAGAATCCCCTACGTGATTTCTCCCCAATCAGAATTACGTCTCTGGAATGTATTGCTTGAATTACGTAATTACATAATTAGGTAATCGTTTAGTGTACGCAGTGGTATTCCATACCATCACATCATGCTGTAGGCCCGTATGACGATGAAAAAGCGTCCTGCAACTTCCATTTCCCTTCGAGCCGCCACACACGGACATGACCTTCGTCCTGCTGTAAGCAGAACTGGTGCTCTTCTGATAGATGACTCGCTGCCACTTCTGCTGTGTCCAGTGTTTCCGTTCGTTGGCTCCTTCACTATTGGCGTGTGCGTCTCTGCTGCCGCGTCGACGGAAGCCACAACAGTAGTGGACGTTCTGACAGTCCGTGGTGCTCCAACGTCATCTCACAGTCAGTGTGGACTCTGGCCTTCCTGTAAAAAGGAAACTCATTATCTGACCCACAGTATGTGACACGTCAATATGTTTCTCCTTTCCGGGATTCGTAATGTCGCGCCGCTGATATACTGCGTGGCATTCCACATTTGCACGACAGTCGTATGTTCCCGACCGACATGAGCATCTGTATCTGTGGATAATAAATAGAAATGTCTATACGCCACATCCCTGCCGCTGTTAATTCTGACACGTGGATAGACGTTACACGTGGCGTAACATAAGGCATAACTCGGCGTCTTCCGAAACACGCCGAGTCAAATTTGCGGCCTAAAAACGATGACGAAAGTTTCACTAAGTCCCCTAGAAGAAAATAACTTGCTCAGCAGGTAGAAGAAACATAGACTCTTACGTGGAACTCTGAGAAAGTAGTCATGAAAGGAAACAGGAGTAATTCCCTGAATTACAGACCCTTATCGCTAACTTTGTCTTGGAATAGGATTCTGGAACATCCTTGTGCTCGAACATTATGAATTGCCTCGAAGAAAACGTTTTATTGATAAATAACCAACTTGGATTCAGAAAATATCGTCCTTGTGAAACACAACTATTCATTTTCAGGAATTAATGAGTGCTATCGAAAAGGGATGTCAAACGTATTCCATATTTTTGGATTTCCAGAAGGCTTTTGACACCGATCCTTAAAAGCGACTTCTAATCAAATTGCATGCTTATGGAGTATCGTCTCAGTTGTGCAACTAGATTCGTGATTTCCTGTCCTAAAGGTCACAGTTCGTAATAACTGATCATCCAGTAAAACAAAAGTAATACCCAGCGTTCCCCAAGAAAATGTTATAGGCCATCTGCTGTTCCTGATCCACATAACAGATTTAGGAGTCAATCTGAGGAGCCCACTTAGATTGTTTGCAGATGTTGCTGTTATTTACCGTGTTTTAAACACATCAGATGATCAAAACCAACTGTAGGATGATTTTGACACTATATTTGTATGGTGCAAAAAGTGGTAATTGGCGTTAAATGATGAAAAGTGTGAAGTTATTCACATGAATACTAAAAGAAATCCGCTAAATTTCGGTCACAAGACCAATCACGAAAATCTCAAGTATGTGAATTCAGCTAAGTAATTGGGGATTACAATTATAAACAACCGAAATAGGAGCGATCACATAGATAATACACTGCGGAAAGCAAACCAGAGAGTGAGGTTTGTTTGCAGAACACTCAGAAAATGCAACAGGTCTACTAAAGACCTGACGCTTTTACGTCCTCTTATGGAGTACTGCTGTGTTGTGTGGGATCCTTACCAGATAAGATTGACGGAGGGCGTCGAAAAAGTTCAAAGAAGGACAGCTCGTTTTGTATTCTCGTGAAGCAGGGGAGAGAGCGCCATTGATATGACACACGAATTGGGGTGGCAATCATTGGCGGTTTTCGCTGCTGCAGGACCTTCTCGTGAAATTTCAATCACCAGTTTTGTCTTCAAAGTGTGAAAATTTTTGTTAGCTCCCACCTAAAGATGAAGAAATTACCATCGTAATAAAATAAGAGAAATCAGAGTTCGCACGGAAATATTTAACTGTTCGTCTTTCCCGCGTGCTGTTCGAAAATTGAATTGTAGAAAAATAGATTGAAAGTAGTTCGATGGAAGCCGGCCGTTGTGGCCGAGCGGTTCTAGGCGCTTCAGTCCGGGACTGCGCTGCTTCTACGGTCGCAGGTTTGGATCCTGCCTCGGGCATGGATGTGTGTGATGTCCTTAGGTTAGTCACGTATAAGTAGTTCTGAGTATAGGGGAGTGATGACCTCAGATGTTAAGTCCCATAGTGCTCAGAGCCATTTGAACCATTTTTGGTTCGATGGAGCCTCTGCGAGGCACTTGATTGTGAATTCCAGAATAATGTTGTAGATGAAAAGGTAGATGTAGAAGCGAAGCCGTTCGAAGGAGAAACGCTCCCTCCTCCTCTCATCTCCGGTCTGGACTCTTCCGACGATTTTTGCAGGATGTTCGGTGGAGGATAAAACGTGATTCTTCTGAAAAGGCCACCTGTCGCCACTCGTTGGATGTCCAGTTGCGGTATTGGCATGAAAATTCCCGTCTTCGTCACCGATGAACAGCAGTTAGCGTGGGTGTATGAACCAGGCGCCTGATGCAGAGGCCCATATGCAGCCAACATTCGCTGAACGGTCGTTGAGGAGACACGGCTGGTAGCCCCTTGGTTCACGTCTGCGGTCAGTTGCTCAACAGCTGCACGTCTGTCAGCCCACGTACACCATCGCAGCCGTCGTTCACCCCTGACATCTAATGCCCGTGGTGCACCAGGTTTGCCTCGGCGCCGGTTTTGGATAGCACAATTTCGCCATGCACGGTATACACTGACCACGGCGCCAGTTTACAGACTTACCCGTTTCGGAAAAAGTTCTACCAGTTCTACCAGTGGCCCGAAGGCCAATGATCATGCCCATTCGGCCGCGAGGGATTAGCCGAGCGGTCTAAGGCGCTGCAGTCATGGACTGTGCGGCTGGTCCCGGCGGAGGTTCGAGTCCTCCCTCGGGCATGGGTGTGTGTGTGTGTGTGTTTGTCCTTAGGATAATTTAGGTTAAGTAGTGTGTAAGCTTAGGGACTGATGACCTTAGCAGTTAAGTCCCATAAGATATCACACACACACACACATTTTCATGCCCTTTTGGATATCAGGTAAATCGCTCCTGCACTGTTTTTCGTGTCCGCTGACACGCTATATATAAGCTCCACTCCTCTGACATGCTTTATATAATCTCCACTACTGGTGCCAATTGCCGTCTGTGAGTGGTTATTGCACGTTGATGTCCAACATACACAACTGGCCATTGAAATTGCTACACCACGAAGATGACTTGCTACAGATGCGAAATTTAACCGACAGGAAGAAGATGCTGTGATACGCAAATGATTATCTTTTCACACAAGGTTGGCGCCGGTGGCGATACCTACAACGTGCTGACATGAGGAAAGTTTTCAACCGATTTCTCATACACAAACAGCAGTTGACCGGCGTTGCCTGGTGAAACGTTGTTGTGATGCCTCGTGTAAGGAGAAGAAATGTGTACCGTCACGTTTCCGACTTTGATAAAGGTCGGATTGTAGCCTATCGCGAGTGCGGTTTATCGTATCACGACATTGCTGCTCGCACTGATCCAATGACTGTTTGCAGAATATGGAATCGATGGGTTCAGGAGGGTAATACGGAACGCCGTGCTGGATCCCAACGGCCTCGTATCACTAGCAGTCGAGATGACAGGCATCTTATCCGCATGGCTGTAACGGATCGTGCAGCCACGTCTCGATCCCTGAGTCAACAGATGGGGACGTTTTCAAGACAACAACCATCTGCACGATCAGTTAGACGACGTTTGCAGCAGCATGGACTATCAGCTCGGAGACCATGGCTGCGGTTACCCTTGACGCTGCATCTCAGAAAGGAGCGCCTCCGATGGTGTACTCAACGACGAACCTCGCTGTACGAATGGCAAAACGTCATTTTTTCGGTTGAATCCAGGCTCTGTGTACAGCATCATGATGGTCGCATCCGTGTTTGGCGACATCGCGGTGAACGCACATTGGAAGCGTGTATTCGTCATGGCCATAGTGGCGTATCACCTGGCGTGATGGTATGGGGTGCCATTGGTTACACGTCTCGGTCACCTCTAGTTCGCATTGACGGCACTTTGAACAGTGGACGTTAAATTTCAGGTGTGTTACGACCCGTGGCTCTACCCATCATTCGATCCCAGCGAAACCCTGTATTTCAGCAGGATAATGCACTGATCGCATGTTGCGGGTCCTGTGCGGGCCTTTCTGGATACAGAAAATGTTCGACTGCTGCCCTGGCCAGCACATTCTCCAGATCTCTCACCAATTAAAAACGTCTGATCAATGGTGGCCGAGCAATTGGCTCGTCACAATACGCCAGTCACTACTCTTGATGAACTGTGGTATCGTGTTGAAGCTGCATGGGTGGCTGTACCTGTACACGCCATCCAAGCTCTGTTTGACTCAGTGCCCAGTCGTATCAAGGCCGTTGTTACGGCCAGAGGTGGTTGTTCTGGGTACTGATTTCTCAGGATCTATGCACCCAAATTGTGTGAAAATGTAATCAGATGTCTTTTCTAGTATTATATGTTTGTCCAATGAATACCCGTTCATCATCTGCATTTCTTCCTGGTGTAGCAATTTTAATGGCCAGTAGTGCAGTAATCTGACCGGCCCGTGTGACCCTGCCTACTACTGTCATTACTGCCAAGTGGCAGATGTACGAGCGTTGTCAAATTGTATATTACTTATTTATTTATTTAACCACATCTGATTAGGACCATCAGGCCCCCTCTTACATCAGACCAGGATTTCACACATACAGTACCTTTTTTACATTATAGATACCTAAGGAATAACAATTTTAATATGACAAATAGCATTAAAAGTGTTTGACTGTATATAGTGACAATGTGAGCAAATAACACTGTCTATGAAGTAATAAAGTTAACACTGTACTTGGACTACTGCTGCCCGTCTCAGATCACCTCGACGTCGACGGGACGTTAATCCCTAATCTTTCTTTTTACTACTGATGCTGCTGTCACTGTTAATAATAATGGTAACAATAATAATAATGACAATAATAACAACAATTATAGTGGCAGACAAAAAAAATATTTATAGGTCTACAAAATACTTTTCTTCTGATGTAGCTCCCTGCCGCCGTTGGATCAGCACCTGCCAGCAGCAAGTCGTATACTCCTAGCTTACTTATTTGTTACATAGTTTAATTCTTAATTTCTTTGCGTGTTTTTGGGTACTTGCATTGTTTGATTCATAAATTTCGGGCGTATTATAGTATTTGAGAGTTGTAGCATCGCGCTTTAGTACATGAATAGTGTAAATTCGCGTAGTCGTTTGTCTTCTGTTTTTGTTTTGAACGGCCAGTGTCGGTTGGTCACAGCCAGTGTGCTCCCTGCCGCCGTTGGATCAGCAGCTGCCAGCAGCAAGTCGTATACTCCTAGCTTACTTATTTGTTACATAGTTTAATTCTTAATTTCTTTGCGTGTTTTTGGATACTTGCATTGTTTAATTCATAAATTTCGGGCGTATTATAGTATTTGAGAGTAGTAGCATCGCGCTTTAGTGTTTACTTCGTAGATTCTTACTTAAATTGCGTGTGAGTTTCCTATAGGAGGTGTGATTTCGAGTTTTAGTTACTGTAATCGTAAATTCAGGCAGATTGTAGCGCAGTCGTTAGGCATTTGTACCGCTTAGTTAATACATTCTTTGCGTGTTTCCCTTGCGTTATCTAGGCACGGACTCGTGTTTCAGTAACTGTTGTTCAACATCGACTAGAATGGACAGGGACTGTGATTGCTGTGTTCGGATGAGGGCTGAGTTGGTATCCCTTGGCTCACAGCTGCAAGCGGCGCTGACTTCGGTCGCGCAGCTTGAGACTTTTGCCAATGGGCACCACTGTGGGGAGCCGGACTTGGATATCACTGGGATGTCAACCACGTCCCATCTGTCCCCAGATCGGTCTGCCGCTGTGGTTGCCCCGGTTGCTGTCCGCAGTGGGGCTGAGCCCTCGCCTGTTGTTGATTGGGAGGTCGTTCCAAGGCGTGGCAGGCAGCGAAAGACGTCCTCGGAGGCTGATCAGAAAGCCTCCCCGGTGCGTCTGACAAACAGGCTTCAGCCACTGTCTCTGGCTGAGCCAGATGCAGTTGCCTGCCCTGTTTCAGAGGATGATTCTCAGCCTTCAAGGTCCGGACAATCACAGAGGGTGGGCTTATTGGTAGTTGGGAGCTCCAATGTTAGGCGCGTAATGGGGCCCCTTAGGGATATGGCGGCTAAGGAGGGGAAGAAATCCAGTGTGCACTCCGTGTGCATTCCGGGTGGAGTAATTCCTGATGTGGAAAGGGTCCTTCCGGATTCCATGAAGAGCACAGGGTGCAGCCAGCTGCAGGTGGTGGCACATGTCGGCACTAATGACGTGTGTCGCTTTGGATCTGAGGAAATTCTCTCTGGAGTCCAGCGGCTATCTGATTTAGTGAAGGCTACCAGTCTTCCTTACGAGATGAAGGCAGAGCTCACCATCTGCAGCATCGTTGCCAGAACCGACTGCGGACCTTTGGTGCAGAGCCGGGTGGAGGGTCTGAATTAGAGGCTCAGACGGTTTTGCGACCGTGTTGGCTGCAGATTCCTTGACTTGCGCCATACGGTGGTGGGGTTTCGGGTTCCGCTGAATAGGTCAGGAGTTCACTACACTCAGCTGGCGGCTACACGGGTAGCGGAGGATGTGTGGCGTGGACTGGGCGGTTTTTTAGGTTAGAATGCCTCGGGAAAGTACGGGGTGGGCTGCAATCTCAAAGGGTGCATGGCAAATACAGGGCGTGCTTGGATAAAGGAACAGTCGGAATTGTGGTTGTAAATTGTTGTAGTTGTTCTGGGAAAGTCCCTGAGCTTCAAGCGCTAATAGAAAGCACAGAAGCTGAAATCGTTATAGGTACAGAAAGCTGGCTAAGGCCTGAAATAAGTTCTGCAGAAATTTTTACGAAGTCTCAGACGGTGTTCAGGAAAGACAGATTAGGCAGAATTGGTGATTTCGTGTTTGTGTCTGTCAGTAGTGGTTTATCTTGTAGTGAAGTCGAAGTAGATACTCCTTTCGAATTGGTATGGGTGGAGGTTGTACTTAACAGCCGAACTAAGTTAATAATTGGCTCCTTCTACCGACCCCCAGACTCCGATGATATAGTTGCTGAACAGTTCAGAGAAAATTTGTGTCTCATAACAAATAAATACCCCACTCATACGGTTATAGTTGGTGGGGACTTCAACCTTCTCTCAATATGTTGGCAAAAATACTTGTTCAAAACCGGTGGTAGGCAGAAAACATCTTCCGAGATTGTCCTAAATGCTTTCTTCGAAAATTATTTCGAGCAGTTAGTCCACGAACCCACGTGAATTGTGAATGGTTGCGAAAACACACTTGATCTCTTAGCCACAAACAATCCAGAGCTGATAGAGAACATCATGACTGATGCAGGGATTAGTGATCACAAGGTCGTTGTAGCTACGCTCAATACCGTTTCTTCCAAATCCACCAGAAACAAACGCAAAATAATTTTATATAAAAAAAGCGGATAAAGTGTCACTAGAAGCCTTTCTGAGAGACAATCTCCATTCCTTCCGAACTGACTATGCAAATGTAGACGAGATGTGGCTCAAATTCAAAGATATAGTAGCAGTAGCAATTGAGAGATTCATACCTCATAAATTGGTAAGAAATGGAACTGATCCCCATGGTGCACAAAACGGGTCCGAACGCTGTTGCAGAGGCAACGGAAAAAGCATGCGAAGTTCAGAAGAACGCGAAATCCCGAAGATTGGCTAAAATTTACAGACGCGCGAAATTTGGCACGGACTTCAATGCGAGATGCCTTTAATAGGTTCCACAACGAAACATTGTCTCGAAATTTGGTAGAAAATCCGAAGAAATTCTGGTCGTATGTAAAGTACACAAGCGGCAAGACGCAGTCAATACCTTCGCTGCGCAGTGCCGATGGTACTGTTAACCGACGATTGTGCCGCTAAAGCGGAGTTATTGAACGCAGTTTTCCGAAATTCCTTCACCAGGGAAGACGAATGGAATATTCCAGAATTTGAAACACGAACAGCTGCTAGCATGAGTTTCTTAGAAGAAGATACCTTAGGGGTTGCGAAGCAACTCAAATCGCTTGATACGGGCAAGTCTTCAGGTCCAGATTGTATACCGATTAGGTTCGTTTCAGATTACGCTGATACAATAGCTCCCTACTTAGCAATCATATACAACCGCTCGCTCACCGATAGATCTGTACCTACAGATTGGAAAATTGCGCAGGTCGCACCAGTGTTTAAGAAGGGTAGTAGGAGTTATCCATCGAACTACAGACCTATATCATTGACGTCGGTTTGCAGTAGGGTTTTGGAGCATATACTGTATTCCAACATTATGAATCACCTCGAAGGGAACGATCTATTGATACGTAATCAGCATGGTTTCAGAAAACGCAGCTAGCTCTTTATTCGCACGAAGTAATGGCCGCTATCGACAGGGGATCTCAAGTTGATTCCGTATTTCTAGATTTCAGGAAAGCTTTTGACACCGTTCCTCAAAAGCGACTTCTAATCAAGGTGCGGGCCTATGGAGTATCGTCTCAGTTGTGCGACTGGATTCGTGATTTCCTGTCAGGAAGGTCGCAGTTCGTAGTAATAGACGGCAAATCATCGAGTAAAACTGAAGTGATATCAGGTGTTCCCCAGGGAAGCGTCCTGGGACCTCTGCTGTTCCTGATCTATATAAATGACCTAGGTGACAAACTGAGCAGTTCTCTTAGGTTGTTCGCAGATGATGCTGTAATTTACCGTCTAGTAAGTTCATCCGAAGACCAGTATCAGTTGCAAAGCGATTTAGAAAAGATTGCTGTATGGTGTGGCAGGTGGCAGTTGACGCTAAATAACGAAAAGTGTGAGGTGATCCACATGAGTTCCAAAAGAAATCCGTTGGAATTCGATTACTCGATGAATAGTACAATTCTCAAGGCTGTCAATTCAACTATGTACCTGAGTGTTAAAATTACGAACAACTTCAGTTGGAAAGACCACATAAATAATATTGTGGGGAAGGCGAGCCAAAGGTTGCGTTTCATTGGCAGGACACTTAGAAGATGCAACAAGTCTACTAAAGAGACAGCTTACACTGCACTCGTTCGTCCTCTGTTAGAATATTGCTGCGCGGTGTGGGATCCTTACCAGGTGGGATTGACGGAGGACATCGAAAGGGTGCAAAAAAGGGCACCTCGTTTTGTATTATCACGTAATAGGGGAGAGAGTGTGGCAGATATGATACGCGAGTTGTGATGGAAGTCATTAAAGCAAAGACGTTTTTCGTCGCGGCAAGATCTATTTACGAAGTTTCAGTCACCAGTTTTCTCTTCCGAATGCGAAAATATTTTGTTGAGCCCAACCTACATAGGTAGGAATGATCATCAAAATAAAATAAGAGAAATCAGAGCTCGAACAGAAAGGTTTAGATGTTCGCTTTTCCCGCGCGCTGTTCGGGAGTGGAATGGTAGAGAGATAGTGTGATTGTGGTTCGATGAACCCTCTGCCAAGCACTTAAATGTGAATTGCAGAGTAGACATGCAGATGTAGATGTAGATGTAGCCAGTTCTGGGGAAAGGAAATTTAAGAAGGTAGCTCCGGCTAAGAATGGTGGGAAGGAAGATATGGTTGGAAAGAACGTACAAGGGTAACGAGTGCCTACAGTGACAATAGTAATCATTATTGTTGCTTTAGTAGATACACTGATGAGGCAAAACATTGTGACCACCTACTCAATAGCTTGTTTGTCAGTCTTTCGAACGAAATACCTCACTGATTCTGTGCATTAGGGATCTGACAGTTTGTTGGTAGGTTTGTAGTGGTATGTGGCATTAGATGTCTACGCACGGGTCATGTAATTCGCCTAAGCAACGGGCTGCTGATTTGCGTGCGCGGTGATGGCACCTGATAGCGACCAAGACGGGTTCCACAGGATTTACATCAGGCGAATCTCGTCGCTGAGACATCAAAAAAAAAAAAAAAAAAAAAAATGGTTCAAATGGCTCTGAGCACTGTGGGACTTAACATCTGTGGTCATCAGTCCCCTAGAACTTAGAACTACTTAAACCTAACCAACCTAAGGACATCACACACATCCATGCCCGAGGCAGGATTCGAACCTGCGACCGTAGCAGTCGCGCGGTTCCGGACTGAGCGCGTAGAACCACGAGACCACCGCGGCCGGCCGCTGAGACATCAACGTGGGTTCACTATATTGCTGCTCAAACTACTTTAACACGGTTCTGGCTCCGAGTCACGGACAGTTATACTGCTGAAAGACGACGGGGAAGACATAAAGCATAAATGGATGCAGGTGGTTCGCAGCTGTCAGCGTGTCCTCGATTGCTAGCTAGCACAGATCCCATGCAAGCGCAGAACAATGTCTCCCATAGCATAATATTGCTACCACCAGCTTGAGTCCGTGGCGCGCTGCAAGTTTCGAGCCGCCGCTCACCTCGATGACGGCGTTTTTGGAGACGGCCAGAAACCTAGTGTAGCAAAACTGTAATTCACCCGAAGAGCTGACACGTTTCCATTGGATGACGGGTGAATACCGATGGTCCCGTGCCCACTGCAGTCGTAATTGTCGATGTCGCTGGGTCAACATGTGATCATGTACGGGTGGTCTGCTGTGGAGCTCCAATCGAACAATGTACGATGAAGGGTGTGCTCCGAAACACTTGTGCGTGCACCAGCATTGTGCGCTTTCGGCAGAAGTGTCATAGATCACCATCTATCCTACTTTGCAGACCAGGCAAGCCTCCGAACCCCACGTTATGTAAAGAGTCGTGGACATCAAACTATTTAGTGCCTAGTGGAAATTTCACTGTCTTTCTACCTCTTTCCGCAGATGCTCACGACAGTAGCACGTGAACATTCGACCAGCTTCGCCGTTTTCGAGATTCTCGTTCACAGGCTTTCCCTATTTGCAGCCCATATCTTCGCTAGGGTGATCCTCCATCCGTGTCTGCTCAGCTTACACCTTTTGTTACCGCAACACTTGCCTGCAACGCCAAGAGGCGACATCCAATGTCCCGACGCGTAGTGGTCATATTGTTTTGGCTTATCAGTGCATGTCATTAACTGGCTTAGAAGGACGGAATCTGATCATAAAATAACTTATGTATAAAGAAACAAAATTCTTAAATGACGGTGCGTAGCGATTTTTCGTATGAGGACAGAAGATGCCATAAGAGAAGAAAACGTAGGATTTTAACGCTAACACACCTATAATTATGGCAATATGCGTAAGTAAGAGGGCTTATCGTAGAAAATTTTGTCAACCATTTGTGGTGTTCTTCTTACTACAGCAGGACGTTTGGTTTACGCTGGTGATCTGCATGGCCGGCCGCTGTGGCCGAGCGGTTCTAGGCGCTTCAGACCAGAACCGCGCTACTGCTACGGTCGCAGGTTCGAATCCTGCCTTGGGCATGGATGTGTGTGATGTCCTTAGGCTAGTTAGGTTTAAGTAGTTCTAAGTCTAGGGGACTGATGACCTCAGAAAGTCCCATAGTGCTTAGAGCCATTTGAACCATTTTTGATCTTCATGGCGGCGTCGACGGGACTCGGATTGGGCGACAGAGCACCTGATAGCGAGTATATGGAGCATTTCCAGTAGGACTCTCGGCGAGCAAGTAGGCCATCACTTAGCGAGCAAGTAGTCTCCAGAAATACTGAGCGCAAATTTCTAAGATGTTTGTATGGGGTAGATTTCACTGGCAGCAGGTTTCATATCACCAGCTCTATCTTCTCATAAGCAACCAACATTCAAATGCAGTTTTTTCATGCGAAACCTTCCTTTACGTACCTAATGCAGATGGCAATGTGTCTATCTTCTTTTTGCAGTTGCGCAGAAATGCTAACGATTTGCATGCCAAAGTATGCAGTACATTTCACGCCAATTTGACGTTTGTTGCATAACGTTTTAACAGTTGTGTTGCAGTTTTAACGACCGGAAGAGAATAGTCGTCTAGCTTCCAATGTAGACAAACGACCTATTCGACAGAGTGAGGAGCTGACTACGCCGTTATGTACGTCGAAGCATCGTTCTCAGCAACTGTAAGAAACTTCAGAGTGTCTTTCACAACCTTTTCCATTTGCTGGAATGAATGGCTGATGCGTTACATTTCTTATAAACGAGCAAGCGCATGAGTAAGCAGAACGCTCTCGAGTTCACTGGACACTGTTGGTGGCAGATAGTCCGCGACAGACCGCGAGGCCAACGTTAACAGCCGATATGCCAAAAAGTAATGACAGAAGCCTCAGCAATATTGTTTACTAGGAGAATCAGGACATGACCCTCAAAACTGTTCGTTAGAAACACAGCTCTCTCTTTTCCCCACGTGATGTACTAGAAATAATAGAGCGAGGTACACAGGTAGATAACGTCTTTCTAGATGAAAGGCTTTCGACACTGTACTACATTCCCCGTTGATAACCACTATACCGTCGCACAATCTTTGCAAGTATTTCACTGGTTCGAAGAACATCTGAGAGAAGCCACTGCGGTTTACTGGACGGATGATGTTCATCAGGTGTGGAAGCAAGGTCGGATGCCCCGAAAAAAGCCTTAATGGGACCTCTGCTGTTCTCAAGATACGTAAACCATTAATCAGACGGGGTTAGCAGCACTCTCTGATCCCTGACGATGTTGTTGTCTAGAGCAGGGTTTACGAAACGGGGGGCCGCGCGGGATTAGCCGAGCGGTCTGAGGCGCTGCAGTCATGGACTGTGCGGCTGGTCCCGGCGGAGGTTCGAGTCCTCCCTCGGGCATGGGCGTGTGTGTGTTTGTCCTTAGGATAATTTAGGTTAAGTAGTGTGTAAGCTTAGGGACTGATGACCTTAGCAGTTAAGTCCCATAAGATTTCACACACAGTTGAACATTTTTTCCGAAACTGGGTTCCACGGGAAGTGGATAAGTGCTCCGCGGAAAACCATTAAAAATGGCGTTTTTTTAGATATTTTGATGAAATTAATTTTTCCTAATTTTATTATGATTTCTGTGTTATCAGTTAAGATCTGAAATTACGTTAATATTTGGATAAAATAAGTTTTTCTCATTTTTAAAATTTTTATTAACCTTCAAAATAAACGAAGTGTTCCATCAGAGTGCCAGCGTTCTCAAAGTGTTCCGTCAGTGTGAAAGTTTGGGAACCCCTGGTCTAGGGCAATGTATCGCAATGGAACGATTACAAGGAAATTCGAACAACTTAGTATTTGGATATTTCCAACAACAGATGGAAATGGAAATGCCGTGTGGTTAGAGCCTTCCGTGGGGTAGACCGTTCGCCTGGTACAAGTCTTTCGAGTTGAGTCTTTCGAGTTGACGCCACTTCGGCGACTTGCGTAGCGATGGGGATGAAATGATGATAATAAGGACAACACAACACCCAATCCCTGAGCGGAGAAAATCGCCGACCCAGCCGGGAATCGAATCCGGACCGTTAGGTGTGACATTCCGTCGCACTGACCACTCAGCTACCAGGGGCGAACAACAACAGAATGTCGCCCTAGTATGATGTAATCGCCTACCACAGCCTGAAAGTTGCAAAGTACACACTATTTTTGATGCCGCCAGTACCGTTACCACGTTTTTCTTCGGAGAAGTTTACTGTATCTGCATAATATCCTCGCGGATATGTTGCCGGATTGTTATATCTTCTTAGCTATAACTGTACAGCTCACTTGTTCTACAATTCTACATCGTAGCGAGAGGTCTCAATTATTGTATGAGAAACATGCAAGTAACTAAACTAATTTAAACTGCCGTGTTTTCCTTGCAGGTCGGCCACCGGGCTCTGATTGCAACAGTCTTCTGGATACTTACCGAACATCCAGATTACTACACAGCTAACCGGGTACACGACTCTAGTTGCAGGTTGCATATCTAAACGTCTTCCAGGAGCAACAAAAATTCGATTTTCGACGTTTGATATGATTACTGAACGAATTTTTTTTTTTTTTAATTTAAGTATTCTCACAATCTACTGGTTAAGAGGTGCAATCTTATTTTAAATGTTTAACACAGTAAGATAAATATTACAATTACGAACTACAGACAGTGTAACTCGTAGCGCGCAAATTATGCAGATTATATTCATCTAATACTTGACAATGACAGCACTTGGCGACATCCAACAAACTTTACACAAAATGTAAAAGTTTATCGTTTGTCACATTTCCGCTGTTCGTGCAGTAAAACTCCAACACAAAGCATGACATTTTCCTTTTTAACTTCTTCACAACGACCTCTATTCGAAACCATTTTGCAAACAGTATCCACATATAACACTGAACGTTTCTTGTCATTATATCATTGTACGAAACACAGCATACCGGAAATATGACGTCATGAACACTGAAAGTCTTGAGATAGCGATATACACATATCCAGATGACGGTAATACGGAGTACACAAGGCATAATAGTGCAGTGCAGGTGATTCATGTGGAAAGGTTTCTGACGTGATTGTGACCACACGACAGGAATTACCAGACGTTGGACGCGGAATGGTATTTGGACCTAGATGCATGAGGGACTCCATTTAGGGACTCGTTAGGGAATGTAACATTCTTGAAATCCACATTGTCAAGAGTGTGCCGAGAATACCAAATTTCAGGCATTACCACGTAACATGGACAATGCGCTGGCAGACGGCCTTCTCTTAACGACCGAGAGCAGAGGCGTTTGCGCAGTGTTGTCAGTACTGACAGACAAGCAAAAGTATGTAAAATAACCGCATGAATCAATGTGGCACGAACGACGAACGAATCCGTTAGGACAGTGCGGCGAAATTTGGTCTTAATGGCCTATGGGACCAAAAGACCGTCCGCCCCCGGTAGCTGAGTGGTCAGCGCGACAGAATGTCAGTCCTAAGGGCCCGGGTTCGATTCCCGGCTGGGTCGGAGATTTTCTCCGCTCAGGGACTGGGTGTTGTGTTGTCATAATCATCATCATTTCATCCCCATCGACGCGCAAGTCGCCGAAGTGGCGTCATATCGAAAGACTTGCACCCGGCGAACGGTCTACCCAACAGGAGGCCTTAGTCACACGACATTTATTTATTATTATTTAGCAGATGACCAACGCGAGTACCTTTGGTAGCAACTCGACATCGTTGCAGCGCTTCCCCTGGACTCGTAACCATATCGGTTGGACCCTAGACGACTGTAAAACCGTGACCCGGTCAGATGGATCACGATTTCATTTGAAAAGAGCTGCTGGTAAGCTTTGACTGTGGCGCAGACCCCACGAAGCCATGGCCCCAGGTTGTCAACAAGGCACTTTGCTAGCCGGTGGTGGCTCCACAATGGTGTGAACTGTGTTTGTATGGAATGGACTGATCATTGACCAGAAATGGTTATGTTCGGCTACTTGGAGACCATTTGCAGCCATTCATTGATGTCATGTTTCCGAACAACGATGGAAATTTTATGAGTGACAATGCGCCTTATCACCGAGCCACAACTGTTCGCGATCGGTTTAAAGAAAATTCTGGACAATTGGAGAGAATAATTTACCCACCTACATCTCCCGACATGAATCCCAAGGATCATTTCTGGGACATAACCGAGAGATCATCTCGTGCACAAAATCCTGCAGCGGCGATGCCTTCGCAGCAACGATAGGCTATAGAGGTAGCACGGCCCAATATTTCTGCAGGGGACTTCCACGGACTTGTTGCGTCCATGGCTCATCCAGTTGCTGCACTACGCTGAGGAAAGGATGTCCGACGCGATATTAGGAGGTAATGCAAGCAGCTTGACAAACTTTTTACAGTCACTGATGACTGCAAAGACAAATACAGTATTGGTCGAAAGTATCCAGACACCCATATGTAGCCGGCCGCTGTGGCCGAGCGGTTCTAGGCGCTTCAGTCTGGATCGCGCTGCTGCTATGGTCGCAGGTTCGAATCCTGCCTCGGGCATGGATGTGTGTGATGTCCTTAGGTTAGTTAGGTTTAAGTATTTCTAAGTCTAGGGGACTGATGACCTCCGATGTTAAGTCCCGTAGTGCTTAAAGCCAAGCCACCCATACGTAATGCGGAACTGACCACTGGTTGTCGGTAGCGTCTGACCCGCCGGTATAAATGGAGGCAGGGAGTGTTGTGTGATGGCTAGAGAAGCAGTAACAGCACAATGGCCCGTTCAGGAGAGCTCAATGACTTCCAGTGTGGGCTAGTCACTGGATGTTACCGGTGTGACACATCCAAAGAAGACATTTGAATCCTTCTAAAGCTGCCCAAGTCGAGTGTTTGTGATGTGGAAATATGAAGGAACAACGACAGCTAAACCAAGAGCAGGCAGACCTTTTGTACCGACAGACAGGGACTATCGAACACTGCGAAGGGTGATCGCAAGAATTGCATGAAATCAGCGGAATGAATGAATCGTCAGTTTCGAAGTGCTACTAGAAGTCGAGATGCACTATGTGCGTATAGAGTTAAAGGAAATGGATACAATGGTTGAGCAGGTCCTCATAAAGACAGACATTTCTGTGGTCAATGCTAAGCAGCATCAGAGAGTGTGTAAAGAGTGACGGCACTGGCACGGCGGATGATGGAGCCATGAATCCTGTTGTACCTAGTGGGAATCGGATGGAAAAGTGTCGCTTTGACGAATACCTGAAGAACATTACCTGCCATCATGTATAGTGCCAACAGTGAAGCGTAGTGGAAGTAACTAAATTTTCATCGTAAGATTTGAGTCTCATCTTTGTTTACGATAATGATGGAAGCCGAAGAAATGAATTAAAATTTGTACCATGATCAGGAACTGAACCCAGGTCTCTTTGCTTACTAGGCAGGTATGCTAGCCAGTAAATCACCATAGCACTGTAGCTAATATAGCTGCACAGATATTGTTGTCCAATGCCCTCGCTAAGAAAAGCTGACGATGTGAACTGAAGTATGTGTTACGGAGGGTATTGGACTAGGGTAGTCCGTGCAGCTGTGTTAGTCCTAGGTTCGATTCCCAGCTGTGGCACAAATTTTAATTCATATAGTGGAAGTGGTGTGACGGTTTGGGAGTGTTTTTCTTTGTCAGGGTGTGGTCCCCTTAAGAAACCGCTAAAAGTGAAACGTTATGAACATATTTTACAGCATTGTGTACTGTTGCCGAGAATTCTTCCCGGTTGTATGGCCGTGGTCCTGGAACTCTTCTATCCTTGACATTTTGTCCAAAGTTACGTTTGACATCTTCGGAGGTTCTCCTGGTTGTGCTGTGTCTCGCGACTGACGAGTCGGACGTGGAGGAACGGCCTAAATAAAGTGGAAAGTGGGCGTGGTCTGGATTTCACGTGATAGCAGAGATAAACATTGTCAAGGATAAAATATAACTAACGATCACGGCACGTCAAAGATAAAAATTTCATCGATTTTGTAGCGCCACTGTCCATATATCGCTCAGTTTCATAGCTTCTTCTTTTGTGTTAAAATTATCCCCATGTTTATATATTTCGATGGCTTCTCTGTATAGCCGTGGATAATAGTTTGTCATAGTACGTAGAACTTCAGTTTCCGAAAATTTCACTACGTGATCACCCGACTGAAGAGCATGTTCCGCCGCTGCTGACTTGTATGTTTTCCCCAGTCGCCAAAGACTTTTCTGTTCCTTCAACCGTGTATTCACACTTCTCTTTGTAGTTCCAATGTAGACCCTACCACAATCATTGTATGATTGTGTACTGCGTACAGTAGGGGAACAGATCGGAGGCGATGACTGTAACAGTATGACAGTGCACCCTATCATGAAGTAGCATCTACAAGCAATTGTTTGTGTGCAATAAAATTCCTCAAATGGACTGGCCTACCCATATCCCAAGCCCGAATGCAGTGAACTGCGATCCAGACTCCAGTGTATAACATCAGTGCCTTCTCTGGTTTCGGGTCTTGAGAAGGAATATGCTCCATTCCTCCACAGACGTTCAGGCATCTCATTGAAAGTGTCCTCAGCACAGTTCAAGCCGTCATAAAGGCGAAGGATGGATACACAAGATACTAACCTCCACTAACAGGTTGTAGCGAGGTGGGTCGGTCTCTCACTATTCTTTAAGCAACCAATCCTCCTACCTGGATAGGTTACAGGTTGTCTGCCCCTTCACTCTGCGGTGATAGATACTGGTTTGGCCGACGAAACCAGCGTTGATGAAAATTTGACTAAATACCTACCACGCAAAGACCACATAAATCCACTCCATGGGCAGCAGCTGAAAGTTAGTCAAACTACCAACCGTTCGGGATTCTTCCATGACTCGTTTGAAAAAATGTCTGAAATTTCCTTTAAGTTGATTTACTGTCTTTAAGTCACGGAAAATGGCTATCAAGTCCCTATTTAATATCCCGACATCAAGTATGCAATGTTACTGACTGTCTCCGTTACAAGTTTACACCCGAAAGCAGTCAGGAGATATTGAGGCAGACCCCATATTCTGAATGTACTAAACAGTCACTGACCCACGGCTACTTGCGAGATAACATTGTCAGTCGTTCAGTAGGCTTCTTGTAAAGAACTGTTCTCCATAATGTCTCGTAATCCACACGAAACACGCCTCGTGGAGTTTATGTACGACATGAAATGTTCACACGCGAGTATCTCCTAAAATAAACCACTCACGAAGGTCAAACTTGCACAAAATACTCAATACTGTAGTCGCTTTTCGTCAACGACACGAGAACCGATCATATGCGCGAATGTCTTCATTTTGGTACAAATTTGATCAGCTCGGTTTAACATAGGTATTTATTAGAAGACGGCTCCCGAGCGACTCTCTCCACCCATAGATCTGACGCACAAAGCCTTATGCAAACACGCGAGGAATGTTGAAGTCCTGGTATCTTAAGCAGACAGTCAGATCATCTCGAGTACTTCTATACTCGTGATATTCGTAATGTCAGCCAGTCAGATTACCTCAAGTAATTTAGAGTAGAAATCTAGTTAGTTCCGAAACTAAATAAGTTTTAATGAAAAAAATACGACACCTTTCCACAACATAAATTACTAATAAATTTAATACTCAACGGCCCCTTCTGGCTGCCTTTTACAAAATCGTTCTCACTCGAAGATACGTCACAAATTCCCCTATTACACAACAACTTTTTCAAGCACACATTTACGTAGTTTTAATGAAATATCACCTTCTCGCTTTATGTATGTCCTTCATTCACTCCCTCTGTCTCGCCAATACACTCACACATCCAAAACACGAAAAAATGGTTCAAATGGCTCTGAGCACTATGGGAGCACATCTGAGGTCATCAGTCCCCTAGAACTTAGAACTACTTAAACTTAACTAACTTAAGGACATCACACACAGCCATGCCCGAGGCAGGACT
The DNA here is from genome assembly GCF_021461385.2 of Schistocerca piceifrons. Lineage (NCBI taxonomy): Eukaryota > Metazoa > Arthropoda > Insecta > Orthoptera > Acrididae > Schistocerca > Schistocerca piceifrons. The sequence continues at coordinate 267,332,333 of NC_060139.1, read as the reverse complement.
CGAACCTGCGACCGTAGCAGCAACGCGGTTCCGGACTGAAGCGCCTAGAACCGCTCGGCCACGGCGGCCGGCACACGAAGAAATAATTATTTTCCAAAGTATTTCTGATTACGGCACAAATCTGTGGTAATGAATCTAAAGAAAATTCCAGGAAACTAGATTACAGTCTCTAACTCAGTTTGACAATGCCAGCACGATTATTATGTATTTTAGTTAAAAATTTATATCTCCGAAAGTACTGAAGTTATTCATTTGAAATTTTAACACTATAGTTGAGTTATTCATGGAATTTGGTATACTGAGTATTAAAAAGATCGATTAATATTTAATAGCACTTCTTCAGAATCATAGAGAGTATATGTAACTAATCGCACGCAGCGCTAGGCAAGTACGCGGCTCGCTCGGCCCACGGCCCAGTAGCCAGCGTCAGTTGTGCTCCATGGAAAGCTATGCTTTCAATGCAAGATGACAACTGGTAATAATTTGCTACGTTACAAGGTGTCCGGATACTTTTGATCAGATAGTGTGCTAATTAGCTGCAGAGAGTGTAAAACTGTGCTAGGGTGTGTGTGTGTGCTGCGGAAAGAGGTCTAAGAAAAGACAGAAATTTAGCACCTCTGAGTCGGGTCTGCAGGGCTCTGCACAGAGCCAGGTAGCGGCGAGCACTGGCATGGCAATGGGGACCAACTACGGTGGAGCCCAGACCATGCTGTCAACACCATCTAAACAGCAATCTCATGTAAACGAAAACATGTGTGGGGTGTAATGGGTATAAGTGCAGATATTTGCTGTATTGGTGGCTGAGGACACTGTACTGGACAATGTTGCACCGATATTTATGCAATTTTCAGACTAATAATTATAGCTATTAAGACTATGTTTTTACATCAGTTAGTACTTCCAAGTACATGTGACAAGGGCAAGCCATTAATGCTTATTTCCCCCTGGGCAGAAGGTCACGTGTTGAAGTGTCGACGCAAAATGGTTAGCCTATACTGACAGGCGTTGCTGTTACAACTACGCAGAAAACATCAGGTCGTATAGTTTGTGAAGGGTTTGTGGGAAGACTGTTAGACGCAAAGGAAAAACAACTAACACACTGTGGTGGGTACATATTAAGGTGCACGTATAAAAATATCTGTACAAACATGAACAGAAGTGAAACATGGACGATAAATAGTTTGGACAAGAAGAGAATAGAAGCTTTCATGTCGTGCTACAGAAGAATGCTGAAGATTAGATGAGTAGATCACATAACTAATGAGGAGGTATTGAACAGAACTGGGGAGAAGAGAAATTTGTGGCAAAACGTGACTAGAAGAAGGGATCGGTTGGTAGGACATGTTCTGAGGCATCAAGGGATCACCAACTTAGTATTGGAGGGCAGTGTGGAGTGAAAAAAGCGTAGAGGGAGACCAAGAAATGAATACACTAAACAGATTCAGAAGGATGTAGGTTGCAGTACGTACTGGGAGATGAAGCAGCTTGCACAGGATAGAGTAGCATGGAGAGCTGCATCAAACCAGTCTCTGGACTGAAGACTACAACAACAACAACAACATATCCTGTATATTTATCTATTCTCAGTTCTGAAAGATATGCTCTCTAGAAGCTTCGATATTTGGGCAACGAAACTTCCCCAGCTTACACAGAAACACCAATACATCCTCCACTGTCGGTAGCGATCTAGCATGAATGCTTCATAAGAAAAATTGCTCTGCATAAACGTGACCCACACCTAAACATGCGCCAGCCCCCGTTACGCTTCACGAACTATTTTCAACAATGATACTTCCAGGTAGATTAATGCTGTTCGCCGGTCTAAGATTCAAACCCAGTGTAAGTGAACCATGAACCTTGCCATTGGTGGGGAGGCTTATATGCCTCAGTGATACAGATGGCCGTACCGTAGGTGCAACCACAACGGAGGGGTATCTGTTGACAGGCCAGACAAACGTGTGGTTCCTGAAGAGGGACAGCAGCCTTTTCAGTAGTTGCAGGGGCAACAGTCTGGATGATTGACTGATCTGGCCTTGTAACATTAACCAAAACGGCCTTGCTGTGCTGGTACTGTGAACGGCTGAAAGCAAGGCGAAACTACAGCTATAATTTTTCCCGAGGGCATGCAGCTTTACTGTATGGTTAAATAATGATGGCGTCCTCTTGGGTAAAATATTCCGGAGGTAAAATAGTCCCCCATTCGGATCGCCGGGTGGGGACTACTCAGGAGGACATCGTTATCAGGAGAAAGAAAACTGGCATTCTACGGATCGGAGCGTGGAATGTCAGATCCCTTAATCGGGCAGGTAGGTTAGAAAATTTAAAAAGGGAAATCGATAGGTTAAAGTTAGATATAGTGGGAATTAGTGAAGTTCGGTGGCAGGAGGAACAAGACTTTTGGTCAGGTTAATACAGGGTTATAAATACAAAATCAAATAGGGGTAATGCAGAAGTAGCTTTAATAATGAATAGGAAAATAGGAGTGCTGGTAAGCTACTACAAACAGCATAGTGGACGCATTATTGTGGCCAAAATAGACACGAAGCCCACACCTACTACAATAGTACAAGTTTATATGCCAACTAACTCTGTGGATGATGAAGAAATTGATGAAATGTATGATGAGATAAAACAAATTATTCAGGTAGTGAACGGAGACGAAAATTTTATAGTCATGAGTGACTGGAATTCGAGAGTAGGAAAAGGGAGAGAAGGAAACGTAGTAGGTGAACATGGATTGGGGGAAAGAAATGAAAGAGGAAGCCGTCTGGTAGAATTTTGCACAGAGCATAACTTAATCATAGACTGTATACACTTGGTTCAAGAATCATAAAAGAAGGTTGTACACATGGAAGAATCCTGGAAATACTAGAAGGTATCAGATAGATTATATAATGGTAAGACAGAGAGTTAGGAACCAGGTATTAAATTGTAAGACATTTCCAGGGGCAGATGTGGACTCTGACCACAATCTATTGGTTATGAACTGTAGATTAAAACTGAAGAAACTGTAAAAAGTTGGGAATTTAAGGGGATGGGATCTGGACAAATTGATTAAACCAGAGGTTGTACAGAGGTTCAGGGAGAGCATAAGGGAACAATTGTCACAAATGGGGGAAAGAAATACAGTAGAAGAAGAATGGGTAGCTCTGAGGGATGAAGTAGTGAAGGCAGCAGAGGATCAAGTAGGTAAAAAGACGAGGGCTAGTAGAAATCCTTGGGAAACAGAAGACATATTGAATTTAATTGATGAAAGGAGAAAATATAAAAATGCAGTAAATGAAGCAGGCAAAAAGGAATACAAACGTCTCAAAAATGAGATCGACAATAAGTGCAAAATGGCTAAGCAGGGATGGCTAGAGGACAAATGTAAGGATGTAGAGGCTCATCTCACTAGGGGTAAGATAGATACTGCGTATAGGAAAATTAAAGAGACCTTTGGAGTAAAGAGAACGACTTGTATGAATATCAAGAGCTCAGATGGAAACCCAGCTATAAGCAAAGAAGGGAAAGCAGAAAGGTGGAAGGAGTATATAGAGGGTCTATACAAGGGCGAGGTACTTGAGGACATTATTATGGAAATGGAAGAGAATGTAGATGAAGACGAAATGGGAGATACAATACTGCGTGAAGAGTTTGACAGAGCACTGAAAGACCTGAGTCGAAACAAGGCCCCAGGAGTAGACAACATTCCATTGGAACTACTGACAAGTTTGGGAGAGCCAGTCCTGACAAAACTCTACAGTCTGGTGAGCAAGATGTATGAGACAGGCGAAATACCCTCAGACTTCAAGAAGAATCCCAAAGAAAGCAGGTGTTGACAGATGTGAAAATTACCGAACAATCAGTTTAATAAGCCACAGCTGCAAAATACTAACGCGAATTCTTTACAGACGAATGGAAAAACTAGTAGAAGCCAACCTTGGGGAAGATCAGTTTGGATTCCGTAGAAATATTGGAACACGTGAGGCAGTACTGACCTTATGACTTATCTTAGAAGAAAGATTAAGAAAAGGCAAACCTACGTTTCTAGCATTTTTAGACTTAGAGAAAACTTTTGACAATGTTGACTGGAATACTCTCTTTCAAATTCTAAAGGTGGCAGGGGTAAAATACAGGGAGCGAAAAGCTATTTACAATTTGTACAGAAACCAGAAGGCAGTTATAAGAGTCGAAAGGGTAGCAGTGGTTGGGAAAGGAGTGAGACAGGGTGAAACGTCCCCTTTGAAAAATTATACATGACTGTGCTTAAACTGACACATAATATTTTTTAGCGCAACGCAATCTGACTTTCAATAATCCCTACAAGAGAATGGCCCTGACTAAATTAACCTATACATTTCACAAATCACTTACCTCACAAAAATCTTCGTTACTCAAACTACTGCAATACAGCAAGTGCCAATACTGCTAGCTAAGTAAAAGATTCAAACTACTGAAGGCACTAACTACTGATAGGCATAGTTAGTAAATGAAGGAATTTTGAAGAGAACAAACAATGTATTTACCTTAAAAGTGTTCAAAAGTCATAATATATACAGCAGTTCATGACATCCATTCTTACAAATGTACTGTTTCTGATGGATACACGTCCAGATCATCCGCTCTAAAAAATCCGCCATCTCACTTCCCGGCATCCACCACTGCTGGCGGCTCACCTCCAACTGCGCAGTGCTACGCACTGTTCACATCCAGCTGCCCAACACTACAATAGCCAAAAAAAATGCAAACCAGCCACAGACTGCACACAGCACAGCCAGTGATTTTCATACAGAGCGCTACGTGGCGTTACCAATAAAAAAACCTAAACAGCCTACTTACATAGCCCCCATGCTCCCCACAAAAAATTTTACAAATTGTTTTGGGCAGTGGCCAATAATGATTTGAGAAAATTTTTCTTAATTACAATAACAAAGATATCAAATGCACACACTTATTGATACAATGTTGGTCAAACGCTAAAATTTTCTCACAGTCCGTAAAGACAGTCCTGATCATTCATCACAGTAAAATTGCAGTGTTTTTTTTTTCAAAGTCTGAGCAGAAAAAGAGAATGCACACGGAAGTAGTGGATTTCCATGCAGTCTTGACGAAGTAGTGTTGTCCTTCCAATGAAAAGACAGTGCTGACTCTTGACATGCAGACAGGTAATGGGCCACAACAGAGCAAACCCACAGCAGAGTCAGTCGAAGTTTTGAAGAATATTGGTAGGTAGGTCATTACATAGCAGACCCACTGTAGTCCTGGTAGAGAGTATGGTATTGGTAGGTCACCGGAGGTGCAGACCCACTGTAGTCCTTGTAGAGATGGCTAGCAGCCATCCGTTGCGACTGTGCAGGTGCACAATCACCATAGAAGAGTCTTGTGGATAATATAGCAAGTCCATAAACCACCACTTGTGCACTCACAAAGTTTTTTTCTAATTGTCCTTAGAACCAGCAATGCTGTTAACCAGTCCCTTGCTGAATTATTAACACACGTGCAAACACTATCAGTCCCTACTTCTCACATATTGTCCATGTACTATGACCAACAGAAATGTGTGCAATGAAATGTAACTTACAAGTTACTTAATTTGATGAACTGGTGTCAATAACAATTTTATAACATAAGAATACAATAACAAAGGTACAAAATACATCATTAAAGAACATAACAATACAGATAACATTTGTAGTAAAACAGGCTTTACAAAAGAATAGAAATAAACATGTACATCAGTGTTACAAGAATTATGACTTAAGTACATACATAAAAGATCAGAATAACTTTTGAAACATCAACTTCACACATGAGCATTAAAACAAAACAGAATAAATAATGTCTAAACATCAGAAAAATTCTACAATGTAAATCTTATTAGCTAAACACATGAAGACAGGAAAAACACAAATTCACATAGCATAATAACACAAAGGTACAGGACAGGGTTCGTTTTCAGTGTGACATTTGGTGCTGCAGTCCAACCCAAAAATTCATTCTGTAGATCTTTCCTCTTATTTCAACATTTGATTCCACCAAAAAAAATCGTATCCAAGCATGCTTTCTGTATTCCGTTCACATCCTCTTTCAAAAATAGTTTTTCTCCACTGTACACTACTTTTTTGGCCAAACCATTTTCTTATAGCTTCTCAATGCATTTCTTCCAATTCATCATAGTTAGTTTCTTATATAGTCTATTCCCTCTTAAGCTAACTTAAATCTACTGAGCTCAGATGCTAAACAAAGGGACGAGGCAATGCAGCAGCACAAATACAGTTAACACAAACAGCAATGACAAAAAAATTCATATTGGCAAAGCAAGCAGCAAATATATATATATATATATATATATATATATATATATATATATATATATACACGTTAGCAAAGCAAATGCAACATTATCACTAATATGAGCCAATCTGCAGCAACAAGAAAAATAAATCAGTAGTAAATCTGGCTTAACAGAGTAATACAAACTGAAATTTAGTAGCACTATGCCTGGCAAGCAGCAGCAGCAAATGCAATAACTTATACCTAAACATGATAAAGCTCAAGCAGAAAAAATATTACAGTAAAAATGGCCATGTTTAATACCTATGTCACATCTTAAACTAGAGTGATGCATCACCTTAACTTACACTACTAAAAAGTTACCAGCCATTGACAAAAATTATGTATGCAATTCCTGTGAAGGGAAATGTCTTTTGGTGCTCCCTCTTTTTTTTTAAGTAGATCATAAAGTTATTATTTACTGAATCTGTAGGCATAAAATATCTATATTAGTACATCTATAAAATTTTATTTTAATCAATGCTGCAGTGCAGCTAGAAACTAGATATTAAACAAAATGAGCAAATAAATACATAAGGCAAGGCGTGAAACGTCATTCACTAGGCAAATGGCGCCTCCAAAGGCAGTAAAAGATCTCTCAACTAGAAAGACAATAGATATAAAATGTTTCTCATCATTTCATTAGGCATTTTAGTAAATATCATAAATTAAAAGCTCCACAGTGTAATCATATGTTTCCAAGTTTGAGCGTGTTGTATTTGCGGTGCTTTCTACAAAGAAATGTCAATAGCGAGGATAGTGGCCTCCTTTTTTCTCCACCTGTGCCTCTGAAAGCCACACACTAATGACTTTTTTCCAGAATACTGTCGTGCAGCTAGGTGTCCACGACGCATTACATGAAGGTCACTTACAGCTTTCTTACCGAAATATTTACAACAGTTTCCGCTTCAGTGACAGTTTGATACAAATAAGATTTAACAGGTCGAAATATTTGCGTTACAAATCTGTAGAAACAAAATCTTATAAATATAACAGTGTCCAAAAAATTTTCACTGGCATTGTGAGATACATTCACGCATTTAGACACATTTCATAGCTCTTAAAGTATGATTCTTGGTTTCCAACATCCTTTATCACAAGTCAGAGTCCCTAACCACTAATCACTATTCCTTACTTTTTACACATATACATATTCATCAACACGTCTTCAATATTTCATAATAATAAATACGTAGCATAATCAAATTCCTCATAGCATCAGTTTATTGATCATAAACATACTTCAACCGCATAATACACATCGTCATCGTAATAATAACATTGTAAAACCTCAGCCAAATATCAAAAACGTCGTAGCTTTCTGCAATAATTTCAAAACCTAAAAAAAAATTCTCTGCTCATTTAAATAGTGTCATCTACCTCAAAGGTACTTTAAAAATCATGTTCCCATACCAAATACATCATTCAAAGCTCTCATAGTATCACAATGGTTCTGAAAAACATATGAACAGTTCACAAAGTACAGACAAAATACAATTTCATAAGTGTGAAGTTATCCAACTCTGTAATTACGTAAACATGTGTCACTGACGTAGTAAAAAAAAAGTTTGTCTCTCTCAGTTAAATGATCAGATAGCTGTGTAATTATGTGTTAGAAAAATATGGTACCTATGTGTAAAGTTGTGTAAGCAAATACCAATTAGCTAGGGCTCCTTGTGCTTGCCAAACACATGATACACAAAGTAAGCGTGTACCCCCTGAGGATTAATGTAATTATACCCTCAGGTGTTACAGATTACAACAATGGAAAACTTTCTGTGTAATTCAAAATCTTGAAAAATAAATGGTTTAAGAACAAAATTAATCACTCAAATGCGTGTCCTGTAGCGCTAAATGTGCATCTTGCTGTAAGATAATTCTGTGGAAGTGTCGTAGTTATCGTCCTCTGTAAGCTAAGTTCTGCAGAAGTCAATGTACTTACCTCATCATAAACGAAAGTGAAATGCCTTGAGTATAGATATCATAGTTATTACATACCTTACTGTGATCAAGAAAGTACTATAATCTAACGTATTGTTGTGCTACAGAAAAGGCTGTCTCATTGTAGCTATACCACAAAAGTTACTATTAAAACATGTTTTACTTCCCACAAGAATTCAGAAAAACTGTGCAGATATAAAACAGATACACTGCAAAAGCAACAATGTAAATTGTGTCACACATTAGTAGCGTCGTGATATAGTCGTGTATCTGTCAAATAAACTAACCACTGTGTCATCTGGTATCTCTCAGAAAGTACTTCAAATAAAGAATGTCTTTTCAAGTAAACCTAAATGTTGCATCAAAATCTCCTTAGCAGTGTATGTTCTAAGTATGTAAGCCCTATATTCGTTACCTAATCTTGCAACTAACAAGCAAGAATGTACAAATAACAACACTGTGTCATCTGTTCACTATAACAATGCATTTGTAATTACTGTCTAAATATGTTCCCTAGGTTCTTGACTAGATAGTTAACTTTAAAACATTGTTGCATGTTAACAGTTTCTCAGTGTGACAAAGCAGACTAGTAACGTGAAGTGAAAAGTTTTATGGCAAAGACACAGTTAAAAAGCAGATTATCTTTCAAGAAACGGTTTTACATGTGAAATGTGGTGCAAGCCTTTACTCTTCATAGTACTCAGAGTTTCAGCTTGAAAGCAGTTATCATGCAGTATATGTAGGTAAGAATACTGGAATTTTTCTCAAGGTTAGCGTCTATGTTATTTTTCTCTGAGCCAGCCAGCGCACGTGGCTGCCTGCGGTGCGCGTCATTGTCTGTCTCTGTTGGCGCGCGTCGTTAGGATTAGGAGACCTAACTTCTACAAATTCACCTTGTCCAGGGGGCCCAGCCCTGTTTGAATCTCGCCAGTTCTGATGAAATTCAGGACTGTCATTATGATTATATCGTCTGTCGTCATGTCGGTATTTCCTGTAGTTTCTTTCTTGTCGGTTAAGTGGTGGAGAATTTCTCCCTGAATTATCACTGCACGGTGGACCGTTGCGTCTGAAGTTATTCTGTCTCCCGTGATAATAATAGTTCTGGTTGCCATATTGTCTGTTTCTATGATTGTCTCTGTCATATTCATTACTACGGAAATGCGATCTTTCTCTGTAACTATTACTCTGCCAGTGGTTGTCATATGGGTGGTGTCTGTTTTAGTCACGATTTGTGTTGTGAGAATAGCCTTGTCGTGTCCAGTTATTATTTCTTTCATTGCGGAATTGCGACGGATGTGACCTGTAATTATTGTGTGCCTGTTTTCGCGTTCCGCGATTGTCAGTGTCAATTTCTAATTCTTGTAAGAGTCCCTGAAAAGCTTCAATGTCGTCTTTGCAAAAATAATATGTCGTAAATGTTCAGGTAATTTGATTAAGCAAATGCGGATGAGTTCTGAGGGGCTGTATGGGTTTGACAGGTACTGATTCTTGTGCAACTTGTCTTAAAAATATTTCACGAGACTGGAAAATTCAGATTGTTCGAAATGTTTCATCATTATGATGCTACGTTTTACTCGGTCTTGTGTAGCTTGAGACCAATATGCTGAGAGGAAGGCATGATAAAATTCTCCTTCACTGTGACAATCGTGAATGACCGATCGCATTCTTACAGCTGGTTTATTCTCTAAATAGCCACACATAAATTCTAATCTGTGCTCTAATGACCAGTTGGAAGGAAAACAATGAGAGAATTGATGAAGCCACGCTTTTGGATGATGTCGTTGCCGGAATTCTTAAATGTTTTGAATTTACATGTAGTAATAAACAGCTTATAGCCAAAATCATCATGTCGGCGAGTCGCATATCGGTCATTGTTACTTCGTTTCGGCGGTTCCATCTCAAAATTCGGTGTACCTTGCCAATTTCTTTCATAATTTCCGAAGTGCCCTGCGTTATTTTTTAGTGGCTGTTCCGTATTTCTATGTCCCTCTTCCCGTATTGGAGCGCGAGTGTCCTCTGAAATACGTAATTCTTGTGTTACCTGTGTCAGCTGATCTTGTACTTCCCGGATTTCTCTTTGGTGTTGCGTATTAATTTGATTCTGGTTTTGTTTGAATTTCCTAATTTGTTCGCACTCTTCTGTGTCATTAAAGACTACCGGTTTTGTGTCATTCAGATTATCATCTACCTTCGTAGATAAAATATTTAGCTGATCCGAATGTTCAACTATTTTCTCTGATAATGAACTAATTTCCTCCACGTGTCTTTCTGAGACAATTTTCAGAGTATCTACTGTGTCCTTTAAGTTTTCCTGAGTTTTTGCAAGTTGCGGAACCGAATCGGTAGATGCAACTGTGTCAATTTTAGCTTGCAAGGTCTCATGATTTTCATGAACAATAGTTTGCAGTTCTTTTATGGCTGCTTCGTGATTCTGTAATGCAATTTCATGCCGCGAGAAAATAGGTTGAAAATGCTCACTAATTTGTGTTTTTACGTCATTAAAGACTTTTTGACATTTCGATTCAATGTTATGTAACTCAGTAGTTAAACCTTCACGTGTTTGTTCAAGCGTTGCGTCTAACTTTTGAAGCTTTTGCTGTGTTTGTCTCTGATTTTGTTCCATTGTGTCTAACTTTTGAAGCTTTTGCTGTGTTTGTCTCTGATTTTGTTCCATTTGTTGCATTAATTGCAATAATAATGTATTAGTGTCTGGAATCTGTTTCTCTATGCTTTTTGGCACTGCATTTTCACCGGCGACATTCACATTTTGACAAGCAGAAAATGTGTCTTGATTCATTTGAGAAAACGGTGAGGACCCAAAACCTGAGTCTACAGTATTTGCAGTATTGTGTTCTGTCATTTCGGATTCCTGAGGCGAGCTGTTGCCGATCGATCGATCGATAATGCTTCCCTGTTCACTACTTGTTTCACTGTCTATACCATTATTTGCCGCCCGCTCCATTTCCGTATACACAATTACCAAATTACTACTTCGAATGTCTGTTAATTCATTACACAGGGGTGCTGATAAGCTACGCTCGTCGTCACTATTATTTCTCAGTTTACTTTGGAGCCTAGAGTTACGTTTTTCACACGCCATTATTGTCACAATATTTCACACGATAACACAGAAAAGCACGATTTGAAGAACAAAAATAAGAGAACACATTAACATAGCACTGAAAATAATATCTAGTTAATTGCAAGCGCAGCTGCGAAATACGTGGTGCAAATCGACATGCATGCCACAACTATTTTACTGTACAACAATGAATGACTGCAACTACAAAGGAGATTCTCTCTACAATTACGCGCTAGCAATAAACAATAGCTACACTAATTACACAAACTATAAGGAAAAAATCAGAAGATTCCAGTGACGTATCCTCGGCTAAAGGTCGACGTATGAAACGTCCCCTTTGAAAAATTATACATGACTGTGCTTAAACTGACACACAATATTTTTTAGCGCAACGCAATCTGACTTTCAATAATCCTTACAAGAGAATGGCCCTGACTAAATTAACCTATACGTTTCACAAATCACTTACCTCACAAAAATCTTCGTTACTCATACTACTGCAATACAGCAAGCGCCAATACTGCTAGCTAAATAAAAGATTCAAACTACTGAAGGCACTAACTACTGATAGGCATAGTTAGCAAATGAAGGATTTTGGTAGAGAACAAACAATGTATTTACCTTAAAAGAGTTCAAAAGTCATAATATATATAGCAGTTCATGACATCCATTCTTACAAATGTACTGTTTCTGATGGATACACGTCCAGATCATCCGCTCTCAAAAATCCGCCATCTCCCTTCCCCACATCCACCACTGCTGGCGGCTCACCTCCAACTGTGCAACCCTACGCGCTGTACACATCCAGCTGCCCAACACTAAAATAGCCAACAACAATGCAAACCAGCCACAGACTGCACACAGCACAGCCAGTGATTTTCATACAGAGCGCTACGTGGCGTTACCAATAAAAAAACCTAAACAGCCTACATGCAAGGGTTGTAGCCTCTCCCCGATGTTATTCAATCTGTATATTGAGCAAGCAGTAAAGGAAACAAAAGAAAAATTCGGAGTAGGTATTAAAATCCATGGAGAAGAAGTAAGAACTTTGAGTATCGCCGATGACATTGTAATTCTGTCAGAGACCGCAAAGGACTTGGAAGAGCAGTTGAATGGAATGGACAGTGTCTTGAAAGGAGGGTATAAGATGAACATCAACAAAAGCAAAACGAGGATAATGGAATGTAGTCGAATTAAGTCTGGTGATGCTGAGGGAATTAGATTAGGAAATGAGACACTTAAAGTAGTAAAGGAGTTTTGCTATTTGGGGAGCAAAATAACTGATGATGGTCGAAGTAGAGAGGATATAAAATGTAGACTGGCAATGGCAAGAAAAGCGTTTCTGAAGAAGATAAATTTGTTAACATCGAGTATAGATTTAAGTGTCAGGAAGTCGTTGTGAAAGTATTTGTATGGAGTGTAGCCATGTATGGAAGTGAAACATGGACGATAAATAGTTTGGAATAGAAGAGAATAGAAGCTTTCGAAATGTGGTGCTACAGAAGAATGCCGAATATTATTAGATGGGTAGACCACATAACTAATGAGGGGGTATTGAATAGATTGGGGAGGAGTTTGTGGCACATATTGACAAGAAGAAGGGACCGGTTGGTAGGACATGTTCTGAGGCACCAAAGGATCACCAATTTAGCATTGGAGGGCAGTGTGGAGGGTAAAAATCATAGAGGGAGACCAAGAGATGAATACACTAAGCAGATTCAGAAGGACGTAGGTTGCAGTAAGTGCTGGGAGATGAAGAAGCTTGCACAGGATAGAGTAGCGTGGAGAGCTGCATCAAACCAGTCTCAGGACTGAAAACCACAACAACAAAAACGTAAGTAGGCTGTTTAGGTTTTTTGTGTTGGTAACGCCGCATAGCGCTCTATATGAAAATCACTGACTGTGCTGTGTGAAGTCTGTGGCTGGTTTGCATTGTTGGAATATTTGCTATTGTAGTGTTGGGCAGTTGGATGTGAACAGCGCATAGCGTTGCGCTGTTGGAGGTGAGCCGCCAGCAGTGGTGGATGTGGGGAGAGAGATGGCAGAATTTTAAGAGCGGAGAATCTGGACGTGCGTCCGCCAGAAAGAGTGAATTTGTAATACTGGATATCATGAACTGATATATATATATATATATATATATATATATATATATATATATATATATATATTATGACTTTTGAACATTATTAAGCTAAGTATATTGTTTGTTCACTATCAAAATCTTTCATTTGCTGACTATGCCTATCAGTAGTTAGTGGCTTCAGTACTTAGAATCTTTTATTTAGCTGGTAGTAGTGGCACTCGCTGTATTGCAGTAGTTTGATAACGAAGATTCTTGTGAGGTAAGTGTTCATGAAAGGTATATGTTATTGTTAGTCAGGGCCATTCTTTTGTAGGGATTTTTGAATGTCAGATTGCGTTGCGCTAAAAATTTGTGTGTTAGTTTAGTGTTGATCAGAATAAGTAAAGAGAGTAATATCTGAGTACGTTGAGTTTTGCTCATCTGTTTGAAAATGAAATAATGTAGAGGTTTATTAGCACAGTGATTCATTAAATTTTCAAAGGGGCTGTTTCATATGCCGACCCTGTCACGTTATTTGATTTTCAAACAGCTGAGCAGAACTGAACGTACTCAGACATTTCTCTCTCTACTTATTCTGATCAACACTAAACTGACACACAATATTTTTAGCGCAACACAGTGTGACTTTCAATAATCCCTGCAAAAGAATGGCCCCGACTAACAATAACCTATACCTTTCATGAATCACTTACCTCACAAAAATCTTCATTACTCAAACTACTACAATACACTGTGTGCAATTACTGCCAGCTGAATAAAAGATTCTAAATACTGAAGGCACTAAGTACTGATAGGCATAGTCAGCAAATGAAAGATTTTGACAGAGAACAAACAATGTATTTACCTTAATAATGTTCAAAATTCATAATATACATATCAGTTCATGATATCCAGTATTGCAAATTTACTCTTTCTGGCGGTCACACGTCCAGATCGTCCGCTCTAGTGATTAATTTTGTACTTAAAACATTTATTTTTAAAGATTTTTGAAATACAAAGATACAAAGGTTTTCCATGATACATTTCATTCCATTACTGTAATCTGTAACACCTGAGGGTATAATTACATTAATCCACAGGGGGTACGTGCTTACTTTGTGTAGTAAGCGTGGCAAGCACAAGGAACCCTAGCTAGTATGGTATTTGCTTATACAACTTTACACATCGGTACCATATTTCTGTAACACAGAATTACACAGCTATCTGATCATTTAACCGAGAGAGACAAACATTTTTTTTACTAGGTCAGTGATACATATTTACACAATTACACAGTTGGATAATTTCACACTCATAAAATTGTATTTTGCCTGTACTTTGTGAACTGTTCATACTTTTTTGGAACCATTGTGATACTATGAGAACTATGAATGATGTATTTGATATGGGATCATGATTTTTAAAGTATGTTTGAGGTAGATTACACTATTGAAATGAGCAGAGAATTTTTTTTTAGGTTTTGAAATTAATGCAGAAAGCTATGACGTTTTTGAGATTTGACTGAGGTGTTATGATATTACTATTATTACGAGAATGTGCATTATGCTGTTGAGGTATGTTTATGATCAATAAGCTGATGCTACCGTATATGAGGAACGTGATTACGTGTTTATATGTATATGAATAATGAATAGAAGTTAGGAACTCTGATTTGTGAAAAAGGATGTTGGAAACCAAGAATTGTACTTTACGAGTTATGAAATGTGTGTGCATGCATGAATGTATCACAATGCCGGCGAAAATTTTTTGGACATTTATATTTATAGGATTTTGTTTCTACACATTTGTAACGCAAATTCTCGACCTGTAAATTTTTTTTATATGAGACTGTCACTGTAGCGGAAACTGCTGTCGTAAATATTTCGGTGAGAAAGCTAAGTGACCTTGACGTAATGCATTGTAGGCACCCAGCTGCGCCAGTCGCCTGGAGAAAAAGCCATTAGGTGGAGAAAAAAAGAGGCCATTAACCTCGCTATTGACATTCCTTTGCAGAAAGCATCGCAAATATGACACGCTCATTACTTGGAAACATATTATTATACTGTGGAGCTCATACTTTGTGCTACTTACTGAAACGCTTATGAATTGATGGGAAATATTCTTACATCTGCACTCCTGATTATGACAAGTGTCTTTCTACAAGAGTTGAGAGAATTTCTACTGACTTATGAAATGCCACATGGCTATTGAATGATGTTTTTATGCTTTGCTTTTTACATAGTTGCTTATTTCATTTGGTATCTGGTTTACAGCTGTGTTGCAGCATTGGTTTTATAAAATAAAATTAAATGCATTTGCTAATGTGAACAAAATGTTCAAATGTGTGTGAAATCTTATTGGACTTAACTGCTAAGGGCATCAGTCCCTAAGCTTACACACTACTTAACGTAAATTATTCTAAAGACAAACACACACACCGATGCCCGAGGGAGGACTCATACCTACACTGGGACCAGCCGCACAGTAATGTGAACACTTTCTGTCAACAGATCTGTTAAATAATAATTGTATGATCCACATTCTTCAACAAGGGAGCACTTGGAAAGGAAAGAACAATAAGCCTAATAACAGTATTTGCATACATAATTTTCTTTTCAAGTACTTGGTAATTTTTTTGTAGAATAAGTTGTTGTTGTGCACCATTTTAATGACATAGATATTAAGATGTGAATAGACATTTCCCTTATCTGCATTGTTGTCTTCAGTGTTCTATTTTTTCTCCTTGAGCTATGCCATATTTAGGTATAAGTTATTGCATTTGCTGCTGCTGTTTGCGAGGCATAGTGCTACTGAATTTCACTTTGTATTACTCTTTTAAGCCAGTTTTACTACTGATTTATTTTTCTTGTTGCTCCACATTGGCTCATATTAGTTGTAATATTGCATTTGCTCTGCTAATTTAGATTTACTGCTGCTTGCTTTGCTAATTTGCATTTTTTTGTCATTGTTGTTTCGTGCTGCTGCATTGCCTCATCCCTTACTTTATGCATCTGAGCTCAGCAGATTTAAGTTAGCTTAAGATGGGGTAGGCTATATAAGAGAACAAGTTGTGATGAATTGGAAGAATTCATTGAGAAGCTATAAGAAAATGGTTTGGCCAAACAAGTAGTGTACAGTGGAGTATAATTATTTTGAAAGAGGATATGAACAAAAAAGTATAGTTTAGCGACAACAAGTTTAGGCAGGATTTTCTTGGAAATAAAGGACGAGGTAAGATAATGGAAAATAAATAATGAGGTAAGAAATATGTGAACATATAAATACAGAAAGCATGCCTGGATAGGATTTTTTTTTTTGTGGGAACAAATGTTGAAATAAGGGGAAAGATCTGTGGAATGAAGTTTTGGGTTGGACTGCAGTACCAAATGTTACACTGAAAACAAACCATGTCCTTTCCTTTTGTGTTATTCCGCTATATGTTTGTGTACCCTTGTGTATTTGTGTCCTTCTTGTCTCTGTGTACTGTTTCATAGATTTTTCTTCTCTTCTAATACTAAGCTACATTCACTATGACGAGGAATACTGTTATCATCAAATATAATTTGCATTAATAATATGCTATTTACTTTGTAAAGATGTTTAGACATTATTTATTCTGTTCTGCTTTAATGCTCATGTGTGAAATTAATGTTTCGAAAACCATTCTCATTATTTTATTTATTTACTTATGTCATAATTCCTGTAACATTGATGTACATGTTTATTTCTATTCTTTTGTAAAGCCTGTACTACTACAAATGTTATCTGTATTATTATGTTTTTAATGATGTTTTCTGTACCTTTATAACTGTATTCTCATGTTATAAAATTGTAATTGACGCCAGTTCATCAAATTAAGTAACTTGTAAGCATTCATTTCAGTGCACACATTTCTGTTGGTCATAGTATAAGCACAATATGTGAGAAGTTGGGACTGTTACTATTTGCATATGTGTTGATAATTCAGCAAGGGACTGGTTAACAGCATTGATGGTTCTCAGGACATTCCAAAACAATTTTTTGTGAATGCACAAGTGGTGGTTCATGGACTTGCTATATTATCCGCAAGACTCTTCGATGGTGATTGTGCACCTGCAAAGTCGCAACGGATGGCAGCTAGCAATCTCTACAAGCACTATAGTGGGTCTGCACCTTTTATGGCCCAGCAATACCATTATCACTACGAGGACTACAGTGGGTCCGCACCTTCGATGGCCCACCAGTACCATACTCTCTACCAGGTGTGACGGTACGTCACATAAATATTGACATTTTTAGCGGTTGTAAATCGTAGTTTACGTATTTTATGAATATAATTAGTGTAAAAGATATAGTTAATGTTCTTGAAACAAGTGATATGCAGCGATAGCATCTTTATTTAATGTCTATGAAAATAAAAAAGGATCGAGAGAGACGCGATTGTACGGCCGAGGAGGAAGGACGTATTTTGTGGTTCACACACTGTTTTGTTTCGCTATACGGAAGGCAGCCATTGAGCGGCTACACATATTTTATGTAAGTTATTCGTATTTCTGCTTAAATAAACTTGTTATTATAATTACAAAATGAATTTCTTCGTAATAGTTGTCACCTCAAGTGCTCGCAGTGGCTAATTATTTTTAATAAGCATTTTTCAGTAGTTTGCGTTGCGAGAAGCTCATCTTCCGATGCAGCCTCTGGTCAGCCATTACGCGCCGAAGTATTAATTTATTTTTCAAAGTGTTAACAGTAACTGTAAATGCGAGAGATTTCGTTATAAGAACCTTTTAAAATTGCAACAGATAACTAATTTACGTTAAAGTTCATGTTTTTAAACTATACAGATTCCATGAGTTCAGTAAGTTTTATCTTGGCCGCTCCACGGCAACAATCGAAATTCTCTCAAGCCTTGCTTTGCAATCAATAAATAGAAATTAACAAAATTACATTCAATTCAGTTAACGGCAATTATAATTTAGTCACTACGTTCAAAATCTAAAGTTGGTACATGAATAACTGAGGCCCTTCATGAACCCGTTTCATATTTACTTATGCACGTAAGTAAAAGTGATAAGAAAGACAACATCCCTGAGAGAGAGAACCATGCTGATAAATTAAAAATAAAAATATATAAAATATATATGTAATTTTTTTGTATGTGACGTAACGAATCCCAACGGACATCACACAGGATTACAGTGGATCTGCTCTGAGATGACCTACCTACCAATATTCTTCAAACCTTCGACTGACACTGCTGTGGGTTTTCTATGTTGTGGCCCATTACCTGTCTGCATGTCAAGAGACAGCACTGTCTTTCCGTTGGAAGGACAAAGTGCAGACATTAGTAATGGAATAAGACGTACAATAAGCAGATTTAAGAATACCTATATTAAAAATTTATAATGTATACTAAACAACGTACTCTGATAAGGTGGCCAAAGGCAAGTAAGGAGCTTGACTACAGCAGTGGGTCATGTGACCAAGGTCTGGCGGAGGCAAGCAGAGAAGCGCCGTGGTTCTTCTGTCCCTGAAGTTGAATGAGTGAAGATGAGTGTCTGATCTTTGGCGCTGGAACAGCGTAGGTACTCTTGAGTTTCAGTGGAACTTGGAAAACTTTACATGGTGTTGAAATTTTTACATGTGCTACAAACTCCTACCTACTTTAATGTTCGGAAATTTCATTCGTTGCTTTGCTCTGCACTATACAGTGATTCATTTATCAGCTGCGGGTTTACTTGGAAATGTATGACCACCTTTTCGTACTTACCTGCAGTGATTCTTTACTTGCAAGTTAAGTTACAAGTTGAACTTAAACCAACGCATTGTTTCCTCATTATCCTTCCGGATAGACCTCGTTTAATTTGCAACAGTTTGCTTTAATATACTCGAAAAATTTGCGCAATTCTATGAAATTTCCCTGATAAATACGTTCAGCTACCTCGACGCATAATTATTTGTGCCTAAAGGCACCAGCACGTAACCGACCCTTAGATGAAATCCAGCCAAAATTATTGTAGGTTGTGTGCTTGCCCAATTACTATAGGATGCTACTGACAGGACTACAGTGAATATGCAGGTGGTTCACTCGTCAAGAAGTAGCCAGTGAGCTCGCGCATTTAAGAGAGAATTGCAGAGTAGTCATGTGGAGGTAACCGTCAACTGTCCCACGAGAGCCTGCTTACAAATTTTCGACAATCAATTTTAAATGAGCAGTCTACAAATATACTACAGCCTCCTACGTATCACTCCAGTAGGGACGGCGAAAATAAGGTTAAAATAGTCACATTTCGCAGTGAGACATTTGAGTAGTGAGTATTCTCACACGCCATACACGAATACGACGGGAATAAATCCTAATATTTCGTACATTGGGAACTACCCTCTGCCGTGTACTTCGGAACGGTTTATAGAGTATGGACGTAGGTGTACGAGGATATTTTCTTTCCAAGGAGGTCCGTTCAGACGTGAAATTAAAATCACAGTGAAAATCCGATGAAGCTTTGCGTAGATGCGTTGGGCAGTGTCTCTAGTAAGCCTGCCTAACGCCCCACGTCACTCTTCTCAGCTATGAACGCACTGTGAGCACATAAAGATGCCTAGACCAGTAGTATCCTGCCAGGTGTGAAGTTCTTGCTGTCATTCGATATCTTCATCCTGAAGGGCTCCGCCTGGTTTGATGCAGCCCGCATGAAATAACAGTCATATGTGACAGCAAGTGCAGGAATGGTGCTGTCACTTTAAAGCGTGAGCTACACGCGTTTATTATATAGGCTGTTAGGGAAGGAAGCTAGTGTCAACCGAAAATTTTGTTCAGTGAGCGGATCAGGCGATTCGAGAAAATTGTTTACAAAGAGCAATTCAGAACAAGCGAAGAGGAATGCTGTCATCAGACACTGCCCTTCTTCATGACAATACTCGGCCGCATACAGTAGCTGCAACACGCCGACACTCCTGCGTCGTTTTCGATAGCAAGTGTTTGACCACCCACCATACAGTCTGAGCTTGGCTCCCTCTGATTTTCATCTCTTTCTCACATGAACCGCCGAGTATGAGGACAGGATTCTGGGAAACCAAGGGCTGGAAACCAACGTGGAGAAGTGGCGGAGGCGGCTGACTTCTATAACAACTGTACTGGAAAGTTCGTACCACGCTACGACAAATGTCTAAGTCGCAGCAGCGACTATGTAGAGAAGTAGCTGGAAGGTGTAGCTAAATGTTGCAAAACAAAACGTTCTCGGTTTTCACTCTGGCTTCCATGCAGCGACCGATCGAGCCTTGAAAAAATAAAAAAATAGCCCTCGAAGATTTAAGAAACCTCCCCACCACTCTTTCCAAATTACTTGGGAAAACAGTGGAAGCCATGACTCAGAATTACCGGACTCTCTCCACATACGAGTTCAACGTCTTCAGCAGCTATCCCCATCGAGTTGTAATATTTACGGTAGACTACAGTGTGAATGTAATTCAGATCATCGGGAAATTTGTAGTTGTGATGGGTGAGGACCATGTTTTAGTGACTGAAAATCCCGTCGTTCATAGCGATTGATTGGGCATTCATTAAAAAATGTTCACTGATACCCCAGCTTTCGCAGACAGCACGATGAGTACTTTTCCAGCGTCTGATCACTCAACAGAGAATTAAGAGCTCTCGATGTCTGGTAGGTAAGTGTGACAAGAGCTGAGCTAACTGCTGACAGTCTCGCAGCTAAAAGTACCGCGTGCACAAGTAGGGCAGACCACGAGGAAGGGAGAGA
This sequence comes from Schistocerca piceifrons, assembly GCF_021461385.2. NCBI lineage: Eukaryota > Metazoa > Arthropoda > Insecta > Orthoptera > Acrididae > Schistocerca > Schistocerca piceifrons. The sequence goes on along the minus strand of NC_060139.1, from coordinate 267,311,194 downwards.
GAGACAGAGAATATTGAGCACGTTGTACGACACGTGGCCAATACGTAACAGAGATAACCCCAGCGTCGCCCTTTCAAGTGTGTGTGCAGGGGAGGGGGGGGGCAGAGTGGCGGGAGGGGGGGAGGGAAGGGGGGCCCTCAGTCCATCTGAAGGGACCGTTGGTCGACATCTGCCGTAATCCTGCATTCCAGTTAGACGGCACTGTTATGGGTGATAAAACTGTTAACTCCGCACAGTTATGGAGGTTTCCAGACTGATCTTGATAAGACTGTGTGATAAGAAGTGACCTCAAATACGGAGAAATGAGAACCCTTGAGCAGATTAATAAAACAGCTTGTAAGGCTATGATGAATTCAGTTTTTCATTCTCTGCAGGCCATATTCTGCAAGATCGAACGTTGCAGCTGAGAAGAAACTGGAACGACTGACCACATATTGACACAGTGTCTTGATCTAAATGGTCACAACAGATGAGCAAACTGTCTATTTGAGATGTCACAGTTTCCCGCCTCCTGGTCAGCACTACATCTAAAAAGTTCTCGATTCTCTTCCGGATTTTTCCACAGTCAGTGGTTCTCTACCATAATATTGTTCATGGCAAACAAATCCGCCGCAGTTGTAAGACACTGTAGTGTACTAAGCTTTGCACGACGAAGTCGCTATACACTACCAAGATTTCGGGGTCTTAGCCACATCATCAGGCGTATCTGAAGTCTGAAGTAAAACAACAGTTTTAGCCTACTCCATTAAGCAATTAAAAATATTTTAAAAATAATTAACGAGTGACATTTAGAACCTGAAAACCTGATGAAATGATTGAATAATAGTCTACCTAACGGTAGTAGAACATGATGCCCACGCCTTAAAAACTAACAGACAAACATTCACCGTAGGTGTACAGTCAAATAACATCCCAAATTGAGGCTGCACAGAACTCCACCTTTGGATCGCGGCCCGGGAAAATTCCTCTTGTCCCAAAATAGACGCCAGGAATGCATGCTGTCTATAACAATGAAGCCACCATAAATCATTAGATGGAAGTCACGCGCTAAACCAAAGTTAAACTGCAGAAAGAGCAAGTCAGACTAGCATTTTATATGACGAACCACGCGAAAACGCCAGCATTCGAGGCCAAAACTTGATCGAACGCCGATACAGCTTTTCCGCAACCTGTGTGACCCGGGCAGCTACGGCGAGCCGACTCGGCAGTAACGCTGCGCGTCGTATTCGTGAAGGGGGCGCACGACGCGGCGTGGAGAGGAACTGAGGTACAACAAGCACTCGAATGCCGATAAAGTGCACAAGCAATATAGCTAGTAACCGAAAGTAAAGGCGGTCCATTACGTGAGATGTTAGCCTTAACAAACAAATAGAAAAAAGCAGTATGACTAATAACACAATAAGTGCAACAAAGCAACACACACACGGCATGGAAAGATAACATAATAACAGCATAAGCCAAATGCCAAAATACATACAACTGCCCGAATCTGCATCTAAGAGCAGAAATTCCCGAACATAACAAATGAAACAGTTTTATTTCTTTAAATGTTTTACGTTTTAATATCACTGGCTCACAGCCTGTCGTTTGTTATGTATGAACTTTCCTGCTATTAAATGCGCATATTGGCAATTTAATGTTTTAAATGTTTTACCATTTAATTTTACTTAAAATCACTCCACTACATAACTACCACTGGTACTGGTACAGCAACCATAATAGATCTTTAGAACAGAAAAAAATAGTCTTTGTTGCAGGTCTTGGTGGTCTAGTTGCCAGCATTACAGTGCGTGCTCACAATTTTGTAAATAGACCATATTTGTGTTCACGGGCCGGTTTCTTCACGGGTGATGTAGTGAAGTAATGGCGGTGGCTATCTGACTGTTACCTCTCAGTTCTTTGGGTCTCTTATTCACGTTAGATGCCTCGGTTACGAGTAGAAAGAACTTTATCGGCGATATAATGAATCGTTGACACTGCTGCCTTGCAGTTCGGTGAGACGTAATTACGCTCGAAGCCTCGGGTAAGATTATCAAGACTTTTTATTCACTGTCTGATTATGCCTAGAACAAGCGAAATGCGTCACATGTGAAGATTAAATAAACCTGTCCCGTGCAACCTAGATTGATTTTTTTATGTTCTAAAAAGCCATTTAATTTCACTGATCCACAATCTGTCATTTGTTATTTTTGGGCTTTCGTGCTCTTACATGCAGATTCTGGCAACTGTATGTATTTCGGTGTTTGTCTTATGCTATTACCTATGTTATCTGTCCATGCCATGGGTGTGTTGCTTTGTTGAACTTATTTTGTTATTAATCACGCCGCTTTTTCCTATTTGTTTGTTAAGGCGAACATCTCACGTAATGGACAGCCATTATTTTTGGTTTCGTAATTACTTAATGGAGTATGTTCCAACTGTTTTTCACTTCAGATTTCAGACACACCTGATGATGTGGCGAAGACCTCGAAACCGTGGTAGTGTATACCGACTACCGTCGTGCGCGACTTCGCTCAATAAAGTATTTTACAACTGTTGCGGAATTGTTTACCTTGAACTTGTTGCAGAACAGTTGAGGATTAAAGCTGACGCTTGATACTAGTAGACTTCTCTTGGCCAGGAATGACCTCTTTGCTTCTACTAGTCTGATTTTTATGCCTCCGCCTCGTTCAACATGTGTTATTTTACTGCTAAGGTAGCAGAATTACTCAACTTCGTCTACTTCGTGATCACCAATTCTGTTGCAAGATTTCTCGCTGCTCTCATTTCTGCCACTTTTTGTTACTTTCACTTTTCTTCGGTGTACTCTCAACCCATGTTCTGTACTCATTAGGGTGTTCATTCCATTCATTTCTGCTGAGGATACCAGTGTCATCAACAAATATCACTGATATCCTTTCACCTTGAATTTTAATCCCACTCTTGAAGCATTCTTCTCTTTCCGTCATTGCTTCTTCGATGTACAGATTGAACACTAACATTGAAATTCTGCATTCCTTTTACAGCACTTCGTTCTTTCATTCTTACTATTCCCTCCGGCAGTTGTAAGTATTGTGTATTAGCTTATTGTAAGTTTCCTATCTTTCCTTATAGCTTAATCCTATTTTTCTCAGAATATGGAATATCTTGCACCATTTTACGTTGTCGAACGCATTTGTAGAATGATAAAATCCAATGAACATGTGATTTTTTAAAAAATATTGTCTCCAGCAGCAAGCGCATTAGAACTGCCTCTCTTGTGCCTTTACCTTTCTGAAAGCCACGCTTATCGTCATGTAATAGCTCCTCGTTTTTCTTTCCCATTCTTCTGTGTTTTATTCTTGTCAGAAACTTACATGCGTGAGACGTTAAGCTGGTAATGGGATAATTCTCGCTCTTCTCTCTTCTTATATCTTCGGGATTGTGCTGATGTAATTTTTCCGAAAGTCTTATAGATGTTACACATCAGTGTGAATAGTCTTTTTTTTTTGCGACTTCCCCAACTGATTTTAAAATTCCGAAGAAATATTGCCTATCCCTTCCACTTCATTCGATGGCAACTCATCTACAGCTCTCTTTAACCAGTGTCTTCCACATCGATTTCCAGTTCTGCTTCTATAACGTCGTCAGGCAAGTCCTCTCCCTCGTAGAGGCCTTCACCTTTCGCTCTCTCCTCTCCGTCTAGCAGTGGAATTCCCATTGCACTCATACTATTGACGCCCTTGCTTTTAGTTTCACCCAAGGTTGTTATGATTTTTCTATATGCTGAATCACTCCTTCCGACGAACATGTCGTTTTAGATTTCTTTACATTTTCCCTGTAGCCATTTCGCCTGCCATTTCCCTGCACTTTCTATTTATTTCATTCTTAAGTGAACATTTTTGTACTTCCTTCTCTCATCGATTTGTTGAAGTACGCCTGTCGCTCACGTCTGTCCAATTTCTGCGATTTCTCTTTCTAGAGACGTTACTCCTCTTCATCTGAATTCCCTATTGTGGTATTCACTATCGCAATATCTACATCCTTAGAGAACTTCGAACCCATGTCGTGTTCCCGTAATACGTCAGTGCCTCCCTTCATTCCGCATTGATTCTTCAGTACGAATTTCCTAAGCTTCAGTCTCCTCTTCATCATTATTAAATTGTGATCTTAATCCATGTCAACTGCTGGGTACACCTTAGCATCCAACATCTGATATCGGAATCTCTGCCTGACCATGAAGTAATCTAACTGGAATCTTTGCGTGTCTCCGGGTCTTTCCTAAGTATACCTCCTCCTCTTGTGATTTTTGACCAGAGTACACGCTATTACTAACTGATATTTATTGCAAAATCCAATTAGTCATTCTCCTCTCTCGTTACTACTGCCAAGCCCATATTCTCCTGTAACCCCTTCTTCTGTTCCCTCTCTTACTACCGCGTTCCTGTCCAACATGATTATTAGATTATCATCTCCCCCTATATACTGAATTACCTGCTCAGTGCCCTCGTATTGTTTCTCTCCCTGCACCTTCTACTTGCGAGGAAGGCACATATACCTGAAGTATTTTTGTGGCGTTGGTTCGATGTAGATTCTGCTGAGAACAACCTGCACTGTTCCACCTCTCCTGATGTTAGCTACAAGCTGCCTGCGACGAATTATTTAGTGGATAAGGACATTTATTTCTTGTGCAGTTGCTGTTGTGACCGTGTGCCGCCACGCCACAGGTGCAAATCGCAGTCTAACCCACATCAATCTTCACCAATTAAAATCTTCTTCTAATAAATACTTCTCTTCAATAGCAGATCTTTTTCGTTGACAAGAAGGAGATTCATGGATAATTTTGTACGTAGAATGTCGAATACTGTTCGTAGGAAAAAGTTTGCAATTTTGTGAAACAAACGAAGTCTCAATACATCGATGATCCAACAGTTCGATATTCTCTTGTGTCATGTCTTCTTTCATAAACCTTCATAATAAACGTATGTTATGACAAGTTTTTCGTGAATACAAAAGCGTCTGAATAACTGCCTTAACTGATATCTGCATCTGCGCTTCGTTAATATAGTTCAAATGTCGATGTTCACGTCAGCTATGAATCACAGTCAGAGATAACACTCTCACCAAGAATTGGAATAAGGTGTGACAAAATACCACTCCGATATTCTTTATAATTGGCTTGTAAGACACCATAAAATATATAACCATCACAACTGGGTCGTATAAGTTCTTTAACAAAACCTAACTGACGCTAAAAGGTCTATTTAGCTCACTTGGCCTAGCCCAAATACACTGAATTTGCAAGTCTCGTAATCAGGTTGTTGATTTCCATTTAAACGTCAAATCACTACTGATGCTAGTTAAACGAGCCCCAAGAGTTTGTAAAGCTTCATCAAAGTTCATGATATACCTGACTACTGAAGTGTAAAACAATCAGTCAAAATCTTCTGAGTAATAACCATCAGAGATATTGTCATAATTCCGATCCTATACAATGCGTAATAACAATAAATGGCCTTTACACTTCAATTTAAACTTCCATCACCTTCCTCTGAGCTATGATAATTTCCATTAGAGTAACTTAGCGTATCTTCCCAGAACTCGAAACCCTCAAAATTAAATATCTGCTGTGGCCGCCCACTTCATACATCGTAGCGCCTACTGCATCGGCTCCCCACTTCACGTCCAACTAACACGGAATGCCTGCATCACAGGGCATATATCCACCAGGAAAACCTACATCGTCTGTGTTGTCAACACAAATACTTACTGGCGGCCACAAAACAACACCAGGCCTCCACCAACGGCCGCCAAGGGACCGCTACCCGTTCGTAGAGCCTGCAGAACAGCTTCACCAGGTGTCGCAGCTAGCCCAGGAACTACTTCGATACAACGGGTACGTGATTGCAAATAGTTCCAGCAGATACATCTGCCAACGGGCTTCATAAGGCGGCGCCCCGGCAGCCACAGGCAGACATCTCTTCTAGCTAGCCGATCTCTTGTAAATCGAATTGGTATTGTCGACGAACCTCTTGACATTGTAGAATTGTTTATTGTGTTCGCTCCCCATGAAAAGTTGGGTCTTTTCTATTATTATTTGTTATTTTATATTTGTGTCGATCCGCAATTGGGATCGAGTCTGTTGTTCTTTTGGGGATTGTATTAGTGTTTCGTTTTGGTGAGTCCAATAAATAGCTTTCGTACTTGTGTTCCTGCATTTCTACTCTGCTAGCACAGATACTTCAGTGGCGATGAGTTGGTTTATGAGTTTCCCACATCTGCTCAGTTGTTGTCCGCTATGACGGAACATATTCCCGGTATTGATGGACCCTCAGCGCGAGTCACAGCGTTACTGGAACATATGCAACAAACGAACCAGCTCATTATTCAGCATTTACAGGCGATGTCCAGCCCCCCCCCCCCCCCCCACCTCCCTCCTTGGGGTGCCTATGCAGGGGTCCCATCCAGCTTCCCTGCTTCTGGAGCTCCTTCCTGTGCTCAAGTTTGGCAGCTCCGTTGAGTCTTGGGGTAAAGACATGGCTCGCCTGGAGCAACACTTTATTGCTCATGACGTCACTGGTGATGTTCGGCGTTCCGCATTTTTTCTCGCCTATGTGGGCCCAGAGTTTTATCACCTTCTGCAACAGTTGCATCCCAATACGGAACCTCATGCCATCTCCTGCAAGGCGTTGACTTCTAGCGTATTGGATTATTTTGTCTCTCAGGTCCATGTGGCGGCGGCACGTCACAAGTTCTTTTGTTGTCAGAAGCTTCCCGCACAGTCACACAGGGAATGGATTGCTACGCTGCAAGGTCTCTCCCCTGACGGTCGTTTTTCCTGTGGGAACCCCTATTGGAAGCTGTCTTATGGTCTGGCCCTCATTCATGATATAATTCTTGTCAATACCCCAAATGATACCTTATGGACTGATCTTCTGAAGCTGAAAGATCCCTCTGCAGACACCTGTTTACCTATTATCTGTGCTCGTGAGCAGTACTTTACTTCCACGCTGGTCCCCGGCGCAGGTTTTCAGGGCGGCCACTCCCCCCGCCCCGCGACGACGGTGGTTCCCATTCCATTGCCGCAACAGGGCATAGGGCCCCCACCTGGGACCGCGCCCGCCCTCCAGGACCAGTGCGCCGGTCCACACCTGCGCCAACGGCGGCTGAAGCAGCAGCAGCAGTAGCAGCAACGACAATGGTTGCCCTCCTGTAGTCAGTGCTTTGTCTCACATCAGAGGCAAGATTGCCGCTTCTGGAGGATGACCTGTTCAGCCTGTGGAAAGCAGGGTCACAGAGTTGAGGTCTGTCAGTCGTCATCGTTGATAGCCGTGGCCTACACTCCTGTCGACGCCTCTGTGGTGGATGAGATGGACCTGCTGCCCCCAATTTCCTTCGTGCAGTCGGTTTTTCCACACACAACGGCAGCGATCATTCTGACTGTGCGGTTGAATGGCACCCCTCTCCCTTTTCAAGTGGATATGGGATCGTCTGCAACCATCACCAATGGGGATTTTCACCGTCAGTTGGGTTCACTGCCACTTTGTCCGTTCCATACTTCCCTGAAGAGTTACAGCAATGACATCCTCCAACTACAGGGGTGGTTCTTGGCTTGGGTCCAGTACCTCACTCATGGTGTCACAGCCCAGGTTTTGGTCCTTGCTGCCCGCAAGGCCACCATCTTATTGGGTATGAATCTTTTTCCTCTCCTGGGCCTCAAGAAACATGGCTCTGGGCCTAGCCATCCAGTCGTTATTGGCAGACCATCCCTTGCAGCAGCTGCTTATGGATAATTTCCCAGACGTGTTCTCTGCCACATCTCTGTGGGGTTTCCAGGTTCGAAGCCCATATCAAACTCCTCCCCTTGGCTGTCCCAAAGTTCCACAAGCCTCACTCGGCACTGTTTGCCCTCCATGACAAACTACAGCAGAAATTTCGTCGCCTGGAGACTGAGGGCCTCCTGATCCCAGTCCACCATAGTCATTGGGCTATGCCCATCGTGGTCCCTGAGAAACCTAATGGATCTCTTCGCATTTGTGGGGATTATAAGGCCACTGTCAATGCTGTTATTGACTCCTATCCAATCGCCAAGGTTGATGACATCTGGTCCAGGTTCGGTGGTGGCAAGGTGCTTGCCAAAATTGATCTGCAGGACCCCTATCTCCAGTTGCCTTTGGACGGGTTGTGGATAACGATCTTGGTGATAAATACCCCTTTTGGGCTCTTCTGTTACAACTGTCTCCTGTTTGGGGTCGCCAGTGCTCTGGCCATATTCCAGCACTATTTGGAAACATTCTGGGGATGGCTAACTACCTTGATGACATCTTAGTCGCTGGCATCTCCACCCCGGACTTGGCCTGGAACCTCCAGCGCCTCTTCCAAGTTCTTCAGGGTGCTGGCTTATGCTGCAATAAGGATAAATGTCTTTTTTTTTTGTTTCTCTGGTGACATACCTCAGCCATGTTTCGAACGCTAAAGGCATTCGACTGTTGGCCCAGTATGTCGAGGCTATTCAGACTCTGAAGGACATCTCCCACCTCAAGTCAGTCCTGGGTCAACTCAATTATTTCCCACATTTTATTCCACATGCTGCAGCTCTGGCAGAACCACTTCACTGCCTCCTCTGTAAGAATGTTCCCTGGGACTGGTCGCCAGCTTGTGATAAGATGTTCTGCTGTCTGAAATCTTCTCTCCTGATGTCGGCTTCCCTTGTCCCTTCTGACCCCACCAAGCCTCTTACCTTGGCTGCCAATGCGTTAGGCTATGGTGTGGGGGCTGTCTTGTCTCACATCATCGATGGAGTTGAGTGCCCGGTGGCCTTCGTCTCCAAAACCCCATCCCCGACTCAGTGTAACTACAGCCAAATTGAGAAGCACACCTTGACCATCATATTTTGGTTTAAGAAATTCCATGATTTCGTCTACAGCCGTCGTTTCACGTTTTACACAGATCACAAGCCTCTGTTCTCGTTGTTTAGCGCTACAGCCGCCATCCCCACGAGGACTGCTCACTGCCTCCAGCACCGGGCATTGTTCCTCATGGAATATTCCTAAGACATCCATTTTTGGGCCACAGCTGTCCATGTCAACGTGGATCTTCTCTCATCTCCTGGTGGGCGCTGACCTGGAGTTCGATGTTGACCCAGTTGCTGTTTCTACCTGGATGACGCTACTGCCAAGGCAGTAGCTGATTTGCTACTGGATGCCAAGCTAGTTGCATGTCACACAACAGATGATCTGACCCTCCAGGTGCTGATGCACCACGTTCAGCATTGGTGGCCTTCAGATCATTGTCAGCTGCTGCAGCCAGAGGTCCAAGCCTACTGGCACTGCCGCCACGACCTGTCTGTCAGATGGGGTCCTCCTCATCTTGGGTATTGATGACCATTTGTGGGGGTAGTGCTGCCGCACTCCCTCCACCAGTGGGCCTCAGAGCGCCTGCATGTTGGTCATTGGGGATTGTTCTGACGAAACAGCTTGCCTATTGGAGGGGCATGGACACTGCCATCACCTGCATGGTGGTGTCATGTCCCTCTTGTTAACTGCACCAATCGACAGCCCCTTGCCACCTGTTCTCATGGCCTCCTGCTCCTTCTCCTTGGTCTCATTTGCACTTGGATTTCACGGGCCTGTTCCTCAGCTCCTCCTGGCTTATCCTTGTGGACAAAGGCAGTGGGTTTCCTTACGTATCCCGCATGTCCTTCACGACGTCCACCCATACCATCCAAGCTCTTTCTTGCATATTTGCCATTGAGGCCTTCTGGAGACGTTGGTGACGACAACAGCCCACATTTTACATCTGTTGAATTTATTTTCTTCTGCACCTCCCAGGGCATCCATGTGATTCATACTGCTCTGTTTCATCCTGCATCTAACTGATCAGATGAACGGTTTGTCCATACTCCCAAAGTCCAGATGGCGAAATTGCATCCCCAACAGTCCCTGGACGACGTCCTATCATATTCCTTTCCTCTTATCGATCCACTGTTCAGGATGAATCATTCCCAGCTGAAAAACTTCACGACCAACCTCATCGGTCCCTCTTGGCCCTCCTGTTTCTGTCTTTTCCATCGCCCATCTTCTCCACATTTGACATGATCCTGTTATTCTTTGCAGGATCTGGTCTGGGCGATGGTGTTCACTCGGAATCGTCCCCAGTGGGTCTCCGCCAGTGTCTCTTCGCTCATCGGCCGCGCTGTGGCGGCAGTCATCTTCGACGATGGCACGGTGTGCCAGAAGCACACCAACCAGCTTCGCCCCTGGTGTGGTCCGCAGCCAGCTTCTCTGCCATCTCCAGGGCTGTCAGCCCTCGGGGTGACGGTGCTCCTCTCCCTACCCGACCGCCGCCTCCGCCGTCGCCACTGGTCACACCCCAGGCGGACCCTCTGGCAGAGGGCCCTACGCCCATGGAGGTCGATCCTGCACCTGCGACCGCCGCTGGCCTCCTGTCACCAGTGACCTGGGAGCCCGACACCGAGATGAGCCTTCTACTCAACCCTGGTGGGGGGGAGGGGGGGAGGGGGGGAGGGAAGGAAGGAGAGGTCTGTTGTGGCCACCCACTTCAGACATCGTAGCGTCTACTGCATCAGCATCCCACTTCACGTCCAACCAACACGAGATGCCTGCACCATAAGGCGTATATCCGCCAACGGGCTTTACAAGGCTCCGCACTGGCGGCAAAAGGCAGTTCGACGCACCGCTTGGAAGGATACAGAGCTGTTGCCACGGCCAGACGTCTTTCCTAGCTGGCCGATCTCTTGTTGATGGACTTGGTGTAGTCTAAGAACCTATTGACATGGTAGAATTGTGTTCGCTCCCCATGAAGATTCCGGTCTTTTCTATTATTATTATTATTATTATTATTTGTTATTTTATATTTGTGTCAATCCGCAGTTGGGATCGAGTCTGTTGTTCTTTTGGAGATTGTATTATTGTTTCGTTCTGGTGAGTCCAATAAATTGTTTTCGGATCTGTTTCCTTATTTCTACTTTGCTAGCGTAGATACTTCAATATCTTCGTATTAAGTACAGGGTGATTCAAAAAGAATACCACAACTTTAAAAATGTGTATTTAATGAAAGAAACATAATATAACCTTCTGTTATACATCATTACAAAGAGTATTTAAAAAGGTTTTTTTTCACTCAAAAACAAGTTCAGAGATGTTCAATATGGCCCCCTCCAGACACTCGAGCAATATCAACCCGATACTCCAACTCGTTCCACACTCTCTGTAGCATATCAGGCGTAACAGTTTGGATAGCTGCTGTTATTTCTCGTTTCAAATCATCAATGGTGGCTGGGAGGTGGCCGAAACACCATATCCTTAACATACCCCCATAAGAAAAAATCGCAGGGGGTAAGATCAGGACTTCTTGGAGGCCAGTGATGAAGTGCTCTGTCACGGGCTGCCTGGCGGCCGATCCATCGCCTCGGGTAGTTGACGTTCAGGTAGTTACGGACAGATAAGTGCCAATGTGGTGGCGCTCCATCCTGCTGAAATATGAATTGTTGTGCTTCTTGTTCGAGCTGAGGGAACAGCCAATTCTCTAACATCTCCAGATACTGTAGTCCAGTTACAGTAGCACCTTCGAAGAAAAAGGGACCAAAAACTTTATTGGCTGAAATGGCGAACAAATGTACAACTAAATGAAACTTTATAGCTCCCTTAATTCGCCGACAGATAGTGCTTAGCTCTGCCTTTTGTCGTTGCAGAGTTTTAAATTCCTAAAGTTGTGGTATTCTTTTTGAATCACCCTGTATATCTCCCTGCTGAGATCTTAATATTTCTTCTGAGTACCTGTTGCGTACAATGAATCACTGAAAGACCCAAATCTGAAAGAACACAACTTTTAATTTCCACATTCGGACATTAGATACACTAGTGATTACAATTCATTTCATTTTTTGACAAGACATTTTTAAAAATTAAAATTTGGTCTCGACAATGTCTTTCATGTCGTCTGCCGCCCGGTAGCCGTCGGTTGGACTCCAATAGCGCCCGGTACACCCTTTACTTCATCGACAGAACAACACTGGAGTACTTTATCTGGACTCCATCATGTGTCATGAAACAAACAACAAACAAATGTTTTCAGAACTTCAGTTCATATAAATTCTAAATTACTAAATTATAACACCTATTTATACCTGCCTGGCATCCCTCAGCGTAACATATCGGTGTTTGCCACGATTTACAGTAAACACTACAAATCCCATCATTTAACTGTGCACAGTAATTCACTCTCTGTCCCTACCTTCCCATTCTTAGCGAATTCTACTCCCTTTCTACCATTTTCAGCTACCGTTGATGTGGTGTTATTGTTGTCGTCTGCAGTCCGATGACTGGTTTGATGCAGCTCTCCATGCTACCCTATCCTGTGCAAGCCTCTTCAGCTCCAAATAACTACTGCAACCTACATCCTTCTGAATCTGCTTACTGTATTCATCTCTTGATCTCCCTCAACGATTTTTACCCCACACAGTTTCCTCCAGTACTAAACTGGTAATCCCATGATGTCTCAGAATCTATCCTGCCAACCGATCCTTTCTTTTGGTCAAGTTGTGCCACAAATATCTCGTTTCACCAAGTCTATTCAGTACTTCCTCATTAGTTACGTGATCGACACATCAGCGTTATTCTGCAGCACCACATTTCGAAAGCTTCTATTCTTCTCCGATCTAAACTATTTATTGTTCATGTGTTGCTTCCATACATGGCTGCACTCAAGAGAAATACCTTCAGAAAACACTTAAATCTGTATTTGATGTTAACAAATTTATCCTCTTCAGAAATGCTTTCCTTGTCATTGTGAGTCTGCATTTTATGTTCTCTCTACTTCGGCCATCATCAGATATTTTGCTCCCCAAATAGCAAAACTCACCTACTAATTTAAGTGTCTCGTTTCCTAGTATGATTCCCTTACCATCACCCGATTTAATTCGACTGCATTCTATTATCAAGACAATGTCCATTCTGTTCAACTGCTCTTCCAAGTCCTTTGCTGTCTCTGACAGAATTACAATGTCATAGGCAAACCACAACATTTTTTTAAACTTCCTAGCAGATTAAAACTGTGTGCCAGACCAAGACTCGAACTCGGGACCTTTGCCTTGCGCGGGCAAGTGCTCTATCAACTGAGCTACCCAAGCACGACTGAAGCCCCGTCCTCACAGCTTTACTTCTGCCAGTACCTCGTCTCCTACCTTCCAAACTTTACAGAAGCTCTCCTGCGAACCTTGCAGAATTCCTGACAGAAAGGATATTGCGGAGACATGGCTTAGCCACAGCCTGGGGGATGTTTCCAGAATGAGATTTTCATTCTGCAGCGGGGTGTGCGCTGATATGAAACTTCCTGGCCGATTAAAACTGTGTGCCGGACCGAGGCTCGAACTCGAGTCTTAATCTGCCAGGAAGTTTCATATCGGCGCACACTCCGCTGCAGAGTGAAAATCTCATTCTGGACAAAATACACTCCTGGAAATGGAAAAAAGAACACATTGACACCGGTGTGTCAGACCCACCATACTTGCTCCGGACACTGCGAGAGGGCTGTACAAGCAATGATCACACGCACGGCACAGCGGACACACCAGGAACCGCGGTGTTGGCCGTCGAATGGCGCTAGCTGCGCAGCATTTGTGCACCGCCTCCGTCAGTGTCAGCCAGTTTGCCGTGGCATACGGAGCTCCATCGCAGTCTTTAACACTGGTAGCATGCCGCGACAGCGTGGACGTGAACCGTATGTGCAGTTGACGGACTTTGAGCGAGGGCGTATAGTGGGCATGCGGGAGGCCGGGTGGACGTACCGCCGAATTGCTCAACACGTGGGGCGTGAGGTCTCCACAGTACATCGATGTTGTCGCCAGTGGTCGGCGGAAGGTGCACGTGCCCGTCGACCTGGGACCGGACCGCAGCGACGCACGGATGCACGCCAAGACCGTAGCATCCTACACAGTGCCGTAGGGGACCGCACCGCCACTTCCCAGCAAATTAGGGACACTGTTGCTCCTGGGGTATCGGCGAGGACCATTCGCAACCGTCTCCATGAAGCTGGGCTACGGTCCCGCACACCGTTAGGCCGTCTTCCGCTCACGCCCCAACATCGTGCAGCCCGCCTCCAGTGGTGTCGCGACAGGCGTGAATGGAGGGACGAATGGAGACGTGTCGTCTTCAGCGATGAGAGTCGCTTCTGCCTTGGTGCCAATGATGGTCGTATGCGTGTTTGGCGCCGTGCAGGTGAGCGCCACAATCAGGACTGCATACGACCGAGGCACACAGGGCCAACACCCGGCATCATGGTGTGGGGAGCAATCTCCTACACCGGCCGGACACCACTGGTGATCGTCGAGGGGACACTGAATAGTGCACGGTACATCCAAACCGTCATCGAACCCATCGTTCTACCATTCCTAGACCGGCAAGGTTCAAAAGGTTCAAATGGCTCTGAGCACTATGGGACTTAACTTCTGAGGTCATCAGTCCCCTAGAACTTAGAACTACTTAAACCTAACTAACCTAAGGACATCACACACATCCATGCCCGAGGCAGGATTCGAACCTGCGACCGTAGCGGTCGCGCGGTTCCAGACTGTAGCGCCTAGAACCGCTCGGTCACTCCTGCCGGCAGACCGGCAAGGGAACTTGCTGTTCCAACAGGACAATGCACGTCCGCATGTATCCCGTGCCACCCAGCGTGCTCTAGAAGGTGTAAGTCAACTACCCTGGCCAGCAAGATCTCCGGATCTGTCACCCATTGAGCATGTTTGGGACTGGATGAAGCGTCATCTCACGCGGTCTGCACGGCCAGCATGAACGCTGGTCCAACTGAGGCGCCAGGTGGAAATGGCATGGCAAGCCGTTCCACAGGACTACATCCAGCATCTCTACAATCGTCTCCATGGGAGAATAGCAGCCTGCATTGCTGCGAAAGGTGGATATACACTGTACTAGTGCCGACATTGTGCATGCTCTGTTGCCTGTGTCTATGTGCCTGTGGTTCTGTCAGTGTGATCATGTGATGTATCTGACCCCAGGAATGTGTCAATAAAGTTTCCCCTTCCTGGGACAATGAATTCACGGTGTTCTTATTTCATTTTCCAGGAGTGTATTTTTATTTCTTTTCCCTAAAATTTAATTCCTATTCTAAATTTTTCTTTAGTTTCCTTTACTGCGATCTCAATGTACCGCTTGAATAACATCGGGGATAAGCTACAACCCTGGCTCACTCTCTTCTCAATTACTGCTTCCCTTTCACGCTCCTCGACTAAATAACTACCGTCTGGTTTCCCTACAAGCCCTTCGCTCGCTATATTTTACCCCAGCTACCGTCATAATTTGAAAGTGTATTCCAATCAACATTGTCAAAAGCTCTCTCTAAGTCTACAAATGCTAGAAACGTAGGTTTGCCTTTACTTAATCTATCTTCTAAGATAAGTCGTAAGGTAAGTATTGCCTCGAGTGTTCCTACATTTCTCAGGATTCCAAACATCTTCTCTGAGGTCAGCATCTACCAGTTTTTCCATTCTTCTTCTGTAATTAATTCGTATTAGATTCTTGCAACAATAACTTATTAAACTGATAGTTCGGTAATTTTCGCACATGTCAGAACTGCTTTCTTTGGAATTGGAATTATTACAGTCCTCTCCTTCTTCAAAACCGAGGGCACTTCGCCCGTCACATACTTCTTGCTCACCAGATGGAAGAGTTGGGTGTTGGCTGGCTCTCCCAAGGCTATCAATAGTTCTGACAGCATATCTTCTACCTCTGGGGCCTTCTTTCAACTAACAAGGGGAGGCCGCCAATTGTGAAATTCAGATTCCATTCATACTGCGCATAATAAAAGCTCATGGCCACAGGTGTAATGTGGCAAAGCACCAAGATGCACTTCTCAGCCGTTGTCGAGAAAATCGACAGTTAAAAGAAACCGTTGCGGTGAAATACTCTCTACGATTAACAATCTTCTACAGCGTCGTGGTGCAGCGGTAAGCGCTCGGGTTCGTAATCCGAAGGTCGCCGGATCGAATCTCGCGCCATGCAACCTTTTTTTTTAGTATTTGTTTTTCGTAATTAAAAATATATATATATATATATATATATATATATATATATATATATATATAATTCCCGGCAATCAGTTGCAACAATTATGCATATAATAAGTTGTTGAAAGTCGTTTGTCGTGGAAAAACTGGCGACTTCGAACATCATTATGTTTTCCGCGAACAAAGTTGTATTTCACAAATGTTATTAATTGTCTTCATAATGTTAACCACGTATAGTTAAGGGAAGACGTAGAAACGATATTCCGAAACGAATACGTATAGCGTAAGTCAGATGTTCGAATTAGAATAGAGACCCCACGAACACAAATTTGCTGTGGCAGGTATGAAATATAAACTCCGTTACTCGCTCGTTACACTTGAAGGACAGATGTTGAATGGGCCAAAACGAGCCGCCGCATAACAGCGTAGTTGCCTGCTAACTTCGAAAGATGGTAGATGCGGTCCCTAGCGCAACTTATAACATCGTCGAAAATCAGTGCGGACGGGAGAGCTTTGGTACACCCTGTTAAACAAACGGAAAAATGGAGGCGGTACAATTGAAGAGCGATCCGCCTTCACCAACATGCATAAGCAATTCATTAATAGATTACAAAAAACTAATAATAAAAAAAAACTGCATGGCGCGAGATTCGATCCTGCGACCTTCGGATTACGAACCCGAGCGCTTACCGCTGCGCCACGACGCTGTAGAAAATTATTGATCATAGAGAGTATTTCACCACAACGGTTTCTTTTAACTGTCGATTTTCTCGACAACGGCTGAGAAGTGCGTCTTGGTGCTTTGCCACATTACACCTCTGGCCATGAGCTTTTATTATGCGCAGTATGAATCGAATCTGAATTTCACAATTGGCGGCCTCCCCTTGTAAGATCTTTCAGAACTTTGTCAAATTCTTCTCCCAGTATGATATCTCTCATCTCATCTTCATCTACGTCCCCTTTGCTTTCTATAATATTGTTTTCGAGTTCATCTCCGTTGTATAGGCACTCTATATACTCCTTCCGCTTTCCAGCTTCCCCTTCTTTACTTAGGACTGATATTCACACAACTGCTTCTCCTTTCCCCAAAGGCCTCTTTAATTTTCCTGTGGGTAGTATCTGTCTTTCTCCTAGTGAAAAACACTTCTAAATCATCACATTCGTCCTCTAGCTATTCCTGCTTAGTAATTCTGCTCTTCCTGCCAATCTCGTTTTTAAACGTTTGTATTTCCTTTCGCTTGGTTTATTTGCTGCACTTTGAAATTTCTTTCATTCAGCAGTTAAATTAAATATCTCTTGTGTCATCCAAGGTTTTCCACTAGGTCTTATCTTTTTACCCAATTGATCCTTTGCTGCCTTCACTATTTCATCTCTTAAACCTACCCATTCGTCATCTACTGTTTTTCCTTTCCCTTTCCCTGTTCTAGTCAACCGTTGGCTAACGCTCCCTCAAACTCTCAACATCTGGTTCTTTCAACTTATCCAGGTCCCATCTCCTTAATTTCCTAACTTTTTGCAGTTTATTCAGTATTAATCTACAGCTCATAACTAATAAATTGTGGTCAGAGTCCACACCTGCCCATGGAAATGTCATACAATTTAAAATCTGGTTCCTAGTTCCCAATCTATTGTATAATCAATCTGGAACCTTCCGATGTCTCCAGGTCTCTTCCACGTATACAATCTTGTTTTATCATTCTTAAACCAAGTGTTAGCGATGATTAAATTATGCTCTGTGCAAAATTCTACCAGGCAGCTTCCGCTTTCATTCCTTCCCCACAGTCCATATTCACCAGCTATTTTTCCTTCTCTTCCTTTTTCTACAATCAAATTCCAGTCACCCATCACAACTAAATTTTCGTCTTCTTTAACTATCTGAATAATTTTTTTATCTCATAACATATTTCTTCAATCTCTTCATGCATCTGAGAAACTAGTTGGTATGTGAACTTGTACTACTGTGATAGACGTACATTTCGTATCTATCTTGGCTGAGATAATTATTTCACTAAGCTGTTCATAGTACGTTACCAGCTTTCCTATTTTCTTACTGATTATTAAATCCACTCCTGCATTACCCCTATTTGATGTTGTATTTATATCCCCGTATTCAGCTGACCAAAAGTCCTGATCCTCCTGTCACCGAACTTCAATGATTCCCACTATATCTAACTTCAGCCTATCCATTTCCCTTTTTAAAATTTCTAACCTACCAGTCCGACTAAGATATCCAACATTCCACGCTCTGATCCGTGGAATGCCAGTCTTGTTTCTCGCAACGAGAACATCCTCCTGAGTAGTCCGCGTCCGGAGATCCAAATGGAGGACCTCCGAAACATTTTACGCAAGAGGACACCATCGCAATTTAACCATATAGTAGAGCTGCATATCCTCGGGAAAAATCACAGCTGTAGTTTCCCTTGCTTTCGGGCGTTCTCAGTACCTGCACAGGAAAGCCGTTTTGTTTGATGTTACAAGGTCGGATCAGTCAATTATCTAGACTGTTGCCTCTGCAATTACTGAAAAGGCTGCTGGCCCTCTTCAAGAACCACATGTTTGTCTGGCCTCTCAACAGATACCCCTCTGTTGCGGTTGTACCCATTGTACGGCTATCTGTATTTGCTGAGGCACGCGAGTCCAACAACGGCAGGGTCCATATATAAAGCTCTATTTGTGTGACAGAAATCCTTATCTCCTTTCATTTCACCTCAATGAAATCATTTCCGTTTCCAGATTTTCTAGCTTCCCTACGATGTTCAAACTTCTGACGTTCCACGCTTCGACTAGTAGAACTTTATCCTTTCGTTGGTTATTGAATCTTTTTCTCCTGGTCACCTCCTCTTCGGTAGTTTCCTCCAGGAGATCAGAAAGGGGGACTAATCTGGATTTTTTTGCCAGTGGAGAGATCATCATGACACTTTTTTAATTAGAGGCCACATGTATTGTGGATACACATTGTGTGTCCTTAATACAGTTGCTTCCATTGCCTTCTGCATCATTGCTGATTCGCCTGTCCTCTTTGACAAGGCCGTTGGCAGAGCGAGGATGTCTTCTTATGCCGGAAGTTTTCGGCCTCCATTGCTGATTGTTTTTATACCAAGTTTAAGCAGTGCTTGGGATCGATGCTGGGGCCCTGGACGTATTGATTACTAGTGAAAGACACGGCGCATACACCACGGATAATGAGTCGCAGTTAATATATACAACCCGAAGGGAAGTTCTAAAAGTACGTTTCATCATTGTTTTTAAAAGAGAAGATGGCACATCAGGTACGAACGCCACACCTGTTGCTGGTTCATCGACGAAAGGGGCCTCAGAGGAGGAGGAATGACGCATCCGCAGATAGTGGGAGAGAGTTGCAGCAGACCGGTGTGCCAGACCTTATTCGAGTACACATCAGCATGGCGGACGGACGTGTATTGACAAGGTGGTCGCTAATAGAAGTGCCTGCTGTTATCCAGTATGAATGGACACGTGGAACTAGTGTATCTGTCATCCATAAGCGCCTATAGACCATGCATGGTGAAAAGTTCATGGCTGGTCAAATGTTTGGTTGGTGGTGTTGCATGTTCAGAGAAGGGAGGCAGGGCGTGGAGAATGAAGGTCGAAGTGGGCGTCCCTCCACATCCGCGAATGAAAACAAAACTGCCAGAGTAAAGGACGTGGTGTTAGCGGACAGGTGCATAACGGTGTCAGGCATCACGTCACGTGCTCAGGGCTATCATATGCTCCATAATGTGATAGGTTACCGGAAAGTGTCTGCAAGATGAGTGCCGAGAAAGCTGGCTCCAGATCACAAGAATGCAAAAATTGAATCAGTCTCTATCACTTGATACGGTAAGAGCGAGAAGGAAATGGGTTCCGGTTCAGAATTATCACAGGGATGAGACGCGGGTGTACCACTGTACCCCAAGATACAAGGCGGCGTCAGTGACGTGGAAGCATCCCAGTTAACTAGCGAGGAAAAAATTCCAAGTCACCTGCTGCGGGAAAGGTTATGATCACACTCTTCTGGGGCGTGAGAGGTGTGATTCTCCGTGATTTCCTCCAGCTAGGGACCATCAATGCGGCACGCTACTGCGACACCCCTCAACAAACTGAGGTCTGCCAACTGACGAAAGGGACGAGGGCTCTTGAGTGAAGGAGCTGTGCTCTTGGTCGACAGTGCAAAGCCACACACAATAAGGCTCACACAGGATCAGATTTCTCAGGTGGGAGATACTGGATCACGCGGCGTACAGCCGCGATCTAGCCTCATCGAACTGTCACCTGTTCCCATCACTGAAAGCTGCACTCTCGGGTCGTCACTTCCAAACCGATGCTGGGATGGAGCAGGCTATGCGACAGTTCCTTATATAGCAGGGCACCGAGTTTTACCAGAGCGATTTCACACGACAAATATCTCAATGTCGGTGTGACTATGACGAAAAATAGTGCAAGGTGTATAGTTCATTATGCCATGGTGTATTTCTTTTGGTAATAAAGTTCCTGAGTGAAAAACAATGACGAAACTTACTTTTGCAACGTCCTTCGGAACATGTGACGAAGAAAAAATATTCTGTCCTGAATAAAGTAAACATTCTAGGAAAGAAATAGAGGAAACGTTGAGACAGGAAGAGAATTGGGAAACACTGTGTCACTAAAGACCCAGCTACAGAGGAAAGTAATGAAGAGGAACAGGCAGGAGATACATGACTCACTTACCATCGAGCTTGGGAACGACAGAGGCGTGTAATTCGTCTTCGAAAGAAGTGGCTTACAAAATACTTGTACGACTGATTCCTTAAGTACTGCTCGCCAGTCTTGCACCTTTACCGTGCTGAATTAATATGAAAGCTAGTGAAGATCCAACGAAGAGCGGGGCGTTTAGTCACGGGATCGTTTAGCCTTTGCGAGAGAGTTACGGAGATGCTCAACAAACTGCAGTGGCAGACGCTACAAGAGAGGCATTGTGCATAACGAAGTGCTTTAGTACTGGAACTCCGTTCCGAGAAGGGTCGGACAACATATAACTTCCTCTCAGATGAATCTAGCAAAATGACCACAACGACAAAATACGAGAAATTAGAGCAAAAACGGAGGGTTAAGAACAATCATTCTTCCCAAGCCCCATTTGCGAATGAAAAAGGCAAGGGTGATCAGATAGTGGTAACAAGAGTACCCTCCGTCATACACCGTAAGATGTCTTGCAGGGTATATATCTACATGAACATGAGAACGGAAGCAGTACACAAATTCTCCTGTCCTAGGACGCTAGATCAGGGAGGATGGCTGGAGCAAGTCAGATAGCAGAAGTGGACTGATATCGACAAGGACAGCTTACTTTAATGAAGCTTATCGGCTGATATACTTAAATGAGGAAGAAGTAATTGAAGTAGCATCTGAAGCACAGCACTGTATGGAAATGAAACATCTTCAATCGGAAGTATGAAGAAGAAATGGAAGATTTGAAATGTGGTGCTATCGCCCCGACCCGCCCCGCCCCGCCCCACACCGCCTCAATAGAACAATAGGATAACTGAAATTTTTTTGATGTAAAACACGTGTGATCAGGCAGCAGTAGCCGACCGCGACAGCCGCAGCAACAGATAAGTAACCGCATTTGTCATTTACGAGTTCCTAACCAGGAGCGAATTTTATTATATCCTCTGTGTGCTATAATAGTTTAGTTTCTTGAGTTTCTGCGTGTAAATCTAACAACTAATAGCCACATTTCTCGCGTTTTCGTTTGCGTCAGAGAGTAAACCGATTTTGTGACGTATTACAAGTTCCAAATCAGAGTCAAATTATTTAGCTTCACCTGAGTGCTTCGGTAGTTAGGTTTTTGAGTATCTGCGTATTATTAGACACGGTTCCTGCGCTTTCGTCAGGATCTACAGTAGAGTTGCGCAGCACGTGCCGATAGTCCGTTTATCTGCATAGTTTAGTTCAAATGGCGCTAAGCACAATGGGACTTAACATCTGAGATCATCAGTCCCCTAGACTTAGAACTACATAAACCTAACTAACCTAAGACATTACACACATCCATTCCCGAAGCAGGATTCGAACCTGCGTCCGCAGCAGCAGCGCGGTTCCGAACTGAAGCGCCTAGAACCGCTCGGTCATATCGGCCGGCCATAGTTCAGTTTTCCACGGTCTTTAGTATCTACAAGGACTGCGATTGTTGTGTGCGGATGCGAGCCGAGTTCGTGACACTTCGCTCTCAGCTTCAGGCTGTCATGGCTTCGGTTACACAGCTTGAGGCTGCAGTGGATGGGCACCACTGTTGTGGGCCGGCCGTGGGGATCTAACGGACGTCCAGCACGTCAGAGTCCTCCGATCGGTCCTCACCGGTGGCCAACCCAGTTACTGCTCGCACTGAGGCTGACCCCTCACCTGTGGTCGAGTGGGAGGTCGCTCTGGGGCGAAGGACGTGGCGAAAGATTTCCCAGGCGGCCGCGCATAA